>NC_135808.1:59741125-60353907 GCF_964213995.1 Mustelus asterias
TTTGGATAGCTCTTTCAATGATCAATTGGTTTCCTTCTGTGCTATATGGTGCCATATTACAAGTAGCAGGACTAAAACGGCATAGGCATACCTTTTACAGGGGAAAACAACAATAATTGATTGAGGGAGAGCAGGATTTGGGTGATATAGTATATTCACTGCTCCAAGTTTGCATTCAATGCAGAGGCATTGTAGCTGCAGAGAATCATAGAATCATAGAAACCCTACAGTGCAGAAAGAGGCCATTTGGCCCATCGAGTCTGCACCGACCACAATCCCACCCAGGCCCTACCCCAATATCCCTACACATTTACCCACTAATCCCTCTAACCTACGCATCTCAGGACACTAAGGGGCAATTTTAGCATGGCCAATCAACCTAGCCCGCACATCTTTGGACTGTGGGAGGAAACCGGAGCACCCGGAGGAAACCCACGCAGACACGAGGAGAATGTGCAAACTCCACACAGACAGTGACCCAAGCCGGGAATCGAACCCAAGACCCTGGAGCTGTTAAGCAGCAGTGCTACTGTGCCGCTAGTAGAAAACTGGGTATTGAGTTATAATAAAAGTACCATTCAAGACAAGTCAAAGTTCCTCATGCAGATCCCTGATTAGACTGCATCCAGAATGCTATACCCAGTTTTGGTTCCCTTGCATGGTGTATGATATAATGGCAATGGAAAAGGTTCAGAAAAGAGGCAGACAATTGTGAATTTTGTTGTTTTGCCTCTCTAAGGACATTTGCCTCTCTAAGGATATTTTTATATTTTCTGCTGTATTTCTTTCATGTTCATTCTTTGTGCCTCTCTTTACTTTTTTGGCTTCCCTCTGTTTGGCTTAATAGCTTTCCTTTTTCTACCACACTGTGCATCTTAGTATTTTATGTGTCCTTTATCTCTCCCTTCTAATTTCCAGGACTTCATTTTTCATAGCTGTCAGCTGTTTTGTCGTCAATGCATTCATAGAAGAAAAGAAAACATGCTTAAATTTAATTTTCCATCCACATCTTTTCCTCAAAATAGTTCATCATTTCATTTATTTAATGTAACACTTTAACCTTCGAAAGTTTCCTCCCATGAAAGCAAAATTAGCGTTCTCACCTCTGAATCAAAAGGTTTTGGGTTCAAATTCCACTCCAGAGAAAATAGCAGAAAAATGGCCATCCAGTTATCTTTTGGATGAGAAATTAAACTAAAATCCAGAGTGCTGTCTCAGGTGGGCATAAAAGAACACATGATACTATCTCGCAGAAGAGTGGGGAGCTATCCCTGATGTTGTAACCAAAATGTATCCCACAATCACCATCACCAACAAACATTGTCCATAATTATAATGTTGGTATCTGTGGGAGCTTGCTGTGTGAAAACTGGCAGCTGTGCTTCCTGCATTGCAACAGTAGAGAATTATTGACCGATGTCATTAAAGGCACAAGATAACTGCACGTTGTTTTGTTCCCTCTTTATATAACAGTTCCTATTACATTGTCTGGTCCCAAATCAATCATAAAATTAACAACTTTATGATCACTGGACCCCAAAATGTTACATGGCTTCAACTATGCTTATTACTCCCTACTCACTAGTTGAGAATAAATATGATATTGTCTTCATCTTTATGGCTTGAAACGGCAGCTGTTCAAGAAAAGATTCCCAATTAATCAACACTTTGGCACATGGAGATTGTCTCCACTGTGAGTATCATAATCTCAGATTCAAGTCCCCAAGATTCAAACTGAGGTTTATCTGAACCATACAACCGCCTTGTAAAAAAGAAGTTACTATATTCCTGTCACTAACTTTTCTTCCTTTTCTATTCTCTTGAGCCTTCTAAAATTCATAAATTAGATTAGCTAATTACTAGTTTATTCTTCTTATCAGCAAGGAAAGATATACTGCTCATTGCCTTCTTTCTCTCTCTAATCTTAGATCATAAGACCATAAAATGGGGGGGCAGAAGTAGGCCATTCGGTCTGCTCCCAATCAACGCGACCATGACTGATCTGTGACGGTGAGCCTCAACTCCACTTTCCTGTCTTATCCCCATAACCCTTGATTCCCCTACTGTTTAAAAATCTATAAAGCCTTCTTCAAACATAAACAGCCCTGCAGATTTTTTTGACACTCATCCTCAAAACGTTTATTAATTCCTATGATATCTATTAACTCCCAATTACCCACTACTTCTTACATCTAACATTGGGCGGCATGGTGGCATAATGGTTAGCACTGCTGTCTCACAGTGCTGGGAACCCAGGTTCGATTCTCTGCTTGGTTCAGTGTCTGAAGTCTGCACATTCTCCCTGTGCCTGCATGAGTTTCCTCCGGGTGCTCCAGTTTCCTTTCGCAGTCCGAAAGATGTGTTGGTTAGGTGCATTGGCCATGCTAAATTCTCCCTCAGTGTACCCGAACAGGCGTTGGAGTGTGGCAACTAGCGGTATTTACAGTAACTTCATTGCAGTGTTAATGTAGGCCTACTTATGACAATAATAAATAAACTTTAAAAATCTAATTTCTTTCTTATTCTTTGGCATTTATTTGAATAAATAATAGGTCATTGTTGTAATGTAACCAATGGTGACATGCTGTGAGGGTCAGCTGACCCAGTAGACAATGTAACCAATGGCAAAATGATGTGATGGTCAGCTGACCCAGTATAAATAACAAGCAGATGGGAAGCTTGGATAGCTTGTTTGGCCAAGGGTGTGGCCTCAAGTGTTAGAGCAATGAAGTTTCTTTATTAAACCATTTTATTTGATTTACTTTCTGAAGTTAGTTCTTTTATAGCTTGCAACTGAAGTTTCTTGACTGCTGGATGAACATTGGTAGCTGAGGAAAACCCACTGTAGTTTGGTGTTTGTTTTGTAAAGCCTGAAGAAGTGCTGCAGACTCAGGACGTGACCATGGGAGAAGATAAAAGCAAACTTGTGTCATTTGATTATCCCCCTGCCTTTTTGGATGCTGAACCATACTGGCAATGGAAGGCAGAAGTGGAAATGTGGACCCAGGTTACTGCAATACTGAGGAAAAAGCAAGGTAGGGCCTTAGATTTGTAACTTTTGGCGAGAAGTAAGATGAGGGGCAAAGAGTTTTCTGACTGGACTGGATAAAGAAGAAGGATTACAGCTCCTATTGCAATATCTAGATAAGTTTTATCAAAAAGATGAGTTTTTAGAGAATTATGAAGGGCCAGGTGAAGTGATAGGGATGGATGGCAGTAGTTATACTGCAACATTGTAACCGGACAGTGTGAGCCCACTCTTAGAGTAGTGGGAATTGATAATGAAGCACCTTCTACCACACATGCCTTGAGAAACTATGATGATCAGACAGCTATCGATGGAATCTGATGATCAGCTAAATAACAGTGAGGCTGTTCAGTGATGAAGCTGTTACCCAAAGTGGGCACAGTGGTATCATAATACCTGAAGGGTCGAGTGAGCGGAGGGATGTTACTATAATTGGAAGAGCAGGAAAGTATAAACACTGACTCAATGTCCAAGGGCAAAAAGTGACAGCTATAGACTGGGAAAATGGGGTGGAAAGATGGAAATCAAAAAAGTGAGATTTAAGTTCTAAGGATGAGTCTGTGACCAAAGTTGTGACAACAGCAGATGAGTACCAGCCCTGACAGGAACAGATACAGCAGTAGAGGCCAGAGTGTGACAAGGAAGGCTAGGAACCAAACCAATGAAGTAATTGGAGTAGAAGTCCCCATGATAAGGAAGTGTTGGTGGCTGCTAATGAAATGGAGCCCATGGAAATAAGAGGCCAAACAAAGAATTGGACAGATGGGAAGAGTTTGAGGTGTATACCAAGGTACTGAACAAAGGGCAGCCTGATCTGTCCCATCGGTGAGTTTCCACAGAGACAGCTTTGCAAGATGGGATTTAAAAAGCAAAAGCCAGATTAGTAGCCTGTGGGTATGAGGAACACTTGGAGGGGAGTGACATAATTGTTGATTCACCCACAGCAGGAAAAGTGACACTTTTTTTTTGCTGTCTTAGGATCTAATAATTGGGAATGTAAGTTGATAAATATCAAAGTAGCACAAAACATTTAGAAAGTTTTCTTTTGAAGCCACCCAAAGAAGCAGATAATACTCAGGGACAGTTGTGTAAACTGACAAATGCACATACGGGTCGAATGATGTCAAGGGTTTGGTATTTTTCTATACATTGTGTTGCTGAAAACCGACTGTATCCAGTTAAAAGCAGATCCTGCAATGTTCTACAGGAAGTCTGAAGGAAAATTAGTTGGAATTTTCGTAATGCATGTTGATGACTTTCTATGGGGTGGCACAGAAGAGTTTGAAAAGAGAATAACAGACTAAAGACAGAATTCAAAGTAGGGAATCAAGTGGCTGGTGCTTTCCAATATCTCGGTCTTGATATCTGGGACACTGATGAATTCAGTAAGAAGTCTAACAATACCAGGTTAAAGTCTAACACGTTTATTTGGTAGCAAAAGCCACGAGCTTTCGGAACAGGCTGTCCCTTCGTCAGGTGGGTGGGAGTTCTGATCACAACCAGGGCATAAAGACACAAACTCAATTTACATGAATAATGATTGGAATGCGAGTCTTTACAGCTAATCAAGTCTTAAAGGTACAGACAATGTGAGTGGAGGGAGCATTAAGCACAGGTTAAAGAGATGTGTATTGTCTCCAGACAGGACAGTTAGTGAGATTTTGCACATCCAGGCAAATTGTGGGGGTTACAGATAGTGTGACATAAACCCAATATCCCGGTTGAGGCCGTCCTCATTTGTGCGGAAACTGGCTTTGTCTCTGCTCAGCGACTCTGCGCTGTTGTGTGTCGTGAAGGCCGCCTTGGAGAACGCTTACTCGGAGATCAGAGGCTGAATGCCCGTGACCACTGAAGTGCTCCCCAACAGGAAGAGAACAGTCTTGTCTGGTGATTGTCGAGCGGTGTTCATTCATCCGTTGTCATAGCATCTGCATGGTTTTCCCAACATACCATGCCTCGGGGCATCCGAGGGATGCTGGTGTAGAGTACACCAGATACATCGATGACATTTTCTTCCTTTGGACTCATGGTGAACAATCACTGAAACAACTATATGATGACATCAACAAGTTCCATCCCACCATCAGACTCACCATGGACTACTCTCCGGAATCGGTTGCAATCTTGGACACACGCATCTCCATTAAGGACGGTCACCTCACTGTACCCACGGATAACCTCACGATGCTCCATTTCTCCAGCTTCCACCCTAAACACGTTAGAGAAGCCATCCCCTACGGACAAGCCCTCCATATACACAGGATCTGCTCGGGGAGGATCGCAACAGACATCTCCAGACGCTGAAAGATGCCCTCATAAGAACAGGATATGGCGCTCGACTCATCGATCGACAGTTCCAACGCGCCACAGCGAAAAACTGCACTGACTTCCTCCGAAGACAAACACGGGACACAATGGACAGAGCACCCTTCATCGTCCAGTACTTCCCCGGAGTGGAGAAGCTGCGACATCTCCTTCGGAGCCTTCAACATGTCATTGATGAAAACGAACATCTCGCCAAGGCCATCCCCACACCCCAACTTCTTGCCTTCAAACAACTGCAAAACCTCAAACAGACCATTGTCCGCAGCAAACTGCCCAGCCTTCAGGAGAACAGTGACCACAGAACCACACAACCCTGCCACAGCAACCTCTGCAAGACGTGCCAGATCATCGACACGGATGCCGTCATCTCACGCAAGAACACCATCCGCCAGGTACACAGTACATACTCTTGCAATTCGGCCAACGTTGTCTACCTGTTATGCTGCAGGAAAGGATGTCCCGAGGCATGGTACATTGGGGAAACCATGTAGACGCTATGACAACAGATGAATGAACACCACTCGACAATCACCAGGCAAGACTATTCTCTTCCTGTTGGGGAGCACTTCAGTGGTCACGGGCATTCAGCCTCTGATCTCCGAGTAAGCGTTCTCCAAGGCGGCCTTCACGACACACGACAGCGCAGAGTCGCTGAGCAGAGACTGATAGCCAAGTTCCACACACAAGGACGGCCTCAACCGGGATCTTGGGTTCATGTCACACTATCTGTAACCCCCACAACCTGCCTGGATGTGCAAAATCTCACTAGCTGTCCTGTCTGGAGACAATACACATCTCTTTAACCTGTGCTTAATGCTCCCTCCACTCACATTGTCTGTACCTTGAAGACTTGATTAGTTGTAAAGACTCACATTCCAATCATTATTCATGTAAATTGAGTTTGTGTCTTTGTGCTCTGTTTGTGATCAGAACTCCCACCCACCTGATGAAGGAACAGCCTGTTCCGAAAGCTAGTAGCTTTTGCTACCAAATAAACCTGCTGGACTTTAACCTGGTGTTGTTAGACCTCTTACTGTGTTTACCCCAGTCCAACGCCAGCATCTCCACATCATACTGATGAATTAACAGGGATATCTAAACAGCATTGACCCTATTCCCATAACCAGAGAAAAGTGGATTGGAAAAAAGAGGAACTGGCTAACAAAAAAGACACAGAATTGTTGAGGAGTTTGATAGGACACTTAAATTGGTTATGCTCACAGACAAGACCGGATGGGAGCTATAATGTTCTCCAGCTAAGTAATATGTTGAGGCACGCTTCAGTCCGTGAGACCTTGCAGGCAAATAAAACTTTAAAAAAGCTAAAATTCGAGGAATGTGTAATTAAATTGCCAACACTGGGTGAACTGGAAAACAACAAGTTGTGTTTAGTGATGCTTCACATGCCAATCTACCAGATGGATATTCAAGCGGTGCCAGATTCATAATATTATTGGGAGGTAATGAAGCAAAATGTTGCCCCTTGGGAAAGAAAGAAAATAAAAAGGGTACTCAAAAGTGCATTGGCGGCTGAAACCTCGCGTGAGTGGAAGTGTTGGATATGGGGATATATTTGTCTGACACATTAACAGATATTTTTCATGGCAACATTGGGAAAGAAGGTACCAATTGAGTGTTATGTGCCCAAATGTTACTCGACAGGGTGTAACAGGAAAGCGATAGAATTGATTTGGCCACTATTAAACAAGGGTGTTTCAAACTTCAACTGGGTTGGTGCATATCTACAATTATCCGACTGCTTTACTAAAAGGAGTGCAGGTACTGGAAAGTTAAGAATACTGGAGGATGGTTACCTGAAATTAATTTGAAAAAAGGGCACCTGTTTTAATGTAACCAATGATCACATTAGATCCATTATAATGTAAACAATGGTCACATGCTGAGGGTCAGCTGATCCAGTCGATAATGTAACCAATGGCAAAGTGATGTGGTGGTCAGCTGACCCAGTATAAATAGGAAGCAGATGGGAAGTGTGGGGAGCTTGTTTGGCCCAGGATGTGGCCTCAAGTGTTGGCTTAATGAAGTTTCTTTATTAAACATTTTTTGTTCCACTTACTTTCTGAAATTAGATCTTGTATTGCTTGCAACTGAAGTATCCCTACTGCCGGATGAACAGTTATTTCTTGTGATTCTCGATTTATTTATATGATTCCTCTTTAGTTAATTTACTATTTTCCATTCTCCCCGATTCTTTTGTTTAAATCCTTCTGGACTGTTCTAATTATATTTTCTTTCAAGGCAAATGTGCATTTCTGAGTTAGATAAAGGTACCCAAATATGCCAGATATATCTCCGCTTCCAGAAGGGTTTTCAGTGGGACTTCACATGGCTCAGACGTTACTGACCTAAAATAAAATTGTACTTAGGTTGTTTCTGATTTGCTAATTTTAAGATATCCATAGAATCCCTACAGTGCAGAAAGAGGCCATTTGGCTCATCAAGTCTGCACCAACACACAAGCATCCCACTCACGCCCTCCCCTCCATCCTATCACTAACCTCATGCATTTACCATGGCCAATCCACCTAACCTGCACATTTTTGGACTGTGGGAGGAAACCCACACAGACATGGGGAGAATGTGCAAACTCCACACAGGCAGTCACCCAAGGTTGGAATTGAACCCAGGTCACTGGCACTGTGAGGCAGCAGTGTAAACCATCATTCCACCGTGAAGTGTTTAACTATAATATTATGAATCAAGGTTTTACCATCAGTTCACAAAATCCAACTTTGGAGTTGTTCATTCACTCTTCTGTTTGATTTACTTGAGTGCAATGAAAATGAAGCAGTTGTGTATTGACTTCTATAATTTGGTGGTAACTTGCAAAACAATTTTTTTAATGGAGTTTACCTATTGAGTGACGTGAACCCTATGCAACTGAGACTCTGCTGAGCAGGCTGACTGTATCCATGCCTGCATGTTAGAATAAACAGCTGTACCTAACACCCTTGGAAACTGAATACAGTGTAGAATTTTGTGCTGTGCAGACAACTGGTAAATGAATGCACCTGCCGGTTTTGCACAATGTTGAATCAATCACCTCATGAACACCAGTGGACGAGGTTCCTTGACCGGCACTTCTGCAATCTCCTGTTGCTGCCAGGGGCAATTTAGTCACACAAAAATCGTAAATGACTAATGTCACTTCAACAGCTGCACGCAGAGTGGTTACAGTTAATAAGAATCTCAAACCTGGTATTGAACATTCTTCTACAATTACCTCCCCAGCAAGCCAACACTTCCTTGTGCTGTGACCCTCCATTAGCACAAGTAACAGTCATTCATTCAACAATGGGGGACAGGGACCTTCTCTCTAGGTGTTCACATCTCTTGTTTTCTTTATCAATCTCCAAAGGCAGCACTGTCACTGCTGTGAATAGGATAAATTACATTTTGTGCACATCCTCATCCAACATGGACAATACTTACGCCAAAAGTGGCCTGAAGCATTGGTGTTGGAAGGAAGTTTAGGATGTTATCATGAATGTGCCAGTAGGTTAAAAGACATCAGCATTTCAAAAGGTATTTAACAGGATGTGAGTCTCAATACCGGGATTAGCAGTTGTAGACAGACCAAGAATACATCATCCTGCTAATAGGTAAGACTTTGAGTAAGTTGCACCATCCAGGGAAGAGTCTGCACATTCTCTCCGTGTCTGCGTGGATTTCCTCGGTGCTCTGATTTCCTCCCAGAGTCTGAAAGATGTGCTGGTTAGGTGCACTGGCAATGCTAAATTCTCCCTCCGTGTACCCAAACGGGTGCCGGAGTGTGGTGACCAGGGGATTCTCACAGTAACTTGCAGTGTTAATGCAAGCCTACTTGTGACTAATAACTTTAAAGCGAGACATATATTCTTTTAGAACTACAGAAGCTGAAGGGACAGACAGCAAATACACAGAACCATCAAAAGGAAATAATATAATTGGCAACCTTTTTTCAGCATCAGGGAGGCAGTATCCATCGAGCAACCTGAGGGGCAGGTTTTCCGCTTATCAGCCTGTAAGCCAGATCCAGCTAACAGACTAGAAGCAAGCGTGCAGAAACCTTCCTGGAGACAATTAAAACCATATCTTCACTGAACTAAGAGGAGATGCTTCTCAGAATAACTATTCAATCATATAGTGTGGTAACTATAGGCTGGTCTTGACTTATAGATTTATGGAATTGGATGTTGTTTGGTAAGAGGGACGTCCGAAAGTGTTCAGATCTCATAAATGTACTTTAGTGGTAATTTCTGCTAAAACTGTGTGGGTGCATTTAGTAGTCCTTATACATAACTGTCTTAGATCATTAAGAGTCCTGTTCCTGTATGTATTTTCTGCATTGTAATAAATAATCTTTATGTTATATAACAACTGAGCTGGTTACTGTTCTCACAGGGTCTCGCATGTGGCTCCTCACACCATTCCTGAAAACAAAATTAAACACCACCACAAACCAGTGGGTACACCCTCACAAATAACATTAACCAGGTTTGTGACGATGTGCAGTATTGCTTTAACTAATTGGTTGGCTCATTTCCCATCAAATCAAGCCCATACACATGATGACTCCATTTGCTTTTTGTTTGAATGTTGGCTATCATTTATCATTGCATGCTGACGATCAGCTGCACAAACTCTGAAGTCTTACCCACAATGACTATCAGAAATCGTAAAGCCCTGACCTTCTCAAGTCAAAATGGAAATTGTGAAGTGTTTCTCACAGATGTTTTTATTTGACACTCAAATAATTGAATGTGGAACTTCAACACATAATCAAAAGGCTTCATGGACTATAACACCTATTGAGGTTGGCAAAAGTTTTTAATTCATTTATGGG
Organism: Mustelus asterias; assembly: GCF_964213995.1. Classification (NCBI taxonomy): domain Eukaryota; kingdom Metazoa; phylum Chordata; class Chondrichthyes; order Carcharhiniformes; family Triakidae; genus Mustelus; species Mustelus asterias. The sequence goes on from NC_135808.1 coordinate 59,751,325, forward strand.
GTGTGGACATCACTGGCTAGGCCCATTTTAAGCTAAAGGTTGATGTGTGTTTAATTGATATGTTTATTTATATGTACAACCATGCAGCATTCCTACCCACGAACCAGATATATTAATTACTCTTCAGACATTTGCAGCAAGCTTACATTGTGAGAATCTAGATTAGCTCGTTCAACTCAGCCTACTCTCAAACACAAATGAACTGCAATGATGAGGAATAATGAACTACATCCTAGACACATGGACATACCACCAATGGAAATGGGAACAAGCATGTATGCAAAATCGAAAGAGTGAGTTGGACTTTTCAAATCAGTACTGAAACATCCAAACTTGGAACATTTTCATAACACTTGTGTCCCAACCCCAATTGCTGCAGAAGTGGGAGTTCAGTCACAATCTTAGGGAAGTCAACTCATTTAAGAACCTGCTTCCACTATCCAATTAAGGATGGTGGATGAAATGATTAAGTCCCGAGATATTGCAGCTGCAGTGCATGGGAATCTAAAGGGAGATGAGGCTGAAGCTGCTGGAAAGCATTTCTTTGACCTACTCACCCCACAGTGGCAGCTTGTGCCTTGGGTGATCACTTTCTTCATTTCTGGCAAATTAGGTTGAACAACTGAATCCTCCCACTGTACATACACCTCCTGTCACTTGCCGAGTTTGGTTCACTGCGGAGGTCCAAGTGGCCTCTGGGAAGATTGGAAAGGCTTTGAATATCCCTACTGAATACCTCCTTGACTACTTTAATTGGCCTTCCACAGCTGTTGAGGAGGGAGGGGGTGCAGGGTGCAGTCACTTCTGAAGGCGTGTCTGTTACAAATGAGGAAGAAGGGTATTTCTCTACCTCCAAGGTGTTGGGATCATTCTCCATAGAATAGAACAATGCACAAGGAGCTCATTGTGCGACCTGCAAGCCCTCTGACTATCCAATTAGAGCCATTCCTTTATTTTTTCCTAAGTTCTGCATTTTATTCCTTTTCAAATATGCATCTCCTATCCTTTTAAAAGTTACTATTGAATCTGCCACCACCATCCTTTCCAACAATGCATTTCAAACTGGTTTGAAAAAGATAAATCTGCATCTGCCTGTCTGGTTCTTTTGCCAATTCTGTCATCTGCTTTCCAAGCCCACGTGCTGTAGGAACTTCTTATTAATTTTGAACCACCTATGAAATCTCCTCTTGCCTTTCTTCATTTGAAGGAGAACAATGTCCCTCTTCCCATGGTATCATTTGAAGAAATCTCTTCTGGCACCTGAGGAAGACTTAACATCTTTCCAAAAGTGTGATGCCCAGAACTGCACACAATGGCTGGGATTCTCCAGCCCCGCTGCAGAGAATGGAGTTTTGCTTAAGCACCAAATTCTCCATTCTAGCTGATGGTGAGTGAAAGAGATCATGAAATCCCACCCAATGCTTCAGTTGAAGCCTAACAAATGATTTATGAAAATCCTTTGCATTACTCCTTTGCATTTCTACTCTGTGCTTGAATTCATAATAGCCAAGATTCTATTGGCTTTTTATAAACAACCTTATCAATATGTCACCCCATCTTCAAGTGCTTATGTACATGAACCCTCAAGTTTCTGTTCAGAAATTATCATTTAATTCATATTGTCACTCCTCATTCTTCCCAAAATGCCTCTTAACATTAATTCCATCTGCAATGTGTTGTTCATGTCTATGTCCTCAAAGTATTCGACTATCCTCTGTTTCCCATATTTGAGTTTGCTGAAAGGATGCTTTTTATACCATGCCACAAATTATTAATATATATCAAAAAGAGCAATGGTGCCAACAATATTCATTCAATTTCCAAGCCTGATATGGATCCTGCCTCAGTCATAAGATCCTGGAAGACCAGGGTACCATCTAACAGCAAGCCAGCTAACATCAGAGGCTAGTTTTAAAGTCTTACAGCCAAGCTGGTGCATAACCTTCACAAAGGCAGTTTACCTATCTTCGTTGGACCAGGCAAAGATGCTTCCCAGACTGGATCATCCTACATGTATTGTGTGGTAACTGTCAGATGGAGTTGACTTTTGAATTTGTTTGAGGAACGGAAGTCTAACAGTTTGGGTATCATAGATACAGTTTGGAACAAGGGTAATTTCTAGATACAACTAAGTTTATTACTTCTGGTGCATACTTATTGACTGCAGCTCAGCCTTCAACACTTATTCCTACAAAACTTATCTCCAAGCTCCATGGCCTGGGGCTCGGCTCCTCTCTCTGACTGGATCCTGAACTTCCTAACCCTCAGACCACAATCAGTAAGGATAGACAATGACACCTCCTCCATGATCACCATCAACACTGGTACCCCACAAGGCTGTGTCCTTAGCCCCTTATTATACTCCTGATACACCGATGACACTGTGGCCAAATTGCCCTCCAACTCGATTTTCAAGTTTGCCGATACCACCGTAATGGGTCGGATCTCAAACACTGATGAGATAGAGAAACTGGTGTGACGATAATAATCTCTGCCTCTGTCAACAAAACGAAAGAGATAGTCATCAACTTCAGGAAGCATAGTGGAGGACATGCCCATGTCTATATCAATGGAGACAAAGTAGAAATTGTCGAGAGCTCCAGGTTTTTGGGTGTTCATATCACCAACAACCTGTCCTGGTCCCTCCATGTCGACACTATAATTCAGAAAGCCCACCAACACCTCTATTTTCCCAGAAGACTAAGAAAATTTGGCATGTCCACTATGACTCCAACTTTGACAGATGCACCATAGAAAGCATTCTTTCTGGTTGTATCACAGCTTGGTATGGCTCCTGCTCTGACCACAAGAAGCTACAAAGGATCGTGAATGAAGCCCAGTCCATCACTCAAACCAGCCTCCCAACCACTGACACTGTCTACACTTCCCACCACCTCGGAAAAGCGGCCAACATAATTAAGGACTGTACGCACCCTGGACATACACTCTTCCATCTTCTTCCATTGGGAAAAAGATACAAAAGTCAGAGGACATGTACCAACCAACTCAAGAACAGCTTCTTCCCTGCTGCCAACAAACTTTTGAATGGACCTATTGATCTTTCCCTACACCCTAGCTATAACTGAAACACTACATTCTGCACTTTATCCTTTCCTTTATATATGGTATGCTTTGTCTGTATAGCACGCAAGAGACAATACTTTTCACTGTCTACTAATACATGTGACAATGACACAAATCAAACTTGTCTTTGCAGTTCTGTTCATGTGTATTTCTCCAATTTAAGAAATATCTTGCATAATTGTTGCACTACAACTGGGCTGCTTATTCTCAGGGTGGTTTCATGTGACTCCTCACATCATTCCAAAACAAACCTACTCACCACCACAAACCGGTATCACACGTTGAGATTCTCTTGGTTCATGACAACAGCTAAAGTATTTCATTAGCTTTAAACTAAATTCAGAGGACTGGCTATTGTGAAAGCAACTATTAAATGTACATCTTTTTGATCTCTTCTTGGATGAAGATTTGAATTTCTTAAATGCTGGATTTCAATTCCGTTTAATAAAAAAAAATCTGTGGTGGCACAGAGCTGGAATTTCCTTGGGTGTTAAAATTTGACGAGGTGGAAACCCCAAAAAACAGCCAAGGTACAGCAGAATCAATTATCGAAAGCATGTGGGAGCACAAAGTGGTAATGAAGAGATACTTAAAAAAACATGAACCAACAAAAGGGGGAAAATCTGACGGAGCATCTGTATACATGGTCACCTGTGGAAGAATAAGTGCAAGAACTGGGAAAGATGCAGGGTAAAATAATTGGATTGATAAAAGAAAACAATGAGGCTAATCAGAATCAAAACCTCATTGGAGGTGTCACGTGGAGCCTGGAAACAGCACTTGTGATAAATGTGGCATGGAAAGGCAATCAAATCCTGCCATTTTATTCATGAAGAAAAACTGAGAAATTGGCTCTGAGGAAACACAGCTTTCAAGAATGATCTAATATGCCAGATGGAAATGGTGTCTTTGGCTGTCCCCAAGATGCAGGTGTGGATGATCTGGCAACGTCATTATTGTTACCATTAAATAATGTGAATCAACCTTGGAATATACACTAGGTGGAGTCTATTAGAGTAATTCAAAACTCTGGCATAGGCCTGATAAACAAACAACATGAAGAATACCTGAATTATCTGATTAAAAGTGATAACACGAGTTGCATGAGACATGGAGGATTGTACTTACATCGGAACCATTTAGTGGAACTGTAGATCTGATGTAGTAAGACAAGATACTATTGCTACAGACACAAGGATTGCGGGGGGGGGGGGGGGGCGAGGGGGGGGGGGGTGGTTTGGTGGGGGGAGCGGGTTGAATGAATTTGAACAGCACTAATTTCTCCTCTTTCCACCCATACATAAATCAAAAGATGTTTTAATTAGTTTCCCTCTTTATAAGTGGCGGTGTATTTCCCACCCCCTCAATTTTTGGTGTAATCCAATTTTCAATTAATAACCCCCACAGTAACCTCGAGATAAAAATAGTTAAGTTTATTGCACACAGACAATGCGAAAAGGGTTGCAATGTTGCCTCCACAGTCAGACACGAAAGAGAGGTTTACAATAGAGACCACAGGAAAACAAAATATTGGTTCATGTGAGTTCCAGACCAGAATGAAAGTCCAGTGAGGTATTCCTTTCTGGAGGTCAGTAGGCTAAAAGCCAGTGCTGTTGAATTCACTTGACTGATCATGTTGGCTTCACACGTTGAGGATGGCATGCAGAGATGAATCAGTCTTTTAGGCAGTGGTAAGAACTTCCAGCACGAGCAGGGTACATGGGGTCAAGGTGTCCAACCTGGGCCAGAGCTCCTTTTGGTCTACTTGTTAGATGTTAAAAAGTAGACTAAGCTATGCTGTTCAGAACGACATTATTACCTGTTTCCACAATCAAGAGGTCCATGTCACATGATTCCTACCTCTCCATCTTTGACTATTGATGGATTCTAATGGTTGTTAAATGTCTCAGCCATTGTGCATTGTAAGGAAAATTATGAGCCTTTGATTTTGGAAATGATCCACCTCCTGGCCAGCCTGGGTTATTAAATAGATGTTTTTTGTATTTGAAGTTGGGCAGTACGGTCTGTGACAATACTATGCCTTTAAGAGATGTATTTTAATCATATTTCTCCAGTTTTATAAGCAGGTCTGGCAGCTTTGTTATTGTTGCAGTATCTCTAATTGTTGCTGAAACAATAAAATGAGCATCTTGTTCATTTTTAATCTGAGCCTAACGCAATGTTCTGGAGTTTTATGACCCTTTTGGAATTGCTGGGTGAAAAATGATTGACAGATCAGGTTCCTTTGGACAGGTTTTTTCTTCCACAGGGAAATATAAGGTTTCAGTCTATTTGGTTTGAAGCTGTTTGGACTGCAGACTGAAAGCAGTGTTCTCTGTCTCTCTCTCTCGAATGGAAATTCTGCCGTATGTGAGGTGCAGGTAGAAGCTGGAGGCAAGCCATATCTCTGGGTCTCGGTGTGCTAGACGTTCCAGGGCTGGGAAGTCTCCATTGTGATCCAACATTTCAAACGACCAATTCACAGCAGGTGTTACAAAGCTGCAAACTCTAGCATCATATGAGCATACTTGCTTTTTGTGCTAAGCCTAGAAAGGGGTGTATGTTTTTGGGACTTTTTGATTCAGAACAGTATATTTAGCTGTTAGTGTATAAACCTTATCATTGTTCTTTTTTTGTAATTGGTAGAGGTTATGCTAATTTTCTTATTATATGTTAACTGTGTACTTAAATAAACTTTGTTTGATAAAAGCTTCCTTGTGGATTACTTGAATCATACCGTGAGTGAAACATCTTATGCTCACCTGCGCAAAACCTATGGTTCAGGCTGTCTTCATAAAATACCTTGGAGGTCCTGGCCTGGATAATAACAGGTCTGCAGGGGGCCATTAGTGGCTCTTCAGACATAACGGGGCGTTGGCTTTCTGAAAACTGCCAAGTGGTTTATTTTGCTCTGGGGTCATAGACAGACACACTTTCAGCCAAGTTAAAGATCAGTTTTTTAACAAGTTAGAAATAGCAAAAAGTATATATATATTTCATAAAAATGTATGGTGTGAGGCCTTAGTCTCTCACACAATTCTGACCTGTGGAATTGCACTGGTGGTGATTTTCCAAGCTATAAAATGAAATTATGGGAGAAGAGCAGAGTGAACACACGAATGCAAGCAAAAGAGAATATTGTTGTGTGATGATGACGGCAGCTAGCAGGACGATGGAAACAACTGAATGTCCGTCTGACGTGAATGTTGTTTTTGGGTGACTGAGACGAGAAGATATAAAAACAGGAGAAAACACTCGGGACACCATCACAGCATAACTGAGGTACATATCCACCTGCTATTGCAGGATGAAGCCATGAGCAATCCCCACATCAAACATTAGAAACCCAGTTTATTGCCTGGCTGGAAGTCAGAACTTTATTGCAGTAGAACCTCATAGAAGCATATTGTGCAGATGCTCCAAAATAATAAAGGGATAGAGAAAGACATCAAACTCTAGGACATCACAAATAGTGGAATGATACCCATGGGTTAGATAATTTAGATGAGATTGGCAATAGTAATTCTGATCGTCGCATTCACTGTGAGGAAGTTGCTATGGAAAAAATAGATGAAGGAAAGATGAGGAGATTTAAGGTTGATTTACACATTTTAGGGCAGCCTTGATTAGAAATACAAAGGAATGGTGATAGAAAAAGGTAGTCAGCCAATAACAATATTTTTAAAAATACGACATGTTCATATAAGAGAATATACTGATCTAGCATGAGTCAGTTAGGGAGAGAAGTGATCAACTTAGCAACAGTCAGTGCAATGCATCCTGAAGTCCAGACATTAAAGTATTATCAAAACAAAGGGGTTGCATTTTCCCAGCCTCATACTGAAGGTGGATTCCCATCACTGGGGAACCTGCCTGGAAGTAGGCAGCCAATTAACATAGTTAAGGTCCCAATTATGGGATACTTTGCACTCTCATGTCAAGGGAGGTGGCATCCATGCCATCAGACCATAAAATAGATGAGCAGAAGTAGGCCATTAGGCCCATCAAATCTATTACCTTAATGACAGGGCCATAGACAGAAAAAAAACTGCACCCATGACCAAAAAGGATCCAGGCAGATAGTTTCACCACTGTTCCGAGAGGCTCACTGACTACACCCTCTTATGTATTTATGCTTCACTGAGGGCATCCCTATGTTGAGGCACCCTTACGGTCCCTGACCTTCCTCAGCAGAGCCCCCACCTCAGGCTTGTGAACCTGATGAGACCTGCAGCACTGGGAGCCCACCTGCTGCCCTTGGTAGGATGGTCAGTGCGATGGCGGCCTGTTTGAAAGCCAGTTTTTGGAAGATTGCAGCGGCAGTACAGCTGTTGACAATTGGTCCCAACGTTAGGGTCCCAAAAACCGCAGCAAAACCCAATCCAAGGGCACAGGGATTTATGGGAACTGCTGACAATGTGCAATAGTCATTTTGCAGAAATTGCATAAGGATAGGCATGTAGCGAAGGACTCTGCGCTCGATCAAAGACTGTCATTTTAAGGCAAAGCCAGTTCCAACTCCTGAAGAACAGTGCCTAAGAATTTTCATTTATTCAACAGACACAGATGCATGCCTACATTCAAGTGTGTCCTATCTGTTGAAACACTCGGCCTGAAAATTGCTTTCCATGCAGAAGTTAAAACATAAAATGATTGAATCACCGATTGTGATTTCTCAAATGAACAATCCAACATTTCATGCGATAATAAGAGCAACCAAAACAGCTAGTTCCTGGCTGGCATGTTCATGATCAATTCATCTGACTGAAACCTGCAACCACAACTCCAATTCACACTGTGCCACATCTTGCCTTTCCTTTGATCACAATGTCTGCTTGTTCAAAATGCAAAAATAAAAGCCACCACAAATAAAAATTCCAAAACCAATTTATCAATCAGATCATGATATGCTGTATTCAAAACTCAAGCATCATTGTGCATTCCCTTCAAGCCTGTCTTTTGCATGCCTTTACTTGTCTTAGTGTTCCTTCACATTGCTACTCCAGTAGCTGCAACATGGCTGGCGAAATCTTCAGTGGGAGAGATGGGTTTGCAAAGAACAGGCTCTGTGGCCTTTCAAGCCTGTGCCGAGCATGCTGTCCTATCCAGACCAACCACCTGTGTTCCTCTGTTCCCCATCTGTTCATGTGTCTATCCAGGTAAATCTTAAAGGTCACTACCGTGTCTGCCTGAACCACCTCACTTGGCAGTGTATTCTGGGTCACCACCATCCTTTGAGAAAACCCCACCCCCAAATCTCTACTTCAATACGATGTCAAGCCACTCCTGGGTCTAGAAGGCCTGGCTATGTATCACAGCATCTCGGCAAGGACGGTAGATATGCTGTGCTGGCAGCCTGATGGGCTGTCATCCTGGAGGAACATAGCAGGTCCATGTTTCATTAGCCACTGTCACTTTCACTGTCACTAGGATTTCCCTAACCTGCCCCCAATGTGCGAGTTTCTCTAACACTGCTAGAGACCCCCCACTTAGGCCACACACCACTAGCACTGCCCCTGGCACACTTGTGCCCAACAGCGCACTACCAGGGTGCCAGGTAGGCAGTCAGGTGGGCAGTACCTGGGTGCCAGTTGGGCAGTGCCTGGCAGAGAAGGCCTGATGGGCCTTACAGGGGCTTCAGTGGCCTCTGAACCCCCCCAGCAGGGCCATCACACTTGGTCTCCACTGGTAGAGTTGAGCAGGATTCTGGCTGGCAAGACCTTTTGCCAACAAGGGGGCCTCTGAGGGGCCGGAAGATGAAGTCCTGGATGCCCTAACAGAATTGAAATGAAATCAATTCCAGGCAAATCGGCTTCATGCCCTCTTTGGGCGTGAAGCCGATCTTGCTGTCAAAACAGGATCGGGAAGATTGCGTGTGAGGTTAAACTGGTTCGCGCCGGATTTGGCCTCACACACATTCGTTCTGGCTCACTGCACTGAGATCGCGCCCAACCATTTTAGCTCTTTGCCCAGTGTGAATTTTTTAGAGACAGCAATGAGCATATAGATGGTGTCACAGAGTCATAGGCGGGGTTTTCAGCCACGCTCATCCCAAGATCAGAAAATCCCGCCTGGCATCAACAAACCTTTGCACGGTCCTGTTCCACCTGCTACGATTCCCGTGGTGGGTGGGATGGAAAATTTCCCTGGTTATTGGCCCCACTGCTAGGGGAGAAAGTTTCTTCCTATCTAATCTATTCATGTCCCTCATAATTCTGCACACATCAGTCAGGTCCCCCTCAGCCTTCTCTGCTCCAAGGAAAACAACCCCAACCTAACCAGCTTCTCTTCATAGCTGAAATTTTCCAGCCCAGGCAACATCCAGATGAATCTTCTCTGCACCCTCTCGAGTGCAATCACATCCTTCCTATATTGTGGTGACCAGAACAGCACACAGTGCCCCAGTTGTGGCCTAACATGCGTTTTGTACACTTCCATCATAACCTCCCTGCTCTTACATTCTATGTCTCAGCAAATTAAGGCAAATATCCCATATCCCTTCTTAATCATCTCATCTACCTGTCCTGTTGCCTTCAAGGATCTATGGACATGCACCCCAAGGTCCCTCTGGCCCTCTGTACTTCCTAGGGCCCTACCATTCATTGTGCATTCCCTTGCCTTGTAAGTCCTGCCAAAATGCATCACCTCACACTTTACATAAGAAATAGGCTGTCACGCCCTTAAGCCTGCTCCACCATTCAATAGGATCATGGCTGATTCGACATTCACGGATGGCAAGGTGGCACAGTGGTTAGCACTGCTGCCTCACAGCGTCAGGGACCCGGGTTCGATTCTCGGCTTGGGGTCACTGCCTGTGCGGAGTCTGCACATTCTCCCTGTGTCGACGTAGGTTTCCTCTGGGTGTTCCGATTGAGGACTGTGACAGTCCTTATTTCAAGGTGATTGGAGTATAATGCACTCTGAATTTGTTGCCATAGCTACCCTTTCCAACTTGATTAATCTAATCAACATGAAGATTAAAGTCACTCATAATTATTGCTCTATTCTTCTTACATGCTCAGATTATTTGCTGATTTATACCCTTTCCTACAGTGTGGCTACTGTTTGGGAGTCTATACACTACTACTACCAACGTCTTGCTGTTTTTTTTTACCTCCACCCAAATAGACTCGACATCATCCGAGCCGAGATCATCTCTCAAAACCGACCTTATTTCATCTCTTATCAACAGTGCTATCCAACCACCTTTTCCTTCCTTCTGAAAGGTCAAATAACCATGGATATTAAATTCCTAGTTGTAACCAACCATGTCTCTGTAAAGGCTATGAGACCATATCCATTTAGCTCAATTTGCACCATTAGTTCGTCCATCTTATTCAGAATGCCTCATGCATTAAGATACAAAGCCATTAGGCTTGCTTTTTGACCATTTTTTATCATCCTAACTTTCCTCTGTACTGTGGCTCTATTTGCCTTTCACCCTTGATTACCCTGCCCACCATTTTTGCATTATACCGTTCTTACTTTTATTACTGTCCTCGTTTCTTTATCCCTTTTCACCTTGCTTAGGTTCCCATCCCCCTGCCATTCTGGTTTAAACCCTCCCCCATTCCACTAGCAAAGATGCAAGTTGGTCCAGACTCTTCTGTTCTTTGACAATGACTGCAAAGCTTTCTAGCAGACTAATCAATGCTCCAAGCATTTCACTGTGCAGAGATGTCGACCTTTATAGGCCACTTGATCAATATTCTGATCTGAGCACGCTACAGTCAAATGTGTATGTATGACCTTACCCATGTCACAAACCAAGTGAGCTGTCAGCTTTACTACCAGTGTCTCCTTCCCTGGCTCACCCGTTGTCTCACCACATGCAAATTTTGCCTCAAAGCTATCTTCTAATGTACATACAATGTACTTTATCTGAGCTGGTGTTTGTTGCGCGTGAGAGTGAGTGATTGTATTTTGTTCGTCTTCATTCTCTTCCTACTCATTTACCACTGCCTGATCATGTTGCTGGTCTGAGTATCAAAAAGTGAATTTCACATGGATGGAGTTGTGGTGAAGGGAGTTGGAGGGTGGGAGGACAGGGGAGATGGGGGGGGGAGGGGGGTGCGGGGGGAAAGCAAGTTATGCTTGCTTACACCATCTATAGTTTATTACTCAGAAGAAATTGTTGAAAGGGGGGGAATGTTGGATGCGAGGAAGAGGATTAGGTGTTTGCAGACCATCATCATGCATGCTTTCAACCCCACCATTGGCCATGGTCTCAGTCTCCCATGATATCAAACATCACCTGGCCAGTAACCTGGCTGGTAAGGTTCAGCTGCCTCTGGCTATGTGCCCCTTTGTCCTGCTCAAGGAAAGGAAATGTGCCAGTGAGTTGGGTAAATGGCTGTTGTGATTGAGTCGCTGACATTGTGTGCAAGCTGTGTGATGTGTGAGGCCTGCAGCAGGGTTGTGTGTGTGAAGATAAGGTGAAGCAATGAATGTAAGATGTGTCATGAATGACACAGTAAGTGAAATGATGACCATCGTGCATGAATGGTACTATTGTTGATAAAAGGCTTTTGAAGATTTGTTCGCTGATCTTGAGGGTACAAAGCCATTGGCCTTTTGTGGTACTGTATCCATTTCCTCGGGGCTAGACACTTGCCACTGAGCTCCATGCCTATCTTGAAAAGCAGGTCTGGAGGGCTTCCTGTGTGTAGGTGAAATCTCAGCTCTTCGTCAACTTCTGTACCAAGACCCCCAGTGCAGCAGTGGTACATGTTGTAATCTCTTCACTTCCATTGGTATTTCTATTCAGCGTACTGCTGTCAAAATCAGTTTTTGAACAACTCACAGCGCCTGTTCCAACCACTCCCTTTTAACAAGAATAGGCTGGCTTTAAGTCGCGTAGCTTTTCTTCAATTCAAGCTAGCCTCTCAGGATTGTGTCCCCACTGATCGAGGATTTATCCACTCAACTGGCTGCAGGCTATAGTCAGTTAACAAGCAGCATCCAGTCTGGCATGCTGCCTGTACCAGAAGAAACAGGCATTGAGAAATCCCACAAAGTGATCCCTGTGCCTGTTTTCAGGCCCTTTCCAGTATTGCAGCCCCATTTTTTTTTGCACCTTTGATTTCCTTTATCAGTTCTCTGGGTTTTGCTTGGTTCTCTCGAATTATAAACCTACCATTTATTATAGCCCTCCTTGTTCTCTATTTAAACAGCAAATTTTGCACTCATGCCGAGAGCTCAGGCTTTGGATGCCCTTCCTTGTCCAACATCCTTTTTTAAAATTAATTGGTGGAACATGGGCGTCGCTGGCCAGCCAGCATTTATTGCCCATCCCTAGCTGCCCTTGAAGGTGATGGTGAGCTGCCACCTTGAATCGCTGTGTGTTGACCCACAATGCCATTAGGGAAGGAATTCCAGAATTTTGACCCAGCGACTGCGAAGGAACGGCGATATATCTCCAATTCAGGATGTTGAGTGGTTTGGAGGGGAACTTGCAGGTGGTGGTGTTCCCATGTATCTGCTGCCCTTGTCCTTCTTGATGGAAGTGCTGTCTAAGAATCGTTGGTGAATGCTGCAGCGCATCTTGTAGGTAGTATACACTGCTGCTACTGAGCTCGGTGGTGGAGGAGTGGATGTTTGTGGATGTGGTACCAATCAAGTGGGCTGCTTTGTCCTGGATGGTGTCAAGCTTCTTGATTGTTGTTGGAGCTGCATCCATCCAGGCAAATGGAGAGTTTTCCATCACACTCCTGACTTGTGCCTTGAAAACGGTGGACAAGCTTTTGGGAGTCAGGAGGTGAGTTACTCACCCACAATATTCCTTGCATCTGATCTGCTCTTGTAGCCACTGTTTGTGGTGAGTCCAATTGATGGTTAATGGTAAACCCAGGATGTTGACAGTGAGGGGTTTAGTGATGGTAACACCATTGACTGTCAAGGAGTGGTGGCTGGAGTGTCTCCTACATTATAAACATGTCTAGTCTGCATCCAAACTATGCCTTTTTGTGAAAGCCACCCTTTGCTCATCTGCTGGTTTATGTTCCAATCTTTGTTTTTAAGCCACTTGAATCAGGTTGCTTTCAAATCTTGGAAATCAATCCTCTTCCTGACTCCAATTCAGAATTCAACCAATTCCAGTTTGATGCTAATATCAAGATGAAATAACCTGTTAGAACCAAGAATTAATGGCTTGACTGCAATTACACCAACACAATGTGCTACTGATGGCTCTGCATCAGGTCATCTTCTTTCAGACCTGTTATTGAAGTTTTCATTTGAAAATAACAAGGCAGTAATCTGGTTGAAGGTTTTGGGTGACTCTGTATTTATTCTTTCATGGGACATAGGCATCACTGGCTAGGCCAGCATTTTCATTGCCTATCCCTAATGAAGGTGGTGGTGAGCCATCTTCTTGAAACCGCTGCAGTCCATGTGGTGTAGGTATACCTACAGTGCTGGCAGGGAGGAAGTTCTAAGGTTTTGACCCAGCTACAGTAAAGGAATGCAATATATCTCCAAGTCCGGATGGTGAGTAGCTAAGAAGGGAATTTGCAAGTGGTGGCATTCCCACGCCACCATTCCCATGCCACCACTTGCACTATGGTCCAGAAGGTTAATTGCAACCAGTCATGATGGGTAACCCATAATCATCCTATAGGGCAACATCAATTCTTACAATTCTGGATCATGACAGGAAACCCACTCTCTCAAAAGTCAAATATGGTAAAAGGCTGTTGAATGTCACGAAAGTTCAAAAGTCAGGATTGCGACTTTTCACCTTGCCTAATGTGAAGGGTAGCATAGGCTGATAAATTGAATACTGAAATGTTGGTCGGCGTAGGCACTGTGAAAGCTGCCAGCAAATTGTTTTCAGTTGTAGGATGCTAAACCTCCTTGTTAATCATATGTTATTGCCTCTGGAGATACTTGGATAACCTCACTTAAATTGTTGCGCTCAATGGTAGAAACCCTTCAGTGGCAATAAGTGGGTCAATGAGACCATTTTGTTTCTACCTCTACTTGGAAATGAGCTAGGACTTATCTTCTGCTATTTGTTCCTGATCCCTCATAAAGGTCTTGTTTAGGTGAGGGATTATTCTCAAGTGAGAGAAGTTCACTTACATGGGAATGATTGATGAAAGGTAATTCGATTTGGGAATGACAAATATCTTGACCGGTGGCGTTTATATTGCATACATTTTTCATTTCTGTAATATTGAAATCTAACAGCAGAGAATTTTTCAATCATATGAGTTATTCATCAATAAAAGCTTTAGAGCTTATACAATTAAGGTATTCAGTTCTGTCTTTGACTTGTGTCAGCATTGAGAAGAAAGCAAATATAGCATTTCCAAGTCATCGGCAGATGTAACCACGATCCCTGCAAAGCAACAAACATATTATTCTTTATGTCCAAAGATGTGCTGGTTAGGTGGATTGGCTATGCTAAATTGCTCCTTAGATATATAGATTAGGTTGTTAGCCTTGGTAAATGTGCAGGGTTACGGGCCTAGGGTGGGGAGGTGGGCTTGGGTAAAATGCTCCCTCAGAGAGTCAGTGCAGAATGGCCTCCTTCTGCTCTATAGGTATTCTATGGCTAACAATATTTACAAACATCTCAATCTTTTGAAATTGAATTTTAACTGATGCACAAAATTAGTCATCCATCTGAGGGAACATCGCAGCAATCAATGTGACCAAACATTCAAGGTCAAACACAAGATTAATGAGAAGCTAACATTCAGGATACAATGCAATGGCTGTCCTTTATCCATCAATATTGACACACTATTGCTTTTCGATAGTCAGGCTTCATGATGCCAGCTACAACATGAAGATAAGCAGATGTGCAGCACAATTCTAGGGTAGTAAGTTAGCTTCTGGACTAGTTGCCTTACTGGTAAGAAGCAGTACAGCAGAGAGGGGGAAACTGGAGATGGTTGAGGCAAGTAGATAAAGAGGGGGAGCAAATGAAGAACACAGATGTATTGTATAGTTCATGCACATTTGTTTATATTTCAATTTTGATTAGGCACTGGGGAAATGGTGCATCAGGATTCATAGAATCCCTATAGCACAGAAGGAGGACATTCAGCCCATTGAGACTGCATCAACTCTGACAGAGTGTCTTCCCAGGAGGCTGAAAGACTTAGGATGATATTTTGCTGTCCTGATGCTGGGAAAATCCTCAAAGGGCATCAGAAAATAGAGGTGGGGGTACCACAATTCAAATTTCCCACCCAATTCCTGCTGGCTGACATTTTGATTCGTGTGGGATTCATGGTGGCTGGTGACTCAACATTCACTAAAGGAAATACCATCAGGTTCAGCCTTTTCAATGTCTGCTCAACTGTGGATTTCAGAGATTGGTAGCTCCATTGACATGTGTAATTCCTGAAGCCTCTGTGAAACATGTCAGGTGAGTCAATTTGTGAAACTTGGGGGAAGCTGTTGTTGAGTTAAGTACTCCTGACAAAGATGAAAAGGTCTTGCCAACTTCCAAAGTCATACTTAGATGCCTTTTAAAGGTAAGTGAACATTAAGTTGGCCAACATTATGTAAGTGTTCACATGCATTAAAGTTCTTTATCCAGTGGACAGTGTTCATTTGCAATCAACAGTATTGCAAAGCTGATTTTAATGTCACATCTGGACACTCTGCTTTGAGTTTTTTGTTTCACTGATACATTTGTTGAGGCTTTCAAGTAAACAGTAGCATGATTTCTTTGATTGAAAGTCCATCTTTTGAGCCTTTAAAAAAGAGCAGATGGCTGGCAATATGGCTAGGCATCTATAAAAACTCTATTAAATTGCGCTCTGGAAGGTTTGTTTGTTCACTTGTGCAATGTAACCTCATTATGAATGCATGGTTGAGTTCCAACCCCCCCTGCTGGATTTAGCTTGGCAGGCATTATTTACACAGCTGTGAAGAGGACTGTGGTCTTTATTTGACTCAGGTTTTATGAGCAGCTGTGACCCCCCTAAGCAGCGCACAATAGTTAAGTATGGCACAATGAATTATTACAACCATGCACAGCTTGGTGGCTAATTGAGGTTTATTGCCACGGACGAGAGCCTGAAATGATTAATCAGATGGAAATAACAACCAAAATTCATTCATGTTGATTCATAGAATCCCTACAGAGCAGAAGAGGTCATTCGGCCCATTGACTCTGCACCAATTCTGACAGAGTATCTTACCCACACACTACCCCCAACCGATCCCTGTTACCCCACACATTTCCCATGGCTAATCCACCTAACTTACTCATCTTGGGATACTAAGAGGCAAGGTAGCATAGCCAATCCACCCAACCTGCACATCTTTGGACTGTGGGAGGAAACCGGAGCACTCGAAGGAAACCCATGCAGACAGGGGAAAACATGCAAACTCTGCACAGTTACCCAAGGTCAGAATTGAACCCAGGTCCCTGGCACTGTGAGGCAGCAGTGCTAACCACTGCACCACCATGCCACTCAATTCCAGGAGTTCAAAGCTATCAGGCACCCTGACTAATGTGTGCCAGCTGATTTATGGCACTAAACAATGAGCAGATCCCCTCCCAATGCCCTCAACACTTATTCCATACCCTCAGTTGGATCAATTTATAATCTCAGGTTTCTCCCTCTCTTCGTTCTCTCCCTGTGTCCATTACCCTGTGCATCAACGAAAACAGCATTCATGCTTCACTTTCATCATTGAGTCTTCCTTTGCCACCTCCCTCCCTGACTGACTGTCCCACTCATCGCCCCCTCTCTGACTCTCTCACTCACCACCTCCCTCCTTGACCCTCCTGCTCACTCCCTCCCTCTCATCGCTGACAGTGAGAGATCTGAGGAAAGAGGCAGAGAGTTGGAAGGCAGCAAATCAACTGAGGCAATGAGTGGAGGGAGGAAGTGAGCTGGAGACAGGAAGCAACAAGCAGGAGATAAGTTGAAAAAATTACTGAGTTATAAAGTGTTAATAAATATAGTGAGTTAGTCATGTAAGTTATGAAGAGCTGTTAAGTTATTAAGAGTCAGTCAGAGGATTTTTGTGCTAGTTAACACAGGTCACCAGACATTCTGTTGCAACTGGTTTTGTGAAATTAGTAAAGGAATTTTGATCACAAAGAAATTCAACATATTAAAAACACAAGACCTGTTGCAAGTCCTACAGCAAGAATGCATTCAACTTAGAAGAAGCTAACATTTAAAAGCCCCCCAAAACAGCACAGCAAAAAGGTTGTTTGTAATGGACAATTTTCAGGAAATAGTCAAACTCTGCCTCCAGCTCTCGAGGGAACCTCAAAAAACTGATATAGACACAATGACCAGAATCTTCCCATCCTGCCCGCCACGGGAATTGGAATGAGGGGCGGACATCGGAAATGTCCGTTGACCTCGGGCGGGATTTTACAATTTCAGGACGAGCGAGGCCATAAAATCCAGCCCAGTAAGTGTTTTTGTCAATAATGAAGAGACAACTAACAATGCCATCAGACCACACAATGGGTATGTGTCTACCCAGTTAAATGATTTGACTTGACCATTGAATTAATGTGGCCAAAACTATAAATAATAGCCATGGGCTGAAGTGCTTTATGGAGCCACTGCACCTGAGCGTGTCCCAGTTCCTTGGAATTGGTAATCTCAGGGAAATGTTTGATTGGACCAAAACTTACCTGATCTGGTAACCAGGATCTCCCCCATCAAAGTTGTCTTTGTTTGTTGATTGACTGTTCATGAACCAGGATATGAGATTGTTACAATATGCAAGGGACACAGATTTGAGTAAAGTTAAAGTTTAAATTTTACCATTTGTCACAAGTAGGCTTACATTAACACTGCAGTCATAGAATGGAATTCCTACAGTGCAGAAGCAGGCCATTAAGCCCATCGAGTCTGCACCGACCACAATCCCACCCAGACCCTATCCCCATAATCCCATGCATTTACCCTAGCTAGTCCCCCTGATCCTATGGGGCAATTTAGCATGGCCAATCCACCTAACCTGCACATCTTTGGACTGTGGGAGGAAACCGGAGCATCCGGAGGAAACCTATGCAGACACGTGGAGAACGTGCAAACTCCACACACAGTAACCCAAGCTGCGAATCGAACCCAGGTCCCTGGCGCTGAGAGGCAGCAGTGCCACCACTGTGCCACCATGCCAAAGGGTCTGCAGCAATCATTGTGATTAGTTGGCAGTTTTAAGAAATGTATGTTTAGCAGTAAAAATAATGGTAGTGGCAACTAGCAGTACCAGCAGGAGACAACAGCAAAAGCAAGAACAGACAGCAGTGGCAGGACCATTCAACGTAGAGTTTCTGAGAAAATAAGTTTAATAAGGGGATTGCATTAGCTAAGGGACAACCAAGCTAAAGGAACTGCAGGAACTGAAGCAGCAATTCGAGGATTACTAACAAGAGTGCAACTCCTAAATTACGGTAGCAATGTTCAATGATACTCATTTAGGTGGTGGTGATATAGAGGTAATATCGCAAGATTAGCAATCCCAGAGACGGGTTGAAATCCCATCACAGCAGCTGGTGGAAGTTATATCCAATGAATGAATCTGGAATTAAATATTTGGTCTACTGATGCCCTTCAATGGATGGAAATCTGCTGTCCTTACCTGGTCTGTCTTACATGTGAATGTGGTTGACTCCTACATGCCCTCTGAAATGGCCAAGCAAGCCTTTCAGTTGTATCAAACCAGTACCAAGTCTACAAAAAGGAATGGAACTGCAGCAATCACCAGGCATTGACCTAGGCACCAGAAACAACAGCAGTGCACCCAGTGAGGTTGACCTTGCAAAGTCCACCTTACTAGTATCTGAAGGCTTGTGCTAAAATTGAGAGTTGTCTCATAGATTAGTCAACCAATACCCTGACATAGTCATACTCATGGAATCATATCTTACAGATAATGTCCCAGACATCACCATCATAATTCCTGGGTATGTCCTGTTCCACCAGCAGGGCAGACCAGCAGAAATGACAGCACAGTGGTATACAATCAGGAAGGAGTTGCTCTGGGAGTACTCAACATTGACTCTCAACCTCATGAAGTCTCACGGCATCAAGTCAAATATGGGCAAAGAAACCTCCTGTCGATTACCACCTAGCACCATCCCTCAACTGATGAATCTGTACTCCTCCATACTGGACATCACTTGGAAGAGGGACTGAGGTGACAGGCATAGAAGTTATTCTGGGTGGGCGACTTCAATGCCCATTATCACAACTGGCTTGGTAACACCACCACAGGCTGGGCTGGCCAAGTCCTAAATGACAAAACTGCTAGACAGGGTCTGCAGTAGCTGGTGAGGGAAAATTCAATATGACCTTGTCCAACCTACCTGTCACAGCATTGGTAGGAGTAATCACTGCAGATTTCTTGTTGAGATGAAATCCTGCCTTTACTGAGGATATTCTCCATTGTGTTGAGTGGCACTACCATTGTGCTATATGGGGTAGATTTTAAACAGACCTTGCAACTCAAAACTGGGCACCCATGAGGGATCTTCAGCAGCAGTAGAATGGCATACAACCACAATCTGTAACTTCACGGCCCGACATATTCCTCACTCTACTGTTACCATTAAACCAAGGGATCAACCCTGGTTCGATCTCTCACTCACCTGACGAAGGAGCAGCGCTCCGAAAGCTAGTGGCATTTGCTACCAAATAAACCTGTTGGACTTTAACCTGGTGTTGTTAGACTCCTTACTGTGTTTACTCGAAGAAGTGTGGCAGGTCATGCCAGGCGCAGCACCGCACCTAAAAACTAGATGTCAACAGGACTACATGCATGAAAAATAATAAAAGCAGCATGCATCAGAGGTAAGCAATCCCATAGACAATGGATCAGATCTAAGCTCTTCAGTCCTGCCACATCCAGTCGTGAATGGTGGACAATAAAATATGCAGCTGGAGAAAGAGGCTCTAAATATATCCCCATCTTCAATGAAAGGGGAGTCCAGAACATCAGTGCAAAGGACAATGCTGAAACATTTGCGATAACCTTGAGCCAGAAGTGCCAAGTGGATGATTCACCTCAGCCCCCTCTGGAGGACCTGACCATCACAGATGTCAGTCTACAGCCAATTAAATTCACTCCACCTGATATCAAGAAATGCTGATTGTGCTGGATACTGCAAAGGCTATGGGCCCTGACAATATTCCAGCAATAGTACTGAAGACTTGCTCTCCAGAGCTGTTCCAGTACAACTATAATACTGGCATCTACCTGGCAATGTGGAAAATTGCACAGGTATGCCCTATACACAGAGAAGGACAAATCCAACTCAGCCAATTACTACCCCATCAACAAAGTGATAGAAGAAGTCATTGACAGTGTTATCAAGTGGCACTTACTCACTAATAACCTACTCACTGACACTCAGTTTGATTTCTGTCAGGGCCACTTATCTCCTGAACTCATTGCAGCTCAAACATGGACCAAATAACTCAACTCCAAAAATCAGGCGAGAGTTACTGCCCTTGACGACAAGGCAGCATTTAGCCAAGAATAGCATCAAGGAGAACTAGCAAAATGCCAGACCATATGATGAAGGATATTCTCATTGTTAAGGCAGGATTTCATCTCCAAGGACTGTGCAGTGGTCACTCTTACCAGTACTGTCATGGACAGAAGCAACTGTAACAGGTCATGTCAGCTTTTCCTTGTTGGTCAATGGGAATTAGGGGCAAAATCCTCCACTGGTTGGAGTCATACCTGACACAAAGGAAGATGGCTGTGGTTGATGGAAGTCAATCAGCTCAGCTCCAGGACATCACTGCAGGAGTTCCTCAGGGTAGTGTCCTCAGCCCAACCATCTTCAGCTGCTTCACCTTCCTTTCATCTCAATGTCAGAAGGGAGGATATTCACTGATTGCACAATGTTCAGCACCATTCACGAGTCCTTAGATTCTGAAGCAGTCCATGTCCATGTACAGTAAGACCTGACTAACATTCAGGTTTGGGCTGATAAGTGACAGGAAACATTCATGCCACACAAGTGCCAAGCAATGACCACCTCCAACAAGAGAGAATCCAACCGTCTCCCTTAACACTCAACGGCATTAGCTTTGCTGAATCCCCACATCAACATGCAAGAGGTTACCATTGATCAGACACTAAACTGGACTAGCCATATAAATACTGTGGCTACTAGAGCAGATCAAAGGCTAGAAATCCTGTGACTTGTAACTCACCTCCTGACTTCCCAAAGCCTGCCCACTATCTACAAGGCACAAATCAGGAGTGTAATGGAGTACTCTCCACTTAGCTGGATGAATGCAGCTCCATCAACACTCAGAAGCTCAACATAATCCAAGATAAAGCAGCCCACTTGATTAGCATTCCATTCACTACCTTCGACATCCATTGCCTCCACCACTGGTGCAACAGTGTGTACCATCTCTGAGATGCATTGCAACAACTCACCAAAGCTTCAACAGCACCTTCCAAACTTGTGACCTCTACCACCTAGAAGGATAAGGGCAGCAGATGCACGAGAACCTCATCGGGTGCAAGTTCCCTTCCAATCCACACGGTATTCTGATTTGGAACTATATTGCGATTCCTTCACTGTGATTGTGTCAAAATCTTAGATATCCCTACTCAACAGTTCTGTGGGTTTACTTATACTCCATGGACTGCAGTGGTTCAAGAAGGTGGCTCATGATCACCTTCGCAAGGGCAATTAGGGATGGGCAAAAGTGCTGGCCCACCCAATGACGCCAACATGCCATGGCAGAACAAAGAAAAAATAATAATCGGAAAGCAGGGCAGGGCCTAGCAGAGGGGAAAGTAGATCTTGCTACACAGCGGAGTGTGTGCACTTAGGGGCCTCAGGGTCATTGGCAGAGGCATCTGTCATTCTGGTTGGTTAAAGTCCAAAACAGCCAATTTGGTGCATACACCAATCATGTCCGTTGTTCTGCACAGCAGTAATCATTGCCCCAGTAGGGTATGTCAGATTCCCCAGTCCATCCTTTCCTTGTCTACCTCCTCATGGTAATGTTGGACTGGTAAGCTGCTTTCCTCTCTGGCTGCAGCCAGGCTGCTGCTGGAGCACAAGCTGTGTCTCTATTTTCACTTTACCTCCCGTGTGAAAACGCTTCCCTGACAACATCTTCCCCCAGTCCAGTCCTGCAAAGTCATCAACGATGGTGTCTGTTACCCAGGACGCTTACCTCCCTGAATTCTTCTCAAGGTCAGTGAGAGGCTCACAACTGTCGGATTACTTTTTGGAAGGGTGGCAAAAAGGATTATTTCTGTTCCAATGGAAACAGGAAGTGTTGGAAACACTCAGCATGACTGGTGACACCTGTGCAGAAAGAGACAGAGGTCAGTGACCCTTCATCAGAACTCGCGCAGCTTTAACAGCGGTTCTTTTTCTTTCCACAGGTGCTGCCTGTCTATTTCCACAGTTTCTGTTTATATTTCGGATTTCCAGTGTCTGTAGTACTTTGCTCTCCAAGCTGGGCATTTGGAAATGTGGTTAGTTTCAATTTAAAATGAGAAAATATTTATTATTCAATGCAAAGTGTAAATTTTTTGTTAACTTGTGTGGATAGAAATAGTTACAGATTGGTGCTAATTTACTGGGAGGTTTTGCCATTTTTAAACTTGCAAGGGAAACCAGGAGTCAAGTGCCAATAGAATGTAAACAGAAAATGCAAGAAATCTCAGCAGGTCTGACAGCATCTGTGGGAAGAGAATAGAGCCAACGTTTCAAGTCTAGACGACCCTTCGTCGGAGCGTGATGAAGCATTTTCTGTTTTTGTCATTTTCCAGCATTTTCTGTTTTTGTTTCAGATTCCAGCATCCACAGTATTTTGCTTCTGCCAACAGAACATGCATGGGATTGTTGTTTGCGATGCTTTTGAAATTCAAGTCCTTTGGATATTGTTGTCCAGGTATTCCATCGAGCCTGGTTCAAAGAAGCGGAGCTGGTTGCATAATATGAATGACCAGGTTGTGTGCAATTATCTGATAACATAGTAGAAATAAAAGAACCAATATTGTTCCCCTAAATCAGGGATTCCCAAAGTCATGAGGGAGTGTGACAAGCAATTGCGGTCGTGAGCTCTGAGGCTGTGAGTTTTTGCCTGGTTATGCTCATAACCATAGAAATGTGGGAGCCAGTGGCCCAGTGGTATTATCGCTAGACTATTAATCCTGAAACTCAGCTAATGTTCTGGGGACCTAGGTTCAAATCCCACCACAGCAGATGATGGAATTTGAATTCAATTTTTTTTTTAAAATCTGAAATTAAGAATTGACTGATGACCATGAAACCATTACCGATTGTCTGAAAATCCCATCTGGTTTAGTGATGTCCTTTAGGGAAAGAAATTTTGCCATCCTTACCTGGTCTGGTCTACATGTGACTTCAGAGCCACAGCAATGTGGTTGATTCACAACTGCCCTCTGAAATGGTCTCGCAAGCCACACAGTTCAAGGGCAACGAGGGATGGGCAATAAATACTGGCCAGCCAGTGACGTTCATGTCCCACGAATGAATAAAAAATAAATAAATGGCTTTGGATCAATGGGGAAATGCCTCTATTATGATAACTATAGAAACCAATTTACAATAAAGCAGGAATTTCGAGCATGGCAAGCAATTATGACTTTACCTATATCAGTCACAGTATGCACACTGGACCCAGTGATCAAACATGCTCAACTTAATAACCTCATCCAATGGTGCAACTTTAAACTTATTGCATTCATCAGACTGGCATACAAGATGTATCAGGGAAGCTAAGGAGATTTAACAGCACCACACCATTCCCTAAGATAGTCGACTTCTCATTAGTGGCATCTGGCTACTCTTATTCAAGAAACACAGTTGACCAATCAGCAGATATAATGTTAACATGCACAAACACAATAGCCTGACCGAACAGCAGTCAGGTCCCATACATATATTCCCATGCACCACTATATATGACCTCCTCTTCCACCTGCTCCAGTCAATCCTCCAGATAATGGGCAGAATAACTCTGAGCCAGGAACAGGAGTAGGCCATTTGGCCCCTCGAGTCTGCTCCATCTTTCAATAAAATAATGACAGATCTTATTAAGGCCTCAATGCCTCTTTCTTGACTAACCACTTCGCCTGAAATTTTGAGTCCCTTCTCAGGTTCTTCCAAGGACCTCTTTTTCAGATGACGATTGCTCTTTTCAGAGTAACGTTTTGCACGGTGTGAAATGGTGTTCCTCAACATTACTGCTCTCCCCATGAAAATCTTCAAACGATTTTTGCCTTTGAAACCATTTTCAATTTAGTTGTCTTCCACACTTAAATGAATATTTGAAATTTTTAAATTGAAGTTGAATGTGCTAAAAGATGTTTTAAAGTAAATGAATTAGTATTTAATATTTAATATGAGGGTATATTGGCACTTCTCATTTTTCATTTCACAGGAAGAGGCAATTAAACCTCAGTATTTCCAATAAGCATTGCGATATTTACACAAATTCTGATATGGGACAAAATTAATAAGGTTTTGATGATGTTTCCATCAGAGTAAATTTATCGTAATGTGAAATAAGCTAGCTTACTTTAAAATCCATTCCTTGTTCACACTGTATTAATGTCATAAAATATTATCAGCAGTACTACTTTACTGAGAACAAGGATGCCGGTGGGTTATTGAGACTAGTGAGAGGAAGCTGGAAACAGTCACATGTCGCTGCAGCATGGCTACTTGTTGCTGCCGAAGGAAAGGTAAAGAGGAAAAGGATAAGTGCAGGAGGTGGAAAGAAACAAAATATGATGCAGATACCCTCCCGAGCCTGTACGGCTCAGCTAATGCAGTGAATGTTGTGACCACACCTGCCTGCTCTATTGGTCAGGAAATGTGGAAGTGGGATGCTAAAGTCAAGGCTGAGTTAAGAGCCACAGCAAATCCCACTCTACTGACTTTGGATTCCCTGGAGCTGGGAATTTCCAGTGGCAGAAATTGTCACGGGTGGGATGGAAAACTTGACACACCAGGAAAGGTCCATCGACTTCGGGTGGGAATTTCCAATTGCACAGTGGGCGGGACTGGAAAACCCCAGCCTATGTGCTGCTAGCCTTCCCTGTTGTGTGATCATTACCATTACCATGACAGTTACTATTGGTGCCAGCCTATTTTTAAAAACTGGTAACAATTATATAATTCACCAATTGCTAAACTTCCCATCATACACTTGAACATTCTGAATTTTGCCCAGCATTGTAATATAGGTATATAATGTAAGTTGGGGTTTGGGGTGCATACTGCCCCTTTAAAGGTGTGGGTCAAGTGACCCCTGGGGGATTAGCTCCTCTGTGTGGGTCCCAGTTGTGCAGTCTTAGATCAGACTATGCACAATGACAATAAAGAGCTTCCAGTGTTAGCAAGTTAGCAAACTTACCTTGTGGTTCTTTAGGCACCATAAGGCACTGGGGCGGCACGGTGGCATAATGGTTAGCACTGCTGCCTCACAGTGCCAGGGATCCCGAGTTCGATTCCCAGCTTGGGTCACTGTATGTCCGGAGTCTGCACATTCTCTGTGTCTGCATGGGTTTCCTCCAGGTGCTCCGGTTTCCTCCCACAGTCCGAAAGACATGCTAGTTAGATGCATTGGCCATGCTACATTCTCCCTCAGTGTACCCAAACAGGCACTGGAGTGTGGCGACGAGGGGATTTTCACAGTAACTGCATTGCAGTGTTAATGTAAGCCTACCTGTGACACTAAAAGATAACATTGGAGGAGGAAAAAATAGTATTTGTCTATGCTCTGAATTGTCCCAGAAATATAGCAATTTTGCCACTGTTGTTTAAGCTTGTACTGTATTTGAGTTCCCAATATTCATGATTAGTAAATAGTATGTTAATATATGTTTTGTACTCATGGTTAGGGAGGATATAGCATTTTTGTAATGAACATACAAATTATGAGCATGAATAGCCCATTTGGCCCCGTGAGCCCCTCTGCCATTCAAGAAGACCATGGCTTATCTAATTATGGACTCAACTCCCTTTTCCACCTACCGCCAGTAATCTATCTACCTCCTCTAATCTATCAAATACTAATTGATCCTGTGTCCACTGCTCTCTGAGGAAAAGAGTTCCAAAGACTCACTGAGGGAAACAATTTCTAATCATCTCCATCTTAAATGAGAGACCCCTTATTTTTAAACTTTGTCTCCGAATTCTAGTCTCTTCCACGAGAGGAAACAATCTTTCAGCATCTACCCTGTCAAGTCCTCTCAGAATCTTACATGTTTCAACAAAATAATAATGCAGATATGTTTTGACACCTACAAAGCTATTAATTTTACAAGATGATACTTTTGTCCGTCAATCACTCATTTTTATTGTGACCATAAGTCAATCTTTTCATGCCACATTTCCTGTTCACATAACATGTATGGTCATAACATTCAGTCATGTGAGTTGAGCTCAGCGTGGTTCTGTTCAACATGGCATCATGCCACACTTTAACTGAGGTTTAATGAGTAATCACAACACAAGCTTGATGGGTGGCACAGTGGTTAGCACTGTTGCCTCTCAGTGCCAGGGACCTGGGTTCAATTCTGGCATCAGGTAACTGTCTGTGTGGAGTTTACACATTCTCCCTGTGTCTGCAAGAGTTTCCTCTGGGTGCTCCAGTTTCCTCCCACAGTCCAAAGATGTGCAAGTTAGTTTGGTCATGGTCAATTGTCCCTTGGTGTTAAGGAGATTAGTGGGGTAAATACATAGGATTACGGGCATTGGGCCTGGGTGGGATTGTGGTCGGTGCAGGTTTGATGGGCCGAATGGCCTTTTTTTGTACTGGAGGGATTCTACAATTCGATCTATTTTATGAAGCTCTAGTAATTTTACAGTTTTCTTTAAAATTAGTTCATAAATGTGCTTTTCTTTTCCCTTGCCTCTTTACTGTAGCCATGTTGATTCGGTATGCTGTGGAAAGCATTTCGGTAATACTATTTCTCATGAGTTTGGATAGTGAGCGCGAGTTGGAAAATTAACTGTGGGCCAAATGCGGGCAAGTGGGACTAGCTCAGTGGTTAAATCAAAAGGGTGGCATGGACAAATTGGGCCAAAGGGCCTGTTTCCATGCTGTAAACCTCTATGACTCTAAGACTCATAGAGATGGCAGAGGATTTGGTTTCTTTCCACACAAGAGCTTTGTGAGCTGGGGTTGCTGTGTCTGACTCTGAAGAACAGCAGGGAAATGGACCCAAGGCTGCAAAGAGGGCAAGCTCTGTCTGTGTGTGTGTGATACTCTGTGCTCCTTGACGGTGGCAGGAGGCTGTCTGACAGGTCAGCCAATGCACCCAGCATTTCAGTGTGTATCCCCATCAACATTCTCCTGTATGCTGCATCTCATCTTCATCTGGGTCCTCCATCACTGAACTCAGCTGTGATTGCACCCTTGGGTGAGCTGTAAAATAAACTATTCTTAGTCCTTGGCCTGACTGCCGACCACTCATGCTCAATAACTCTCCAACCCGAGACAGTAGCCTCCAAGATGCATGCAGTGCCCATATTTGAGCTGGTGACTGAGTCAGATCAAGTGACAGGGCCTCTTTATCAGTGCTGTGGTGTTGCATCCTCTTCTCCATCAAAGCTGCTGAGACTAAGCATATGGCAGTTCTTGGCTGTCTGAAAGCAGGAAATCAGAGGGGAAGGAAGGACAGTGGGCTGGAAAGCAAGTGGTCGATTCTCACATCAGCTACAAATTGATCATCACGCCAGATAGCTGTGGTGGGAGTTAAGAAGGGCCATTAGGCAGGAACATGTCTGCACACTCGATATTCTCAGAGATGCTGAGTGCCATGGGCTCCATTACAGTCAATCCCATGATACAGAGGGCCAACCCCTCCATAGGACTCAGGAGATGTTGGCATTCTTATCCCACACCACCCCCACCACTCCTCATTACACTCCCACTCCTTCCCTCCTCCCTCAACCCACATCAATTCTGCTCTGCTATCTTGCATCGTGTGCACGTTGTTCTGTAAGGGAGAAGGAAGAGGAAGAGTGTCAGTGACTATGTAAGTGTTTGGGTGATGTGTTTACCATAGCTAAATAGCTGGAGCTAGGTCAAGGCAGGGAGAAGTGTATGCAAGGCTGGTGAATTGGTGGTTCAGGTGGAGTAACTGGATGTCATGCGTGAGTTCTGAATGCCAGGCATAAGTTTTGGATGGATGATGGAGGGGTGGGGGTTGCACATTAAATTCCATCTGCCAGATTCTGAACCATTCCCCTAGCCTGTCAATATCCATTTGTAAACTTTTTATCTCCTCATCCCATCCTGTTTCCCCACCTATTTTCATGTCATCAGCAAGTTTTACTACGTTATACTCTGTCCCTGCTTGTAGTATTATAATATTGCAAAATATAATTGCAGTCCATCTGGCCAGAGCGTCTCAGTAAACATAAATGACCTTGATACCTCATTTTTTTCTGATTTCAGTACATTCTTAAAGCTACTGCTATAATCAGTCCACACTGTCTCCCTTTACTGTCGATTCACCAACTTTTGTGAAAAGCATCTATATTCTATCCTTAAGACATTGTACTAATAGTAACCATATTGTTATATTTGACAACAGCTGTAGCACTGAAGATCTGTGCTCCAGACCAGCCACACTTCTAGCCAAATTGTCCCAGTAGTCACAACACTGGCATTGATTTCATAAGTGAAAAATTACCCAGGAATGACCTACCAGACACGCAACTGCCAGCCATATAAATGTCATGGATGCTAAACAGATAATAAACAGGGTATACAGCGATGAGCAACTGACCTCCTGATTTCCCCAAAGTCTTCACAAGGCACATGCCAGGAGTGTGGTGGAGTACATTCAGTTGCTTGGACAGATGTAGCTGCAGCAACTCAAAACACCCAGCACTATCCACGATTGTAAACTTTCCACTCAATTGATAGCTCATGCTCCAGGTTAAACATTCTCTTCCCTCCCATCAGCAGTATACATTGCAGCCACTGTACACTGATCTACAGGCTGTGCTATAGCAAGCAGCCAAGATTTCTTGGGCAGCACCGACCAAATCTGTGATGTTTGCCATCCAGATGGCAAGCGCAGTAAATCTCCAAGATGCACGACATTCAGAACAGGAAACCCGTCACCATCCCTTCATCATTAGATAAAAACCTGCAGCATCCTATGTAGAATAGAATCTGTACTGTGCAGAAGGAGGCCATTTGGCCCATCGAGCCTGCATGGACAACAATCCAACCCAGGCCCAACGCCTCATATTTACCCTGCTAAATCCCCTGACACTAAGGGGCAACCTAGCATGGCCAATCCACCTAACCCACACATCTTTAGAGTGTGGGAGGAAACCAGAGCACCTGGTGGAAACCCACGCAGACACGGGGAGAACGTGCAAACTCCACACACAAAGTAACCCAGGGCTGGAATCGAATCCGAGTCCCTGGCGCTGTGAGGCAAATTACTAACCACTGCCACCATACCACCCCGCTATGTAACAGCATTGGGGAATTATCATCACTGCAATGGTTCAAGGAAAGAAACCTACAACAGCTTCTCAAGGGCAACTTAAGATGGGCTATAAATTCCAACCTTGCCAACGATACCCACACCGAGAAAAAATGACCAAGGCAAATTCCTCCATTTTGTGTCATATAATTTTGAATTGAAATGTTTGCTTTCATTGTACCCTCAGAATATGAAACCACACCAATAATTGAGTGAGAATTATCAGCCGTTTAGATCTGTCTCTACACTGATTATTTCAGTGCAAATTCTTTTACTCTGTTTTCAGGCACAGGAGCTTCTGTACATTTTCTACAAGGGACAAAAGCAAGACCTTTGGGTACCCACATGACCCTGGCTTGTAGGTATCAGCTGTTGCGTAGTACAAGCTGAAAGTCCAACCTAGCAATGTTGAGCTTTTTTAGTGATTAATTCATTTCTGTAACAATTTCAATAGAAACAAGATTCCTATAAATGTGGCAGGTTGCCATTAGATACATGGATATATCCATGTTCTCTTTTACTGCTTACAATTTCAGGAAAGCGATTGATTAAAAGAATAATAAATAACTATTACTACAAAATGCACAGGCACCAGTGGTAACCTGCACCTCATACCATAGGAAAGAAAAGCTACAATTTGTCTTAGACTTCATAAATTACTCAAACCCTCCAAGGTCTTCTCATTTATAATCAGCAGGCATTTGGAGATTTAACAGCTGTGCTTGTCTTTTAAATAGACTACAAAATGATTATTTTTAGATGGTTCTGTTTAATTTATTTTGTCAAAGTATGAAAGATTAAATCATTAGTATCATGGACTGTTCTACATTTTAGACTGAAGCTTTTGTTTGTTAAACTCAACACTTTTTGCAACTTGTTTGAAATTATACTGAAAGTCGGTTTTTCTTTCTGTAAAGGGTTAACCCAAATGGTGGCCACTGAACATGTCCATGAAGAGCTATGTCACACAGTGAGACCAGCGTGAAGCATCTCAGAGTAACTCCAGTGATGTCTTGGTCCTATTTAACCTTAAATAGGTAGCATCTAAATAAATGTTTTTGAACAAAAGATCATTGCTTCCAGCAGGATCTCTTCTGGAGTATGAAACCAATGAATCCCGAGACAAACTCACAATAACAGGAGGTGGCAGCAGTGAGCAGTAGAAAACGGTGGGAAAAGCTTCAAGTGGAACCCAGCAATAGTGCAGAGCAGTGCACAAAGGGCTTCAAAGCCAACTTGGCAATCACACTGGAGACGACAAAATAATGACGGCAGTCCAGCAACAGGCAAGGGAGCAGATAACTTTGAATCAGGATGAGAAATGGCTACGATGTTGTCCATATCAAAATCATTTAAAAATATAGAATACGCCAGACAGGCTGACAAATGTCAAAATTGGCGAAGACCAATGGGACACTTCAGGTGGAGTTTTACCGGCACATCCGCCTGAGGTTCGTACGATCCTGCCTGAGGCCAACGGAGAAATGCCGTTCTCCGAGCCTCACCTGTCCCCGGAATCAGGGTGGTCATGCCGGTAAAATTCCAGCATTCAAGTCTTGCAAGTAAGGTCAAGTTAACACTTTGTTGTATGCAGTTGGGAGCATAGCAGACAACATGCTAGTTGGACAGGGGTGAAGGAAAAGTCAGTCTCCTATGGGGATTTCCTGGAGCCTTTAACTCAAACTTCAGAGTGTGTAAAATTATCATACAGAGGGTGAAATTTAATCGATTCAGTCAAAAATAGGGTGAAGGTATTGACTCATTCATCAATGAATTGTACTGCGTCGCCAAAAATGGAGCGTATGGAACACTATACGATGATCTGATCAGAGGTGGAAGAATCGTATGCATTTTAGATGGGAATCTCTCTGACATCTTACAATCTCAGGAGGGTTTAAATTTAAGCAAAGCTGTTGAACTGGCCAGACAGGCCAAAGAGCAGAAGCAGAATAAGGCTTTAGGTCGAGATAAGAGGGGAATTTCCCAAGAGCAGTCCAATGAAGTCGTAAAATTTCTGGGTTGCAAAACCGAAAATATCGCAAGGCAATGAGGAGGGAAACACTTTGAAAAGGTGCCAACCATAATTTTCCAATGTCCTTGCTGCACCAAGAAGGCGGCCCACAGCGAGAAGAATGCCCCACCCTAATTGAGTAGTACCATGGATGTGGTAAGCCAGACCATTTTAAAATGGTCTGCTGTTCCAGAAGATCTGTATTTACCAGACCAAAGGAGAAATCTGTTCAAGGAACCTCCATTCAAGAAATTCAAGTTGACTCAATGCTGTGAATTAATCATCGACAAACCCCCATCCTTACGATCACAGTAGATCTTTCATTGTAGATCTTTCATTTCGAGATTAAGTTAGATGCAGCAGAAAAACAAGTGTACCACAGCGGCAAGATGACATTCTTGATACTAATTTGTCCTTTCAGGAAAGAGTAGCAGAAGATAACCAAGATGCCATTGATATCAATGATTTGTCACAAGAAGAGATCTTAACCTTGTTCCACTCCTTGAAACATCTGGTGAAGTCCCAGAGATGTTCAGGTTTGCTGAGGAGCAAATTCATACTGAAGAGAGTGTGACAATGCAACCACTACCATAAGAAAAAATAAATTTCTCCGGCATTCTTAAGTTCTGTGAGTGTAGACAGCCGGATGTGAGAGGGACAACTTTTCTCAGGCAGCGGATAAATGGAGAGTGACGTTCGGGGCCTTCGCTTACCTTCTGGGAGAAGAGACATCTATAATTAATCAGACTTTAATCTGTTAGTAGATTGGGCAAATCATATTAGTTACAATACTGTAGAGGAGGAATTCCTGGAGTGTATACAGGATGGTTTTCTGGACCAACACATTGAGGAACCAACCAGAGAGCAAGCCATTCTAGACTGGGTATGTGTAACGAGAAAGGTATAATTGGCAATCTAGTTGTGCAAAGCCCCTTGGGAATGAGAAACCATAATATGATAGAATTCTTCATAAAGATGGAGAGTGGTGT
This sequence comes from Mustelus asterias, assembly GCF_964213995.1. Taxonomy (NCBI): domain Eukaryota; kingdom Metazoa; phylum Chordata; class Chondrichthyes; order Carcharhiniformes; family Triakidae; genus Mustelus; species Mustelus asterias. Next base: position 59,783,872 of record NC_135808.1, read on the forward strand.
TGTTGATTCTGAGACGAGAGTCCTGAATCTAAATTAAGAAAACTACAACGAAACGAGGCACGAGTTGACTATGATGGATCGGGAAATGTTACTTAAAGGGGATTTGCAATGGCAAAAATTCAAAAGGCACGTGGGTGAACAGTTTATTCCTGTCTGGTGCAAAAATAAAATGGGAAAGTTGACCAAACCATGTCTTACAAGCAAAATTAGAGATAGTATTAGATCCAAAGAAGAGGCATACAAATTAGCCAGAAAGAAGCAACAGACCTAAGGATTGGGAGCAATTCAGGGTTCAGCAAAGAGGGACAAAGCGGCTGATTAAGAAGAGGAAAATGGAGTGTGAGATTAAGTTTACAGGGAATGTAAAAACTGACTGTAAAAGCTTCTATAGGTACGCAAAGAGAAAAAGATTGGTGAAGACAAATGTATAGTCAGAAATACAGTCAGAAAAAGGGGGAACAAAGAAATAGCTGACAAACTAAAGACATACTTTGGTTCTATCTTCACAAAGGCGGATACAAAATGAACCAGAAATGTTGGGGAACACAGTTTAGTGAGGGGGAAGAACTAAAAGAAATCAGTAATAGTAGGGAAATCATGTTGGGGAAATTAATAGGATTGAAGCCGTTAAATCCTCAGCGCCTGATAATCGATATCCCGGAATACTTCAGGAAGTGGCCCCAGAAATAGTAGATGCATTGCTGGCCATCTTCCAAGATTCTTCAGACCTTGGAACAGATTAGATAGAAGCTAATATAATCCCATCATTTAAAAAATGAGGTAGAGAGAAAACCGGGAATCATAGACTGAAGGAATTAAAAATCCACATAAGCTGCTCGCATACTGAAACTCAGATTCCCAATGAGAACGTATTTGCCTTACATACAGATGACAGTCAAGGACCTAAGGGAGACTTTCTTCACACAGTGTGCACACAAGAATCCAATGGAAAACTGTACAGCTGCAGTTCATGTGTGCCCACGAGAACAAGGGACAGTGGGTAAGGGAGTCAATACATAGTTGATGCACCACTGATCAACCATATTTTTAAAAATCATACTTATGTCTGGAAGTTGGTAGATAAGTAGAAAGAAATGCAGGCCTGATAGTATTATGATTTAAGTAGATGTGCTCAAATTGTAACTGGATAGCTATACTCATGTTATACATTATGTAATCCCAATTATTCATTGCGAATGGACATAGATAATTTTTTAAACAAATGTACACCTTTGACTGGTAGATGTTTGCTTGTGATTATTGCCATTGTATTTCCTTGTTCAGGGAGGCTGTGACCCCATAGTGGCTGGCAGACCTCCTTGCTATAGCTTGAATAAAGATCTGGAACTTGAATTCCCCGAGTATAGCTTTGTCAGTTTTGAGGAGTGAGGTACACTATAGTCGAAGAGTTGCAAAAGGCCACAACACAGACCAATCAGCCTGATGTCAGTAGTGGAGAAAATGCTAGAGTCCAATCTAAAAGATTTAGCAGCAGAGCACTTGGCGTGACAGGATCAAACGGAGTAAGCATGGATTTATGAAAGGGAAATCATGCTTGACAAATCTACTGGAATTCTTCGAGAATGTAACTAGTAGCATTGACAAGAGGGAGCCAGTGGAAGCAGTTTATTTGGAGAAAGGCTTTTGACAAAGTTTTACAGAAAAGATTAAAGTGCATGACATTGGGGGTAGTTTATTGAGATGGATAAAAAACTGGGTGGCAGACAGGGGGAGAAAAGAGTCAGAATAAAAGGGTCTTTATCCAAATGGCAGGCAATGATTCAGGGATCAGTGCTGGGACCCCAGCTATTCACAATGTATGTTAATGATATAGATGTGGGAACTAAATGTAATATCTCAAAGTTTACAGATGACACAACTGGGTGGGAGGGTGAGATGTGAGGAGGATGCAGAAATGCTTCAGTGTGATTTGAACACGTTGAGCGAGTGGCAAATGCATGGCAGATGCAGCATAATGTGGATAAATGAGTTTATCCACTTTGGTGGCAAATGCATGAAGGCAGATCATTGGCCCCTTCAATCTCCGCAATCATCGGCCCCTTCCCTCCCCGCCTCCCCCCCCCCCCCCCCGCCTCTCCCCCCCCCGCCTCTCCCCCCCCCCGCCCGCCTCTCCCCCCCCCCCCCCGCCTCTCCCCCCCCCCCCCGCCTCCCCCCCCCTCCCCCCCCCGCCTCCCCCCCCCCCCCACGAGGGTCCGACTGGGATCTGCCCCGGCACAGATTGGCACTACCAGGGCTATACTTTGTGCTTCGGCGGGTGGGGAGTGTGGTGGGATGGTGGTGGGTGGGAGTTCCACAACTGGTTCACGTCTGGGTGTATCTGTCATAAACTTCGCCAACGTGGTGTCACGTTGACATGGTTTGAAAATACAGGGGAGGAGGTTCAATATCTGGTGAAGGGGTATGTTAATAATATTTAAATTTATTGAAATGAATGGGCGTGAATCATTGATGAGGGACGGGGAAGTGGATCTCTAGTCCCCGTTGGCATTCGCACGGATGATGGGAGTGGGTTCAAGATTGGCGCCAGTGACTATATCTAATCCATGCTTTCCCAAGTGATTTTACATCACTTAATGTAGACTATGGCCGCGATTTTACCACTTCACCCCGTCCATCAATGGGTGAGGCAGTAAAATCAATGGGCAGAACAAGCTGCTAAATCGCACGAGAGCTGAGAAATCAGGATTACGCCCGGTTTCTCAGCTCCCGCGACCTCCGGAACTGGATTTCTTGCATGGTCTGCCTCAGCGAGAGGCTGAATAAATTAGTTAAGTCTATTTGAATGTTAATTTCCATCTGTTTAGTGAGGCCGGCGCTGAATTGTCCAAGCTCACTTGCCTTTGCAGCCTTCCCGGGACAGGTTCTCCACAGCGAGGTAAACACCTCCCCATGAACAGCGAACAATCATGTTGGCCGTGCCGGTAGAACCAGAGGCCACTGAGGCCCCCTGGGAGGTCAAGGGCAAGGGGTTGCCCCTTGGGCAGTGCCAGCCTGGCACCTTGACACTGCCCACTGGACAGTGCCGGGGACGGGCCTGAAAGGGGTGTGGCCTATGGAGGTGGGGCTTGATGGGGGAAGAGCCAGGCTAAGGCGGCCTGATCCGGGAGCAGAGGAGGCCAGCTGCTGCTCTGCCCATGATTGGTATGGGGAAAGAAAGGGAGCCCGCTGCCACTCTATAGATGCACTCGGTGGGGAGTGGAGGGAAGCGGGGTCCGCTGCCACTCAGCAGATGTGATTGTTGGGGGGCACAGGTGATCAGTCTGATTGGCGGGAGTGATATTTTTGGGTGGTGTATGACTTGTGGTTGGCCACAGGCCCCTGTGATTTGAGGGAGGGGGGCTATGTTTAGGCCAGCTGCAACAGCAGAGGCCTGACAGATCTTTCTCTCTCTTTCTCTGTCAGCAATTGGAATAGTGCATGTGCAGCCATAGTGTTCTGCACATGCGCAATAGCTCCTTCTGCTAGTTGATCAAGCTGGCTGGCAAGTTTAGCCCGCCCACTGCCTCTAGTAGCTAGAAAGAGTCTAGCCCATGTTTTCATGCACTATGTGCACAAGATTGGGAGTAAAAACATGCCCAAAAAATGGATCTGCAAGTCGCTCATTTTCATGTTAGCTGGGCACTTAGAATTTCTCTCATAAAATTCCACCATTTGTTTACATATTTAACATTAACTCTTCGTATCACAGTATGCAGTATGGCCAAGTGATTCCTGATGGATGCAGTATATTAGTGTCAGTAGGATCCATTCTTTGGTTTGTCAGTAAAATTCAATCACTGTCATTATTGAACCATTACCTTGGAAACCTTGTTAACACGAGAGCTAATTGATTAGCACCAGTGCCCACAAAAAATGCACAGAGCATGCACTGCGAACCAGTTATCCTGAAGCAATGGAAACATTATACAGGGGCAAGTGGATTATAAATTTTGAAATTAGCTCATTGGATTAACAGACTGAGCGATGCATACCTGCCCAGGAGTGTTGCAAGAGCTTTGTGCTAAGTCTGCCGATTGCTACTGGGAGACTACAGAGTTTGAGTTCGCCAGGGTTGAAAGAGGTGGATGGGGAAGGAACAAGTCCAAATGCCTGCTCCCGATCATTATTCAATGACCTTTTCTCAAAGGAGCAAACGTGTTGGCTTTGATGAAAGGTCAAATAATCTTTGTAATGTGCTAGATGCCAACGCTTACTGGGTAAGCTGATGTATTTAACAGGGCCACACGGGAGAGGTATTAAAAATGTGCTATGGTTTGGAGATGAGTACCCTATTTTTAATCAAAGCTTTCAGGGAAGTGAGGTGGTGCGGACAATGAATAAAAAGTCAGGAAATTAAAACTAATTTGTATCTCCAAACTGCAATCAGTTTCCATCACAAATCAATAGTTTTAACATTGATGGTGTAGCTTTCCCTCCATTTCTCAACGCTAAATGATACATTTTTAAGTAATTAATGAAAATCTTGTTATTTCCCTTCCCACTCCTTTTGGAAGCATGAATAGGCTGGTGTCATTTGTTTTGCAGCTTCTGTGTGGGAGAATGAAGAAGTCTCAGAAGCAGTGACATCATGATGTTACATTGACTGTGAAAATGTCAGGAATATACCACCCACTCAAAATGGCCTGATGTCGATTGTAACCCAAATGGCAATCTAATAGGAAACATGCTTACACAATTGAGCTATTACAAAGTAATGTGTTCATTTACGCTTTGTAAAATACAATTTCTTGCTGGGTCAGAGGGGACTTCTGCTTTGGTTTACATCGAAAAAAAAATAAAAGTGCACAAGCTCATTCCCTGCAAAAGTACAAGGCCTGAATTTTTTGCCCGTCGGGTATGCATGCTCGGCAAGCCCGGAAGTAAATGTGAAACACATTCCCAGGCGTGGTCAGCCTCAGAGAGCAATTGCATGCTGTCTGACCAATTAACAGTCGTTCAGCATGCGGAGAAGAGGTCAGGAGCCAAGAAAAGGGAGGGTGAGGGGCTGGCATTTCCAATGTGCTCCCTCGGCCACTGTGGATCTGTCTCACGGAGCTGATAAGCCATGGAAAATAGTTAGCAGTGGAAACACTATGAGTGTCTAGAGAGCACAATCATACATAGACCTCAGTCCCCAGACACATTTGTTAATTCTGTTTCAGTTCTGACAGTTTATCCCGCGCTGGGTTCAGGTTGCCGCAAATACATTCAGGTCGCTGGCCAATCGGCCTGCCTTCCAGCCATAAAAGCAGACATATAAAATTCCATTCAATTGACCTCTCAATGGGCTAAATTGCCTGCTTGATTGTTGGCTGGCACGCTTCTGACTTTCCTGCGTCACTCCCAAGCAAAATATTACACAAATGCACAACAACTTTGGGACACATGCTAAACGCCTTCTTACACAATTTCACGTATTTCAGGTTGGGTGCTCACCTACCTGAACAACATAAAATTCTGGCCCAGCTCTCTGTGACTGATCTGGACATGGAGTTTGGTCTAAATAAATATTGAACTTGGCCTCCAGACTATTACCCTGGATCTCTGCATTTCCAATCCCATGACAATACCAACAAGCCATCACCTCCCCATCCAGATAGTGTCATGAGTTCAACTGTTTGGTACAGGCAGTGCTGCGTTATCTGTCTCATACTCCTGACAATCTGACAAATCCAAATGACTGGTATTCTCACTGAGTAGATTATTGCATAAAAATACAAGAAAATACTTTTGTTAATTTACTGGCATAATGCAAGGTTGGCCGACTGATTCCTCCTCTCATTTATTAAATGAATCGCAAAGCTCACAGGTAGTATATTACCCTTTGGCAGATCCAAACTGATGATCCTCATTTTGGACATGATATAAAGAATAACCTTGGGCTACTTTGTAACCCTGTTGAACACCTACATTAGAATTTTGTGACCCTGTCCATTCCTTTAAGTGTTGGGTAGGAAGAAGCAGCACAAATATTAGAAACATCGAAATCACAGATCTTTAGATTTTCAGATGCAAAACCTGAACATAGAAATAGAACATAGAACAGTACAGCACAGAACAGGCCCTTCAGCCCACGATGTTGTGCCAAGCTTTATCTGAAACCAAGATCAAGCTATTCCACTCCCTATCATCCTGGTGTGCTCCATGTGCCTATCCAATAACCGCTTAAATGTTCCTAAAGTGTCTGACTCCACTATCACTGCAGGCAGTCCATTCCACACCCCAACCACTCTCTGCGTAAAGAACCGACCTCTGACATCCTTCCTATATCTCCCACCATGAACCCTATAGTTATGCCCGCTTGTAATTGCTCCATCCACCCAAGGAAAGAGTCTTTGAACGTTCACTCTATCTATCCCCTTCATCACTTTATAAACCTCTATTAAGTCTCCCCTCAGCCTCCTCCGCTCCAGAGAGAACAGCCCGAGCTCCCTCAACCTTTCCTCATAAGATCTACCCTCCAAACCAGGCAGCATCCTGGTAAATCTCCTGTGCGCTCTTTCCAGCGCTTCCACATCCTTCTTATAGTGAGGTGACCAGAACTGCACACAATATTCCAAATGTGGTCTCACCAAGGTCCTGTACAGTTACAGCATAACCCCACGGCTCTTAAACTCCAACCCCCTGTTAATAAAAGCTAACACACTATAGGCCTTCTTCACAGCTCTATCCATTTGAGTAGCAACCTTTAGAGATCTGTGGATATGGACCCCAAGATCTCTCTGTTCCTCCACAGTCTTCAGAACCCTACCTTTGACCCTGTAAACATTTAAATTAGTCCTAACAAAATGAATCACCTCACATTTATCAGGGTTAAACTCCATTTGCCATTTTTCAGCCCAGCTTTGCATCCTATCTATGTCTCTTTGCAGCCTACAACAGCCCTCCACCTCATCCACTACTCCACCAATCTTGGTGTCATCAGCAAATTTACTGATCCACCCTTCAGCCCCCTCCTCTAAGTCATTAATAAAAATCACAAAGAGCAGAGGACCAAGCACTGATCCCTGCGGCACTCCGCTAGCAACCTGAAATTGATCCAATAGTTTTGGGGCTTGCTGACTTGTGAAAAGAGCATTAACTGGAGACCTTCCTTAACATGCATCCATTCCTTGAATGTGCAAATGAAAATATCAGAAGATTATTCAGTAAAAGACTGCAAAAAGTGACTTCAAACAGATCTCAACTTTCAGACAGATGCAATTGGTTCAAAATTTAGAAATGTGCGGGTGTAAATTGTTTGTACAATTGGTTTTTAAATGAATCGCTTCTTCCGCCAAAAAAACCTCTTGCTTATCGTCAGCAAGCCGCTGGGCTGTTGTTGCATTGCACACCAAAGTGTTCCTGCAGCCTACATCCCGACCCTGCCACAATTCTCTTATAGCTGTCTCAGTTTTTCCAGATAACAGCACTGGCTTAAGGTTGGGTGGTTGATGATCCTCTTCAGGCGGCCACAGGCAGAGCATGAAAGGCACCACAACAACAGCCGCGCAATGATCTGCAACAACATTGTGCAGCCTATTGGCAACTTGAATGTGTGCTTTAGGTACCTCGAGCACTGCTATGACCCTATGAGGGTCTCCAGAATACTTGTCATGTGTAGCATGCTCCACAATATGGCACAGCGGAGGGGCCAGCAAAATCAGTGGGAGACGTTCAAAAAAAATGTAATGTGATCCAAAACCAGAAGAGGCTAAAGCTCTACCAAAATAAATGGCAATGGGGAAGATAACCAGGAATAGAAAAGAGGGGCAAAAAACAAAAAATTAACCCCTTCAGGCACAGCGCTGCCACCACAAGCTATTTTACATGCTTTTGTGTTGGGTGGGTGCCCCACCTGGGACACACAAAATTCTGCCCATAGTAAGAGCTACAAAAAAGGAAAATATGACAAGTAACTTGAAAGGGATATCAAAATCAACATAAAACATTTTTGCAATGATATTAGCAAAAGGAGGTTGGTAAGGGGCAATCTGAGGCCCTGGAAGACTGATAATAGTGAGATTGCCAATGGAAGTCATTAACAGGCATGTTGAATAATTACTTTGCATCAGTATGTACAACAGGGGGTGAGGTCAACATGTCAGGCATCTCAAGTAAAATAATATTGCATCAGGGACAGGGTCTCACCAAAACTCACAGAAATAAAGGAACAGCAGTTAAGAAAACACAAATGGGTGAAAAAACCCAGGGTTTCCATTGCAGGATTTTACAGAAACTGGGCGAGAACATTGCAGGTGCCCGAACTAAAATCTTTCAGAATTCTCTCGATTTGAAGACCGTTACTTTTGATTAAGAAAATTGAGGATGCCATTTTGCGATTTAAGAAACCCGAGAGAGGGACACTAGAGATTCCAATAAGCATAACATCTGTTGTTGGGAAATTATTAGGATAGAGTGACTGAACACCTTGAAAATTGTCAGTTGATCGGGGAGAACCATGGATTTCTAAAGAGTAGATCAAGCTTGACAAAACAAATTGAATTTTTTGAAGAAGTGGCAGACAGAGTATAGACAAGGGACTCTAGTTCTGTGGACTTCTATCAGACATTTGATAAAGTCCCTCACAAGAGACTGTCAGCTTTAAGTTGAAGCTCATTGAGTTGGCCTGATTAGGAAACTGGCAGTGCAGCAAGAGACATGGAGTTGGGATGACAGGGAGATGCACCAATTGGCAGGATGTGACTAATAGTTTCACACAAGGATCTGTGTTGGGCCACAGCTATTCACCACATATATAAGTAGCTTAGGTGATGGCCAGAAAACCACACCTTCAAATGTCCTGATGTCATAAAGATAGGTGGCATTGTAGGTAGAAAACCAGAGCACTCGGAGGAAACCCACCTCCGGTTTCCTCCCACAGTCCAAAGATGCATGGGTTAGGTGCATTGGCCATGCTAAATTGCCCACAGGATGTGTAGGCTAGAGGGATTAGTGAGGCAAATTATGGGGATAGGGCCTAAATGAGATTGTTGTCGGTGCAGACTCGGTGGGCCAAATGGCCTCCTTCTGCACTGTAGGGTTTCTGTGATTCTTCTATGAAATATCAAGACCTTTCACAAGTGAAGACTTTCTACACACAAAGGGTGGATGCTCGATCAATTGTTAATTTTAGAACTGAGATTGATAGATTTTTGTAAACCAAGTGGATTAAGGAATATGGGACAAAGGGGTGGGCAACCTGTGGCATGGGGGCCACATGTGGCCCATCAGAGTTCTGAGTGCAGCAAACAAGACATTTTATTGACTTTTGCCCACACGTAGAGTTGCCACATTCCACTTGTTTCCAACCATATATTCCCCTTGCGGTATGACTAAAGCAAGGACAGGTGAAGTGAGGAGTGTGTTAATTGCACACAACACCGACTGTGAGAGACGTGCGTCCAATCAGGTTTAAATATATCTTTTGATTTTACTTTTTGAAGTTGATGACAGTTCTATCAATATATGAATGTTTCAGTATTTTTTGTAACTTGTTATGAAATATTCAGTGTGTATTAAATGTACTTCAGTCTTATTCAAGGGTCATGGTTTGTGAACAAATCTGATTTTAATCTTGTGGCCCACTGAGATGAAGGAGAGTCCCTCATGTGGCCCACTCAACTAGCCGAAGTTGTGCATCATTGAGCTGGATCACACATTAGCCATGATCTCATTGAATGACGGGACATGTATAAGGGGCTAAATGACCTAGTCCTGTTCTTAGGTTCCTTTAAGCATTGTACTTTTGTTTGATGCAGCAAATGTCACAAGTGGTGATGCGAAATGTGGCAATGGCATAAAAGCTCAGTAATTGGTGATTTTGATAATAATGGACAGTTGCTGTGCTACCCAAACGGAAGCAATTGCAATCTCCAGATCAGGAGTCTAGCAGTGCCATGTGCACCGGTGAGAAATTGCAAGGAAGAGGCTGTGAGTGACCACCTTATGTACTACTTTGAGGAACAGTGCAAAGCACCATAGTTATAGCACTTTTCGTTTTCAAATCGATAGATTCATGTCTGTTTCAATTGGAAATTATTTTATACATCAGCCTGCACCTTTCCACTGTCTGAAGCAATATGAAATCTTTGCATGAAGAACAGCATTTTCTAGTTGAGAAATTTAATTACAAACGTTATTTGATAGTGAACAGGCATTGAACTGTCCCTGTGTATTAACAGAGAAAATTACCTGGGATCAACATAAAGCATTGTTACTAAGTCTTTTCGTTTTTACTCAAATATTTTCGATGTAATTCTGCACCCAACTTGTGAAACAGCTCTGTGTACCAATAATTTATAGTTTACTGCTAATGCCCATACTTTCAATCCAAGATTTGAAGAGGTATAGGCTAATTGGGATCTCGATTATGTCAAAAATAAATTGAAACCTCATTCTGGGTTTTTTTCCGATCTTCAAGTCAAAATGCTGCCTGCATCTGCAAGCTATTCCATAGAATCCCATAGTACCATAAAATCCCATAGTACCATAGAATCCCATAGTACCATTTGGTCCATCGAGTCTGCACCGACTCTCTTCACTGACACTGCACCGCCACCCACCTCCCTGCTCTATCCCCTAACCCCATGCATTCATCATAGCTAATCCACCTACCCTGCACATCCATTCATCCTGCACTTTGTTTATTGAGAGATTATGTGAATGAATGAGGAAAAGCAGTGCCATGGTACTCTGATTTTAGCAGATGCTAATCTTCAGGAATGCAGGAAAAAACTTATGCATTAGGAACAGGAGAAGGCCACTCAGCCCCTTAAGCCTGCTCTGCTATTTAGTAAGAAAATGACTGATCTGATTGTAACTTCAACCCCACATTAATACCTACCCTGGATAACCTTTCACCCCCTTGTTATTCAGAAATCTATCCACCTCTGCCTTAAAAATATTCCAGGAATTTACTTCCACTGCCTTTTGAGGAAAAGAGTTCCAGAGACTCACGGCCCTCTGAGAGGAAAAAAAACTCTTCATCTCTGTCTTAAATGAGCGAACCCTTATTTTTAAACTGTGACCTCTTGTTCTAGATTCTCCAACAATCCACATCCACCCTGTCAATACCCCTCAGGATCTTGAAAGTTTCGATCAAGTCACCGCTTTCTGTTCCAAGCTATAGTGGATACAAAATTAACCTCTCTAACCTTTCCTCGTAAGACAACCCATTCTTTCCTGGTATTAGTCTAGTAGCTCTTCTCTGAATGGCTTCTGATGCATTTACATCTTTCCTTTAATGAGGAGATCAATACTGTGCACAATACTCCAGATGTGGTCTCGCCAGTACCCTGTACAATTGAAGCATAACCTCCCTATTTTTGTAATCCGTTCCCCTCACGGTAAACAATAACATTCTATTAACTATTAAAATTACTTCTTTGCTGTGCCTTCATTCTAGCCTTTTGTGATTCATGCGCTGGGACACCCAGATCCCTCTACATCTCAAAGCTCATCAATCTCTTGCCATTTAGACAATAAGCTTCTTTTCAATTCTTCCTGCCAAAATGGACAAATTCACATTTGCCCAAATTATATATACTCCATTTGTCAGATTTTTGCCCACTCATTTAATCTATGTCCCTTTGTAGCCTCCTTACATCCTCTTCACAATTTACTTTCCTGCCTATCTTTGTGTCTTCAGCAAATTTAGTAACCATACCTTCATCCAAACCATTTATATAATTGTAAAATGTTGAGGCCCCAATACTAATTCCTATGGCACACAAATCATCACATCCTGCCAACCAGAAAACAAATTATGCCAATTCTGTTTCCTATTAGCTAGCTAATCGTTGATTCACGCCAATGTGCGACACCCTACACTATGAGCTTTTATTTTACACAAAGATGTTAAGCAGCTTAATCAACTTAATTATTGGGTTAACTTTCAAAAACTGGAAAGTAGAAACACTCAGGTACTTGTTGCAAACCACAAAGGAATGCTCAAGTCTGTTTTCTAGTTACATTTTGTTGATACCTTCCTGCCCTGAATGTACTATTAAAACATGAACTTGCTTCCAGATGATATTTTTTGTGCCTAATCAAACAGCCCATATCCTACTAACCAGCTCTCATTCCTAATTCTGAAATGAAACACAAGCAATCCAGGGTAATGTCATCGGGAGAACAATGAACCCTTTTTACCATTAAGATGTACATTGAAAGTGACAGAGGGGATCTCACAGTACAATGACCACCAAGTTACACCAACAGAGTATTATGGGGGCAAATTTCCATGGAGATTCTCCACGGTGAATGTGGTTAGCATTGCTGCCTCATAGCGCCAGGGACCCGTGTTCGATTCCCGTCTTGGGTCCCTGTCTGTGTGGAGTTTGCACATAATCACTGTGTCTATGTGGGTTTCCTCCGGGAGCTCTGGTTTCCTTCCACAGTCCAAAGATGCGTGGGTTAGGTAAATTGGCCTTGCTAAATTGCCCCTTAGTGACGGGGGATTAGCTAAGGTAAATGCATGGGGTTATGGGGATAGGGCCTGGGTGGGATTGTGGTCGGTGCAGACTCAATGGGCCGAATAGCTTCCCTCTGCACTGTAGGATTCAATGACTCTATGTCAGTGTTGGTGAAAGAGTTCCAGAAACTCCAGCAAAATATTAAAACACCATTATGCATTTTTACCTTAATGTGCTACTTCAAAGAATCCTCTTTTGTATATTAATGGTACCAAATGCAATTTGCTGTTACTTCTGTGCGCACTATCTGCACAGCTTGTGTTCTTTAATGATATAAGCAAATACAGCTGCATCCTGTGTACACCAAGAATCAGCGTGATCGTAATGTCATCGAGCTTAACGAGCTGATGTGATACCAATATTCCAAAGTTGGACATCACAGGTCCTTGCAACAACTGCATTTTTCGCTCCTGAAAAAGAAGTATGAAACAAAAAGATGGTCCCTGCAGTAGAGTTATTTACAAAGCTAGACACCTGATTGGTGATATCTTAGAGATTTAGACCTTTTCTTATTGGAACCTATCTGAAAATATTCTGAAATGTTGTTTGGGAGTGTTTTGGTGCATTTGCCAAACATTGTTGCCATAATCTTAAAGGGATAATAAAGGAATAACTGTGTGCCCCAAATATCTTCAACAGGTGTGGGATTCAGTGTCCGTGTCTCTATCTATGACCGGGAGATTGAGTAGAGGCTGCAGAGATGGCAAGCTCTGCACCATGCCCCCTGCTAAGCTGGAGCCGGACTCCTGCATGTTCCCTCATAGTCACACAAAGCTAGCAGGTAGGCCAGCCAATATAGCCAATATCTTGGTGCATATGTCCATTCAGGCCTTTCCTGTATGCTACCCCATCGAGGTCTCTGCTTATGTATTTGCCCGCTACCTCACCTTCCTGACGAGACCTAAGAGAGTTAACAAACAAACCACTCTTTTTCCCCAGGCTGGTTGCGGCCCACCTAGTGCCTTTGTCTCAGCACTGTGCTGATCACAATTCCATGCCAGCCTCCACAATAGGTGCAGTACCAATGTTTTGGCTGGAGGCTGGGAATGTCTGATCAAGTGACAAAATCTGTTCATCATTGCCTTGCTGTTGCTCCACTTCTGCTTCCACAGGTCTCGCAAATGAAAGGCAATGTTATATTGTGTGTTTGGGGCCTGGATGGTGTTCTTCAGAGTTTGTCTATTTTACTTAAGTCAGCTACCCAAGGCTGCAGTTTAAAACCATCATTATTTATTTACAGCTCGACGTACATCTTAGAAACTTTGCACAAGGTTGGACTTCTCCTTACTCCAGACCGCTGTTACTTAGTTATGTGTCGTTACATCAGATGCTTTTGATGTTAACCCTTCACTCTATAATGTGGAGATGCCAGCGTTGGACTGGGGTAAACACAGTAAGAAGTCTCTCAACACCAAGTTAAAGTCCAACAGGTTTATTTGGAATCACGAGCTTTCGGAGGTAGGTTCACAAACACGGCATATATAGGGAAAGACATAATTGCAAGATACTGATAGCCAAGTTCCGCACGCATGAGGATGGCCTCAACTGGATTCTTGAGTTCATGTCGCACTACATCTAACCACCCTTTCCCCCCTCCCCCCCCCCCCCCCCCGCCCCCATTAGGAGAGGGTTGCAAAATCCTACTAACTGTCCTGGCTTGAGGCAATTCACATCTCTTTAACCTGTGATTATCCCTCTCTCCACTTGCACAGTCTGTAAAGAATTGATTACTTGTGAAGACTTGCATTGCAATCATTACCTTGCAATTGTGTCTTTGCCGATATATGCCGTGATTGTCAACCTACCTCTCCACTCACCTGATGAAGGAGCAGCGCTCCGAAAGTTCGTGATTCCAAATAAACCTGTTGGACTTTAACCTGGTGTTGAGAGACTTCTTACTTTACTCTGTAGGCACAAAGCAGGAAATTAGCAGAGGAAGATTAGTGAGGGGGGAGGGAAATATCCACAGCTACTCCATCATCAACCTGCTCATGATGCAAGATAGCAAGATGAGGGTGCGCTGTGAGTTTAGAGGTGTAAAAAGGCAGGAGCATGCAGTCATCCTCAATGTTCTCAATGTGAGATGCTGCAGGCCCAAAATCAGATAACCCCCTGATGCTGTGGGTTATCTCCTTTGTAGAGCTTGGGAGATGCAAGCTTCCTAGACTCCCCCCCACCCCCCCCCACCCCAACCAATCCTACCAGCTTTGTTCAATTCCTTCTATGATGTGCCATCTTATCCTGCAAGAGAGGGCAAAATGTCAGTAGATGCGTCATATGCTTTGAGTGATGTGCCTGCCATAGCTGGAAGTATTTGGAGACAATGAGGAGTGGATTTAAGGCTGGCAGCATTAATTGGCATGCAAGTATGAGGTGGATTATATGGATATTAGGCATGATTCGAGTGTCAGGGAGTGCTGCTGAAATAGTTTGGATGGTGTAATGCATTGAACAGTTTGAGAGGTTGGTGGTGTGGTGGGTAGCAGATGTCAGATTAAAACATCCTCACAGCCAATGACCACCCACGTGACCACCCACTGGAGGCTATAAGACCAGGTCCTCAGGTGGTTACTTTCCCAGGCAACTATTTCCATTCCCTTCCGTGAGCGATCCCTGGAGTTTCCTGGTCCCGACACGTGTGGGACTGCGGCATCTCTCCACCTGCACCACCAATGTCTCCAGCATCACATCCATCAGTCCTGATCCTTCAATCTACCCAAGAATTTCCACTGCAGGAATCTTTGGGGGCGATCCTCCCAAAAGTGCTGAATTGGTGGGAAAACTGTTCTAAATCCTGACTGTTCTGTCAGTTCAGCTTCTCACCTGAATTTCCGCACTCTGTGCACTGCAGAGGTCCCAATCATGAATATCATTAAAAACCCAGAGGGCGGGGCCTATTCACGCCAGAGCTGACAGTTCTGGAGCTCTGTGCATGTGCAGTGGTCCCAAACTGTCAACCTCCCGTTTGATGGCCAGCCCAATCGCTGGCCAGCCCGGAACCACCGCAGTGCTGCCCATCCAGCCCCTCCCCACTCCCCCCCACCCCACCCCACAGCAATTCCCAGGCCAGCCCTGACCCCTCCCATCCTGGGGCACCCCTATGTCCAGGCCCCACCCCCCAACAGTATGCGCCGGTCTTCCTCCTCCGGGGCTTGATCTCATTTGCATCTTGGCCAAGGGGCCGCTGACAGCCCCCGCCCCCCCACCGGCAGACCACCCGCCCCAATTGCTGCCCTCTCTCCAGCCCAGACTGATCCTCTCTGCATAGTGGCAGCAGGACCCCCCACACCAACCAATCACCCTTAGGCCCTGCCCCCTTGGCACTGCCCAATGCCCAATGGGCAGTGCCAAGGTGTCTCTGGGCATGGGCACTTTGCCCCTTGGGCAGTGCCAGGGATACAGGCTGGCACTGCCAGGGTGCCCATGCAAGAGGACACCACCCCCTGCCACCCTGGGGGGCCCCAATTGCCCCCCCTTCATTCCAGCAGGGTCTCCCGCTAGTTCCCCGAATGTGGGGAGCTAGTCTGAACCCCGCCGGAATGAAGTATTCCTGGCGGGGTGGGAGATTCAATCGGGACCTGAAAGGTCCCGATAATTACCTATTTTGCATATTTAAAACAGATTTAAATGATTTTCCTGGCTTCCCGCCGGTATCCAGTATGGTCTGACCAGCGACTGTTCGCCGGCTCTGGGAGATGCGCATGCATTCCTGGTGCATGCGCAAATCCCTGTTCAAGGCCGCAGATGGGCGTCTCCCACCGCAACCCGACAGGAAAGTTGCAGGTTGCAATGGGAGAATCGCGGCATTTATTTCAAGCTTCCCTTCATGAGGCAGGCTGCTTCTATCACATACTCTGCAAAAATGCTACTGGCACCTCATACAGTGTGCAGAGCTTATCGGCATTCTTGAGAAAAGGACAGCAGGACTGGAGATGCAGGAACTAGCACCAAAATCATTCAGAGGAGGTGGGTGGATGAATTTTGTGTCTTACCCACCTCAACCTGAATGGACATCAGCATGTGGCCAATCACAGCCCCCATGCCCAAAAATTGGAGTGAATGAACTTTACATCCTCATCCGCCCAGGTTGCCATGGACAAGTCAGAGAACCGCTACGGAAGTTCGCAGCCAACGGACAAGATTTTCCCACCGTGCCATGGTGGGTTGCCCAGCGATAGATCCAGCCAGCCAAAAGTCCATTGACCTTGGCAGGACTGGAAAATTCCAGCCAATGAATCAGATAAACCCTTGAGATTAAAAGAAGAAACAATTAAGAAATTAGCAGACTCTGGCTTGACTTGTGCTTCCACTGTGAAGCAGTGAACATCCTGAAACTCGAGCCTTTTTTTTTGGGAGAAACAGTTGTAGTTTGGATCCATCATTCGGTCAGATGTGGGGATGCTTGCTGATGATTGCACAATGTTCTGAACTCTTTGAAACTCCTCAGATGCTGAAGCAGTCTATGCCCACATGAAACAGCACCTGGACAACATTTAACTGTCAAGTGACAACTAACAGTAGTGCTGCACAAGTGCCAGGCAATGACCTTCTCTAACAAAGAAACTAGTCATCTCACCCTAATGTTCAACAGCATCACCAATGCTGAGTCTTCCATCATTAACACTGGGGATTACCACTGATCAGAAACTGAACTGGACCAACCATATAAATACTGTGGCTACCAAGAGGCTGAGACTTCTGTGGTGGATAACTCACTTCTTGACTCCCCAAAGCCTGTCCACCATCTCCAAGGCACATCCATTTGCCTGGGTGAGTTCAACATTCAAGAAGCTCTGCACCATTCAATGACAAAATAGCTGCTTTATCAACACTCAGTCCACTATCTTAAATCTATGCTCCCTCCACCAACAGTGCACAGTGGCAAAAGTGTGTACCATCTACAGATGCACTGCAGCAACTTGATAAGGCATCTTTGACAGCACATTTCAAATCCACAATATCTTCCACCTGAATGGGTGAGGGCAGCAGACACATGGAAACACCACCACCTGTAAGTTTCCCTCCAAGTCTCGGACAACAATGGATTGGAACAATATCGCTATTCCTTCACTATTGCCCAGTCAAAAGCCTGGATCTCACTTCCTGATAGCACTGCAGAGGTATCTATAGCAGTTTAAGAAGGAAGTTGTTTTTTTAATTCATTCATGGGATGTGCATGTCACTGGCTGGGCCAGCATTTGTTGCTTATCCCTAATTCTCCTGAACTGAGTATCTTGTTCAGACATTTCATAGGGACACTTAAGAGTCAATCTCATCAGTCACCACCGGTAAATGGAAATGGGCAACAAATGCTGGCCTTGTCAGCTCACAACCTACTTGCAAATAATAAAAATAAATCTACCTGGTTTGCTTTGCAGATGCTGGCACACTTGACAGATGGTGGCACAATGGTTAGCACTGCTGCCTCACAGCACCAATTCCCCGCTTGGGTCAATGTCAGTGCGGAGTCTGCATGTTCTCCCCGTGTCTGCGTGGGTTTCCTCCGGTGCTTCTGTTTCCTCTCACAGTCTGAAAGACCTACTGGTTAAGTGCATTGACCATGCTAAATTCTCCCTCAGTGTACCCGAACAGGTGCTGGAGTATGGCAACTGGGGGATTTTCACAGCAACTTCATTGCAGTGTTGATGTAAGCCTACTTGTGATATTAATAAATAAACTTAAACTTGCTGTCTTTTACCAACATTTTCAGTTTTTGACTTTTTGCCATGGAATTGTTAAGCTCATTGTGCAGAATTTAGTTACAGTAATCCTGATATGTTTACAGTTAAAAACAGTATTTAAGGCGCAGTTGGGGGTTCTTACCATTGCTGTCAATTATATTGTACCTTCACACAGAGTCCAATGCATCAGGAATGCTAAATTCTAACTCTGCTGAGGCAAATCTTGGGCTGGATCTTATGGGACGCCATTGTCCCTGTTCCCAACTCCTGCCTAAAACATTGAAGGGGGGAAGCCCACCCTTGATCCTGATGGCTGACCAATTTAATGCTGGGAGCAGCATTAACTGCTTTAAAATGAGACTTGTGCCACTCTCTTGGGAGGAAGTGCCGCTTTAGAGAGCTGCCAGCTAATCAGGTCGCCGGCAACCCCACCATCTCAGCCATTGCTCGGACGACAGTCAGACACACCACAGCAAGCAGCCCAGTTACGTTTTGAGGTCTCACCAGGTCAACCTGGCCCTGGCAAGTGGAGCGAGGAGGGTGGGTTCAAGAGGCCAGAGGGTTAAAGGGTTAGATGACATTTGAGGTAGAGGGTTCTGATGGGCTCAATGGACCATGACTCACTGAATTTTATATATCCACCCCCCACCCCCCAAAAAATTTTCAAACCTTCTGGCTGGAGAACAAAAAATCCAGCCCCTCCTCCCTATTGACTACATTCAGAAAGATTTGACTCTGCAATATTTATACTTTGTAATTGTTAATTAACAATGGACATTCACCTTAAGTTCCAAAATAATTTGTTTTCATATCACACAAGTTAATTAGTTCCCTATTAGTGGACCAAGAATTTATCGCCTTGACCCTAATCCAAAGATACTCTTAGTTTATACCTTCCACTGAACTTGATCTTGCATCATTGCCCTTGGAGATCTCAATCTTTGTTCTGCAGAGTTCCCTTGGGCCTATTCAACAGGTACCCCAACATTCTACTCTATCTATGGCTTTGGTAATGCTAAAACTGTGCTTGAAGAGTGACCTTTAATTAAACATCCAGCTATATTTCCCAACAATAATTCAACACACAAACATCGTGAATGAAGGTGAGCAATCATAGAATCAGGAGGAGGCCATTCAGCCCATTGAGTCTGCACCGACCACAGTCCCACCCAGGCTCTATCCCCATAACCCCATGTATTTACCCTAGCTATTCCGCCTGACACAAAGGGTCAATTTAGCATGGCCAATCCACCTAATCCACACATCTTTGGACTGCGGGAGAAAACCGGAGCACCCGGAGGAAACCTATGCAGACACCAGGAGAACGTGCAGACTCTACACAAACAGTGATCCAAGCTGGGAATTGAACCCGGTCCCTGGCACTGTGAGGCTGCAGTGCTAACCACTGTGCTACCATGCTGCCCGAAGATCAGGTCATGCAGCATTCAAGAATTTCACTGTTGAACCATTTACATAATAGGCCAATGTAGTCTCCAGATATTCTGAGCATGCAACATTGCTCAATGTTAATTTATCTACCATTGTTTATTTAACTATTTTTAACATCAGCACACAGTAGGGAATAAAGCACACTGAATTCCAGGAAACTTAAAAGATTTATTCAGGGAAGCAATCCTGAAAAGCACTCTTTCAGTGAACAGAAATGCTGTGAAAACTAATTCTTGGAACGTTCATCTAACAAAATATGCTCATCAATCTCTTTAATAGTAAAATAAAATTAAAATGGAAATATCAGTGATCGTTAGGAAAAATAAAAGCAGCGCTACTTTTTAAAGGAGGTCTGTGCATTAAATTGAGTGCAAGGGAGATGGATAGGCATTGTACTTCATGACTGCAATGATTACCCTTTAAAGCTCAGAACAAAAAGTGTTTCATTAATTTGTAAATAGCGGAAACAATTTAAGCAGCCAAGTTAATGACAACTAACCCAATTACAGGTCCATGGAGCCCTGGAGCAGGCAGAGCAGCTGCAGCTTTAAGCCAAGTAGCAGAGAGAGACACTTATCCCAACATGGAAAAAAAATAATTGTATTAATGCTGTTTACACTTTAAATGTTCACTATAATTAAATCCTCTTTGCCTTTTAAATTAAAAAAAGCTTTTCTGGGTTCAATCTGAAGTGAGTTATATAAATTGACAGCTCATTTTCTCTTTTAAGAAAATGACAAATATTGGCACGATAATGCGGAGCATGACTGGATTGAGTTGACGACATTGAAAGCACAGATTTGATAACCTTTTTGAAAGTATAGAACATAGAACATTACAGCGCAGTACAGGCCCTTCAGCCCTCGATGTTGCGCCGGCCAGTGAAACCAATCTAAAGCCCCTCTAATCTACACTAACTGGAACATAGAACATTACAGCGTATCTCTGCAGTTAAAATGCTGATTTTGTTCAGGTAGTAAAACGCAAACATCCCCTGAATTATTTACACTCTTTAGCTGCCAATGTGTGCTTATTGCCTTTATTAAGTGTCCTACGTACTAACACCAAAACCCTATCCTTCAGATGTTGGACGGGATTTTCTGGCCGTGCTCGCTCCAAGACAGGAAAATCCCACCCGAGGTCAACGGACCTTTGCATAGTCTGTGTCCCTCCCACTACAATTCCTGTGGTGGGCAGGACAGGAAAATTCCACCCTCTCTCCTTCTGCCCTATTGGAATATCATCAACTCCAACTATATCTTTGTAGCCAACTTTAGACAACCTAGCACTAATAATTTTGTATGGAAACACATTGAAGAAACATCAATAATTGTCTCAGACTTTTAATTAATCAAACTGGCTACCACCACGAGCACTTAGGTTGATTCTGCCTCCTTGTGCTTGGTTACAGGGACGTTGAGTATTTTTGCCATGCCTGACCTATCTAAATCTTCACCATCTTTGCACATGGCTCTTCTTCTTACAACAAAGTTGTGAATTTAACGTTGCCCTTACTCTCCAGGAGCAAGATGTAATTTTGACTGTTGTCATACATAGCTGCTCCTGCAATTTGCACCAACGGGAAGCCGTATCAATTACAAATTAAATACTTTTGTCATACAAAATGACCAATGGGCAAGGATGTTCCACTAAGTTGAATTGGTTGCCGGGCCTTTTGCTTTTACTTCATCCCTGCCTCCCCTTATATTTTGATTGACTTCACAATCTCCCATGAACTTCAACATCATTAGGTCTTTGTTCTTAAGGTGGATTTCTCAGTAAAATAAATCACAATCCTTGCTTCCCTATCTGTATGGTCTACTTGATACGAATGAACCATGATGTTTCTTTCAAAACAAAGCCTTCAAAGTTTTCATAAGGGAAAAAATGCTGACTGCGGTTCTCCGGCCATTCAGGCTCCACCGCCGCTGCCAGAGAGGATGGGGAAGTTGGCATTCAGCCAAATCTCCGTTCACTGCAGAAGGGAAGAACCACACTGGCATGAAAGGCCAGAGAGTGACACCCCCAAGACGGATTTGAATGCAAAAGTGTCCCGAGTAATAGAGCATGATAATTCTGTTCTGATCAGTGGACATTTTGGTTAATGCTGTATATTTCCATGAAGTTAGGTTTAGAAAAAAACTGGACAGAGCTGTTGGAAGGGTGGAAAGTTGTCCAAAGAATTTCTACAATTCCTTGATATAGACTTCAAACAGCAGGACCACTGTAAGCAGAATGTTGGTACCAATGACAATGCAAGATATTGAATGGCACTTGACCATCCTAAAGTTCCTTCAAAGCACTCAATTCTTTTTTTAATTGAAGTAGGATGGAGGCAACGTTCAATTAAAAGAGAATGATCTGCAAAGCTATTTTCATTTCCTATCACTCTCCATGCCAAACATTCCAAAACAGGTTGACAAGATGATTCTTGAACAGGTTCCAGGATTGAGAAACTTCAGTTATGAGGACAGATTGGTGAGGTTGAGACTGTTCTCCTTGAAGTGAAGAAGTCTAAAAGGATATTTAATTGAGGCGTTGAAAATCATGAGGGGGCTGGACAGGGTAGATAGGAATTCTGTCACAGGCAAGAACAACTTACATTTAAAAAGTGCATTTAAAGCAGAAAGCATCCCAATAAAAATGGCAAGGCAAGTTCCTATTAACATTTGTGTTACTTTGATTTATATATTGGGGAACAGAATATAAAGTATAGAAATCAAGTTGGGACTTTTTTTAAATCACTGGTTAGGCTTTAGTTGGAATATTGTTGACAGGTTTTTAAATCTATAGTCTTATGTCCATAAAAATAGTGAAACTGACCACAGAGATCAAAGAGCCAGAGTTGTCAGTCAAACATTTCCTCTGGGAACCAGGTGTTTTGTTATTCTAATAGATGTCTGGGCTCTCAGCCAAGCTGTTTAAAACTTTACAGGGCTGAGATGATTGTCACTTTTACGAGCTTAATGTCCAGACATTTTTCATAGGAAAAAGTGATCAATGCATTAATTTTTTTCCAAAGCTAATTTTTTTTACTTACCACTTTACACTGCAGTGTTCATTGGTCCGAGAAAGTGTAGACTGGGTCAGTGAGTATTTAAGTGCCAGAATCTGGCATAGAGGAAATGATGGGACATAGGGTGAGGTGGAAAGACGGAGCTTGGCATAGGGACATAAGGGGTCAGGAAGTAAATTCAAGGGCAGAACCCCCCCCCCCCCCCCCATCAATATAGGTCTCCCCATCGCCTGGCTGATGAGTCATTGAAATCCCCGTTCACATTGGTGGGACCAGGAGATCCTGAGATCGATTCTCCCAGCCTGCTGCACAGCAAGGCGGAGGCCATTTTATGGGCTACCCACTGGGCATCCAGGCCTCCACGCATCTCTGTGGCAAAGTTTTCAGTGTCATCAGCTCCGTGTCAGAAATCAGCGTGGAGCTGATTTCAACATTATACTCTCCATTTGCATGTCATTAGTGGGTCCGGGACTGAAGTCTCCAGACCCACTAGTGTTCCCCCGCAGCCAAGAGTGGTTCACTTCAGCGGGGTTTACAACTGCTCCCACTAACGGGGAACAGGTGACCTGACCCCACTGGAGTGACGAGAGGCCATGGATGCCCCCCTCAAGAGGTCGGTGGTAAGGGAGAGTGCTCCCTGGGCAATGCCCAACGGGAGCGCAGGACCAGGGGGAGAGAGGGGGGGAGTCTATTGGGGGGGCAAGGTTTATTGAGAGGCGATCGGTGAGCGTCGGGGGTCCTGCTGCCACTCTGCATTGGGATTGGTGGCAAAGGGAAGGGGGACAGCGATTGGGGCTGCCAGGAGGTCTGGGCCGCTGGGAGAGGTGGGATGAAATCGGGAGATTGGGGCTGGCCAGGTGGAGGGTCGGGGAGATCGTTGTGGTCCAGGGGGGGGATTGTGGGGGGCATCGGGGTTGGCCCGGAAAGGTCCAGGAGACCAGCAATCGGGAGGGTGGTGGGGCAGTCAGAGAGGCAGCGATGAGGGTTTGCAGGGCTGGCCAGCGTTTGGGAGGCCAGCAGTGCGGGGCCACTGTGCATGCGCCAATCTCGACGCTGACAGATTGA
This sequence comes from Mustelus asterias, assembly GCF_964213995.1. Lineage (NCBI taxonomy): Eukaryota > Metazoa > Chordata > Chondrichthyes > Carcharhiniformes > Triakidae > Mustelus > Mustelus asterias. The sequence goes on from NC_135808.1 coordinate 59,807,538, forward strand.
CATATGCCCGATGACCCGCTCAGCGCTATGTTGCCAGTCTCTCCAGCAGGAATAGGCCTTGCCCCCTGATTTCCAGGGGGAATCCCGCTAGGGCACTCTGCAGTGCTCAGAGTGTGTGAGATTCAATCTGAAAATCACACGCTGAAAAACCAGTGGGAGTTACTCCCGTTTTCATGCAAATTGGAGATTTAGATTTTTTGTGGGAGAATCCCGGTCCCTGTGTCCAGAGACTATTTCCCAGGGGCAGACGGGGGGGAGCACACCAGGTTTGTCTAGAGGCCCTCTCTGCCTACCTGGTTGCAGGAAGAACCATAGGCTGTTCTGTAAAGGGTCACCCCACCCGCACACGGGTGCCATCAATATTGCAATATTGAGAGCAGTAACTGCTTACCTCCAACACAGATTTATTCCCAGAAGCAGTGCTGGGCTCTCTTTCCAATCCTCAGAAGCAAGATTTTGCTCAATGCATGAATGTTAACTGAATTATTTTAAGAAGTAAGTTGATTTTACAGACTTTGGGCGATATTTTACCATTTTTAGTCTAAGTGCCGGGCGGGCATGCAACTGGGAGAGTTTCAGACCCATCTTTTGGGCATGTTTTTAGGTCCCCGCCCCCCCCCACGCATTCTGCCTGCAAAATTCTGAGCGAGCCTGTTGCTCGCTGCAGAAGCCTGTGGATATGGCTTAACGCACCCAAAAGCCTGCAGAGGGAGGCAGTGCGCATATCATAGAGTCACAGAGGTTTACAGCATGGAAACAGGCCCCCCAGCCCAACTTATCCAAGCCACTCTTTTCTTTTAGCCCCTAAGCTAGTCCCAATTGCCCATGTTTGACGCATATCCCTCTAAACTCATCGTACCCATATAACTGTCTAAACGCTTTTTAAAAGACAAAATTGTAGCTGCCTCTACTACTACCTCTGGCAGTTTGTTCCAGACACTCACCACCCTCTGAAAAATTTGCCCCTCTGGACCCTTTTGTATCTCTCCCCTCTCACCTTAAACCTATGCTCTCTAATTTTAGTCTCCCCTACCTTTGGGAAAAGTTATTGACTATCTAGCTGATTTATGCCCATCATTATTTTATAGACCTCTATAAGATCACCCCTAAGCCTCCTACACTCCAGAATGCCTTCTTCTGTCCACCTGTGACTCCACTTTCAAGGAGGTATGAACCTGTACCCCTGGATCTTTTTGTTCTATAACTCTCCCCAACGCCCTATCATTAACTGAGCAAGTCCTGCCCTGGTTCGATCTACCAAAATGGTACATGCACATTAACAGTAGGAGGGGCCTGACAGACAAAGAGAGAGCTGTCAGGCTCCTGCTGGAGCAGGCAGCCTGAAACACACCCCCCAAGCCCCCGCAATCGCGGGGACCCGCAGTCTGAGATACAGGCTCCGCCGATCCCCCCCCCCCGCTGATGCCCAGGCCGATCATGGCCCTGCTGCCCTCCCCCCACCGATCGCTGCAGTGTGGCAGCAGGCCTCCTGCCTTCATTAACCCTGCTCCCCCACCGGCCCCGCCCCCTGGAACTGTCTGGTGGACATTGCCCAGGTGCCAGGGTGGCACAGCCAAGGGGCACCCCCCGCCTTGCCCTCAGTCTCCCCGGGGGGCCTCAATGGCCTCCAGTTCACTGGCGTGACCAAGTCAACTGCTCCCCGTTTATGGGGAGCATGTCTATTCCTCGCCAACAAGAACCTTTCCTGGCAAGGTCATAAAGGGGGGCGGGCCCAGCCGATTGAGCGCCGGGCTCACTAAGCAGATGTAAAACAGCATTATAATAAATTTCCATATATTAACCTGCCTCCCACCCATTTCCAGCAAGAGGCTGGCCGCGCTGGAAATCCAATCGTCATAAAATCGTGCCGGTTGCAAAACCGGCACTAATCACTTTACACTCCACTTTACAACCATGTTGCGCCTGAAAATGGGTACAACGTGATGGTAAAATCCCAGCCGTTATCTCTCCCTAATGTTAACAGCGACACGAAACATTCAGGACTTCAGGTGATTTTTCAGCAATACAGTTCTAATTTAGTTTGCAGTGCTTTAAGGCACACTGGAATCCCTTGTGCTAAAAGCACTCAATTTTCCTGTCAAATCGTGTTTGCATCATTATTTAAATTCCAGGTGCAAACTCAGATGGGTCTTTGGGTGCCATCACAAAGAGACAAAAACTGGTGAAGAAGAAGGGGAACAAAAATGTAGGAAGTTTTTGAAGATCATTGAAGGGGAGTTCAAGGTTGAACGATGTGTGATTAGGAAGTATCAGGGCAAAGATGAACTTGTATGTGCAAGCATATGTCTGCAAACAAGTGACAATACAGCCTGGCATTAGGTTACCTCTCTGCGAGGAGAGTGTTCCGCTGTGCCACTCTATAGCACCATTCCATAGATCAGCATGTATCAGGAAGGTGCAACCAAGAGCAGGATTTGGCAGTGTGGATCAGGACCCTGACCTCACACTGTGTTGGGAGCAGTAACTCAATTTTGCCTAGATTGGCCAGAGAGCATGCTTGCTGCTAATAAGAATGGGGAGGCAGGCTCTTGAAGCTGGAGCTCAGTGGGAGCTCGTCCAGCATGGAATGGGTTGCAACCTCCCATTGCAGGAAATGGAGGGAGAATCACCTCTCAATATATCCGGTCCAATAGGTTTTTATAATTCAGGGAAAGATTTAAATCTTCTGTGAGAAGATGCTCATTTTGGTTTGATTTGATATCTTTGAACAGAAAATTACTCTCGTGCTTCAAGATATCTGCATTAACTTGAACATTTTCAAGACAGAGGTATATAGAAGATGAATGAAAACAGACAAAATGTACTTTATTTCCCATTGATATAATAGACTAAGAGAGACAGCAAACAAAAGGAACATTGATGTTGCCATGACTTTAATGTGGCTGACAATAAACAAGACCACAAATCATAATACAACATTAAGAAAAAGGTCAGACAAGGACTTTTAGCTACGTTCAGACCTGTCACAACCTCTTCCAGGCATGATTTGGTACAAAACCTAAGATTGATAGCACCAATCATTGGCTGATTAGTGGAAACAACTCAGGTGTAGAGCAATAATGGGACATGAATAAAAAATGTATCTAGTTCTATAATGTGGCACGAGAAGGTTTATACCCTGTGAATATATTTTGGCAAATGCTATTTATTGTACGACAGTGGCTTTTCATATTTCAAATTGTATTTCTTAATTGCATTTTGATAGAAGATGACTATTCCTCACACTGAATTAGAAAGCTTTTTCAGTCTGGTTATGATGGCTCCACGAAAAAAGCTGCCTTCCATTGTCATGGCTTTCAGAGGCTTTACAGCTAAATTATACAAACTAAGAAGCACATTATTACTGTGCATTGCAAACACTTGAGACAACTGTATCAACAGCATTGAAAATTAGAGATTACAATAAACAATTCAATTACTATTCATTTCAGCAAACAATAATTAGCCAAGGTATCAACGTCTGTGCCTAACTTTACGAATCTATGGTTGTCTTATGAGGAAACACTGAGCAGGTAGGGACTATACTCATTGAGAAGTGATCTTACTGAAATTTCTAAAATTCCGAGGTGACACGACAGGTTAGATGCTGAGGGTATGTGTGCATTCACGGTGGAAGCTGGAACTGAGGAGCAGTTTCAAAATAAGGGCACTTCCTCTCAGGACAGAATTGACGTGAAATTGCCCTCCTCAGAGGTTGTTCATCTTTTTAAGTGTCTGCCCCAGAGATGTTGGGTCAATGAATATATTCAGCGCTGAGCTCAACACATTTTTGACTTACAATGGAGCCAAGAGTGAAGGAAAGTATTTTAAAGTTTATTTATTAGTGTCACAAGTAGGCTTACATTAACACTGCAATGAAGTTCCTGTGAAAATCCCCTTGTCGTCACACTCCGGCACCTGTTCGGGTACACTGAAAGAGAATTTAGCATGGCCAATGCGCCTAACTAGCATGTCTTTCAGCCTGTGGGCGGAAACCGGAGCACCCGGAGGAAACCCATGTAGACAAGAGAGAATGTGCAGACTCTGCACAAGACTTTGCACAGACGGTGACCCAAGCTGGGAATCGAACCCAGTCCCTAGCGCTGTGAGGCAGCAGTGCTAACCACTGTGCCGCCCCAAGCCAGAAAAGTGGCGCTGAGAACATAGAACAGTACAGCACAGTACAGGCCCTTCGGCCCACGATGTTGTGCCGAACCTTTTCCGAAACCAAGATCAAGCTATCCCACTCCCTATCATTCTAGTGTGCTCCAAGTGCCGATCCAATAACCGCTTGAAAGTTCCTAAAGTGTCCGACTCCACTATCACAGCAGGCAGTCCATTCCACACCCCAACCACTCTCTGAGTAAAGAACCTACCTTGTATATCCCTCCTATATCTTCCATCACGAACCTTATAGTTATGCCCCCTAGTAACAGCTACATCCACCCGAGGAAATAGTCTCTGAACGTCCACTCTATCTATCCCCCCTATCATCTTATAAACCTCTATTAAGTCGCCTCTCAACCTTCTCCGCTCTAAAGAGAAAAGCCCTAGCTCCCTCAACCTTTCCTCATAAGACCTACCCTCCAAACCAGGCAGCATCCTGGTAAATCTCCTTTGCACTCTTTCCAGTCCTTCCACATCCTTCTTATAGTGAGGTAACCAGAACTGCACACAATATTCCAAATGTGGTCTCACCAAGGTCCTATACAGTTGCAGCATAACCCCACGGCTCTTTAACTCAAACCCCCTGTTAATAAACGCTAACACACTATAGGCCTTCTTCACTGCTCTATCCACTTGAGTGGCAACCTTCAGAGATCTGTGGATATGAACCCCAAGATCTCTCTGTTCCTCCACATTCCTCAGAACCCTACCTTTGACCCTGTAATCCGCATTCAAATTTGTCCTATGAAAAAAATGAATCACCTCACACTTATCAGGATTACACACCATCTGCCATTTTTCGGCCCAGCTCTGCATCCTATCAATGTCTCTTTGCAGCCTGCAACAGCACTCCACCTCATCCACTACTCCACCAATCTTGGTGTCATCTGCAAATTTACTGATCCACCCTTCAGCCCCCTCCTCCAAGTCATTTATAAAAATCACAAATAGCAGAGGACCCAGCACTGATCCTTGTGATACACCGCTGGTAACTGGTCTCCAGTCTGAAAATTTTCCATCCACCACCACCCTCTGTCTTCTATGAGACAGCCAGTTACTTATCCAATCGGCCAAATTTCCCTCTATCCCACACCTCCTTACTTTCTTAATGAGCCGACCATGGGGGACCTTATCAAATGCCTTACTAAAATCCATGTATATAACATCAACTGCTCTACCTTCATCGACACACTTAGTTACCTCCTCAAAAAATTCAATCAAATTTGTGAGGCAAGACTTACCCTTCACGAATCCGTGTTGACTATCCCGGATTACGCTGCATCTTTCTAAATGGTTGTAAATCCTATCCCTCAGGACCTTTTCCATTAACTTGCCGACCACCGAAGTAAGACTAACCGGCCTATAATTACCAGGGTGATTCCTATTTCCTTTCTTGAACAGAGGAACAACATTCGCCACTCTCCAGTCCTCTGGCACTATCCCCGTGGACAGTGAGGACCCAAAGATCAAAGCCAAAGGCTCTGCAATCTCATCCCTTGCCTCCCAAAGAATCCTAGGATATATCTCATCTGGCCCAGGGGACTTATCGACCTTCAGGTTTTTCAAAATTGCTAATACATCTTCCCTCAGAACATCTGCCTCCTCCAGCCTATCAGCCTGTATCACACTCTCAGCCTCAAAAACATGGCCCCTCTCCTTGGTGAACACTGAAGAAAATTATTCATTCATCGCCTCTCCTATCACTTCTGACTCCATGCACAAGTTCCCACTACTGTCCTTGACCGGCCCTAACCTCACCCTGGTCATTCTTTTATTCCTCACATAAGAGTAAAAAGCCTTGGGGTTTTCCATGATCCGATCCGCCAAGGACTTCTCATGCCCCCTCCTAACTCTCCTAAGCCCTTTTTTCAGCTCATTCCTTGCTAACTTGTAACCCTCAATGGACCCAACTGAACCTTGTTTTCTCGTCCTTACATACGCTTCCTTCTTCCTCTTGACAAGACATTCCACCTCTTTTGTGAACCATGGTTCCCTCACTCGGCCATTTCCTCCCTGCCTGACAGGGGCATACCTATCAAGGACACGCAGTATTTGTTCCTTGAACAAGATCCACTTTTCATTTGTGCCTTTCCCTGACAGTTTCTGTTCCCATCTTATGCTCCCTAATTCTTGCCTAATCGCATCATAATTACCCCACCCCCAATTATAAACCTTGCCTTGCCGTACGGCCCTATCCCTCTCCATTGCAATAACAAAAGACACCGAATTGTGGTCGCTATCTCCAAAGTGCTCTCCCACAATCAAATCTAACACTTGGCCCGGTTCATTTCCCAGTACCAAATCCAATGTGGTCCCATCTCTTGTCGGCCTATCCACAAATTGTGTCAGGAAACCCTCCTGTACACACTGTACAAAAACTGCCCCATCCAAACTATTCGACCTATAAAGGTTCCAATCAATATTTGGAAAGTTAAAGTCACCCATGACAACTACCCTGTGACCTCCACACCTATCCATAATCTGCTTTGCAATTTCTTCCTCCACATCTCAATTACTATCTGGGGGCCTATAGACAACTCCTAACAACGTGACCGCTCCTTTCCTATTTCTAACTTCAGCCCATATTACCTCAGTAGGGTCACAATCAGATCAACCATGATATTTCTGAATGGTGAAGCAGCCTCAAGGGACCAAACAGCCTACTGTTGCTCCTATTTCTCGTATTCTGAGGAATCAACAGCAAATAATTGGATAACAATCCATTTAAAGCAGTGTTTTAAACTATGTTTGTTTGAAATATCCCTTTTCAAATGTTGTAGTAATCACTGACTCCCTCCCATCTACATTATAATACTACATTATACAATAATCACAATAAGGTGCTGTATATAAAAATGTTCCATTAATGCTTTGAAGAAAAGAGGTATCGAGAGATCAATGAGATGTTTCATTCCCTTTGTAGCCTGCCTACCCTTGTTATTATATATATTTAGCCGTCCTCTGCTCCTGCCTCGCAATTTACACCAGCCTCCCCCCGCCCCACCCCTGCTTTTATTTTGCAGACCCCTTGGAAAATCTCTTCCGGAGCCGAGCCTAGTTTGTGAACAATTGTTTCAAAGGAACAGCTGATGTTTCTCCAGATTGCCAAATCTATTTCTTCCTCCTGTCCAACTTTTTTTCTGTTTCTTGTGAAGTAACTGGCTCTTGTTGAAATACAAGCACGTGGCTCAGAAAAAGGCTTCCAGATCCCACCTAAGAAAGTTGTTCTTTGCGCAGCTCAAACCAACCCTGTAATTTAATTCGGGTTAAACTAATTCCCTGAAATCATTTCTTTCAATACAGTATTTCTTAACCAGTGAAAATTACAGTGCCAATTCTCAGGAGTTGATTGTTCTGTTAATGCAAGCAACGGATTATTTGTGGATTATCTGCAACGCTAATGTTCTCCTAACTTGTCTTCATCATTTCTTTGATGCCACACACCCTCTATTCTTCAATTACTTTTTCTTCTCTATACAATTGGTTTTGCCTTTGTTTAAATTCATTTATGGGATGTGGGCATCACTGGCTAAGCACAGTAAGAAGTCTCACAACACCAGGTTAAAGTCCAACAGGTTTATTTGGTAGCAAATACCATAAGCTTTCGGAGCGCTGCCCCTTCGTCAGATGGAGTGGTTATCTGTTCTCAAACAGTGCAAACAGACACAGAAATCAAATTACAGAATACTGATTAGAATGCAAATCTCTACAGCCAGCCAGGTCTTAAATGTACAGACAATGTGGGTGGAGGGAGCATTCAACACAGGTTAAAGAGATGTGTGTTGTCTCCAGACAGAACAGCCAGTGAAATTCTGCAAGCCAAGGAGGCAAGCTATGGGGGTTACTGATAATGTGACATAAATCCAACATCCCGGTTTAGGCCGTCCTCATGTGTGCGGAACTTGGCTATCAGTTTCTGCTCAGCGACTCTGCGCTGTCGTGTGTCGTGAAGGCTGCCTTGGAGAACGCTTACCTGAAGATCCAAGGCTGAATGCCCGTGACTGCTGAAGTGCTCCCCCACAGGAAGAGAACAGTCTTACCTGGATCTTCAGGTAAGCGTTCTCCAAGGCGACCTTCACGACACACGACAGCGCAGAGTTGCTGAGCAGAAACTGATAGCCAAGTTCCGCACACATGAGGACGGCCTAAACCGGGATGTTGGATTTATGTCACATTATCAGTAACCCCCACAGCTTGCCTCCTTGGCTTGCAGAATTTCACTGGCTGTTCTGTCTGGAGACAATACACATCTCTTTAACCTGTGTTGAATGCTCCCTCCACCCACATTGCCTGTACATTTAAGACCTGGCTGGCTGTAGAGATTTGCATTCTAATCAGTATTCTGTAATTTGATTTCTGTGTCTGTTTGCACTGTTTGAGAACAGATAACCACTCCATCTGACGAAGGGGCAGCGCTCCGAAAGCTTATGGTATTTGCTACCAAATAAACCTGTTGGACTTTAACCTGGTGTTGTGAGACTTCTTACTGTGCTTACCCCAGTCCAACGCCGGCATCTCCACATCATCACTGGCTAAGCCAGCATTTCTTGTCCATCCCTAACTGCCCTTCATTTCAAAGGGCATTTGAGAGCTAACTGCATCGCTGTGGATTTGAAGTCACATGTAGGCCAGACCAGGTAAGAATGGCAGATTTCATTTCCTAAAGAACATTAATGAACCAGATAGGCTTTTACAACAACCAATAATGGTTTCATGGTCACCATTAGACTCTTAATTCCATATTTTTTTACTGAATTGAAATTTCACCATCTGCCATGGTAGGAGTTGAACCAGGGTCCCCAGATCTTGCCCTGGGTCTCTGGATTACGAGTCGAATGACAATACCACTGCACCACTGCCTGGACTGATCATTATGGTCTCGACATTGGGCGGGATTTTCCAACCCTTCCTGCCAGCAGGACGGGCAAGCCATGCAAAAAGCCCTCGACTTTGGCAAGACCAGAAGAATCCACCAGGGCCAATGGCAAGCCACCTCCATCTCCGGAAGACACTCCACTGGCGGTGGCCGGAAAATCCGGCCCATTGTGTACATAATCCTGTAACACACGACATAGGATACCCTGTAATCTCCAAATTCTAATCAAGGACCCACATGGGATATTAATTCAGCTTCCCTTTCTAGATGCTGACCCTCTCCTGTTTATTATTTCAAGTATTTTGATATTACAATGCTTCAAGTTGGACGACAACTTTCAGGCAGAAACATCTCAGTGCTTCTTTCAATGCGTTATTTTTTGAAGTTTATAGCACATAAGATTCTCCTCGGCGGAATGTTTCGGCCCCGTCACAGAGTGGGTGGGGCTGTAAAATGCAGAAAGCCATTCAAACTGTCCATTGGCTTCAGCAGAAGTGCAAAATGCAAAAGGCAGGAGGAACCGTAAAATATTGTCCCACATTCCATTTTAAATACTTACTAAAGCTGAAATTTGCCTGTAATGTTCAGAGGATCTGTTTTGTGGGCACAGTAAAAAGTCTCACAACATCAGGTTAAAGTTGAGGAAGGAGTAGCGCTCCAAAAGCTCATGATACCAAATAAACCTGTTGGACTTTAACCTGGTGTTGTGAGACTTCTTACTGTGCCCACTCCAGTCCAACACTGGCATCTCTACATCATGGCTATTTTGTGGGAGCAGCACTGAGTCCAAAATGCTGCTTTAACTTATGCATACAAATATTTACCGAATTGTTGTACTGTTTATGCAATCTATACAGTGTGAGTGGGCTATCAGTGAAGCCTGTTTCAAATGTAACCAATATGCTGTGCAAAGATTCTTCATCTGGAGCCTGAAATACAATTCTGCACCGTCTATCAAACACATATCAACAGGCATGAAGAGTGTGTTAAAGTGTGTATTCTGCATGTCATCGGGTCCCATATCGAACAATAAACACACACAGCAGATCAAAGCAAGCTGCCAAGTCAAGAATATGCCAACACTTCAAGATGCATCTGCCTGCTGCATCACAAAACTGCAAAGATATGTCATTTTCATCGCATTAACATCAACTTAAAAGTGTAAGGAAAACCTGTCCTCTGAGTAGTTGCTTCTGTGCAGGCAACAAGAACAGCAAAAACTCTCCTGTCATTTGATAGGACCGTCACAGAATTGTTAAAGTGCAAAAGGAGGCCACTTGGCCCATCGTGTCTGCACCGGCTCTCCAAACAAGCATTACGACTTAGTGCCATTCCCCTGCCTTTTCCCCATACCCCTGCACAATCATCTAACACCATCTTGGATTACTCGATTGATCACTATCAACTCCCTGTAAGGCTCAATGAAATTTACTCTCACAATACTGGTGGCACAGCTACCTGTGTGTTTTGCGAACATGCTATCGACAATAAACACTGGCCAGTTGCGGATCCATTTTGCAGCAGAGATCAGCAAAGCGAGGTTCAATTTTACCCCTCTACTCCTGATTCAAGTGATGATGTTGCGATATTTCCTCTCTCGACTGATTAAAGCTCCTTCGGTTTTGAGAAATGAACAAATAATTATTAATCAAAAATAATTTTATGTCGTTTGCCATCTATCCCTGTAATGTGTTGGAAGCAAGTTTGAAGTTTATTTCGAGCACTTCCAGCAAGTGGAGAGAGGAGATCAGCGGTTCAGGAATCTATGTTGACAGCCAACAGAATAATGGCCATCCTATCCGCTGGCATGAAGATGGTTAAGGCCACTGATGGAGTGATCACATCACTATGAAATCTCATGCATCAGTCCATTCTGAATATGGGTCAAACTAAGATTGAGCAGTATAGTGATAAAACACCTCTTGCTTGACGGTACTCCTCTGCATTAGAGAGAATTCAACTAAAAGTATTACTGCTCACAGAGGCGTGCACTAATATTAGTCTGCTTGCACTCAGCTCAAATCTGATTTATATTGCTCCTGTTGAACAGACTTTCTGACGCCAAACCATTTCCCGTTCAATAATGACAATCTAGAAATTATGAAATGGTGTCCTTTGAAACAGAGTAATGGTGCCCACAATGTATTTAACAAGGGCAACACACACCATATGCAGCATATTTCTAGCCCTAATCTAATCAATTTGGCACTGTTGACGAAGTCTTCCTGTGATGCTTTACAAGACAAATGTTCTTAACTCTCTTAAAGATATCTGTACAGCTGGTAATAGGATTATGGACCAGTCAGTTCCTGGCAGCAGATGCATTTATCTGTTAATTGTTATTCCTGCTATCAGGATACTTCATTAAGGGCTTCTTGCTACCACTTTTGCACAGATAATTATTTTGTTTCATACCAGTAGATGTGAGATCTTTTCCCTGAGGAATAACAGCTTTTAAATCTCCAATTTATGCACACATTATTACCATCTTTCTCGTGATTTTTTTTGGCAGTTCCATACTCTTATCTTACTGGTGACTTTTTGGCAATCCCATACCAAGATATTTACCTATATTATTCTATCTATCAGTGCAGAACTAACAAAGCTTTGCATCATTTGCCAGTTCAAAATAGACAAGGTCACACAATAGGGGGCTAGTGAGATAGGAGAAGATTTTGATGATTCGCTTTGTTTATAATGCAAGTTCATAGAAACCTAAAGAACATAGGATTAAATGGGGGAAAAAAATAGAAAAAAAATAAACTTTCTAAAATGTAAAGGGTTTATTTGAGAAATTTGTGGACCCATTATTCAAACCAAATCTCCCACACAGTCCAAAGAGCAACATTGGAGCCAGTCCATGAGCAAGTACATCAGGTTGTAGGGCTTTGCTTCGTTGACCATGACAGTTAATTTAATCCAGCACATAAATGAGCTGAACTATTTGTCTGTCAACTAATTTCACTTTCAAGGCAGTTTTGCATTGCTGGGAGTCCGGGTTAGGTCAACTTCTATATGTTGGACAAATGAATGAACGGTCCAAGTGAGGGGAAAGAGAAATAAATATAACCTGCCCTGCGAGAAGAACTCACTCTTCTTCTCCATCCGCTTACCAACCCCTCCCCATCACCCTTCCAGGGACTGATCCATGATGTGCTTTCTGGAGCTTTGGTTGCATAGAAACCTTTTATCAATTCTTCCAACAGAATACATGTCACCAAATCAGCATTTTAAATGTCAGTGATGAGGACAAGCCTTACCTGTGTCCATGTCGCACTCATGCTCACAGGGGTCAGTTAGGCGACGGCCACATAACTCCATTACCCAGGGACCGCTGCTGTTCTGCTGGTGGTAGAGCACCACTTGTGCTGGATTCAACCAGTTACTGGCAACTAATTGGCTTCCATAAAGCAAGATAAATCTGCTGCCTAAGCGGAGAGAAGCAGCAAATTAATGTCATCAACCTGACATTGAGGTGAAACTGCACATAAATCTGCTCAACTAATCTTGGATGGCAAAACAAAATTCATTCATATTTTGTAGAAGAAAATCTATTTCAGTGGGAAGGTGAAGCATTTTATGTAAAATAGTCAATTTGAACAGTTGACCAATGAGAAATAAAATCAGTGGAAAGTTCCACAACAAAATTAGTCAGTTAAGTATCTTTTCGTTATACCCGGAATACACTGGAGGCAAGTGAACCAAAATGAGTTTCTGCCCCACATGCTCTTCATCACATAAAGCTGTGTACTTCCCCCTCCTTAACATTACCCACCTCTGTCTGTACCTCAACTCATCAGTCACTTCATTTTGTGCCTCATCTGTGCTTTGTCACCATTAGTCTTGTCTGTTCCTATGTATTCAGGACAGCTTTCATTGCTCTACCCTCAGTAAACTTTGCATCATCTGAAACTCTGCTCCCTATATTCAATCATACACCAAGTCCCACTTACCTATCACTCCAGTCCTCATTGACCAACAGTGCCTCCTGGTCCTTAATACTTTAATTTACAATTCACATTATCTTGTTTCAAACTCTTCAAGACTGATGCTCCTCCCTAACCTCCTCCACCTCCGCAGTCATCCACCTAACAGTCCCTGAACTCTTCACCAGTTTCTGATACATTTCCCCTGTCTACTATACCCATTCACAGCTGTGCTCATAGCTGCCTCAATCCTCTATTCTGAAATTCTATCCTACACTCCCCGCCTCTTATCTCTTTGCGGTTGTATTTTAACCCACCTCAATGTCTCCTTTTTTTAACCCAGCATAGTTTTTTTTAGTACACCTCTTTGAAATAGCTTACGAGGTTCTTCAACATCAAGGGCAATTAGGGACGGGCAGTAAATGCTGGCTTAGCCAACAGTGCCCACATCCCATGAACAAATTAAAAAGGCGCCGCATAAATAAGTTGTTGTTGCTATAGGCATATGCTGAATTAAGTGCAGCTTATTCTGGGTGCATATAGAAATGTCAGAAATAACTATATTTTAAACAGGATTGAGCTAATGTGTTAATGCAACCACTGCATACATCAATATTTCATTGCAACAACGTAAATAATTTATATCATCATAAGCCTATAGTTTTCAATGGGATGGGGAAAGCTTGACATAACTTCCGCACACAATTTGTGCACGGTACGTCAAAGATGCAGTTTATAAGGATTATTTGATGAGTGCTGTATCAGAAACAATGTAAGTGGTTCCATCGATGGTTTAATGCATCTGCACACTGAACAGTGTGGTACATTGTCAGACAAATATAAAGCTTAAACTCTAGGAAGCAGTGCTTTCAGCACCATAGGATCTCTTGAACTACAACAATTGTCTTCACAATAAGAAGTGCATCAGTCGTCATATTTGTAAAGGGGTTTGAGCACACAAACAAACCAACAACTGCTGGCAACTTTAAGAGCAGGCAGATCATAAAGGGTGGATAGTGAGAGTCTTTTTCCTCGGATGGTGATGGCTAGCACGAGGGGACATAGCTTTAAATTGAGGGGTGATAGATATAGATATCAGAGGTAGGTTCTTCACTCAGAGAGTAGTAAGGGCGTGGAATGCCCTGCCTGCAGCAGCAGTGGACTCGCCAACATTAAGGGCATTTAAATGGTCATTGGATAAACATATGGATGATATTGGAATAGTGTAGATTAGAGGGGCTTTAGATTGATTTCACTGGTCGGCGCAACATCGAGGGCCGAAGGGCCTGTGCTGCGCTGTAATGTTCTATGTTCTATGTAACATGTGAGATTCATAAGGACTTTATTTTGCAAATGACCTCCAGCTCACTACGTTTTCCATAAGTCTGGAGTTGATCCATAGGAATAAACCAACTGTAACGATCCCTTCAACTGATATTGATGTTTTGCCCAAATATTGGTCATTACTAACTGCTTTTATTTCCAGATCATCTGGAAGATTTCATCAAAAAATTTTTAAAAAACAAATTAAGAGAGATCTGACCTCCAATTACTCTAATGTGCTTAGTGTTCAGTTAACACTAGTACTATAGATATCTGTTATCAAACTCATTATGGTAAATCATCCAATTCGAAGTATGTTAAATGCTACAGAGTAGTGTTATGTAAACACTTAGGAACAGTCAGTCCCAGGAAACAGTCAACATGTGCACACAGTAGGGGGTATCAAACCTTGTACCGTGCCAGACAGTGCAGAAAAAAATGAAAATGTACTATAATCTGAACAGCATAATTGAAAGGTCTTTTAATCCTTTTACAAATGTATATGAGTCAGTCTCTGATAAAAAATATATTTGCTTTCATCAGATGAGGGACTGATTTTTCCCAGACATGTTGAATTTAAAAGGCTATGGGCAAACACTAATGTGGTCCCTGCTGGTTCAAAGAACGTGGAGAGCTTTTATTAGACTAAACAGTTGGGGTCTTGCAGTCAATCTGATGAAGCAGTTTACCGTCAAATGCTTGCTCACCTTTGAGGAATGCCTCTGCACAGTCACACACACATTAGACATTTGAGTGATCCACCAGTCACAGTCCACTGTATAGATTAGGGCACAATTCCGACTCTCCTCTCCCAATCTGAGGTTTACAGATTACATTTTGTTTATTCGTGAGGTTGCTGTGCTATTTCCCAGTTGAACAACATCTTTAATCCCAAAATGTTATTATTGATTGGGAAGCATTGCACTGCAGGTACAGATTACAGAGTACTAAATTCTGCAGAAGAGCAGAATCAAAATGAATGTTTAGTATGCAGGTACATTCTTGAGATTAGCCTTACGGGTAACTAAATAAGTCATAGAGCCAATGTTTACTAAACATCTAGATGACTTATGATGGCATTTTACAGTTTTAGGAACTATAATATTAACATCAAAATTAAAAATAAACAACATCAATGGACATAAATTTTCCACTGGCTGAATGCATTTAATAGTAGCTACTTGTTTTACCTACACACTGAAGATTCATCAATGACAAATGACAGGGTGAGATGAATTAATTTGGGAGAAGGCGCTTGTGGAGCATGAACACTGATGTGGATCAGTTGGGTTGAATGGCCCGTTTCTGTGCTGTAAAGTCTATTTAACACGTATGTGATAAGAAAACCTACAGATGTTGGAAGCCTGACATTAAACATAAAATGCTGGTTCAGCACAGCAAGTTTTTCAACACCTGTAAAGAAACAAAAGACAGGTGACTGATATTGAAAATCTTCGTCAGAAACAAAGACCGATGGGTAAACCATATATCTAAGCAAGGGTGGAAAAGTGAGAGAAAGGGAGTAATGGGGAGAATCAACAGACATGCCAATTACAGAGAGGCAGAAAATCAATGGACTGACAGGTAAACTATGGGCCCGATTTTACCAACAATTTGCTCCCGTTTTCGGGCGCGGAATCGCGGTAAAGTCGGGTGTGAGGCCTTTATCGCGATCTGCACCCGCGAACGTGCAGATCGCCACTTTACCAAGACCCGCAAATGGCGGGGATCCGTTCCGCGCCCAAATCGGGCGCAACGACGATTTAAATGCATTTGCATGCATTTAAATTGAATTAATGAACTACCCGCCCAACTCTATCAGCATTTCCCTCTTTACCACCGTGTTTACCAATCCAGAACCGCGCTTTTAGGGACCTGCTGAATAAAAGTCTGAGTCGGGTACTCCAGCCTCTGAAGAGCACGTGCAGAGCCTCCAATGGCTCTCTGGCTCAGATCAGTGGTGCGGGGGAGGAAGGAGGCGGGTCAGATCATTCTCTGGTTGGAGGCGGGAGGAGGGGAGTGAGGTCAGATCGTTGTCTGGTTGAGGGGGGGGAGGAGGAGGAGGGTCAGATGTATCTCTGGCGGGGGGGTGGGAGGGCCAACCATTCTCTGGTGGAGGGGGGAGGGCTGATCATTGTCTGGTGGTGGGGGGGGAAGGCGGGTCAGATGTTCCTCTGGAGGGGAGGGGGAGTGAGGCTAGACCATTCTCTGGGGAGGGGGAGTGAGGCAAGTTCGTTGTCGGGGGGGGGGGGGAACGTGAGGCCAGATCGTCATCTGGGGGGGGGGGGAGAGAGTGAGGCCAGATCGTCCTCTGAGGGGGGGGGGGAAAGAGTGAGCCATGTCGTTGTACGGGGGGGTGGGAAGGGAAAGGGAATGTGAGGCCAGACCATTCTCTGTAGGGGGGGAGGGAGTGAGGCCAGATCGTTGTCTTGGGGCGGGGGGGGGGGGGGGGGTGAGGCCGGATCGTTTTCTTGGAGGAGGGTGGGAGGCAGGTAAGATGTATCTCGGGAAGGGGGGGGCAGATGGATCTCTGGTGGGGGGGGGGGCGGTGGGCAGATGGATCTCTGGTGGGGGGGGCAGATGGATCTCTGGTGGGGGGCAGATGGATCTCTGGTGGGGGGGGCAGATGGATCACTGGTGGGGGGCAGGGGGGTCCGCTGCCACTCTGCGGGCGATCGGTGGCGGGGGGTGGGGGGCAGGGGTGGCGATTGGTCTGGGTAGTGGGAGGAGTGAATAAGGGGACACACACACACATCACTGTCCCCCTTATCCACCATCCCCCGCTACCCAGACTGATCGTCACCCTTGCCCCCCTCCCCCCCACCGATCGTCTGCAGAGTGGCAGCGGATCCCCCTGGGCCCCCCGCACCCCCACCAGAGATCCATCTGCGCCCCCCCCACCAGAGATCCATCTGCGCGCCCCCCCCCCCGCCCCGCGCCCCGAGATACACCCTCGCTCCCGCTTGTCACTGCTGGGCCGCTTTCTCTGCTTTCTGCGGGTCGGGAGCGATCTGACACGGGTGCGCTTTTTCCAATTTTTTTCTAACTGCGCATGCGCAGTTCAGAGCTCCGATTGTTCCGGCATGGCTAAGCCCCGCCCACAGCGCACATTGGACTGGAGGTGGCTGAGAGCGTATGGGGGCGCCTGAAAGCGAATTTCTAAGTCGGATCTGTACTATGCCCAGATTCGGCACTTAGAATGAAAATGGTAAAATCGGGCCCCATATGCTTTGGAATGTTTTCCTTTGTCAGTGTTGGGACCCTTGCTCTTCTGAATATATTTTAATGACCTCGACTTTCGAGTACAGGGCACAATTTCAACATTTGCTGATGACATGTAACCTGGAGGCACTGGGACAAGGATAGAGAGAACTTGTTGGAATTGATGAAGAAGAAGAAGAAGAAATTCAATGCAGCGAAGTGTAAAGTGATTGATTTTGATAGGAAGACCATGGAGAGAAAACATAAAATAAAGGGTACAACATGAAAGGCGATGGAGGAGCAGAGGGACATGGTTTATATGAGCAAACGTCATTGAAGGTAACAGGGCAGGTGGAGAGAACGGTTGATAAAGCATATAGTATCTTCAGCTTTATTAGAACAATAGAAGGGACCATTTGGGCCATCCTTGTCCATGCTGACCCAAAGATACCTGGGTGCTCTTTCTAATCCCATCTTTCTGCACATGGCCCATAACCCTGCAGCTTACAGCACTAAGGTTCAGATCCAGATACATTTAAAAAGATAGGGTCTAACCACAGGGACGAGGGTGTATGATTGACCCCCTTAATCACATTTTGATTTAATGTTTTAAGTTTCCTTTCTGCTTTGTCTTTTGTTTCTGGCGGTTCCCTCCTTTTGGGGAGCTGCCCTTCTTGCTTTGTCTCCGGGTTTGTTTAATTTAGTTCATTTGATTTAACCAAAAGAAGTGCCTTCACCACCAAATGAGGCAGCAAATTCCAGACAACCACCACCCTGTGTGTAAAAAAAGTTTTCCCTCATGTCCCTCTAATCCTTCTGCCACTTTGCTTGATTCTATGACCCATGGTTTTTGAATTCCCTGCCGAGGGAAACACGTCCCTCCTGTCTACTCCATCTCTGCCCCTCACTATTTTACATATCTCAATCATGTCACCCCTCAGCCTTCTCTGTTCCAAGGAAAACAACCCCAACCTCTCCAATCTCTCCTCGTAGCTAGAATTCTCCAGCCCTGGCAACATTCTAGTAAATCTTCTCAATGTTCTCGCCAGAGCAATTGGCTGGAACTCTATCACCTCACCATCCATGGAATTGGAACAGGTGAGGGTCCGACAATGGAAATCTCTGTTGACCTCGGGCGGGAATTTCCGATCTCACTCGAGCGGCGACATAAAATCCCACCTGATATGTCCTTCCTGTAATGTGGTGACCAGAACTGCACACAATAATCCACTTGTGGCCTCATCAGCGTTTTATACGTTCCATCATTATATCCCTACTTTTGCATTCTACACCTCTGGCAATGAAGGAGAGCATTGCATATGCCTTCTTTACAACCTTATCTACCTGTACTGCTACTTTTAGGGACCTGTGCACTTGCATACCAATATCTCTCACTTCATCTACCCCTCTCAGTATATTCCTGTTTATTGTGTTTTCCCTTTTACTGTTTGACCACCCTAAATGCATTACCTCACATTTATCTGAGTTGAATTCCATCTGCCACTTTCCTGCCCACTCCATCAACACGTTTATGTCATTTTGGAGCTGACAGCTATCCTCTACACAGCCAGTTTTTGTGTCATCTGCAAATTTCCCATCCTCCCTCCACCATGTTCAAGTCCAAATCATTAATATACAAAACAAACTGCAGGGGTCCCAACACCAAACCCTGTGGAACACCACTTGAAATAGTGTTCCATTCACAAGGGCAGCCATTGACCATTACCCTTTGTTTCCTGTTACTAAGCCAACTTTGGATCCAATTCACCGCATTACCATATATCCCATGAGCTTCTACTTTTTTGACCAGTCTGCCATGTGTGACCTTGTTAAATGTCTTGCTAAAATCCATGTAGACAATATTCACTGCAACACCATCATCAATCCTCCTTGTCACTTTCTCAAAGAATTCAATCAAATTTGGAAGGTGTGACTTCCCTGAACAAAGCCAGGCTAGGCTGTCTATCCCTAACTAGTTCATGTCTTTCTCTGTAACAGCTTATCTGATCTCTCAGGATTGATTCTAACAATTTTCCCACCACCAAAGTAAAATTCACTGGCCCATAATTGTTTGGCATTTCCTTAGTATCTTTTTAAACAATAGAACCACAGTTGCATTCCTCCAGTCCTCTGGCACATCACCTGTGTCCAGTGAAGATTGGGAAATAATTCTCAGAGCATCTGCGATTTCTTCCCTGACCTCCGTCAACATCCGAGGGAACAATCGTGACAACGTTTCCACTTTCAAGGATTCCAACTCCTCTAACTCTTCCTCTCTCGTTATGATTATTTTATCCAACATTTCACACTGCTCCTCTTGGATTACTGAGAAAAGGTAGAAAAAGAAAGACGCACCTCGCCTCCCTCCTCGGCAAAATCCTTCAGTCACTGAACTCCAACTTAAGCACTCTACTGCAGCCCCAAAGTAGCACTCCAGTGCTAATTAATAGGGGCATAGAGTACAAGTGCAAAGAGGTAATGTTAAACTTGTATAAAGCATTGGTTTGTCCTCAGCCAGAGTATTGCATCCAATTCAAGGCTCCACACTTTAGGAAATTTTGATGATATTAGAGAGAGTGCAGAAAAGATGAACAAGAATGGTTCCAGAGATGAGGACATTCAATTACAAAGGTAGATTGAAGAAGTTGGGACTCTTTTCCTTGCAAAAGAGGAGATTTAAGAGAGGCATTCACAATCATGAGGCGTCTGGACAGAATAGATGGGGAAAACTGTTCCCACTTGTGAAAGGATCGAGAATGAGAGGGCATTTTACCAAGGACAAGTGGGCTCTCCATCATATGGGGAGACTGCCTACTGAACCCTGTGAGTCTGGAGTTTGGCCCTGCTGAGGAGGCACTCTGTGGCTGACGGGCATGTCCCCTGTCTGCAACGCTTACCCCACAGCAGCACTCCTTCCAACCTTACCAGCTAGCACCTCACCCCTACCTCCATTGCCAGGGTCTACCTCCCTGGCTGGCTCCAGCAATCCTTGACCCAATTTACCTTGCTGTAAGGCTTGGGCTATTGATAATTCTTACAGCTGGGCACAATGTCAGCAGTGACCACCACTCCTCGGGTGCTGCTGGGACTGAAGAGCTGCTGACCCTCTGATAGGTCAGCAGTTCGTTGAGTATGGCTCCCTTCTCTTAAAGGGGCAGGTGTCCTGTTGGCAGCTAATCTGTTGCTGAATTGTCAGAGAATCTGGTCAGCACTTCCCCAAGGCAGGGTTGTCTCTTTCTTGGAGACACAACCTCCCTAACAAATCCAACTAAGTGACTTGAAACATACATAAACACTTTTTGACTTCTGCACTTTTGATGATTACAAAGGTCCAACCCTTGCTACCTGCTGCCTTACAAACAACATAAAAATAAGCATTTTACAAAAAGGGCAAGATTTATTAAGTGAGGCTGCATTATTGATAATATACCACCAATGGGATGGTTTGCGATTTAGAAATTAGATTTTAAAATGTAAAATAGATATAAATTAAGTTATCAGGTCTCAGTTGCTATTGTTACAAAATTCTGGAGGTTTCCCATGAATGTGAACAATGTCCTGATTTACCCACTTTTCCCCCAGATTCCTCCTTTTTCGGAAAATGGTTCTCCAGGAACAACACTGCAATTGCAAGTGTCACAACCATTAAAATGTGCAATTTGGGCAGTGTGATCATTCCTAGAAGCCCCATGAAATTATCAAGGCACTATGGAAGTGGGAACAAAATGAAGACAACTGAAGAATAGAGAAAGGAAAGGGATGGAGAGTGAAACCCTATTGCACAGCGTGTACTGAGGGGTAACCAGAAACGCAAAGCAGGCTTGGACACAATGATAATTTGCCCACGATTATGATGCTGGGAAAATGAGATGAAATTTGAAGTCACAGCTTGTCTGCCTCTCTGGCATTGTTTCTCAGGAGTGTTCACCAGACCAAGACTAATCAGCTCTTCCTCCCATCCTCCCGGGTCTCCCCTGTGTCGTAATTCCAAACACTAGCTGACACTGCTGCTCTGTGCTGGACAGCCCTGCTTTTACTTATCTCTCTTTCTATTCAACCAAAATGTAAGCGAACACAAAGAGATCCCAACCCAAAATTACTTTTGTTGAATGCTATTGCTTAATTGTCAAGTCATTCCATTCGCACTTGTCCCAGCTCTGATTCTGATTTGTGTACTTTTTTATTCATTCGTGGGACACTGGCTGGCCAGCATTTATTGCCTATCCCTAGTTACCCATGGAAGGCAGTTGAGAGTCAACCACATTGCTGGGGCTCTGGAGTCACATGTAGACCAGACCAGGTAAGGACGGCAGATTTCCTTCCCTAAAGGACATTCGTGAACCAGATGGGTTTTTCTGATAATCGACAATGGTTTCATGGTCATCAGGAGATTCTTCATTCCAGATTCAGCATTTTTTTCTCCGCATTCACTGGATATTTTGGGGGAACTCCTTTGAAACTTTTCAGGTACCACTGATGGGTTGTGCTTCCTGCCTTTAATGTGTGCTCAACTGTAGGAGGTTACAGAGAGTGCATCGGCTGAGGCATTGAGCTCCAAATTAGCAGTGTTGGTATTAAATCAGTGGTGCATGTTGATTTACAAAATTATGTGCTTGCTCTGCCTATATCTGGTAAATGTGAGGTACATACAATTCACCAATATTAGGTCCTGCATTCATCACGTCAGATATGTGCTGCAGATCCCACTTTAGATGCCCAAGGGTCTCATAATGCTCCGAACAGGTGCTAACAAGCCCAATTTCACATCCATAGGCTCCATGTGCATTGCTGGTTTGCCAGACTGTTGGGGAAACCAAGTTTAAATATTCTCCAGCAATTCTTTGTTACTTTCCCTTCTGCTCCAATAATTTCCACATTATCCCAGCTGTCACTGTCTCTTCGCCCTACAGTTATGCTGCATAAATTTGATATCTTAGCCAACTGACATTTGGCTCCTCAGAAAGCTCCAGCTTTCTAATTTTGTCTGTCTGCCAAGCTGATTTTGTCCAGTTTTCTATCTAAATAAATTAGTCCTGAAGAAATGACATACGCACTCAAAACATTCACCGGAGACCTCGTCCGCGGCTGGGATTCTCCAGTGTTGCTGCAGTGAATGGAGTTTTGGCTGAGCACCAAATTCTCCATTCTCGCTGGCAGCGGGAGTGGGGTGAACAAGATCAGAGGATCCAGCCTGTTAATTCTGATTTCTCTCCCTCCACATGCTGCCAGACCCGCTAAGTTTTTCCGGCATCCACCGCTCCTGTTTCATATTCCAGCATCCGCAGTATTTTGGTTATTACTTTCATGTTCCTGACCACACTTTTGCTATCATTTGCCATCATAAACTGTATGTACGTAACTTTCTCATTTTACTTTGTTCATGCACTAACCAAATCATTCAAATTGCCTTAAAAACAAAACTGCCGCTTTGTTCACAAAGTAATTATTAATGCTTAAAATAAGATTCTAAACTAAAATAAAACAATTAAAAAAGTGACATATGCCAAAACAACATGGTAACTTTTATTCATTGAATTTTCTTCTCTGTGTTTTAATACCTTCAATAAAAATTGTTTGCTTCAAGCGCCAATCCGTCGCAAAAGCCGAGACTTTGATTGGATTATTCTACTTCACAATAGGCAAGGGAATTTCAGTCACATCTGTGCAGAATGAATGTCTGCAGAATTTACAAGTATGTGTCTGTGCATTGACAGAAATTAATTGACAGAAGGATGAGCTTACTCATCCTGTGAGGACTTGCTGGTAACATTTCCCCAAAGACTTGGAAAGAAACTGAAAATTCAGTTTTCAAAGTTTTTATTCCAATAATAGTTTGAATTAAAGTTTAAAGTTTATTTATTAGTGTCACGAGTAGGCTTACATTAACATTGCAATGAAGTTACTGTGAAAACCCCCCCACTCACCATGCTCTGGCACCTGTTTGGGTACGCTGAGGGAGAGTTTAGCATGGCCAATGCACCTAACCAGCATGTCTTTTGGACTGTGGGAGGAAACCGGAGCACCCGGAGGAAACACACGCAGACACAGGGAGAACGTGCAGACAGTCACCCAAGGCCAGACTTGAACCCGGGGCCTTGGCACTGTGAGACAGCAGTGCTAACCACTGTGTCACCATGCTGGCCATTGACCTCTTCCACCCCAAAGCCCCCAGATCCCAGGATTACACCTCCTAGTGATCCCAAGTCTGATTCATTTCCCCCCAGATCCCATTTGTATGCAACTATGTCTTTCTAATCTGTACAAAAGCATTGAAGTCAAGCTCTCATGTTGGAATCATGCTGTCTATCATTGCAGATGTGCAATCATTAGATATTCTAACAAACTCTCCACAAGGTAGTAAATGGCAGAGGCTGCCAATGGGATTTTAATTCCTCCTATCCCTTATGTTCAGTGAAAAAAATTAAGTTGCTGATTTAGTTCCTGTACGACTCTTCTGTGGTTCTAAAATGAGTTACTATCCATTGAATAAGCAGGCACTGGGCCCTCCAGTTTTCCATTTCAAATATAAATTAATGTTTGTACCTCAATGTAATGTACTTACACTAACAAAATTTGCTTCCACTAATAACTTTCTCCACCCTTCACCCCTAAGTGTTAAATTGTACCAGGATATAGGACTGGATTTTCTCACAGGCCCAGGACCTCGGGACCAGAAACAAATAGGCCCTAAATCGGCGCTGTTCAGCAATGAGACCGATTGCACAATCTTCCAGGCCTTCATTCTAATTGGTCACCTTCACCTTCACCATAGTATTAAGAACAGTAGGTTAACCTTTGATGCTATTGGCCCAATCAAAGGGCCAACAGCCCTGAAGCCTTGGCAACCCCATTGGAGGGACAGTTGGGTGTTGCTGAGGGAAGGTGGGCGCCACAAGGGTGTCTCGTTTAAAGTTTTTTTTAAAGCTTATCTATTAGTATCACAGCTTACATTAACACTGCAATGAAGTTACTGTGAAAATCCCTTAGTCGGCACACTCCGGCGCCTGTTCGAGTACACTGAGGGAGAATTTAGCACGGCCAATGCAGCAAACCAACACGTCTTTCGGATTGTGGGAGGAAATTGGAGCACCCAGAGGAAACCCACGCAGACACAGGGAGAATGTGCAGACTCCGCACAGACAGTGACCCAAGCCGGGAAGCGAATCCAGGTCCCTGGCACTGTGTGCCACTGTGTCGCCTCAAGGTCCCTCACTGGCCAACACATGGAGACTGTACTGAATACTCCTGAAGCTGACAATGATATTGGATGGAGAGGAAAGCCTCTCTGCAGGCCTATTTTCTGACAGAGCTGCAGGCCCACTAGTAGGGCATGGAGCCACTTGGCTTAGGCCACCGTCAGAAGGTGCCATGATTGTGTGGGCGGCCACACCACGTGGCGGGGGAGAATGCTTCAGCATTGATTTTTTAAAATGGCAGCAGCTCAAAATGGTTCCCACGATTGATTGGTGGCCTGCCTCCATGGAGTAGGCAGCGACTCAGATCTCAACTTACCCCTGGGAAGGCCATCCCCAAATGGCTCCATGCTATGTTTCCAGCTCCCCCACCTCCAACCTTATCTCCAGGTGACTGGGAAAATCCACCCCAAATTCCATAGCCAATGCACCAATAATACGTTTGCCCTTTGTATCATTCACGAATGCACTGAAGCAGTGTTAGATTTTCTGTACTCACCATCTGCAATGAGATGTTCTGGGACATGAAGAACAACCTTGACAGACAAAGGACAGGTCAGGTGGGAGCCATAAACCAACCCAATCACACAACCAATCACACTTATCAGCGTCAGGGTGGTTTTATTGATAGGGCTCCGGGGAGAACCTGCGAACAAGAGGAAAAAAAATGTTCATTACCAATGTGAACAAAATTGCACTGATTTGTGTTCTGATATTAAGGAAGATGAGGAATTAATTTCCAAAATAATTAATACGGGAGGATGAGCAGCAGTTATTTGCATGGGTGCTTATCAATATTTTCTTCAGTATGAATCTAAGAGCAAAATATCTGCATGAAGCAAAGGCTCACTGGCACTCTCACTGCCCAATTTGGATCTGGGCTATGTTCTTTGTTTAATATCCAGCCTAGGCTAAATTAGCTCTGTTGGTATCATTTGTTGGAAATCTACAGCATTGCTGACCTACACAGGGAGAAAATGTCAATGAGTATTTCTCCTCCTAACTGTGATCTAGTCATTAGCCATAGAGTCATAGAGGTATACACCACAGAAACCGGTTCTTCAGCCCATCGCATCTGCGCTGGTCAAAGACAAACCACCTAACTATTCTAATGCTATTTTCCAGCACGTGGCCCATGGCTTTGTATGCCTTAGCATCACAAGTGCACATCTAAATATTTTTGAAATGTTCTGAGTGTCTCTTCCTCCACCACCCTCTCAGGTAGTGAGTTTCAGACACCCACCACCCTTTGGGTGAAATTTCTTTTCATCTCTGCCCCTTACTTTAAATCTATGTCCCCTATTCATTTACCCCTCCACCAAGGGGCAAAGTTTTTTCGTGTCCACTCTATCTATGCCCCTCATAATTCAATTATGTCCCCCCCCCCTCAGCCTCCTCTGCTCCAGGAAAAAAACTACCCCAGTCAATCCAATCTCTCCTCTTAAGTGAAACTCTCCTGCCCAGGCAACATCCTGGTGAATCTCCTCTGCACCCTTTCCAATGCTGTCACATCCTCCTTTAATGTGGATTCCAGAGCTGCATACAATACTCTAGCTGTGGCTTCACCAATGTTTTATATTGTTCCAGCGTAACCTCCCTGCTTTTCAACTCTGTGCCTCGACTATTAAAGGCATGTATACCATATGCCTTCATAACCACTTTATCCGCCTGTCCCTCGACCTCAAGGGACCGGTGTATAAGCATACCAACATCCTCATGATTCCTGGAGCTTCTCAGGGTCCTGCCATTTATTATATATTGCCTTGCCTTGTTTGTCCTGCTAAAGTGCATCACCTCACATTTATCCAGATTGAACTCCATTTGCCACTGATCAGCCCGTCTATATAGTCCTGTAATCTAAGGCTTTCCTCAACATTTACCACCCCACCAATTTTTCATATCATCCGCAAACTTACTGATCAACCCTCCTATATTCCAGTCTAAATCATTTATATAAATCACAAACAGCAAGGACTCCAGCACTGATCCCTGCAAGACCCCACTGGACACAGTCTTCCAGTCCGAAAACACCCTTCAACCCTCACCCTCTGCTTCCTGCCACCCAGCCAATTCTAAATCCAATTTTGCAAATTTCTTTGGCTCGCATGGACTCTTCTTACTTTCGCTATCAGTTTCCCATGTGGGACTTTGCTAAATGCCTTGCTGATATCCAAGAAAACTACGTCATGCCATCCGGTCAGTGCCAATCTGGCAGTGCTAACATGTGCCAGGGGGGCAATGCCAGGGGTGGACCCCAGAGGGAGCCTCATGAGGGAGAGGGAGGGGGACATCATGGTTTGTTCTAATCGGGGCGCCCTTCAAACATGGCACCCCGATCTCAATGCAATCAGGCTTTACCGGCAAGTTGAGTCCCCCCACCACCACCCCCCCCCCACCCCCCCCCCCCCCCCCAACCAACACCCCCCCCCCCCCCACATGACCGCATGAAACACGCTTATCTTTTTTTGTGACTGAGGCCAGAATTCTCTGGCCATTCACGTCCTGCCGCCTTTGCAAGTGAGAACAGAGAATTTGGCACTCAGTCAAATCTCCATTCATTGCAGCAGGAATGGAGAATCCCAGCTGTGGGCGAGGTTGGAGTGTGGTAAGACCAGGAGAGAAAACGTTTTTCTCGCTGGAACCAACACTGCCATTGTTTGGTAAAATTTCACCCAAGTTATTAATTGAGAAGCCTACCCACATCCTCCACACACAAATGGCCTCGGTGATCTTTAATGAGCCCTACTCTTACCTTAGTTATCCTTTTACCCTTAATGTACTTGTAAAACAACTTAGGATTTTCCTTTATTCTGCCTACCAGTATCCTTTCATGTCCCTTATTTGCTCTCTTAATTTCCTTTTTAATTTCTCTCTTACACATTCTATACTCCTCTCGGGCTTCCGCTGTATTGAGCCCTCGATGTCTGTCATAAGCCTCCCTTTTACTCTTTATCCAATGCTATATATCCCTCGATGTCCAGGGTTGACTGGATTTGTTGGCTGTTCTAAAAAATATGGGGACAGGAATAGTTCATCTGTGATGGCCAACCATTAAAGAGTCTTTTATCTTGTCCCAGCCTGAGTCTGTGCCCTCAGGGGCGGAGTAGAGGAAATAACTAACCACTTGTCAAAATTTAATCTACATCATTGAGACTTTCCAATCAATCTAGGTGTTCAACTCTGCTTGGACAGGCTTGTGAAAAATCATTTACTCTTACTTCAAGGGCCTTCAGAAGTTTCTCCTGCACTGAAATGGTGTGAATGGGAGGAAACATTATGTGTTGGCAGGAAATACTGAAGTCACTTATTCTTTCTGGTTGATGGTGCCGGTTAGTGCTCCAGTTTCACTTGTCTGGGACCAGTTTGTTTCTGCTTCATTGCAGGTGTTCACATTCACTAAACAAGCAGAAATTAATGCTGTGACCTAATTTCAAAATATGCTCTGTAATGCTCAGGTTCAATAATAACAAAAAAACACAAGGCATTTAAGTACAATTCAGAAGCTTTCCAAGAATTCGCAGCAGTTCCTCCTGCAGTGTGACAATCATCACACAGAAACATAGATTGCGCCAGCATTTTCAACAAGTTTCTACAACTGCAAACACATTGGCTGAACTTATCCAGATGTACTGCAGCCTGGGGCAATAATCGAAGGTGGTGACAACCACTGAACAGAGCTTAGCCAAGGCCGCTGTCTAATTTCGGACGGCCTAAACCGGGATGTTGGATTTATGTCACATTATCAGTAACCCCCACAGCTTGTTGGATTTATGTCACATTATCAGTAACCCCCACAGCTTGCCTCCTGGACTTGCAGAATTCCACAAGCTGTTCTGTCTGGAGACAATACACATCTCTTTAACCTGTGTTGAATGCTCCCTCCACCCACATTGTCTGTACATTTAAGACCTGGCTGGCTGTAGAGATTTGCATTCTAATCAGTATTCTGTAATTTGATTTCTGTGTCTGTGTACTGTTTGAGAACAGATATCCACTCCATCTGACGAAGGAGCTCTGCTCCAAAAGCTTATGGTATTTGCTACCAAATAAACCTGTTGGACTTTAACCTGGTGTTGTGAGACTTCTTACTGTAATTTCCCCCAATCAGGGGGACAGTAGCTCAACAGCGCCACCACTAGACAAAAATATACCATGTCAGCGGATTGTCCAAAGTTTTCTGGCCGTTTCCACCGTTGGGATCTTCCAGCCGACTCCCTCATCACCCTCCCAGCCCCTGCTGCTGTGGGTTGCCTGGCAATGGAGGGTGTGAACAATGGGAGAACTCATTGACAGTGGAGAGACTGGAAGACCCTACCACTGGCCAATGGCGGGCCATCTTTGCCGCCACAAAACATGCCATGGGGAGGGTGGAAAATCGCGCCCCCCTCCCCCGCAAAGATCTCCTCCTGTATCATTCCCCGCCATATTAACCGTCCTTCCACTCCCACCTCCCAGTAACTTCATTGCTGTGTTAATGTAAGCCTGCTTGTGACAATAATACATTTTTAAAAATCAGCTAGGAAAATTAAGTCCTTTGTAAAATTATTTAATGACTCAAAAGAGATTTAATTAACTTGTGTAGTTTGAAAATATTAAATTGAAAAAAAATCTATTCGTGTTCAGGGCATTTTTGGTTTCAAACTGTATCTTAAGTGGTCAGTTAATATGAGTCATGGTTCTTCCTGTTTGCTAACCATTCATTGATAGGTAAAGCATCTGAGCTGCCAGTCCAGACTTGACAACATTACAGGAAGACATAGCCAAGGGCCTGGGATATTACATGCATATTTCACTTTTAAAATGCGGCATTTTGAGACGTGAGCTGATAATTTCATGAAGATTTGTCAATTAGTCAGGGAAATCTTACAATTTATATTCAGAGCAAACATCATTGTTTTGCAATAAAATCTGAAATAC
Organism: Mustelus asterias; assembly: GCF_964213995.1. Taxonomy (NCBI): domain Eukaryota; kingdom Metazoa; phylum Chordata; class Chondrichthyes; order Carcharhiniformes; family Triakidae; genus Mustelus; species Mustelus asterias. The sequence continues at coordinate 59,837,141 of NC_135808.1, forward strand.
TTCAGTGTGACAGCAGCCTGCACCATGTTAGCCCAACAAAGGGAAATCACTCAGAACAGAAACATTAAGTATAATGTCAAACACACGTTCTAAATTTGCATAATCAAGAGCAAAACAATCCATCTGCTTGTTTAATGTTAATATGTTAAGAAGCTATTCTGAAACTATCTCCTTGGACAACATGTATTTGCACAGCCTGAGTTAAAACACCTTCCTCTACTTTATCAAGTTTATAGGGCAGGGTTTTCCCTGCAAGCGTCAGGACTCCGCTGTGAGGCTCAAGTGAGGGTTAGAAGGCCACACTGTATGGGGAACAGCTATTAACAGCAATTTTGCCCAAAATGCACCAATTAATGGTCAGTGAGTGGCCTGGCCATCAATCAAGCATGGTGGGAAAGCTCTTGAAGTGGGTCAACTGATGGTTCTGCCCCAAAGATGAAGCAGTAGGCTGCCACTTATCTAAGTAAGGGAGAGACAACACCAAGTTGGAGGAGCTTTCTTGCTAATTTTTTTAAAGACCAGAATTTTACATTGCACAGGTGGGCATGGTCCCAACCTGGAAGTGTGTGTAATCGTGCAAGGAGGTGTCGGACACGTGTCCCAACCTCATTGTGCACTCGTGCAATATTTCAATTGGCATGGCCACCGACAACCAAGCCCAGATGGGCCAGGTGGCCTTTACATTTTAGCTCTAACCTCGATCCAGGGCCTAATGAAATGACAGGACTGAAATTAAATTAGAAAATGTGTCTGGGGACTGTGATCTGTGTTTGAATGTGCTGCTCAGACACTCTTCGCGTAGTTATTCTGTCGCTATTTATTTTTCACAGATATGCAGCTCCCTGAGGCAGTTCCGCAGCAGCCGTACCCCCCCTCGAGGGAGCCCATTAGAAATGCCAGCCCGCACCCTTCCTTTTCTCAGTGCCTGGCCTCAACACCCCCCCGCGCCCCCCCCCCCCACTCCCCCAAGCCCCATTGAGTCTTTCCCAATGCACGTTTCACGCTGAAATCACGTTCTGGAGCTGATTATAGCCAGAAGCGTATTTCACGCATAACTCTGGGCCTTTTGAGTGTGCACACCCAACAGCAAGAAATTCAGGCCAAACTGCCTTCAGCAAACCTATCACTGGTCCATTGATGCAACTGAAGCCAGGCAGCTAGGGAGGACCACTAAGTCTATCTGGAGTTCTGTCCTCCTGATGTGCCCCTGTTGAGCCACCTCCAGTCAGCTATACCATTACCCAATGCCCCAGGGAGCTGGCGACTGACTGGAGAAATCTAGCTGGCCTCTGATGGTCATTTTTGAAAGGCCTTAAACTTTCTCAGGTGACTACCCACCGCTTGCCAGCCTGCCAGCTGGTGGCACTAACTTACACATTCACCTGTCTCTATAACCACCTTTGTCAGGGTCTAAAACAGGTCGGCTGATAATCTCTTGTATCCGCAACCAAATTTGGATGGCACATTGCAATTCAGGGTTGTTTTCAACAGCTTTCCACACATCTCAGCTGATCTTCATATTTATAACTTAGTAACTTATCCCTGGCCCATTGTGAGCTTTAATCATGTTAATTTAGACTTGTAGCATGACAGGCCTTCACTCAATGATGACCAGGTGCATGAGTTCTCACGTATTGTGGTAAGGGGGAAAGAAAATCACACTTTGGAGATTGAGCATGTTTGATCTTGAAGCAGAAACCCACGCCAGTTTGCAAACCAAACAACAAGTTATCTGATTTAATGCTGTGAATCTGCATGAAACATTAAGCCTGAATATTTGCTCCCGGATCAGATTGGGACAATTCCCAGCTCTGTGGACCTGACCCGGGAAAAAGAGGCCCAGGGGTTTGGATTTTCCGGAGTCTGAGCTGGATTGGAAGTTGGACTCCGCTGCCCATGGAGCAAGTGTGGAGACTGACAGCTGTAGAGGCGAGCTGGCCAGAAGGCATGCCTCTGTGCACTGGCACTGTGTGAAAGATTACAAAAAAAAAGCAATAAACCACAAATCAACCCACCAGCCCTTACGTCCCTGACATGCCCAATCCATGTCATCTCATGTCTCCATTCACCCCCCCATAGACCTCCATACCTCCAACCTGTGCCCCTGTACCCACAACTTATGAATGCCCATATGCTCCATCTCGCCATATGCTCCCTGTGTCTAGTCTCTACCGCCGTTCATAATACCTACAACACCCTATGACCTCTACCCAGTCCCCACAGCCCCTCATACCCCTATTCTAACTTAGTGCCAACTCATGCCTCTACACAAAAGCACAATAAATAGAAGCAGGAGTAGACCACCAGGCCCTTCAAGTTTGCCCCTCCATTCAGTACAGTTATGGCTGATCTATGCCATACTCAACTCATTTTATGTGCCATTTCCCCATAGCCCTCTACTCCTCTGCCCATGATTATTTGTCCCTCAGAGCCACCATGCCAACTCACCCAGTATCCATCATGGGAAAACACTCAACAGCCAGGTTTACATAAAGTCAAGTTATATGTCAAATGATAATGTCACTGTTTTTTGCAACAATACTGTCATTGATAAAAGCACCATTCAATACATTGAAACTCCTTCAATTAAACTCATATCAAAACAAACATTTCACTTAAATGCTTAATCTCTTGTGAAAACAATCATCTGTATTCTATAACTATTTGGAGCTGTCAATCAAACTGTTCACTTAGCATGCATACCACTGTGATGACGTTAGATTATAAAATCAGTCATAGCATAAATCCTATAATGATAACCCTAAGGTTTATGAAGATAGACAAACAAAATGGTCAGCATCATTTCTTTTATAACTCCATTTCATTTATTAATGTTTAAAGACCAGCAGAATTAGTTCCCAAGACGCTATAACAGATTCAAAGATTTTCACAGTTCTTGCCATTTCTTTGATTTGATTTATTATTGTCACATGTATTAACATGCAGTGAAAAATATTGTTTCTTGCGCGCTATATAGACAAAGCATACCGTTCGAAGAGAAGGAAACGAGAGAGTGCAGAATGTAGTGTTACAGTCATAGCTTGGGTGTAGAGAAAGATGAATTTAATGCAAGGTAGGTGCATTCAAAATCTGATGGCAGCAGGAAAGATGCTGTTCTTGAGTCAGTTGGTATGTGACCTCAGACTTTTGTATCTTTTTCCCGACGGAAGAAGATGGAAGAGAGAATGTCCGGGGTGTGTGGGGTCCTTAATTATGCTGGCTGCTTTGCCGAGGCAGGGGGAAGTGTAGACAGAGTCAATGGATGGGACGCTGGTTTGCGTGGTGGATTGGGCTACATTCATGACCTTTTGTAGCTTGGATAGTTTTTAAACAACTTGACAGTTCCAATGAATTTATGCAGATTTTACATACATTCATGTCTACTTTTAACAATCCCAAAGTGCACTTGACCTGATCCAAAGAGTACCTTACCTCCAGGAAGATACCTGACCACTCCCAACTGTGTCCCTGGATCATATCCAAAAAGAGTTCCTTATCTCTCCAAAAAGGGTTCCCTAGCTATCCAAACAAATCCACGAGGTTCTGACTTGTTCCTGCCAAGTCCATTCTATACACTTCAGATTTCAGTCACCTACACATGGAGGGAGCTGCTGTCTCTGGGAATCAATGATGTGCAATTTAGAACTCACTTCCATTGTCCCCCCATGAATATAGTGGAGGCCGTGTTCGGGGGTTGGGATTTCCATATTCACGTCTCTGCTAGCATTTCCATGCAGAAAGAGACATCTGCACAAAAAATCCAAGCCTATATCAGCAGCACCTGATTGAAACTATTCTGCTACTCAGCATTTCTTGTGAATCAAGATTGGTTCTTTCTATTACACTCAAGATCCTGAGAAAATAAGCAGCTGTGTAAAATTGGTTTGCCATATTTCACTCCTCGCCTGGCTTTTCTGACCAAACCGCAATGGGCTGAATCCCCACGCTGTTTTATGCAGATCCGTAGCATTAAATCAGGATAGATATTGTTATTGGTCTGCAAATTGGAGTAGATTTCTACTCCAAAATCAATCTCCCATCTCCGAAGTGTGATTTTCCATTGCCACAACCCACCCATTGAGAACCCACGCACCCGATCATCATATGACGAGGGCCCATTGTGCTACCAGTCTAAATTTCCACGATTAAGCATGTAATGCAGAAATGATAAACTATTTGATTTTGATTTGATTTGATTTATTATTGTCATGTACTGGGACGTAGTGAAAAATATTGTTTCTTGTGAGCTGTACAGACAAAATATACCATTCATGAAGTATTTAGAGGAGAAGGAAAGGATAGGGTGCAGAATATATTGTTACAGTTAGAGGTAGTGTAAAGAGAAAGATTAGCTTAGTATATGATGAGACCATTCAAAAGACTGATGACAGCAGGGAATAAGCTGTTCTTGAGTCTGTTGGAACGTGTTTTCAGACTTTTGTATCCTTTTTCCTGAAGGAAGAAGGTGGAAGAGATTATGTCCAGGGTGCTTGGGGTCCTTGATTATGCTGGCTGCTTTCCCAAGGCAGCAGAAAGTGCAGATTGAATCAATGGAGGCTGGTTTGCGTGATGGACTGGGTTACATTCACCATCCTTTGTAGTTTCTTGCACTCTTGGTCAAAGCAGGAGTCACACCAAGCTGTGATACATCCGGAAAGGATGCTTTCTATGATGCATCTGTAAAAATTAGTGAGAGTTGTAGTGGATATGCCGAATTTCCTTCGACTTCTGAGAAAGTAGAGACTTTCTTAACTATAGTGTTGGCTTGGAGGGCCCACGATAGATTGCTGGTGATCTGGACACCAAGAAACGTGAAGCTATTGAAGAGCAGCTCTTAAGCAGATCAGCCAAGATTGCTGGGAAGGTTCTGAGTAACCATCCTGAATTACAAGGTTATCCAATAACGGCGTGCCACCTATCTTTGGGTGCTGTAATCTGAACAGATTTCTCAAGATCTGGAGGATACAGATGTTGACACTCTCCGGAAGTCACACATTTTTTTCATTTCAGTCTGCAATACCTCCTCCACAACACAGTCAAACATTAGCATCTTCCTGCCAACGCTGGGCAGCACCAATAAATAACCCTCCATCAGTCATATCAACAATTCCAAATCGTATAATAACCACAAGTAAACTTTACTCTTTGGCATATTGATTTGAGAATAATTGCCCTGCAGTGATATATATTCATAATTTCACAAAATGGCAGCATAACTGTGTCAGGATTACCCCTAATGCTGAGCTCTAAAACACATTATTAAAATAAGCTTGTCGATCTCATTTTTCTTTCAGCATTCCTCTAGAATTATTGATTTTGTCGTAAAACGACTTTAAGGCCCATTTCTCCACATTCGTTTTATTGCTGTCATGTTGGCCCATAATGTTGGATGAAGAGAGGAGATCAACTTTTACAGCAGCTGAATTGCAGTAAATGTGCCACATTTTATCACCAGAAGGTCTTCCAGACAGAAACAAAGTAATTCTACCGAAATTGGAATAAAGGAGCCAAAAGAAAGAAATCAGAATTTCTCTGGCGACAAGTACAGTGGTGGGCTTTAATATTTACAAGTAATTTATCCCGAAGGCATCCCCAGAGGTTTGAAAAGCTTCCACAAGCTGACAAAGCTTTAGACTTCATCAACTGAAAATGGATTTGATCAACTCCATGTGGGAAACTCCATTACCTTCACAGAGAAAAAGTCTTGAGCAGAAGGACCATAGATCATTAACAGCCTAATCATTCATCTGGCTAAAAGCAGCAGGATATCGTACTACACTAAGATAATGATCTCTGCCCCTTAAGCAGTCTTGTTGTGAACATCAGCATTGTCCTTCCCCCTGGAGGTGGCACAGTGCATGTTGCACTGGTTAGCACACTGTGAACATCGCTACAACAGTAACTCGCAATGAAATAGCAACTTTAACGGCACTGTGGTTAGCACTGCTGCCTCACAGCACCAGGGACCCGGGTCCAAATCCGGCCTTGGGTGACTGTCTTTGTGGACTTTGCATATTCTTCCCACGTCTGTGTGGATTTCCTCTGGATGCTCTGGTTTCCTCCCACAATCCAAAGATGTGCAGGTTACATTGATTGGGCATGCTCAATTGTCCCTTAGTTTCAGGGAGATTAGCAGGGTAAATACTTGGGGCTGCAGGGATAGGGCCTGGATGGGATTGTTGTCGGTGCAGGCTCAATGGGCCAAATGGCCTCCTTCTGCACTGTACGTATTCTCTGACATTAACAGAATGTAACATTCCAAGGAACTTCACAAAAGCCTAAGGTGACAAAAAGTACTGACATTGAGCCAAAGGAGACAATTGAAAGGGTAGCTGAAACCTTAATCAAAAAAGTGAGAACTATGGAGTGTTTTAAAGGCAGCAGGAGGGGAGGAAAGGCAGAGGTTTAGGGAGGGAATTCCAGAGCTTTGGATCACAACAACTGTCCACTAATGGAAGGATGGAGCCAACTGGGATAAACAGAGGCTAGAATTGGAGGATTGCAGATACTTTGGAGGATGGTAGAGCTGGAGGAGGTCACAAAGCTAGAGAGGGGGCAAGACAATGGAGGGATTTGGAAACAAGGATGAGAATTTTAACATTGAGGGAACTAATCGAGAACAGCAAGCACAGCGTTGATGACTGAAAGGGGCTTGGTACGAGTGATGAAACAGGAAGCAGAATTTTGGATGAGCTCAAATTTATCACTGACAAATGACTGCAATCCAATCAGGAAACCATTTGGATTGTTGAATCAGGAGTCAACAAAATGAATGAATGAGGGATTCTGCAGCAGACTGTTTGAGACAATGATGTCCCAGGATGAAATTATCCAGGTAGGATAAAGTAGTTTTATTGATGGCCTTGGATACAGATGGAATCAGTGACCAGGGAACAGACTTTGTGATGAAGGTGGAAGGCAATGACCATAAGAAATAGGAACTGGAGTAGGCCATTTGGCCCCTCAAGCCTGCTCCGCCAATAAATAGGACCATGACTGATCCGACATTCCTCATATCCTCTTTCCTGCCCTTTCCTCGTGATGGGTTCAGTCTTCCCAATGATTACTTGGAGGAAGTTTCTGATCAGCGAGACAGACGGTAATAAGGTAGATCAGTGTACATACATAATCTGAAATTGTGATTGTGGGTGATATTGCTGAGGAGAAGCATACGGATGAGAATTATGAGGGGGCCAAGGATTGATCCTTGGGGAAACTTCGCAGTGAGGGAGCATAAGAACAAGCCATTATTTAGCAATTATTGGCAATGGAATAATCAACCATGTCAAAGGGTTCAGATAGCTCAAGAAGGGTGAGGAGGGATGGTGCACTATGGGTACTGTCGTATCAAATATCATATATTACTTTGATTAGGATCGTTTCAGAGCTGTGGCAGCGGTGGGAAACTGATTTAAAAGATTCAAACATATAGTTGCAAGAAAGGCAACGATAATTTAATTCTGAACAAGCTTATTTGGAGTGATGAAATCAGTCAGCATATTTTCGTTTCGCGATTCAGGTTTTGGACAAGTTTGTGGCTGTTGGTAGAGACAATTCTGCCAGAAGGAAAGTTTGCTGATTAGATTACTAACTAGACGATGTACTTACAAATGTTGCCACATTTGTGCAATCCTGATAATTAAATGGTGAATAAAGTGCCCTCATTCATTGCATCATTAAAAATAAATCAAATTACAAGAAATTTTTAAAATGCAGATAAAGGAAACATTTCCATCCAAATAACTCATTCAACCAAAATAAACAATGATCCTGTCACAGAAACTAATTGTGTTTTAAATGTTTCTAGAATGTTTAGCTTGACAACCCTGCTCAGAAGACCTTTCTTGCCATTAATCATTCTATCTGTGAGAAGTTGCTTCCCGACTCAAGTCTTAAACATCTATCAGATCATAGCTCTGTCCCCTTGTCTTAAACTTGAAATAGCACTCAGGGTGAATGTGTTCTTTCTACTTTGTGTCTTATATACTTCCTATAAGATCCCCTGTCAATCATCCCCTTCTACATTGAGGACTAAATCTTCGAGCCTTTCTTCCTCACTCAGTGATCTGACACCAGGGATGCCTTGTAGCTTTTCTCGACTCTAAATCCTTCATTGACCAGAGCTGATTCAGTATTCAAATTGCTGTCTGAGCACTACACAGCTTCAGCATGACATTCTTCGTATTATACTCTATTGATTCAGCCAAATAGCTTTGCATCCTATTTGCTTTGTTGAGCTCTTCTCATCAAGGAACTAGACATTATCGGTGTTAAGTTGGCCAGCATTCTGAGATTCCTTTTGCCTCTTTCCCAGCTTGCTCGACACCACTAAATGAATCATTTTTCTATGGGATAAAACTTACCCCTATTGGATTTATATTGTCACGCTGCTTCTTTTCTTGATAGCTGCGTCATTTCACTAATATCCAGTGACACAAGTATCTTACCTAAAAGTTTTCAAAGTTCTCAGAAGATAAAAAGCAAATTCAATGTACGAGTAATATCATAGAGATCTGTTTTTATTCATTCAAGGAACGTGGATTCACTGGGGAGAGCAGCATTCATTGTCCAACTCTAAAATATGTTGCACTTGTTCATGATATATCCTCCTTTCTCTACCGAAAGGTGTTGGCTACTTACTGAGTTACAAAGGTTACCAGCTGTCCTCCCAGATGTTGGATGCATTGGAGGACCTTCCATACAATGTCCTGTCACTGTTAAGGAGCAGAGAGAAATCGACTCCAAGAAGGCAGAGGGCATCTTACTGAGTTTGCCCTCTCTCAAAGCTTCTGCTCCATTTCTCTATCTATCTGTGGATCCAGAGGCATTATCACTGCTGCTCTATAACTGTGATGTGCGATGCCGGCATTGGACTGGGGTGGGCACAGTAAGAAGTCTCACAACACAGGTTAAAGTCCAATAAGTTTATTTGGAATCACGAGCTTTCGGAACATTCACCTGATCACCCACTTTTCTGCCATTCCTTTGAGGCTGCGGTAATAATCACTGGCAAATCCAGGAACTGACTGTACCATGCCAGAAAAGACTCCATTCTACACGTAGACATTTCACATTAGCAGAAGTTCTTTAAAATTATGCTGCCAGAAATTTGGATGTCTAGTCCTTTAAGGAGTGAGAATTCAGGACTCATTGTACAACTCCAATACTTGCTGATTGATTAATGATTGACAAATCACTCGGGGGAGGTGAAGCTGTAGTGGTATTGTCACCAGAATACTAATCCAGAGACCCAGGGTAATGGTTTGGAAACTCAGGTTCAAATCCTGCCACTGCAGATGGTGAAATTCAATAAACATTTGGAATTAAAAGTCTAATGATGACCGTGAAACCATTCTCAATTGTTGTAAAAATCCATCTGGTTCATTAATGTCCTTTAGGGAAGGAAATCTGCCATCCTTACCTGGTCTGGACTACATGTGACTCCAGATCCACAGCAATGTGGTTGACTCTCAACTGTCCCCTCAAGGCCAATTAGAAATGGGTAAAATATGCTGGCTTAGCCAATAGAAATGGGTAAAATATGCCAGCTCAGCCAGCAATGACCACATCCCATGAACAAAAGAAAAATGATTGCATGGAGCTGCATGGTATTTGGTATCCTTGCATCTCACCAGCCAGTGAGGCAGTTTGCCATCACGATAGCATGCACCATGGCCTTCACATGCACTCCAGGGATACCCGCCCCACTCTGTATTTTGTTGTATGTTTGGGAGCTAGACAGGTGCTTTTGGAGATTATCCCTTGTCCCAAAGTATTCTGCTCAAGTCTGTAGTTTCTTAAAGCAAAGGCTCTTTATGTCCAGCAAGTATTTATACATTGGGACCTTTACACGAGGTTGGAGCTTCTCCTCCTTCCCGATCTCTCTTATTTCTCAGTCTGGTCTGACATCTTTATTACATCAACATCATTTATGCTTTTGATGTTAACCCTTTACTCTACACTGTGGTCCCCTTGCCAGACTGAGTGTCACACAAACTGGAGAGGAGGCGGCCAGCTACATGTGTTCCAGCAGAGCAATTTCAGTAATGCCTCCTCTAGCAGCGCTAAGAAAAGGCATTTTGCGAACCATATGCTTTCTTGTCAAACAGTCCAGTTCATTTTAGGATAAACTAAAGCTTGGATTATTGCAAATGTTATACCCTGGTTTAAAAAAGGATATAAAGATCAGCTCAGCAACTACAGGCTAGTCAGTTTAATCTTAGTCTTGGGGAAGCTTCTACACATGATAACTTGAAACAAAATTAATAATCACTTGGGTAAATGCAGGTAAATTGAGGAAAGCCAGCATGGAATTGTTATGGGACAATTGTGTTTAACGAACTTGCTTGAGCTTTTAGATGAAGCAACAGGGATAGTTGGTATGGTACATGGACTTTCAAAAGATATTTGATGAACTGCCATACAATAGACTTGTGTGAGCAAAGTTAGAGTCATATATCAAAGGGATAGTGAGGACATGAACATGATTTTTTTGGATGGTGGGGTTTCCAACCCCCACCACTTGGTGGAGAATGCACCCTCCCCAATCAGAGCAGTCTCATAGCCATTTAACACTCCAAGCTACATGAACTGGATGGAATAGGACTCTGTCCCCCACTTACATGGAAGTGCCACCTCAAGAAGCTGCTGGGCAATCTGACTGGCTGGCAGCACCAGGTGGCAGCAATGGCCAAGCTTGGGATTACAAGCAGTTCCCAGGTTCTAAAGTCTCGGAGTCCAGGACCAGGTGAGTGCAGGGTGGTGGTGGTGGGGGGGGGGGGGGGGGGGGGTGTGGTGGGAGGTCACAGGGAGCAGCTCTAAATCCAAAGGATGAGAGAAAAAGGGAATAAGATCTTGATAGAGATGCCGGGGAGACTCTCCATTGGGATGAGGGGCGGAGATCGCTCTAGGCCTCACCTGCTCACATAAAATTGCAGAGAAGTTGGGGACAGACGGGAGGACAGCAGGAAGGTTACCCAAGAAATCTTTGGGTCTCAATAAAAGAACATTTTTGGTTTTTGGGACTGGAGGAAGGTTTATAGCGGGGTTCCCCAGGGGTCAGTGTTAGGATCCCTGTTCTGTACGTTTGTTTTTTAATTACCTAGGCCTTAATATACAGGGCACATGTGGAGAGACAATTCAAAATAAAGGGTACAATTCTAGAAGGGGCGCAGGATCTGGGTGTATATGTGCATAAATCATTGAAGATGGCAGGACAGGTTTTGGAAGTATTTAATAGAGCATACTGCGCCCTGGGCTTCCTCAATAAAGGCATAGAATACAAAATCAAGGAAGTTACATTAAACCTCAACACGTATTTCACCCAACTCTGGGCACCATGCTTTAGGAAGGACATGAAAGCATTCGAAAGGATGCAGGTAAGATTCACAGGAATGGTTCGAGGAATGAGAAACTCAAGTTACATAACGTGATTGGAAAAGCTGGGAGAAGACAAGTCCTAAACTTGATTCACTCAATTATCCTCAAACCCAAGTTATGAAAAGCTTCATCTGGTAGCTCAACACTTTCATAGACTGTCATTCAACTTTGTTGTCTAAAGTTATCTATGATGCCGACAGTGATAGATTTATTATATGAGTGGATTCATGGCAAAGATTACATTCAAGAGAAAAATGTGCTTTCCACATTCCAAAACAAATCACAGAAAATTATGGATGTTATTCTAGGAAATTCTAAGTAATTTTCAAAAGATCATGATTTCAAAGCCTACTGAAATTCTGGACATTTACTTATGTAACAAAACAATTTCACAAATATTTCAAAGCATCTCCCCGACTATGTTTTTCTACCCTCCACCTCATTGTTTTCCTCTTCAACATCCTCATCTATAAGGAGATTATTAAATTCTGCTGAACATTGAGCTAGATATGAATAATGAATGCTTATATAAGGTTCTAATTTGATCTCAGTGGAGTATTGCATTAAGTCTTGGGTGCCACACTTTAGGAAGGATGTGAAGGCATTGGAGAGAGTGCAGAACAAATTCACCAGAATGGTTCCAGGGATGAGGAACTTCAGGTTGGAAACATAAGGGCTGTTTTCCTTGAAGAAAAGGAGGCTGAGAGGAGATTTGATCGAGGTATTCACAATCATGAATCATGGGGTCTGGACAGAAGTGGTAGGGAGAAACTGTTCCCACTTGTGAAAGATTGGAGAATAAGAGGGCGCAGATTTAAAGTAATTGGCAAAAGAAGCAATGCGAGAAAAAAACATTTTGCACAGCAAGTGGCTAAGGTTTGGAATGCACTGCCTGGGAATGAGGTGGAGCTTGATTTAATTGAGACGTTGAAAAGGCAATTAAGCTGTTCACTGAAGAGAGAATGTGTAGGGTTTTGGGGGGAAGACAGGAAAATGGCACTAGGTGAATTGTTCATTCAGACAACTGGTGCAGACACAATGAGCCAAATGGTTTCCTCTTGCACTGTAACAATTCTGTGAACAGTTGTTTGGCATCTGATTGTTATTCATTCGTGGATTGAGCTTGTCGCCGGCCTACCTTCGCTGCTCATTAAACCTTTACCAATTTACACACACATCCCTGCTAACTCAAGTATGCTCCAAATAAGTACCACACATCTGACCAAAGTCAATCCTTCCCACTCATCCTGTGGTTTCATCGCTCTTTGCTCCTAGGGATAAGCTTCCAGTTCTTTGTTGCCCTTTATATTCCCTATCATAAGTACAAGGTGCTCAAGCAATGCGAGTGTCAGTGAAGGAAGTATGACTGGGAAAATCCTGCAAGTATATTGCTCCTTTCTTTTTGGCAAGTGGAATTGAAGAGAGATCAAGATGCAGAAGGCAAAGGTAGAACTAGCTGCAGAGTTATTAAAATTAATTGTTTGAAGCAAACATTGGATGTGCAAGGAGAAAACTTCTGAAATAGAGAAATTCTGGACTCGGGTTCAAGTGACAGCTGAAGTATTTCAAAAGCATGAAGCAGTGCCCATGACACACTCAAAGCATCAGCCACAGTTCAAATTAAGAAGAGAATAGAACAACAATTAAAAATAAGCAAAGTGAATACAATGATAGAAAGAAAATTGTTCAATATGAAGCTTTTTAGACAGAGTTTTCTGTAGGACTAAATCAGTTTGATAACCAGCTAGTAACGCTTTCGCTGCTGTTATATGTTTCAATAATGAAGAATAGCCAGAACTTCCCAGCAGCAGAAGCAGGATTCATGATATCTAAATCAAACTACACACTAGCTACCTGGTCCCCAATATTGTAAACGCTTCTCTTCTTTTAGCTTTCGTTCCTCTCTTCTTTGAATCTGCCATAACCACCCCTCTGCCTTCGACACCATTGTCCTTGCAAGCTACCATCCCAACCTACCTTCCCTCTCCAAACTCCTTGAATATGTTCCCGGCTCCCAAATCCGTTCCCATATTTCTTGAAACTCCATGTTTAATTCCCTCCAAACAGATATCTCCTCCGACCACAGTACCGAAGCAGCTCATATCAAAGTCACAAACAGTACGCTGTGTGACTGTGGGAAAAGGTAAACATTGTCTCCTCATCCTTCTTGATGTGTCTGCAGCTTTTGGCACAGGTAACAACACTATCCTCCTCCAACGCCTCTCCACTGTCATCCAAAGCAGATCTAGTGGGTGCTCGCTACCAATGCTTATCTATTGGATGACAACACTAAGTGGAACATGAGATGCTCGACAGTAAACAGACTAGGATGTTTCAAGGGCAGTGATTGTGAGAATACTTTTCCTTTACTGATGAGTGACTGTGATGCTGATCAACTGCTTTGTTGAGTTGATCACACGGAATTACAATCTCAAATTCGTAGAACTCAGTGTAGTCATCAGAGCCCTTCGTATCTTGAGGATGATTTATGTACTTAAAACAAATAAGCTGAACTCTAAGAAAGGGCTTGATGTACATTTGTTTATTGGTATAGATGGTGTCATTTAAAGTAAAAAAGTAGCCAGCTTTAGAAAGAGCCGAAACATAGAGTAGACATTTTAAAGCACTGTGAATTAAACCTGTTACACAGATAGAAACACGTGTCATCTTTGAATTGATCCGAGGTATAAAATATATAGCAGTCTTGACTATTCCAAGCATTCCTGGCCAGACTGATGTATTCAATCCTCTGAAAATTTGAGGTCATTTAAAACTCTCTTACCACCATCTTAACTTGCAACAATCCCTGTTCTCCTATCACTTCTGTACTTGCTGACCTACTTTGGCTCCTGGACAAGCAAAGGCTTGATTTTAAAATTCTTATCCTTGTTTACAAATCCCTCCATGGCCTCACCCCCGCTCCATGTCTGTAATCTCCTCCTACTCCACAGTGACACAGGGATTAGCACTGCTGCCTCACAGTGCAAGGGACCCGGGTTCGATTCCCGGCTTGGGTCACTGTCTGTATGGAGTCTGCACTTTCTCCCCATGTCTGTGTAGGTTTCCTCTGGGTGTTCCAGTTTACTCCCACAGTCCGAAAAACATGCTGGTTAGGTGCGTTGGCCATGCTAAATTCTCCTTCAGTGTATCCGAACAGGCGCCAGAGTGTGGCAACTGGGGGATTTTCAAAGTAACTCCGTTGCAGCCTAAGCCTACTTGTGAAACTAATAAATAAACTTCAAACCCTCCAAGGTTTCACCCTATTATGACCTCTTATCCAACTCATTTTAATTGCTCCATCATTAGTGGCCCCACATTCTGATGCCTGGACACTAAACTTTGAGTACCCTCTCTATCTCGTTATCTAATTTTTCCTCCTTTTAAGACCCTCCTTAAAACCTGCCTCACTGACCAAGCTTTTAGTCACCTGACATATCTTCTTATGTAGCTTGGTGCCATACATTTTTCTTAATGTCCCTGTGAAGTGCCTTTGGACATTTTATGACACTGAAGGTGCCATATAAGTTTAAGGAGTAGTCGTGTAACTGCGGAGGCAGATGTACTGCTTCTGAAGAGAGTTTGATTCCACTTTCTTAAGTCGGAACTAAAAAATGACCAACAGGGCACACTGTGAATGATGAAAAAGATAGCATAGATATTACTGACCACCACATCCCCAAAGCCTAACCTGAAAATCCCAAAACAGCTAACCTTAGAGAATGACTAATTTTCCTTACAGCTAATGATATAAGACCATAAGATATTGGAGCAGAATTAGAGGATTTGGCGCATCGAGTCTGCTCCATCATTCGATCTTGGCTGATATGTTTTCAAACCCATTCTCCCGCCTTTTCCCCGTAACCTTGGATCCCCTTACCAATCATGAACCTATTTATCTCTGTCTTAAATGCACTCAATGACCTGGCCTCCACAGCCTACTGTGGCAATGAATTCCACAGATTCACCAACCTCTAGCTGAAGAAATTCCTCCTCATCTCGGTTCTAAAGTGTTATCCATTTACTCTGAGGCTGTACCCTCCAATCCTAGTTTCTCCTTCGAATGGACACATCTTCTCCACTTCCACTCTATCCAGGCCTTTCAGTACTCTTTAGGTTTCGTTGAGATCCCTCCTCATTCTTCTAAACTCCATCGAGTACAGAGCCAGAGTTCTCAAATACTCCTCATATGTCAAACCTTTCACTCCCGGAATCATTCATGTATAACAGCTACATATAACATGACTAAAACATACAATCTTTTCAAAGCTTGCCTTATTACAGGATACCATCTTTTGAACTGGTTCCCATGTTTAGGAATATTAATACGTCTTCTATCTATGTCAGATTTAAGCACTTTGGAATTTTAATAGCATGAATTCAAAATACAATACAACAAGAGCTTTGTAGCATTGATGGAATCACTCATCGCATTGATATCATCAACGTCAATGGCAGCATTCAGAAAGAGCGTGACACATGTTCATAAATGTAGCTTCAGAGATTAAACGAAAGAATTTCACACTCAGTAGAGATAATGAGCTCACCAAAACTAAAACCAATGTTCTACGTGAAAGGGACAACAACTTTGAAGCAAATTGTAATTAAGTAATTAAGGATAATGGTGCAGTATCAAACCCAATTGGGGTTAAGAAGCCAAGTGGGAATGGTGAATTAAAGTCTGAAACACAAAGAGAGGCATTGCTTAGAAACAGAAACCTTTGTTGAAGGCACTAAACAACTAATTTGACAGAAAAGATTTTGATTCTGCCAACACTAAAGTTACCACAGATGCCGTCAGCCTGTATGCAGAAATTTCCATGTAGGTTCAAATCTCTTCACAAGCCGCTAGGTTCTTGATTGGTGCTCATTGATCAGAATGCACAACTCGCATCGTCAAGAGGTCACAGAGTCATAGAGTCATTTTTATGTCATGGAAGGTCAAGGTCACCTTAATTGCAGAGGGCAATCCAGTCAGTCCCTTTCCCCATAGCCCTGTAAGTTTATTTTCTTCAAGTGTCCTTCTAATTTCCTTTAGAAATCATTGATTATTTACACTAGCCTCATGGGTAGTGAGTTCCAAGTCATTACCGCTCATTGCGGAAAAAATATTTTTCCTCATTTTCCCCCTGCATCTCTTGCCAAAAACTTAAATCTGTGTTCCTTAGCTCTTGTACTATCAACTAAGGGGAACAGTTTTTCTTTGTCTATCTTATCCAAACCTGTCATAAGTTTGTACACGTCTATACAATCTCCCCCTAATCTCCTTTGCTCCATGGAAAACAACCCCAAATTCTCCACCCTAAGTTTGTAGCTAAAAACCCCCACCCCTGAAAATATACCTGTAACTCTTTTCTGCACCTCTCAAGGACCCTCACATCACATCATTCCTAAAATGTGGTGACCAGAATTGGATACAATGCCTCAGAGCTTTATAAAGGTCCAGCATAATGTTCCTGCTTCCCTGCTCTCCTGCTTTGATTTATAATGCCTCTATTCAACAAGGTTTAAAAATGGAAAAAGTCCCAAGGTACGACACAGAGGCATAAATGTTTTTTTTTTAAATACGAGGGGCTGAAGTAGGAAGCTCTCATGGTTTGGGTTTTGTTAACAAAGCTAACATTTCATTGCCCTCTCCAGGTCACTCAGAGACTGTGACTATGGGCCATTTTCTTGAGTTGCAAACGTCTGTGAAATGAACGTGCCCCACAATGCTGTTAGGTGAGCATTCCAGAGTTTTGATCCAATTCCTATGAAGGAATGGTGATGGATGTTCAAGTCAAGCATAGTCTGCAGCTTGGAGGTGAACTTGGGGGTGTTGGTGCTTCTTTTCTATTTTCAGATGGGGCGGAGGTCTCAGATTTGTAAGGTGCTACCAACAGGGTCTTTATGGTTTGGTGTCATCTATCCTGTAGACTGCATTTGCTGCATCAGCAGTTGGAGAGTGGATGGATGTTTAGATTAGTGGACGTTGCACCAATCAAATGAACTGCAGTTCCTGAATTATGTTTACCCTCTTGAATGTTGTTGCAACATTTGGGACAGCACAGCGGCACAGTGGTAGCACTGCTCCTCACAACACCAGGGACCCGGGTTCAATTCCGGCCTCAGGTCACCGTCTGGGTGGAGTTTACGCATTCTCCCTGTGTCTGCGTGGGTTTCCTCTGGGTGCTCCAGTTTCTTCCCAAATAGGAAAGGTGACCGGGTTAGGTTGATTGGCCATGCTAAATTGACCCCAGTGTCAGGGGATAAGCAGGGCAAATATGTGGGGTTAGGGGAATAGGGCCTGGATGGGATTGTTGGTGCAGACTTGATGGGCCAAATGGCCTCCTTCTGCACCGTAGGGATTCTATGATTCTACGTATTGCACATTGAGGCAAATGGAAATTATCCCAATTATCCCATTGTATTCCTGACTTGTTATTTGTAGCTAGTGGAAACCGTATGGCTAGTGCCACACAAGAAACTAGCATCTAACCTGCTCTAATTGTGTTTTTGGTCCCCAGGATGCTGATTAACAGGGCAAGGTAGTACAGTGGGGGACAGGTGGGGAGGGCAGAGGGAACACATGGCAAAAGTGGTGTTCCTCAGGGATTGGTGTTGGCACCACTGTTGTTCATAATTTACATAAATTATTTGGTCCTGGGAGTCAGAATTATAATGAAAGTCTTTGTCGATGACAACAAACTGGGCAGTGTTGTTAATGCAAAGGATGAATGCGACAGAATGCAAGTAGACATTAATTAACTTTCAGAATGGAAATACTATTGACAAAATGAATTTTGATGTACTTAAATATGAGGTGGTGTGTTTTGATAGGAACTATAAGGAGGCCACACATTGCTTGTTATAAAGCTAATTAAACAGTTTTAAAGGGCAGTCATGGTGAAAATGTTTCTACAGATTGGGAATCCAGAGGCCAAAAAATAAGGTGGTCACTAAAAAA
The DNA here is from genome assembly GCF_964213995.1 of Mustelus asterias. NCBI lineage: Eukaryota > Metazoa > Chordata > Chondrichthyes > Carcharhiniformes > Triakidae > Mustelus > Mustelus asterias. Next base: position 59,855,463 of record NC_135808.1, read on the forward strand.
TCCAATGTGGAATTCAGGAGAAACTTCTTGACGCAAAGACAACATGATCAGAATGTGCAAAATCCGACCAAGGAGCAGTCGAGACAATGAGCATAGATGCATTTAAAGTAAAACTGGGGCATCAGGACAATGGATCATAGCCCAAAATTACTTATGGGCACTTTGAACTTTCAAATAAGGTTTGTGTTTTTAAAAAAAGAACATACAAGCAAAAACCGGCTGGAATTGTAAAGTAACCGCTTGATGGAAAATTCTGAGGTGGATTACAATTGGCCAACTAGTCAAAGAATAAAGAGTAAATAACAGTACAGCACAGGAACAGGTCCTTCGGTCCTCCAAGCCTGTGCCAATCAAAGGTCGAGAGAGAACAAAATGCCACACCTTTCTTTTCAGACAGAGGCACTTGAAAGGAAGAAATGTAATGCAAAAACTGAACTGGAATCTCCTGTGGATGTGGAGGTAATGGTAGCTGATTACCATCTCAGCAGAAACCATCTCCTGTGAGTTATATTCCAGGCTATGGACATGATGTGAAGTTTGGACTGTGGAAGTTTCCTTCCACAGTCCAAAGATGTGCAGGTTAGGTTGATTGGCCATGCTAAATTGCCCCTTAGCATCAGTAGGACTAGCAGGTAAATACGTGGGAACGGGTAACAGAGAATGTAGGCCTATAACTTTCGAGCTGTGGGACACTGTAATTGGGATGTACCCCAAAGATGTGCTGAGGGACACGCTGCTGGAATTCCCAATGTAAGTATTGCCAAGGAATTTCAAACGTTTTTTCGGCAATTGGGAACCATCCGAAAGTGCAATTTATATCACAGCTGTGGATGGTCCTAACTGAGTTACAGTAATAATTACCCAGAAAAAGTTAAAAGAATTAAAACCAGTTCAAACTTGCAGGTAACACCCCAATCCCTCATAAGACTCCTTGCAGTTTCTGGGTGAAAGGCATGTTTGTGTTTTTCCCTTCCAGGAATACACAAGAAAAAGGGGTAAAAGGCAACTGCGACCCTAGTCTGTGTGTGCTAGTCTGGTATTTTTGTTTTACTGTGCTAGTGTGTGCTGTGAGGGTCACAGCTGAAGAACATCCACTGGGCACCCTTGCACTTGCAGTTAACATCTCTCTCTGTCTTGTTGCTAAAAGCAACAAGTCAGAAAATTGACAGTAGAAAGGAAACGGGACAACTACTTTGAGCGAACTAGCAGAAGCAAGAATTTCTAAACCAACTGCCAAAGTCAGAACTACCAGCATCACCCAACTTAACGGCTGCAACATTCCACCATCTACTCATCGTGGACAAGTAAAAGACTGATTTGCATCTCATTTTAACTTCTATTTTCGGATTCACTTCTGATCTCTAATCTGTGTGCATGTCTGTTGCATTTTTATTGTTATTTTCTTGCATTTTACGAACTAATAAACTCTTTCTTCCTTTAACTCAAGAAAGCCTGATTAAATGCTCTCCTTTTAAAATGTAAGTACATTGGGAAAAGATATTAATAAGGTAAGCGATCCTTTTCAGGTTAATTTTGTTCCAACAAACAGAGGGGTTGAATAGAGAAGGGAAGCTGATTCATCTCTCCTCACTTGGGAGCATAACAATTTGTGGGTATCTCATCTGGAATTATAACAAATTGGGGGCATTTTGCCCAGAGACTGGTCATAACAGGGGCAAGAATTAGAAGAACAAGCTGGGAACCTTTGATTGAAATGATAGCTATTCGTGAGTAGTCGAGAATGTATGAGGTACTGGCAGACTCACTAAGAAGGGTTACAGAAAAGAATGGAGGAGTACACCACAAGAATGAGCAGATTGATGTCACAGGCCATTACGAGGATGTTCACCCATGGATTGAGTGGTCAGCTCCATGGATTATCAATTACGGCAATCAAATGACATCATGCAGACTTTGATCATGGCCATGGCGGAGACCATAAATAGAATGAAAGACATCTCAGTCTTGGACTTATTATGCATCGCTGATCTGCAATAAGTTGCTGTTCAACAGAGTGTTAGCAGTGAAATGTGACTGGTCCATGAGAGAGATGATGTATTACTTTACACCAGTTTGCCGTGTTGTTCATTCTTGGTTGCTGGGTGATAGTTAGCCTTTTCAGTTGCTTATTGATGAATGAGAATGAATGGGGTCCAAGGGATGGATATGTTAGTTGGTTGCAGGACTGTTTCACATCAGTGGGATTGGGAAGGGAGAGGGCTTGGGTTAGGGATGGATGATTGACTGTTGGATGTGATTGCTATATTGGTCCAATGATAGTGACTAGCTGAACCTTACAGCTATAAGCGAACCCCGGATATGTTGGGCAGCATTTGAGAAGATGCTGCTGTGTTGGAGTCACTATCTTTTACCCCATCCTCCTCGTTCACTTCCACCTTGGATTTTTCTGCAGATAATGTATGCTCAATGCCTTGTTCCATCTGCTGCTCCAATCCTCTCTGTTGTGTAATGCGCTAAATGCTGTACACCATGAACATTCTGCAGATCCTGGCTGGTGAATACTGATGGACAAAGATACCTAAAGCATATCTTGAGCATGCAATCACTTGATCTATGACACATTTGATTTCTATATGGCTTCTGTTGTATTGCTCTTGAGCTTCATTTGTTGGGTTTCTCAGAGGTGTCGGCACCCAAGTTTGAAGTGAATATCTGTTGTCTCGTTAACCCAGCTAGTTCATTCAAATAGCCCAAATATTGGACCACTGCAGGCTGAAAGCATCATGGCTGCTCTCTGCAAATCTGACACATAGCACGGTGTCACAGTGGTTAGCACTACTGCTTCACAGTGCCAGGGACCCAGATTCGATTCCCGGCTTGGGTCACTTTCTGTGTGGAGTCTGCACCTTCTCCCCATGTCTGCATGGGTTTCCTCCAGGTGCTCTGGTTTCCTCCCACAGTCCGAAAGATGTGCTGGTTATGAGCACTGGTCATGCTAAATTCTCCCTCAGTATACCCGAAAAGGCTAGAGGATTTTCACAATAACTTCATTGGTGTTAATGTAAGCCTACTTGTGACACTAATAAATAAACTTTAAAAAGATCTTTTATTGTGGTTACACGTCAGCTGGATATTGATGGAATGGAATGCCTTGCAGGTTATGAATGCTCCTAGTTGATATGGGAGATGAACGGATAACCATGTGTGTGCAGTTGTTGGGATGCCCTGGACTGATGGGAAGCCAGTCTGAAATGTAAACCTAAGCAATGGCTCATTCTACTGGCGTCACACATTCAAGATGAATGCAATTGTCAAACTGGCAAACAACCCATTCGTGCCTTGCTTTGCATGTATGTGCAGACAACTGAAAGTTTCTGGATAAGTGTCTAGATGATCTGGAGATAAAGAAAAGTTGAGTGCAGTGTTCCTTGAAAAAGATACATTCTCTGCTCAAGCTAGTTACCGCACATTCCCAGTAGCTGCGAAAGTGACCACTGCCCTCAACTTTTCTTAATCTCCAGATCATCTATAGACACTTATCCAGAAACTTTCCTGTTGTGCATTGACATTCTTCTCTGTCACCTAGAATAAGCTAGTGATCTTGTTATGTCTTTATACCAGTAGTAACTAACAATGACTCGTCTACATGGTGATGTATTGGGTTTGGTCAGTTAGCTTTGTAGAAACTGAGTCATGGTGTTACAACTGTAGCTTAACATAAACTTTTCTGCAACTTACCTTCAGGTCAGCTGTCCATTCAACATCATTTCTTGTCCAAATAATGTCAATTTTTGTTTTCATTCAGCTTTTTTCTCCCCCACATTCTAAGCTTTCTTTTCATTTGATTGGACTGATAAGCAGGGGAATTTGTATAAAGAGTTGTACAAATTCAGAACTTAATTAAGAATTTGAAAAAATAACATTCACCCTGTGACATTTGGCTGGACGATAGACATTTTTTTCCATTCATACCATTCATAGTAATTACAGCTTGTGATCTGCTAACCAGCTAGATCTGATATTTTTCCACTATTTGAGATGATAATCTCTTCTTCATTCACTTATAGCACTGCAGATCTTGGATTAGTGTTGTAAATGTGTTTTGTTTCGGCCTTTCGTGTCTCTGCAAATATTAAGTGTTTGCTCTAGAATCTGGAGATAGGTGCTTTATTATCCCCACGATAATTCTGTCTTCAGTGAAGCTATCTACAAGATAACTATGCACACAAGACTTATTCTCTCTCACAAATTTATTACATATTGATCAATGAGTTATCCCTGGTTTAAAAGCCTGCACTAAATACAGCTTCTGTACATCATATCCTTCTGTAGTGTGAAATATTCATTCATCAGCATCATTAATAATTTTTGGTTGCATACATACTTTTCCTCACTATTTATCAATGAACTCTCCAGCACATCCAACAATATAAGGGCCAACACTTGCATTTTTCTCTCAAGGTGGGTGGCTATACTTCAAGTTTTCTTTTCCATTGTATGTGTGCTTGTGCAATGGAGACTTCCAGCAACAAATTAGCTTCAGATGTCACATTCTATCTCAGTTCTGATATCATGTAAAAGTTTGTAGGCTACGTATAAAAATAACTTTCAGCATGCTGGCTGTAGGATTTTGCAAAGTGTCAACTTTTATTTTCCTTCAAGCATTCTGTTTATTAATCAGGGGACGGAGTCAGGTACAAGAAGAATTGTAATGTATTTCCCCCTATGCTGATGCTGACGTTATTTGCAATGTGGCAACTTCCATGCTAGCTCAACCAAGACAAGGGGCCCAATTTGACTCATCCACTTATATGCAGGCTGGGATTTTCTGCCCCTGCCCCCGCCTCCCCACCCCACGGTGGCCTGTCATTGGCCGCTGGGTTCCCTGGCGGCGCAGGGGAAGGCAACCCCATCGATTCCAAGAGGCCCACTGCCATTTTACACCAAAATGAGTATTGATTGGTAGTAGGTAAGACTGCCATCCTCACTTGGAAGGAAGTCCCACCTTGGTGAGCTACCAGCCAATCAGATTTGCTGCCAGTTAGCTCTCCAACCCATCCAGGCACAGCGCTGCAGAGGCCAGAAGAGGCACTGAAGTGAAGTGCTTGGGACGAAGTGTCAGAACATGGAGGCCAGGCGAGTGGTAGGTGTCTTGGGTGGAGGCCATCTTGGGAGGTCAGGAGGGGGTTTTTGGGAGTAGGCAGATGGAGTGAAGGGAGGTCCAGATGTGTCTAATTCCTGAGGGGAGGGCATACCCCCCTCCCCCATACAAAAAGGGGCTTCCAATGGGCATGCCACCTGATCCTCCCCATCCTGGGCTAACTGGTGCCTACTAGCCAAAAAATTGAAGCTGGGTGGGAGAAGTGGCCATTAAATGGCAATTTTAGAGAACTTAATTCGGACAAGTGTGGGCTTCCCATCTCAGGCCCTGCCCGCCCCACCATAAAGTCATATCTGGGTCAAGGCGGGTGGAATCCCGAGGGAACTCCCGTTCATGTAATTTTACGTTCCCATCTTCTGTATCTAAACTCATCGGGGGTGGGGGGAGGGAGCATAAAATTCTAGTCTGGGATGTTTGTTGACTTGCAGAGGTCTTTGTTATTAAACACTCGCTTCTATCATTTGGAGCAGACTGAACTATCCAACACTGATCCAGTGTTGGATATTCATATCAATGGAGACTGGCTGCCTAGGTGTAGGAAATGCTCAACATATTCCAGATTCTCTCCATTAAACATATGATGGGAAGTGGAATGCTTGACTGACCAGATGCGAGTTGATATATGATTTTTTTTGGCAGCAGTCTTTTTCCAAGTTTTGTGTCTGCAGAATTGAAGAGGGTGGTTTTCAAATTACACTGGGCAATGACACTGCAATCAACTGAAAGCTATAGATCATGTATATCTATGGAGGTCACTTTTGCTTTGGCTCAGAGGTGATCAAGGTTAAAGAGTTTTCTAACTAGATATTCAATGCTGACACCAGACGGCAGTTAATCTTGATGAGGTGAAGAGCCAGATAGATTGTAAATAGTACAGGGGACATCACACAGCCTTGCTTGACCCCAGTCCATATTCTGAAGGCATCTGTTTCAGACTCCTCCATTCAAGACTATATCAGTCACATCATCATAAAGTGTTTGCAGGGTTGTGATTAGATTTCTTGAGCATCCAAATCTTTGAAATGCAATCCACTGAGCCTCTTGATTTACTGGGTCAAATACAAAGAAGAACAAAGAACAAAGAAAAGTGCAGCACAGGAGCAGGTCCTTCGGCCCTCCAAGCCTGTGCCAATCATGATGCCCTAACGAAACTAAAGAAATAAACTTCTGCCCTGACTGTATCCCTCTATTCCCTCCCTATTCATGTACCCATCCAGATACCTCTTAAATGTTGCTAATGTGCCTACTTCCACCATCTCCTCTGGCAGTGCGTTCCAGGCACCCACCACTCTCTGCAAAAAACTCCCCCCGGACATCTCATCTTGAACCTGCGCCCCTTTGAAATTGACACTTCCACACTGGGAAAAAGCCTCTGACTATCCACCCTGTCTATGCCTCTCATAATTTGTAGACCTCTATCAGGTCTCCCCTCAGTCTCTGTCTTTCCAGTGAAAACAATCCTAGTTTTTTCAATCTCTCCTCATAGCCAACGCCCTCGAGACCAGGCAACATTCTGGTGAACCTTCTTTGCACTCTCTCCAAAGCTTCCAAGTCCTTTTGGTACACTGGTCAAGTCAATGCTGTTCTCAGCAACAAAGATCAGAAACTTTAAATTTTGCAACTTGGAATATTTATGGATAATCTCAAGGATGACCGTCCAAAATGAGGAATTGCAATCATATTACATGAGCTATCAAAACTTCATCATTTCTGCCCTCAATGAGACCTGCCTTCCGGGCAGAGGGAGCTGAAGGAACAAGTAGGTGGTTCCAGCTACTACTAGAAAGAAAATGGTGATGGCAACCCTTGTTATTGGATATTGGATGCACTGCCAGAACTCCCCATTGTTATAAATGAGATTATGTAAACATTGAATGAATGGTAGCTTTGGATGTACTTGAGGATGCAGCTACTTTATTTATTAGGGTCACAAGTAGACTTACATTAAACACAGCAATGAAGTTATTGTAAAAATTCCCTAGTCACCACACTCCGGCACCTGTTCGGGTACACTGAGGGAGGATTTAGCATGGCCAATTTTATCTTTCTATAAAATGATATCAATTTATATAACTTTATTTTTGCATTAACAATACCAAAGATTATATTAAGGGTGGGTGTGAAAGTCTGGCAATAATCTTGTTGGGAAATTCAATTAACTTGTTCAAAGTATTTTAGTTCTGAAGTTGTTTGGGTGGGTGATTTCAAAACAAGGAATTCAACTCCAATACAATCCCATGTTGTTGATGATTTTGAAGCAGACAGTTAAGTTGTGATTGATTCTTTTGCAATTGTCCTTTAATTACATTTTAAACATCTAACCCCTTGAACCCATCAACAGGCCAAGCACCTTGTGTCGATAAATAATGTTTCAACAACTTTATTACCAAATGAAGACATTTAACCACCTGTGCAGCTTAGGTCCCTTAAATGCCACCTAGACAACGACTATGAAAGTAACATGTTCCTAAAATGGGTGAGATAAAATACAGCACATCTTTTTAAATGTCAAGTAATCTGAGCACTAATTGCTTTATTGGGGTCAATCATTATGGTATACGATCACAAATAACTGCTAAAATACTGCTCTTATAGTCTCCATTTGTAGCATTACAACTTAGCAGTACTGCCCTGGAATATTATGCAAACAGAACTTGCCTCTATCTCTAACATTACATTTGCAGGGCCGGTATTTGTCAAGTTGGTAACACTATCCGACCTGTTTGTAACTCCCTGAAGTGGAGAAAGACCACATTTCCAACTCTCAGTCATTTGGTTCAGAACGAGTCTGGTCTGGTGAGTCTGGGGTCTGGTGAGTAACCAGGCGTGAGTGGGTCGAAGCCAGGCCAGGGTGAAAGGACAGTTTGTGAGACAGCTCATGGGAGGACAAGATTGCCAATTACTACTACAGGGGGCATAGGTTCGGACATTGATGCGGCGATCTACAGAAGAACACTGATAAGCAGGCACCCACGGTGCATGGTACATTGGCAGGCTTGGTCCTTATCGCTGTCAAGAAGCACGGAGGAGACTGACATCAACATGGGACGAGAGATTAAGCAGATTTTGGAACACACTCTTTCGTGGTCAAATCCACGATTGCACTGTGGACCCAGTCATGATTCATCTGGTGGCGACCTTCTCAGCTTCCAGTGCAGCCAAGGTGGAAGCTACCCAATGTTAACATAGAACATAGAAAAGCTACAGCACAAACAGGCCCTTCAGCCCACAAGTTGCGCCGAACATGTCCCTACCTACCAGGTTTACCTATAACCCTCTATCTTACTAACTTCCATGAACTTATCCAAAAGTCTCTTAAAAGACCCTATCGAATCTGCCTCCACCACCACTACCGGCAGCCGATTCCACGCACCCACCACCATCCGAGTGAAAAACATACCCCTAACATCTCCTCTGTACCTACTCCCCAGCACCCTAAACCTGTGACCTCTTGTGGCAACCATTTCAGCCCTGGGTAAAAGCCTCTGAGAGTCCACTCTATCAATACCTCTCAACATCTTATACACCTCTATCAGGTCACCTCTCATCTTTCGCTTCTCCAAGGAGAAAAGACCTAGCTCTCTCAACCTATCCTCATAAGACATGCCACCTAATCCAGGCAACATCCTTGTAAATCTCCTCTGCACCCTTTCTATGGCTTCCACATCCTTTCTGTAATAAGGCGACCAGAACTGGGCACAGTACTCCAGGTGGGGTCTGACCAGGGTCCTATACAGCTGCAGCATTATCTCCCGATTTCTAAACTCAATCCCTCTATTGATGAAGGCCAGTATTCCATACGCCTTCTTAACCACAGCCTCTACCTGCGACGCTGCTTTGAGCGTCCTATGAACCCGGTCCCCAAGATCCTTCTGATCTTCCACACTGCCAAGCGTCTTACCCTTAATATTATATTCTTTCATCCTATTCGACCTGCCAAAATGAACCACCACACACTTATCTGGGTTGAAGTCCATCTGCCACTTCTCCACCCAGTCTTGCATCTTCTCTGTCTCGTTGCAACTGCTGACATCCCTCTACACTATCCACAACACCACCAACCTTTGTCATCAGCAAACTTGCCAACCCATCCTTCCACTTCCTCATCCAGGTCATTTATAAAAATCACAAAGAGCAAAGGTCCCAGAACAGATCCCTGAGGCACTCCACTGGTGACCGACCTCCATGCTGAAAAAGACCCATCTACAATCACTCTTTGCCTTCTGTGGACAAGCCAGTTCTGAATCCACAAAGCAATGTCCCCTTGTATCCCATGCCCCTTCACTTTCTCAATAAGCCTTGCATGGGGCACCTTATCAAACGCCTTGCTGAAATCCATATAAACTACATCTACCGCTCTTCCCTCGTCTATGTGTCTCGTTACATCTTCAAAAAATTCAATTAGGCTCGTAAGGCATGATCTGCCTTGGACAAAGCCGTGCTGGCTATTTTTGATCATACTATTCCTCTCCAGATGTTCATAAATCCTGTCTCTCCGGATCTTCTCCATCAACTTACCAACCACTGAGGTTAGACTCACTGGTCTATAATTTCCCGGGCTATCTCTTCTCCCTTTCTTGAATAACGGAACCACATCCGCAATCCTCCAATCCTCCAGAACCTCTCCCATCTCCATTGATGACGCAAAGATCATCGCCAGAGGCTCAGCAATCTCTTCCCTTGCCTCCCACAGTAACCTGGGGTACATCCCATCCGGTCCCGGCGATTTATCTAACTTGATGCTTTTCAAAAGCTCCAACACATCCTCTTTCCGAATGTCCACATGCTCAATCTTTTCAGTCCACTGCAAGTCTGCACTGCAACAACCAAGATCCTTTTCCACTGTGAATACTGAAGTAAAGTATTCATTGAGTAACTCTGCTATTTCTACCGGTTCTATACAGACTTTCCCACCGTCACATTTGATAGAATCATCAGTAGAATCATCTATGATATAATGTAACGATATAATGTTCTACTGTTGCAATGTAAGCTTCGACAGAGGTCAGGAGAATCGTGCTTGCTGCCATGGAAACAGCCACAAATTTGGAAACTTGCTTCAGTCGGGTTCCATTGAGCAATGAAGACAATGACCCCATTGCTTAAGAATGACGATGGTCTACTCCAACACATTCCTGGTGGCAGAATGGCTCTTGTTGAGGGTTAGTTTTCCCTCTGCAGTTGGGTGGCAAAGGAAAGTCATGAGCCACATATACATGGATTAGTCCAAGCAACCAGCCTTTGATTCGTCATGGTGGTCTGAAGGTGGCGGGATCGACAAACTACCTCAGAATGATGGCATCATGGCAGCCTCCAGGATAGTGAGCATTCACCAACACAATGTTTTAGGCATGGTCATATCCAAATTGTACATTCATAGAATGGAACACTTTGCAGATCCTGTTTTTCCTTTGGAGCCCTCAGAGTCATACGCGTGCAGTCCATAGCTCTTTGTACCACTGGAAACCCTGCCTCTCCATCAAAACCACAAGATTACTCAACCTACTTCTCTCTAGTTAGAGAGAAGATGATTAGCTTGTCTCCCATTGTTTACAGGATTCCCCTCATCTCTTGGATGCAGTGATAGGCAATGTACTAGGAAACATTGACATTGCCACCTTCTCCTATCATCAAGGATGTGACTGCATAGGAATTAATGATAGTGAGCTTTATCATTCAGCAATGCCACCCTCGCCCTGAGGCTGCAGGGCCAATTGAATGAGGTGGCAGAGCTCTGTGACCACTTCCTTAGTACATCACTAAACTCTCAGAAATTGCTCCTAGCTGACATGGAGGTAGGAGACCAGAATGGATAGAACCAGCTGTAGAGATCCCTCCTCTTCCTCTCTCTGCAGCCTTACCTTCATTCCCCTGTCATATTGAAAGTCCACAAGGACTGCACCTATCGCCCTCATCACTGCGGCAACCTTTTTGTGGATGGGTCACCAAACTCCTCTTACCCTGCAGCCAGGATGCAGCAACACTCCTTTCCAAATCGAGCAAGACGACAGAGCTCCCCCAAAAGCACACCATAGTCATCCCATAAGCTTTACAGAGAACCAAGTCAAAGTCCCAGATCCTGCGGTCTCCAAGTTGTCAGAGATTGAACGTGCCTCCAGAATATGCTACGGGACCCTACAGCAGTCCCAACACACTGACTCTGGAAATTGTCCAGGAGGTTTGAACCTCTGATGCGCAATTCCCCTGTTTCCTGGGACCCTTCAAAAATGTTTCCGGCTCTGAGTTAGAGTTGAAGATGTTTCTGACTTACCTGGTTATTTACCCCATGAAGTAATCCGACTCCAGGGTAACGATGTAACTGACCACTTCCTTCTAACCCCTCCCTCAATCCTCCAACTCTGCCCCCTCCGCATGTCCCCGACTCCTCCCTGATCCCCCAACTCCCACTTGATCTGACCTGACCTCGTGATTAAAACTAGCAGCCACCGTTGGCCACCTTACACCCTGACCCAATTAACTCATCCATCTTCCCCACTTACACAGCAACACATTCACCCATACACTCTAACACACCGAGAGGCTTCAGACCACTTTAAGCCACTCTTGGCAGAATGTGCCGTAAGAAGGGGGGGGCGGGGGGGGGGGGGGGGGGTGGATTCCCCTTGCTGATGGCTCCGAGGTTTCCTGTGCTGAGTGCAATTTGAAGGATCCTTTGTCAAAAGATTGGCCAGTAAGAGCAGGGGAAAGTAATGGGTAGTTTTATTTTGCCTGAACAGGGTCAGAAATAGGGGTTCCAACCAAGATTTGGGCCAAGAGCACCTCACCTGCAAGTTGGGTGGCTATCCTTTTAAATAGATATGGCAGGGCAGTGGGGGGGGTGGTGTCTGGGTTCCTTCTTTCAGCTGAACGCATATTCATTCTGTGCATGATGAGGAGAGTGTATTTACTGTATGGTACAAGTTGGCTGAACATGCATTAAATCAGCCTGAGAGGCCCCTGACAACCGGCATCACCTGCACGTCCCACCCACTTTGGCACTTTTCTCAGCATGGAGTATTGTATGGACCACACAGAAAATGATGATAAATGTCACATCCTCCATTTTGAGGGCTTCGGACTTTTGTAGTGTCAATTCCACAGCACGATGGAGCCATATGTTGCAGCCAAAGACTGTACTTTAACAGGATATCACTGTTTCTATATATGTTTCTGTGTTTCTGACAAGATGAGGCATTGCACCCCATCTTCGGCTTGATCTAATGCTTCATCTTAGCCAAAAAGCCGAGATGGCTTTGGAAAATTGCATCAGGCGACCTTATCGGCTAACCTGATCCTTTACTCCACCCTCGCCTAGGCAAAATACCATTGTATGCATCAACATACCCAAAGTGCAATGGGCTAGCCCCGTCATCTGCTTGATTATGGTTTCGTCCCTGCCAGTGGCTCAGACAGCCTTCCCCTGGCAGACCTGCAGTTATATTGTATCATTTTTACAAGCTTTCAAGCCTGTCGGTTACATCAATTGATGAATCCCTCAATGTGCTCTTGACTTCTTGACCTCTACACAGATCACTCTACTCAGATCACCAACAACCTGTCCTGTTCTCCATGCCGACACTATAGTTAAGAAAGTCCACCAACGCCTCTACTTTCTCAGAAGGCTAAAGAAATTTTGCATGTCTGCTATGACTCTCACCAGCTTTTACGGATGCACCACAGAAAACATTCTTTCTGGTTATATCACAGCTTGGTATAGCCCCTGCTCTATCCAATAAAGGGTTGTGAATGTAGCCCAGTCAGTCACGTAAACCAACCTCTCATCCACTGACTCTGTCTATACTTCCCGCTGCCTTGGAAAAGCAGTCAGCATAACTAAGGACCCCACACACCCCAGACATATTCTTTTCCACCTTCTTCTGTCGGGAAAAAGTTACAAAAATCTGAGGTCACGTACCAACCGACTCAAGAACAGCTTCTTTCCGACTCAAGAACAGCTTCTTCCCTGCTGCTATCAGACTTTTGAATGGACCTACCTTGCATTAAGTTGATCTTTCTCTACATCCGAGCTGTGACTCTAACACTACATTCTGCATTCTCTTCTTTCCTTATCTATGTACGATATGCTTTGTCTGTATAGTGCGCAAGAAACAATACCTTTCACTGCATGTGACAATAATAAATCAAATCAAATCAAATCTTGGGAAACCCATGCGCCAGCATTTAAAATCTGGATGACTTGAAATATTTAATCAATGACTCAAACACTCTAAAGGGCTCTCCCCATTGCCTGTGGATACCCACATCAGTGAAACTGTGAAGTGGTGGGATCAGACGTACCAGCATTATTTCAGGCTTTTAACTCTCTGTCCACACTCAAATCTGTCTCCACCTTGGCAGGGAAACCTCTGTCCTGTCGGTGTGGCAGCAGGCTTTGTTTCAATATGTGCAGCCGTCTTTTGTTCTATTGATTTTATTCCCTTTGTCCTTCTGCACCACTGTTCTGCCTGCTAAGCATTAAATACATAACCATGCACATAACCAAGAATATCTAGGAGAGGGTTACAGACTGTAAATTTATGGAAAGAGAAAATCATCCTGAATAAATCACAGACTATTATCTAATTGACAGATGGACTGATAGTTTCCCGTGAAGAACAATGTTCAGAGGTGACTGCAGGCTGTAACTTAGTTGCTAGTATTATATAGATTATGTGAAGAATAGTGGACATGATGTGGAGATGCCGGCGTTGGACTGGGGTAAACACAGTAAGAAGTTTAACAACACCAGGTTAAAGTCCAACAGGTTTATTTGGTAGCAAAAGCCACACAAGCTTTCGGAGCTGCAAGCCCCTTCTTCAGGTGAGTGGGAATTCTGTTCCCACTCACCTGAAGAAGGGGCTTGCAGCTCCGAAAGAATAGTGGATACAGGGAATGTGTTACAGGTTGTAACTAATTAATACAGTTTATTTTTAAAATAATAAGGTCGGTGAAGTGAAACGGGGGAAGTGTGGTTGTGGGAAAATGCTTCAGAGCTCTGCTCAAAGTGACTAACTTCATGCCTTCTGGAACACCCGGCACCGTGGCCGATACACACAGTAGGTGCATTGGTCATGTTAAATTCTCCCTCAGTGTACCCGAACAGGTGCCGGAGTGTGGCGGCTAGCGGGGTTTTCACAGCAACTTCATTGCAGTGTTGATGTAAGCCTACTTGTGACAATAATAAATAAAAAAGTACACCCAATTCTGGGAATTAGAGTGCACATTTATCTGAATGTAATTTTTATTTTACCAAGTTCAGAAGTCATTAAAAATGCTCAGTACGGAGACATATTGGCCCAGATCTTCCGGTCTCTGGGTAGTCAGAGATTGGATGCAGCCTGGAAAATGTGCTATGGGATCCTTCAGAAGGCTCAATGCAAGGACACCATTGGAATATGTTATGATTAATATACCATGCCCCCAGATTTTAAATTTATTTTTAATGATTTCACGTGGTTCGTCAAATTTTCTCAAAACCCCCAGCCTTGATAAATGCCCTTCACCTTGTACGCAGGGCATTCAAATGCTAATTGAACTAATCGTAGTCCCTTCCAAGGCCGGGTATGATTCTACATCACCGAAGGTATTTTTGGATATCTCCCATAAACTAATTCATAAAGACTGCAGCCCCCAGTCATTTGAAGTTAATTCTTCAATGGACTGCCCACGCTATAGTAGATATCAGTTTACAACATGGTTGGTCAGCTAAGATTTTATATAATATCTCATCAATTACTGCATGATTTCTTTCAAAAATCCCATTACTAAAGGCACTTACCGCTGCTATGTTCATTGCTACAATGTTCATATTTTCAAACACATTTTTAAATTCATCATTGGCAAATTCCCCTCCCACCATTATCAGTTATAAATTTAGCTAGTCCAGTTCCTATCTATTTTTCCATTATCTTGTCCACAGTTACCTTTTTGTATTTACTATATATTACTTTTGGCAGACTGAAACTAATTGCCATGTCTAGGAAGTGTAAGAAAAAATACTTCTGTCCTTATCCCACAATTTCAAGTCCATTGTTGTAATTTAATTAGTCTCTTGCTAATGGGAGGCTCACGACAGGCCATGATGGTGTCCTATATTTTTTACATGTATCATTTTTCTCACTGATGTCTTCTGTAAGTTTAATGTATTTATCATCCATTACCCCTGCATCCTTTAGTAGAAATTTTAAACAATGACAAGATGGATGGGCAAATTAACTGCCAATGTAGTGTTAAAACAATGTGCCTTTTTTCCTTTAAGCTCCTACCCCTTGATGTCATCAACACTTCTTTAGCATTGTGATTAGAAATGTTAGGTCTTATTAAGGGGACACAATAGTATTACAATTGTGTAAACTCTAAATCTACAGATGTCCCCAAAACAATTGCCTTATCTTGTTTCATATCTAATTTCATATGAGCCATTTTCATATTATTCGACAGTCAGGGTACTTTATATATCTGTGCTGATAAAATGATTTATCCCAGTTATTTTACACAGAATCACCACTTTCTTTAGTGACTTTAGTGTGTTTTCGTCCCCAAACCAAAAGTAAGTGGAACTTTGATACCACTTAACTTTGACCTTTCGCATTAAGAGAATCCAGGTAACAGTTTAACCAACCCACTCCACATATTGTGGACACACACCCAATGTTTAACACAGCACAACTGAATGACTCCATGACTAGAATACCCATTACTGGACTAAAGCTTTTGGTGACCAATACAATTCCTTCAGACTGATCAGTCTTCCTCTTCCAAACTTTCCATGCCATGTGTTGTTTCAAAAATCCTATTATTCCAATCTGTACATAATATTTTGAGTCACATCAGAAAAACCCGCTGACCATTCCTCGGTTATTCCTGGGGCTCATTTTTCCTGCTGTAGTTCCCCAATTCCTGTCATCTGTTAAGAGCTATCAAAAGAGCCTCATGCCTTTGGTTTGTGGTTCTTCCCTCATACCGATGTTTACAGCTCATATCCAAACAGTTTTGAAATGCTGCCAGCATTGACCCCTCCATTCTTTGTGCTATTGTTGAAGGTTCCATTTGTGCCGTGAAAGTGGCTGCAGATTAATGTTTTCCCAGAAAATGTTTTGAAACTTCAGACATCTGTTCCAAAAACAGTCATTTCACGCCTATTCATGTTCAATACTTTAGCACACTCCAACAACTTGAAAGGAAGCAGTGAATTAGCGACCTCATACCAAGGCTCCACAACGTTATATAACTTGTTAAAATTCTATGATATATTTTTCTATGGAATAACCAGCCATCCTTCCAAATTCATCAAAGTTGGATCATGCCTCACAGGCATTTGGCCGATCATTTCTCCTATAAATAGTGTCCTAAATTTTAAGAGTTTATCCAAACATTGCTCAGTGAGCCACTGGCTGGAAATTTAGTTTTTTGCCACCAGCCAAATGTTTCCACTCGAGGGGCAATATTTTCCTGTCCCGCCTGCCACGGGAATTGTAGCAGGCGGGGCACGGACCATGCAAAGGTATGTTGACCTCAGCGGGGTTTTCTGACCTTCGGGCAAGCACGGCTGGAAAATCTCACCCGAGCTATTGGCCTTGTTTGCCCAATAGTTGAACCAGCACTGGTAAACCATGAGGTGGAGATGTCAGCGTTGGACTGGGGTGGGCACAGTAGGAAGTCTCACAACATCAGGTTAAAGTCCAACAGCTTTATTTGGAATCACGAGCTTTCTGAGCGCTGCTCCTTCACCACTCACCTGATGAAGGAGTAGTGTTCCGAAAGCCCATGATTCCAAAAAAAGCTGTTGGACTTTCACCTGGTGCTATGGCGCTTCTTACTGATAAACCACACGTCAAACTTAGCTTAAGATTTGAGGAGCAGTCAAGATCAAACTTCGCCGAAATAGACCATTTCAATGGGATAAAATTGGGACTAACTTTGATACAATTAACAAATAAAGCACAATGGGAAATATCAAAATAGGAGATGAATAGGGTATCGACAAGACCCAATAGCAGTGCAGCAAAAGTTGAAGTTCCTTTATTCAGAGAAATAAACTTTTATAATAGACTTTAGAAATAAAAGCTTTGAGTACACTGCTGAATGTTTTTTTAATGAAACTGAATTCAGTTTTCTTTTTATAGTCAGGACCTGTAACCAACCTTATCACACTTCAGTAAAGCTGCGATATTCATCGGCATTAATTTTTCAAGGGAGTTCCAATATTGCATGAAGGTGGAAGCGTTGAGTTAATAACAAAGTGGAATAATCCCATCACTTAATCCACTACCTATTTATTACTGTATTCAAAGACTCTTGAGAATGATGAGTATAGGCAATGGTGATCAATCAAGCTCTTTCTGGGGTCGTGTTTCCAACATGCACATTGCAGTGGCTCATATATGATCTAATTCATGCCAACAATCACTCTCAGATTCTGTTTGATCCTCTATCTTTGCTGATAAAAGTAGATTATTCAAGTCTAAATGCTTCATCTTCACTTTATCAACGTGCTTGATTTACCTCCGCATGTCAAAATGTGTTTGTTCCTTCGTATTCATCTCCTTCATTGGTCCAGCCGCTTTGAATGCTATCAGTCGCCTTCACGTCTGTCACGGAGTCACATCGTTTAGTTATCAATAGTGGCAACAGTAACATTCAAAGTGGCTGCACCCAATGAAGGAGATGAATACGAAGGAACAACCACATTTTTGACATGCGGAGGTAAATCAAGCACGTTGATAAAGTGAAGATGAAGCACTTACACTCGAGTAATATACCTCTATCAGCAAATTGTCTAACATTATAAGAAGCATCGTTTTCCAGATGGTCATATCAAATGATTGCTGAAAATCCAGATATTCCATATCTACTGATTCCCAAATTAACCAATTAACTAATCTCCTGAAAGAGGTCCAACGTATTTGTAAGACACAGTGGCCCAGATCTTTTGATCAGCAGTTGAAACCCTAATTCCAACCCTAAAAGATGAACATTTACCATGCCCTGAATTTTCTGAGTGACTTTCTGATGGAAAAGGTTGGGTAAGGGTATATCCCCTTACCCATTTTTGACATCGGGGTTTTGCGAATGGGCATCTTCCTTTCCGACCTTCAGACTCGAAAGACCAGCTTCCTAAAAATATTTGAGCAGTCAGTTTTACTGACTGTTGCTCTAAGTAGGAACTGCTGCTTCTGACCTTTGGGCAGCTTTGTGGTTTTCCAGCGTGCTTTTAAAAAAATTGGAACTGTCGCGTCTTCCCCGCTTTCAGCAACTGTCAGTTTTTTTTAAAAGGACTGTCAGCTATCAGTTAAACTGACAGTTGCTGAGAGTGAGCACTAACTGCAGAACAATGAGTGCAGGAATGACAGAGCTGCTCCTGCAATCAATCAGATTCTGCCTCTCCCACACTGAATGCTTCAGCTCCACCAATCACAGGTTTCCTCTCTTCCAGTTTTGTTGGTCTTCCAGAGACAAAGGGCGGAATTTTCCCTGCATGTCTGTCCAAGGCCAACGGAAGATACCGTTCTCCGAGCCTCGCCCACCCCCGGATTCAGGGTGGGCGTACTGGTAAAATTCCAGCCAGAATCTATGATTGGAGGAACAGCATGGGTGGGAGGGATGGAACCTATCATTGGAGATTGATGACCAGTTATTCAGGCCAGAACCACTGTTGACATGCAGGAGACTTTTGGCTGCACCATCATTCGCTTTGACCAGTTGCTTG
This sequence comes from Mustelus asterias, assembly GCF_964213995.1. Lineage (NCBI taxonomy): Eukaryota > Metazoa > Chordata > Chondrichthyes > Carcharhiniformes > Triakidae > Mustelus > Mustelus asterias. The sequence continues at coordinate 59,874,293 of NC_135808.1, forward strand.
ACCACTAGTTCAAACTGTTTGACATCCTTCATAATTCAGAAGATAAGCTGATTAAGAAAAACAAGAGGAGGCAAGAGGTGGGCCAAAGTCCAAAGTAGGCTGGTGGTGGATGTCGACTAGGCTGGCTTGAGGTGGGAGTCTGTACCAGGTGGCTGTTGCTCTAGATGCGCAGTGCGCTCTGTTTATGAGAGCTCACCCCCAGTCAGCGATTGTCAAATTTGATGAAATGAGAAGGAATCTGGGAAGTGTGGATTGGCACAGGCTGTTCTCTGGTACGGATGTAAATGGAAAGTGGGAGGCCTTCAAAGGAGAAATTTTGAGAGTGCAGAGTTTGTATGTTCCTGTCAGGATTAAAGGCAAAGTAAATAGGAATAAGGAACCTTGGTTCTCAAGGGAGATTGTAACACTGATTAAGAGGAAGAGAGAGTTGTATGAAATGTACAGGCAGCAAGGAACAGATCAGATGCTCGAGGAGTATAAAAAGTGCAAGAAGCTACTTAAGAGGGAAATCAAGAGAGCTAAAAGAAGACATGAGGTTGCTTTGGCAGACAGAGTGAAGGAAAATCCAAAGAGCTTCTATAGGTATGTAAGGAGCAAAAGGATAGTGAGGGGTAAAATTGGTCCTCTTGAAGACCAGAGTGGTAGACTGTGTATGGAACCAAAAGAGATGGGGGAGATACTAAATGTTTTTTTTGCATCCGTATTTACTGAGGAAACGGGCATGGAGTCTACGGAAATAGGGCAAACAGGTAGGGAGATCATGGAACCTTTACAGATTAAAGGGGAGGAGGTGCTCGCTGTCTTGAGGCAAATCAGAGTGGATAAATCCCCAGGACCGGACAGGGTATTCCCACGGACCTTGAGGGAAGCTAGTGTTGAACTTGCAGGGGCCCTGGCAACATATTTAAAATGTCAGTATTCACGGGGGAGGTGCCGGATGATTGGAGGGTGGCTCATGTTGTTCCGTTGTTTAAAAAAGGTTCCAAAAGAAATCCGGGAAATTATAGGCCAGTAAGTTTGATGTCGGTGGTGGGCAAGTTATTGGAAGGTGTGATAAGGAATAGGATCTACAAATATTTGGATAGACAGGGATTTATTAGGGAGAGTCAACGTGGCTTTGTGCGTGGTAGGTCATGTTTGACCAATCTATTAGAGTTTTTCGAGGAGGTTACCAGGAAAGTGGATGAAGGGAAGGCGGTGGATGTTGTCTAACTGGATTTCAGCAAGGCCTTTGACAAGGTCCCTCATGGGAGGTTAGTTAGGAAGGTTCAGTCGCTAGGTATACATGGGGAGGTAGTAAATTGGATTAGACACTGGCTCAATGGAAGAAGCCAGAGAGTGGTTGTGGAGGATTGCTTCTCTGAGTGGAGGCCTGTGACTAGTGGTGTGCCGCAGGGATCGGTGTTGGGTCCATTGTTGTTTGTCATCTATATCAATGATCTGGATGATAACGTGGTAAATTGGATCAGCAAGTTTGCTGATGATACAAAGATTGGAGGTGTAGTGGACAGTGAGGAAGGTTTTCAAAGCTTGCAGAGGGATTTGGACCAACTAGAAAAATGGGCTGAAAAATGGCAAATGGAATTTAGCGCAGACAAGTGTGAGATATTGCACATTGGAAGGACAAACCAAAGTAGAACGTACAGGGTAAATGGTAGAACTCTGAAGAGTGCAGTTGAACAGAGGGATCTGGGAATAGGTACAGAATTCCCTAAAAGTGACATCACAGGTGGATAGGGTCATAAAGAGTGCCTTTGGTACATTGGCCTTTATAAAAGTTGGAGTGTTATGGTAAGGTTATATAAGGCATTGATGAGGCCGAATTCAGAGTATTGTGTACAGCTTTGGTCACCTAGTTACAGGAAGGATGTAAATAAGGTTGAAAGAGTGCAGAGAAGGCTCACAAGGATGTTGCCGGGACTTGAGAAGCTGAGTTACAGAGAGAGATTGAAAAGGATGGAACTTTATTCCCTGGAGCGTAGAAGATTGGGGGGAGATTTGATAGAGGTGTATAAGATTTTGATGGGTATAGATAGAGTGAATGCAAGCAGGCTTTTCCGCTGAGGCTAGGGGAGAAAAAAACCAGAGGGCATGGGTTAAGGGTGAAAGGAGAAAAGTTTAAAGGGAATATTAGGGGGGGCTTCTTCACGCAGAGAGTGGTGGGAGTGTGGAATGAGCTGCCGGGTAAAGTGGTAAATGCCAGGTCACTTTTAACATTTAAGAAAAACTTGGACGGGTTCATGGATGAGAGGGGTGTGGAGGGATATGGTCCAAATGCAGGTCAGTGGGACAAGGCAAAAAATGGTTCGGCACAGACAAGAAGGGCCAAAAGACCTGTTTCTGAGCTGTAATTTTCTATGGTTCTATTGTCATGGAAACACCCTGGGGACTCTTCTCTTGGTTTAAGAGTATCCCAAGCATAGTCTTTTGAGCATAGGACTAAGATGGCCCAATGATAGGTAAATTTGTAAGTCAGGGATGATATACTGTTGGGCAATGTAACTATCCTCATTCCCAAAGTGTTGCATCAGACTGAAACTTGAATGTGGTGATTCGAGGCTGCAGCATAGTTCCACCGAGTCACTCAAGATCAATTAGCTCAGCAGAGGTAAGCAATTGAACCTAGGTTCATCCTGACTTGTGAGACTACTGCATCGGTTGCTGGACCTTCGGGATTTCTAAAAAAATGTAGAACTATAGAAACCCTACAGTACAGAAAGAGGCCATTTGGCCCATTGAGTCTGCACTGACCACAATCTCACCCAGGCCCTACCCCCATATCCCTACATATTTACCCGCTAATCCCTCTAACCTATGCATCTCAGGACACTAAGGGACAATTTTAGCACGGCCAATCAACCTAATCCGCACATCTTTGGACTGTGGGAGGAAACCAGAGCACCCGGAGGAAGCCCACTGCTACCTTCCGACTGCTACCTTTAAGTAAATAAACCTGTGGTGCTGGTGGGTACAGAGGTAATGAAAAATAAGAAGAACATGATCAAAATGCAGACATTCATTTGGTCTGTTACTCGTTATATAAATTGCTTCTTATGCCTGTCTGATTTCTATTTCATTGCGTCAGTTAGTTGAAGTTTGAGATGAATCTGATCTTAGTTTATTCTTGCAAATTGGGAATTGTATTTAGAATCCAAATTTGAGAGAAACTACCAAGGAACTAAGGAAGAATGGATCCTGAAATCCTCATGTTAACTGCTTTGAATGAGTGGGACTGATTCACCTTGTCTTCAAACAGAGACTTTCAGATGGGAACTTTAGGTGGTGACAAATTTCCCTCTTATTGAAGCTTCCCTACCTATGATGTACGTAAACCAGCAAACTAATTTTCTATTGTTCGTATGGACTTCATCCTGTATTGCTTGTGCTCACTGAATGAAAAGCCGACAAGCTGAGGATACTGTGGTGATGTTGAACCATTGGCATTGGTCCACAGGTAATAGAAGGCAAACAAAAGTCAATAGCTAATGTTTCTACTCAACTGAAGTCTAATAATTTTGCCCAATTTAAGTGGCCGAGAAGCATTTGCTTTTCACTACAGATGTTATAATTTCAAATGTGTTGCAGTGATTATGCCGTTTTGTGCTATGCTGGGCCAGAACTAGTGTGGAATGGATTGGCACTCCACTCCTTTTCATTTAACTTAGCCTGGGGCTAAGCGCATTTCTTTCCCAGAATTCCGATCCAGTTGTGGTGAGAAATGTGCAGCCCAGCTGGCTCCTGAGTCCTTCCAGTTCAAGACAGCAGTGTCAAGGGATTGGAAGCCATGCCTCCTTTTCACGTCAATAGCTGCCATATACCAGAAAGTTTAACGGTCCCAGTCACTTTGAGAAGGTAAGGGTAAGTAAGCTGAATGAGCGAGGGGGTAGGGAAGTTGTTGGGGTGGGGAATGTGTCAGAGTCAAGAGGTTGAAGGATTAGGGGACATCAGATAGTTAGGTGGTTTGGGGTTGGGTGGTCAGAAGAGGGGGTTCCAAAGGTCAGGGGGAAAAGAGCCAGATGGTCGGGGGGAAGGGATTGGGTGGTCGGGGGAGAGGGATTGGGTGGTTAGGGAGAGAAATTGGTTAGTCAGAGGGAAGGTCAATCAGGTGTTTAAGGGGACGAGAGGTTTAGTTGGGGGGGGGTTGAGTGGTCAGGGTGGGAGGTTAGTCAAGGGTTGGGGAAGATAGTTGGGGGGTGGGGGAATAGTTGGAGGAGTGGCCAAGGCTGGGGGAGCAGTTGGGAGGGTGAGTAGTAGTTGATGTAGTGGTCGGAAGGGAATGGGTGATTGGGTAGATGGGGGTGTAGTCAATGGGGATGATCCAGGGGGGTACAGGGTGCTCGGAGGATAGAGGGGTGTTGGGGGCTAATTGTGGTGAGGTGGGGGGGTGTCTGGGGTCAGTAGTCTCGTTACCCAAAAGATAGAAGTTAATTCTTCTAATTTTCCTAAGTAATTAGGGTCGCAAGAGAGTCAGAGCCATCCAAAGTCTCTGATTCAAATCAAGAGTTTTGGATGGCTCCCAGTACAGAGTTAAAGCCTTTTTTAAAGATTGAACTTGTCAGACCATTTCCATGCAGTCCTGCATAGGGAGGGGGGAGATTCCGCTGCAAACACCTCTGGGGTATAGCCCCCCAGATTACAGATATTTGGGCCAAAGTGTACTTGATTCCACATCACAAACAATGTTCTGACCTTTTTGTCTTCAGCCACTCTCACCCTGTAAGTTATGTAAGGAAAGAAACTTTGGGAGTTGGAATGAAAAGTCTAGATCTACTAATATATATTCACATTCCTGAATTGGATAGTTTTTTTGATGGACAGCAGTGGTGTCGTGCCCAATTTTGAGGTAGTGGAGCTCTAAGAAAATGTTTTTGCTGTATCATTTCTACATTTGCTCTTATGTTTTTTTCTTACTAATAATTTTAAGTCCCCAAAAGTAAGTAAAACTATGGTTTTCAGGTGAATAATATTAGTGCCCCCACAGCCACCAATCTCTTTCTCACCCCTCCCACTAATGATCTCCCCCACCCCCAATCCTTCTCCCGTCAAACTCCCATCCTCTCAACCTCCTCCTACCTCAGTCCTATTCCACACCCAACACCCTTCTCCATCCTCCCAACACTCCATCTCCCCAATTCCCTGACTTCCCCTGCAGCAGTGCAGCAATGAGTGAAACTGACCTAACGAGCAGCTTTAAAAGAAATCACAACTCTTAGTCTGAAAGTTCTGATTTTTTAAAGCCGGTCTGGCAGGTCCAAACCTCTGGCGGCTCAGTGTGGATGGCAAGAACTGCTTTTAAAACATCGAGTCTGGGTTCTCCTCCCCCACCCCTCCGAACCCGAAGGGATGACTCCTGCTCCTAGGTCCTACGTTCTTATATTGACATACATATAGTTTTCCATGTATTTATACCGCATTATTTACCAGAATTTCTGATTATATTGCTCATGCCGTTTACGCAACAGTTTTACCAATGTGCACATCTACATTACTACTCTAAAACTGCGAGCCAGTAAATAGTATCAAGAAATGTAATTTAATCTAGCCCACTCGATCTTAATGATTATTGATTGTGTAAATTGCACACAAAATCATCTCGTAACTGTTGCAAGAACAAATAATATTAAATCAAGTGAGCCATTACGCATTATAATGTGCATTTCTTCTCATACATATCCGGTGAAAAGTGTGGCACAGTGAAAATGTGCAATCGTTATCATAATGTTCTTCTTTTTCATGTAAAATAAATCTGTAATTATAAATGCAGATTTTCTATTCATACTAAAACACAATATTCATTTTCAATTGTGTTTGGGGGGGATGGGGGAGGATTGGGGGGGGGGATGGGGGGAGGATGGGGGGAGGATGGGGTGGACAAGGCTGAATATTTGCCTATAGCGCCTGATAATCCTATTTTGTGGCAAATCAGTAAAACTAAATTAACAAATTCAGGGCAGTAAAAAGGCAGCCACTTAAAGAGATACTGCATCAAATAAAAATAAATTCCAAAGGAACCTTAACTCCTTGAACAAAAGGTGATTAAAGGAATGTCACTAAAACACCCCAGTCCCTGCAATGCCCATGTGGCACAGAAAGGCTTGATACAGCCAGCTGATTCCGCGTGCTCTCTCTGCAAGGATACACTGCTGTGAACCTACTCGTGGAAGAGGGGCAGACAGTTGGGCCAGACAACCTCCTCGATTTCCCGTCGCCTGGACCTGTTGATGACAAGTTTAGCCATGGGCAGGTTGAGGGCAAAGGCAAAATACTGCGGATGCTGGAATATGAAACAAAAACAGGAAGTGCCTGAAAATCTCAGCAGGTCTGACAGATCTGTGGAGAGAGAATAGAGCCAACATTTCGAAGAGCTCTGACGAAGGGTCACCTTGATTCGAAACGTTGGCTCTATTCTCTCTCGACCGATCTGTCAAACCTGCTTAAATTTTCTAGCGTTTTTTGTTTTTGTTGTCGCAGGCTAAGGGTGCCTGAGATCTTGCACTGGTTCTGTTTATTGTGTAATTCTGTGTTTAAGTTTAAGTTTATCTATTAGTGTCACAAGTAGGCTTACATTAACACAGCAATGAAGCTATTGCGAAAATCCCCAAGTCACCATACTCCGGCGCCTGTTTGAGTACACTAAGGGAGAATTTAGCATGGCCATTGCACCTAACCAGGACATCTTTTGGACGGTGGGAGGAAACTGGAGCACTCAGAGGAAACCCACCCAGATACAGGGAGAACATGTAGACTCTGCACAGACAGTGACCCAAGGTTGGAATCGAACCCAGGTCCTTGATACTGTGAGGCAACTGTGTTAACTGCTGTGCCATCATGTCATCTATTGTACTGATGTGAAAGAGATTAATTGGGGCTGCACCTTTGCTTTTATATGTATATATATATATATATATATATATAAATATAAATAGGAGCAGGCTTAATGCAGTGTTCTTGGCTGGAGGTATACAGCATGCAACATGTGTCTCTGTAAATAAAAGATTATAAGAATATAAAACTAGGGCTCCAGTGTTCGATTCTTCACTGCCTTGCTATCTGAGTTATAACATGGCCTATACAATAGTTCTGATATCAGAAAATAAACTTTCTCTGTGTCATTTCCAGGCCTCCAGGGTTTCCATGGAGGGAGGTGGCTCGCTATTGGCTGCCACAGGATCTTCTGGTCCCGCCAAAGTCAATGGCCATTTGTGTTGCTCACCAGCTGTGCCACCAGGGAACCCCCACAGCGTGACGCCTCTGGTGAGACCGGAAGATCCCATCAACAGGAAGGGCTGGAAAATCCTGGCCTTAGTCTTGACTATGAAAGTCACGTTGATGAAATCCAAACATAACATCATTTAGTAATAGGCGTGCTACATGTTTGTCATTACAAGTATTATATAGAGCTTCTACTGTTCTATAGTTTCCACAGTAAGAAGTCTCACAACACCAGGTTAAAGTCCAACAGGTTTATTTGGTAGCAAAAGCCACTAGCTTTCGGAGCGCTGCCCCTTCGTCAGGTGAGTGGGAGCTCGATTCACAAACAGGGCATATAAATACACAAACTCAATTTACAAAATAATGGTTGGAATGCAAGTCTTTACAGGTAATCAAGTCTTAAAGGTACAGACAATGTGAGTGGAGAGAGCATTAAGCACAGGTTAAAGAGATAGAAACATAGAAACCCTACAGTGCAGAAGGAGGCCATTCGGCCCATCGAGTCTGCACCGACCACAATCCCACCCAGGCCCTACCCCCACATATCTTACCCGCTAATCCCTCTAACCTACGCATCCCAGAACTCTAAGGGACAATTTTTTAACCTGGCCAATCAACCTAACCCATCCATTGTCGTAGTGTGCAGACGCTACAATAACGGATGAATGAACACCGCTCGACAATCACCAGGCAAGAGTATTCTCTTCCTGTTGGGGAAGACTTCAGCGGTCACGGGCATTCGGCCTTTGATGTTCGGGTAAGCGTTCTCCAAGGTGGCCTTCACGACACACGACAACGCAGAGTCACTGAGCAGAGACTGATAGCCAAGTTCCGCACACATAAGAACGGCCTCAACCGGGATCTTGGGTTCATGTCACACTATCTGTAATCCCCATGACTTGCCTGGGCTTGCAGAATCTCACTAACTGTCCTGTCTGGAGACAATCCACATCTCTTTAACCTGTGCTTAACGCTCTCTCCACTCACATTGTCTGTACCCTTAAGACTTGATTACCTGTAAAGACTCGCATTCCAACCATTATTTTGTAAATTGAGTTTGTGTCTTTATATGCCCTGTTTGTAAATAGAACTCCCACTCACCTGACGAAGGGGCAGCACTCCAAAAGCCAGTGGCTTTTGCTACCAAATAAACCTGTTGGATTTTAACCTGGTGTTGTGAGACGTCTTACTGTGTTTACCCCAGTCCAACGCCAGCATCTCCACATCATGACTATTGTTTCCACTACATGGATGTTCAGAGAGGTCCCCGAGGTCTAGTTATGATCCTGCTGGCATTTAATGTTTATGCCATGTTTCATTAGTATGTGGTGCTTTCCTGGTGTTTGGCTGTGCTATCTCATTAATATTTGAAGAAGGGTCATATTCAACTCAAAACATTACGGGTGTTTCTCTCTCCACAGATGCTGCCAGACCTGCTGCATATTTCAAGCACTTTCTGTTTTTATTTCTGATCTCCAGAATCTTTGGTATTTTGCTTTTATATTCTCCCCATGTTTAGCTCTGGTTCCTCTGCTATATAATACTTCTCTGGTGACAGGTTAGAACTTAGAAAAATATCAAAGTGAAAATGGCCTCAGTCTGTTTTGGCTCTAATAGCAAGTCGTACTTTCCACAAATGTACAATGGCTATTGTTTCTTGTGACTAATCCTAGCCCGATGACATTTCATGTGTTTATCTATATTGAATTCTCACCCTGCTTCATTTTGGTATTTACTCAGATCTGATCCTGCTGGGATTTAAGATTTTCCTTGTATCCTTGATTAGAAGTGTAAATTTGACATCTTTTGAGCTACTTGAAGGTGAATGGAAATTGAATCAATTCAAAAGAATCTGTCTCCAGGAAGAGGTTCACATCACTTTGCAGTCAACGGAGTTGAAACTTCGCTGCCAAAACGCTAAGCAAATGCCACAAAAATAAAACGCAGTTTGCTATCATACCTCGGCTCCGGCGTCTGCTGCGGGAAGGGTCGGTGTAAAATGTCAGCTGAGGTTCATTGTCCGCTTCCGTCCCAGAATCACCTTCAGGGTTCAAAAAGGCAGATCCAGCTGCAAAGAAGAAAAAGAGGTTAAGAAACCCGTCGACATGGGACTCAGGTTAGTAAGGAAAATGCAACACTTGTTCAGTGGAACCTACTGAAACATGGTCACTTTTGGTAACCTAGGATGGTTACCAAAGCCTTTCCTACAAAAGTGAATGTAGGGTGAAAGAATAGGGATGGGGCAGGTGGACATTGACACATATACACTTTTGGAGAAAAAGGCTAGATAGGCTAAATATATAGCTTTCATTCCATGTGTCATGATCAGTTTTAAGGTGTTTCCTCCAAGTTGCTCATAATCAATATATTTGTAGGGGAATTTTCTGAGCTTTGGAGTGAGTGTATCCATCTAAAATAGCTCACAGCAAAGCCTTTTGTACATACAAGGAAAGGTTAGTTTATTTTACACCCTGAAGGTTGCTTAGGAAACTGTGACACACATGCACACATTCACACAAACGTACACACGCACAGACACACACAAAGAATAACTGCAGATGACGATAAAAACAATGCTTTAAAAAATTGAATCAAGCTCAGTCACTGTGTCAGTGTGCAGTTGCTTTGAAGTCGAGATGTCGCGTTGTCTGAAGCGAAGGCTTGGAATTGTGGAACTGTGTCAGCAACTGCAATGCTTTCCCTAGATGACTTTTTGGAGGCTGCATTCACAGAATTTATAGATGGAACAGGATAAGGGGAGAGAATGGTCCCATGTCTCACTTTAGCAGTGCTGCAGGAATGGCCCCTGGTAGTCTGGTTAATTACAGCAATTTGAAAGCCGGGCTTCTTGGATTCTTCTCTCTCCCATGATGTCAGCAGTCTTTCTCTGCTACTCTGAAGATGTCCCTGAAAACAGTTCTGCTATATCTTTAGCAGCGAGTATGGCCACTGTAAAATGAGACCTGGACAAACTGCCAAGTCATCTTCCAAGTAAGGCATTTGGATAATTTAAATTAAAACTCTGAACTCTTTTCCCACCTGTGGCTTTAGCTTTTCTGCTGGCCAAGGTGGAATTTAAATTCTTACAATGAGGCATTGCAAAACTCCATTAGCTCCTGGACAAGGTCACATAATTAAATTAAGGATTGCCTTTTGACCTCACAAAAGACAATCATAGTCTGATCTACAAGTCGATCTGGTAGCTTGGAGTCATTTTAATATTCAGTTTTCTTTCAATCAGTTCAAGATTTTTCGATGTAACCTTAAAATACTGTCTTTTTAATTGCAATATTATGACTGTCCTTCATAACACATGCTTTCTGATATGGTCTTCTCTAACACAAGCTTTGCTAATGATGCACCTTAATTAAAAACTTTAACAGTCACTCAATGGCTGGTTTGGTGAATAGCTGAGCAAACAGACCAACAAAACTTTAGGTTCAGCACCAGGAAAGAAGTGGTCTTGGACCTTAATGTTTGAAAGTTGCAAATAGCCTGAAACTACATTGACTTCCAGGCAAGCTACAACTCATTTTAAAATTCTTCTCTTTGTTTTCAAATCCCTCTGTTGCCTTACCCCTCTCTATCTCCATAATCTCCTCTAACCCCGTAGAGCTCTACCATATCTGTTTTCCTTTAATTCTGACCTCTTCAGAATCCCAGATTTTAATTACTCCAATCATTGTTGGTCGTGCCCTCAGCTATCTTGCCCTAAACTCTGGAATACCCTCCATCTCAGCCACTCTGCTTTCTTCTTTTGGGATACTCATTAAAATTTCCCTCCGACTGAACTTTTGGCCATTTCCCCCTCAATTGTCTGATGTAGCTTGGTGTCAATCTTTAATTTATAATGCTCCTGTAAAGCAAGTTGGGACATTTCATTCCATTCGAGGTGTTATGTAAGTACATAAGATTGTTGTTCAATCACTATGAATGGAGCCATATTTCAAGGCAACATATGTGAAGAAACAGACAAGGGTTGGAATGAACTTGGCGTAATGACCAGTGCTGTTCAGTACATTGCCAACAATTAATATCAAGGCTCACACAAATAATGGCCACTTACAAAACGTCATTGAGTGATGGTTGGTCTGTATCCAAGATGCTTTGTCTGTTAATCAGGAGAAAGAAATTAGAGTATGAGAGGAAGATAGCTCGAAACGTAAAAACAGATAGCAAGAATTTCTACAGATTTTTAAAAAGGAAAAGAGTAAGGAAAGTGAATGTTGGTCCTCTAGAAAGTGAGGATGGGGAGTTAATAATTGATAATAAAGAAATGGCAGATGAAATAAACAAATATTTTGCTTCTGTCTTCACTATGGGGGATTCAAAAAACATACCAGCAACAGCTGTAAACCAGCATGTGGGAAGAGAGAGAGGAATTTGGTGAAATCACAATCACTAGGGAAACTGCACTGAGCAAAATGTTGGAGATGGATAACTCTCTGGGTCCTGATGGACTTCACCCTAGAAAATGATTTGGTATTAATTTTCCAAAACTCTCTAGATTCTGGAAAGCAGTAAATATAACACTTCTATTCAAGAAGGGAGGGAGGCAGAAAACAGGCCACTATTTAGGCTAATTAGCTCAACACCTGTATTGTGGAAAGTGTTAGAATTGATAATTGAAGAGGTTATAGCTGGGTGCTTGGAAAATCTCAAGGTAATCAGCACAAGTTAGCATGGTTTTGTGAAAGGGAAATCATGTTTAACCAATTTGAAGGAACAACATGAACTGTAGATAAAGGGGAATCTGTATTGTACTATACTGTATTGCACTGTATTTGTATCTCCAGAAGGCATTTGAAAAGGTACCACATTAAAGGTTACTTTGGAAAATAAAAGCTCATGGTGTAACAAGCAATATTGGCATGGATAGGAGATTGGCTGGCTGGCCAAAAACAGTATGCATAAATGAGTCTTTGTCTGATTTGCAGGGTGTGACTCGTGGGGTGGTGAGTGGTGTCTGGCAAGGGTCTGTACTGGGGCATCAACTTTTTACAATTTATATCAATGAATTAGATGAAGGCATGGCAACTAAATTTGCAGATGACACAAAGATAGGTATGAACATATTTTGTGAAGAAGTCATTAGGAGGTTGCAAATGGATATAGATAGGTTGAGTGAGTGGGCAAAAATCTGGCAGATGGAATATAATGTGGGAAAATGTGAAGTTGTTCACTTTGGCAGGAAGAAAAGCAGAATATTACTTAAATGGAGAATGACTGCAGAATTCAGAGGTGCAAAGGGATCTAGGTATTCTAATGCATAAGTCACAAGAAGTTGCAGGTCGACCAAGTAATTAAGAAGGCTAATGGAATATTGAAGTAAAGAAGTTATCCGTCAGTTATACAGACAACATCCTGAATACTGTGTGCAGTTTTAGTCTCCTTATTTAAGGAAGGATGTAAATGCATTGGAGGTATTTCAGAGGAGGTACTAGATTGATGCTTGGAATGAGTGGGTTGTCTTATGAGGATAGGTCATACAGACTGGGCTTACTTCCATTGGAGGTTGGAAGAGTGCGCGGTGACTTTATTGGTGCATATAAGATCGTCAACAGTCTCAACAAGGTGGATGTTGAAAGGATGCTTCCTCTTGTGGGTGACTCCAGAACGAGCAGACCCTGTTTTAAAATTAGGGATCAACCTTTTCGGACAGAGATGAGGAGAATTTTTTTCTCTCAGCAGGTTGTGCAGCTTTGGAACTCGGCCTCAAAAGCCAGTAGAAGCGGGGATCAATGAATAATTTATAAGGCGGAGCTAGATAGATTATTGTTAGGCAAGGGAGTCAAAGATTGCTGGGGTAGGTGGGAATGTGGAACTCAACGTAAATTTATCGGCCATGATATTATTGAATGGCGAAGCAGGCTCAAGGGGCCAAATGGCCTACTTCTACTCCTATTTTATATATTCATATCTTGCAGAGGACTCAATTACAGCAGCAAAGAAAATTAAGAAAAATTAGCTGAAAAGCAGAAAGTAAAAAACAAATCTTAAAATAAAGCCTCCAAATGATAAACAAAGAATATAATTTGATAGCAAAGCATCAAGAGTATGAAATGAATTTTTCATTAAAATATATGCAGTCAACCAATTTTTAAAAAACAGGTGCCGGTTACCCAAAACAGCATCTTTAACTTGCTTCAACATACTTCAATATTTGTTCAGGAAACATGGGTTAAAATGAAATAGCTGGTAACAGTAGCCAGTTTTTGTTATTATTATAATGCTGAGGCTATTGGCACTCTATTATTTATGCATAAGCCGTGCAGCAAATTCAGGCAGGGGGCAGAGGTGTGGTTAAATGTGAATGTCTAAAAATTGTCATCTAAGTTGCACCCCTCTTCTTTTATTGTTGTGACTATGGCAAACTGCTCCCTGTCTCACTATTGAAATGCATTGACTTTGATGAAGCTGCTGCATTTGTGTGAACTCGCGCCACCACAGATATTTAGGGTTAGCAATTACAATCGTAAGTCCACTTTTAATTTATTAATGATGGACAACCTACTTTCCTGAAAATTATCTATTATAAGGGCGGCACAGTGGCACAATGGTTCGCACTGTTTCCTTGCAGTGCCACGGACCCAGGTTCATTTCCAGTCTTGGCTGACTGTCTGTGTGAAGTTTGCACATTCTCCCTTTGATTTGATTTATTATTGTCACATGCATTATCATACAGTGAAAAGTATTGTTTCTTGCGCGCTATACAGATAAAACATATCGTTCATAGAGAAGGAAACGAGAGAGTACAGAATGTAGTGTTACAGCCATAGCTAGGGTGTAGAGAAAGATCAACTTAATGCAAGGTAAGGCCATTCAAAAGTCTGACAGCAGCAGGGAAGAAGCTGTTCTTGAGTTGGTTGGTATGTGACCTCAGACTTTTGTATCCTTTTTCCCAAAGGAAGAAGGTGGGAGAGTGAATGTCCGGGTGCTTGGGGTCCTTAATTATGCTGGCTGCTTTGCCGAGGCAGCGGGAAGTGTAGACAGAGTCAATGGATGGGAGGCTGGTTTCGCGTGATGGATTGGGTTAAATTTACAATCTTTTGTAAATCCTTGCAGTCTTGGGCAGAGCAGGAGCCATACCAAGCTGTGATACAACCAGAAATAATGCTTTCTATGGTGCATCTGTAAAAGTTGGAGAGAGTCATAGCTGACATGCCAAATTTTCTTAGTCTTCTTAGAAAGTAGAGGAGTTGGTGAGCTTTCTTAACTATAGTGATGGCATGGCGGGACCAGGACAGGTTGTTGGTGATCTGGACACCTAAAATCTGGATACCAAATTAAATATGTTTAAAATCTTCCCAAAAATGGCAAAACCCAAGGTAATGAGACTTTGTACTTCATAGAATCATAAAATCCCTACAGTGCAGAAAAAGGGCATTAAGCCCTCTCCACCTGCGTCTGCATGGGTTTCCTCTGGGTTCTCCGGTTTCCTCCCACACTCCAAAGGTGTTCAGGTTAGGTGGATTGGCCATGGTAAATTGTCCCTTAGTGTCCCAAGATGTGTAGGTTCAATGGATTAGCCATTGTGAATGTGCGGGGTTACAGAAGAAGAGTCTGGGTAAGACACTCTGTCAGACAGGTGGTGCAAACTCGATGGGCTTAATGCTCTCCTTCTGCACGGTAGGGATTCTATGATTCTATGAAGTACAAAGTCTCATTGCCTTGGGTTTTGCCATTTTTGGGAAGATTTTAAGCATATTCAATTTGAATTATTTTCCCTTTCCTTTCTGTCTTTTTCTCTCAACCAAATCTTGCTCTTTCTTTCCTGTTTCTCCATACTTGATTTGTCTTTGAATTTGCCCTCTATTTTTCAACCATCTTCTGAACTGAATTTAATATAAGGAGATACCCAATTACTTGCCACTTAGTCAAGTCTCAGTTGCCCTTTCTCTGTCACTGCTGTTATTAGCTCGCCCTCTCACCCATTTTCTGGGCAAATATTGGGCCAGATCTTCCAACCAGTGATGATGCTGCACACAGCGCTGCTGACTGCGAAGATCACTGCGTGCTTACCTTTTTGCGCACTGTTAGCTGGGACTTCTGCTCCCATTTGTAATAATGAAGCCTTGGTGCCGCCACCATCCACAGGAAAAACTGCCAAAGTGGAGCAGCAGAGAAGCCGCACCTTTTTTTTTTAAAGTGACACCAGCTGTCAAATAGCACTGGATTTCTCACACCAACCTCTGATGTTTTTATATGTTTTATTGGG
This sequence comes from Mustelus asterias, assembly GCF_964213995.1. NCBI lineage: Eukaryota > Metazoa > Chordata > Chondrichthyes > Carcharhiniformes > Triakidae > Mustelus > Mustelus asterias. The sequence goes on from NC_135808.1 coordinate 59,889,723, forward strand.
GTTGGATTTTCCAGCCCTTCCCACTGGCTGAGTACGCTACATAGTGCCTCTGTTCTGGGACACCTCATACCAGCCTGCAGGAACCTCGGTGAGTGTACTCAGTCTTCGGAGGCAGAAGTCCCTTCACCAAAATCCCTTTATTTACAACTCTAACAGCAGTATACAGAGTGTTAGCAGTCTACCTCCGGGGGTATCAGAGGAACTAACACTCCCGGTTAAGTACAAGGCAAAGACTCCCTGATTGGCCCATCAATTGGATCCTTAATCAGGGAATTCGTACTCCAATAGGCCAACCTCAATGGCCTGATTGAAGTCATTACAATGAGCATGTAGTATAGTTTGAGTGTACTTGCTGAAATGACTTATGCATGAATGGCCACTAAGTAGCTGTTTATGGGGTGCGCAGCATTAGGCAGAGCTCTACAGACAGGACAATCCATTACTGTTGCAAGCCATACTTTCAAAAAGTCGGGGCGGGTGGAAGTGTGGGAAGGGTGCCCTTAAATACACAAGACTGGGTCAAGGTAGAAAGGTATATCCAACTGCCAGTAGCTTCTAGAATGAAGTAAAAGCTTTTTTTCTCACTATTACAGTTGCAGTTTTAAGCCTGGTGGCCATTTTAATGTCAATAGCACCGCTTCATAGGCAAAGCCGATAGAAAACCTGCGAAGACAGCAATAATGTGATACCACCACCACTGCAGTCAGGCAACAGGACGATTGGGTCATTAACAAGCTCAATAAGCTTGTTAATTAGTAATTTCAAAATGGTTGATTTCTATGCCAACTCCACTACCCATAGTTTCAGAGACTGGTATGATGAGGATGTTGTATTGCTGGCTCAACATCATCATCCCCGACTTTACTTTGGCACAAGGATGGGTCTGCCAATTTAATCCAGCCCCATGGTTCCCTCTTGAATAAGTGCTGTTGACTACCATGTGATTTTAAGACCGGTTTCATATTTCTACCGTGTATAAATCAGATGAAGTCATCTGGTCGTTATCAGTTATGTCTCCTAATTTGCAAACACAGATGCGAGGTGACTCAGAGTTTATCCCCTGTAATGGTTGGCATACTCTCTTTATTTTCTGGTTGTGGGGTGAAATTCCAGTTGTTTGTCTATCATCATTATCCTTGTACTGGGAGTCAATACTTTCTCCAGGAAAGAAATACCTGATTGCCCAAGGAAAGATCCAATCAATATCATTAGAAACAGACATGTATCCAACAAAGTGACCTTAAATCAAAAATTGAGAACTAGTGCACAAGCTTGAATAACTTGTTATAAGCGCTTTTTGTGGGGATGGGGCTAGGTCCCAAGAGACGAAAGTTTTTTTTACAAGATTTTATTTGTGTTCAATATCCAGTTCTAACTGTATTCTCAAAACACTGTCAAGTGTGCCTGCATATCTCTAGTGTCTAAGTAATAGAGATGTGGATATTGGTGGAGATGAAAATAGCATTGATTGCCAGATGATATCTAGGGACTGAGAAACCCATAATCCTGTCTGCTACAGAGCAAATTCTGTTTTTCTCTGCACCGACAAGTGATGCCAGTCAATGCACAGAGGTGCAAAGCCACCCTTCTATTTCATCAACTTGCTGAAGAGTTTACATGCCTAATGTCAGTCAAATGACTTTGTGCATGTGAAAGCCTCCATGTGAAGAGAGATTTGAAAAGTTAAAAAGATAGGGCAAGACAATAGTGCAGGCTAACAATATGGGTATTGTAACCATTGCATGACAGGGAGGGACAATGTGTACAAATCCATGAGTACAAATGTGTTAAAGTAGAGGGAAAAATGACTTTAAACTACAAGAGGGGGAGGAAGGTTCAGGTGAAAGGAGATTTAGAAATTAAAGATAAAAGTACATCAATATGGGTAAAGATAAGCTGAGTGGGACAGGAATAGACAGAGAGTTTAACAGTAATAGTATATCAGAGAGTAAGGTCCATACAGGGAATAGGAGTCAAACAAATTGAAATCATTTTATCTGAATGCATAGTGTATCCACAATAAAACAGATGAACTAGTGGCATAGCAACATTAGGAATGCTTTGCTAAGTTCTAAGGCTTACAAATGGATTATCTCAGCAAAGGGTCTGTTTTCAGAAGCTGAAATGGAGTGTTTGCTTTGATTGAATGGCATCTTCATGAGGTAATAGTAAGTTGTTCGTTCTTGAGCTGTTTCTTTCAATGCCCACATGCTTATTTGGATAGGATTCTGAGACGTGATGTGAGCTAAAGCTTCTGTCATTGATACTACTATAATGGCTCTGTCTTATTGACACTTTTATAGGGTTCTAAGGGCAGCCGTTTCTTCAAAGCAGATTTTTGAATGGGTTTTTTAAGTGCATATGAAGACTTGTCATTGTTATGACATGGTTTTATAGTGCATGGTGGCTGAGTGGGCATGGAGGATGCAGGGGATCATGGAAGGCAACGGGGTGCATAGAGGGCAAGAGGGTCATGAGGGCATGGAAAGGGCACAAGGGTCATGGAGGGCATGGAAAGGGCATGAAGGTATTTGAGGGCATGGGAAGGATATGGAAGAATGGAGTGCGCATGGGGGACATGGAAGGAGCATGGTGGGGCCTGGGTTAAATCCTTTAAAATGATCCCAAATCCAGACTATGGTTCACAACTCCCCTGAGAGAGCATGAACCACATGTCCTCAATAAGCTGGCCTGTCACAACAAAAAGGCCACAGCGGAACTTACCAGGTCGGAAATGCAAGGAGCAAGCTCCCTATGAGAATTGGTGGTGCTGGGAATGAGAGTGGGAATTCTAGGATCTGGTTCTGCCTGCCATTTGTAAAGGACTCTGGAGGCAACTTGACTACGTCCAAATGTAGCCTGTTAAGTGCAAATGTAAATGCTGGAATATTTTTAAACAAATGAACAACAGCCCTACACATTTCGTGCATCACCTGTCTTCAAAATCACAGCAAATGAAAATAGATGGGTTTCACTCCATAATATATTGACCACCTTGGAGGTCAATTGTAATCTAATATTTGCCCTAAACATAATGAACATTATTATGATAAAGAGAATCAAAATATGCAGACTGTGGCACCACAACTGAGGGGCAAAACTTTGCAATGGAAAAACCAACACATCTGCACCATGTTGGAAGAAAAAGAAGCAGAATATGGACATTAACTGGGTGTTAAGCAAGAAGTTTGGGTACACAAGTGGAATGCAAATCAATGCTGAAAATTGGGAGATGATACATTTTGGAAGCAAAGATAAGAAATGAACTATACATCAATAGTATGGTTATAAATAGAGTAATGGGGCAGAATAACCCTGGTGTCAATATAAAGCTATTATAAGGTAGCAATGCAACTAGATAAAGTCATTAAAAAGCAAACTGAGTCCTTGGATTTGTGTGTTGAAGAATATAATACAAAAACAAAGGAGAATTGCTGAATTTGTACAAGAACTCAATTAGGTTTCAATTCATGTGCAGCTTTAAGCATCCATTGTAAGAAAGATATGGAAGCAGTGGAAATGTCCAGACACAATTTAATTCACTTGGATTGAATTATCAGTTCACATTTACAAAGGGATCAATGAGAATTTAACACTTTTTTTAACTGGAGCTGAGGAATAATAAAACGAAACTTGCATTCACATCACCGGTTGTCCCAAAGTACTTTATAGGCAGTGAAGGACTTTTTGAACAGGAGGGAGAGGTACCATAGTGGTAATGACACTGCAATGGTAACCCAGAGGCTAATGCTCTGGGGTGGTATTTGAATCCAGTTCATAAAAATCTAGAATTAGAAACATGAGTCTGAAACTATTATAGATTGCTGTGCCCCATATGTTTCGCCAATGTCTTTAGGAAAGGAAATCTGCTGTCCTTATCTGATCTGCCCTCGATGTGACACCAGTCCCACAGATATGTGGTTGACTTTTGGTTGTGTCACACAGCTGTACCAAATTGCTAAGACAAGTCAGAATGTGAGAAAACCAGATGGACCACCTGGCATCAACCTAGGCTCCAAAACAACAAAGGCACATTCAACCTTGTTGACACCGCAATGTTCTCCTCAGAAACAGCTGGGGCCTTAAGCAAAGCTTAACCTAGCAAAACTGAAGTTAATGGGAATCGGTGAAAACCGCACTAATTCAAATCATAGCACAGTAAGTAGTCTCAACACCAGGTTAAAGTCCAACAAATTTATTTGGTAGCACAAGCTTTCGGAGCGTTGCCCCTTCATCAGGTGAGTGAAGAGTTCAGTTCACAAAAGCAAGTTCCACACACATGAGGACGGCCTCAACCGGGATATTGGGTTCATGTCACACCATATGTAACCCCCACGACTTGCCTGGGCTTGCAAAATCTCACTAACTGTCCTGGCCGGAGACAATTCACACCTCTTTAACCTGTGCTTAATCCTCTCTCCACTCACATTGTCTGCATCTGTAAAGACTTGATTACCTGCAAAGACTCGCATTCCAACCATTATCTTGTAAATTGAGTTTGTGTCTATATATGCCCTGTTTGTGAACAGAACTCTTCATTCACCTGAAGAAGGAGCGACACTCCGAAAGCTCGTGCTACCAAATAAACCTGTTGGACTTTAACCTGGTGTTATGAGACTACTTACTGTATTTACCCCAGTCCAACGCTGGCAACTCCACATCAAATCATAGCGAGCACTATGGAAAAGAGTTATGGTTGTTGTAGGTCAATCATCTCTGTCGCAAGACAGCACTGCGGGAGTTCCTCAGCGTTGTGGCCTAGGTCCAACCATCTTCAGCTTCTTCATCAATGACTGTCCTTCTATCACTAGGTCAGAAGCGGGGAAGTTCACTGATGGTTACATAAAGTTCAGTATCTTTGGCAACTCTTCAGGTACTGAAGCAGTTTACATCCATCTGCAGCAAGAACTCGACAACATTCAGGCTTGGGACGATCTATGACAGGAAGATTCATGCCACACAAGTGCCAGACACTGACCTTCTCCAATGAGGGAGAGTCTAACCATCGCTCCTTGACATTGTGGAGAACTCAGCAATGGTAATGCCATTCAATGTTAGCTGAAAAAAACAACTCTCACAGTGAAAGGTTGGAATTCTGGATCATGAACTGCAATTTTAGCAGTGTTCACATTTTTTGTTCAATTGGGACTGAGATCAATGTTCGAAAAAGGGGAATGTTGGGTAACATTGAGAGCAAGCAGTGAAATAGGGGCAGACTAAATGACTCAAGCCTCATCACAGATTTGATAGACTGAATTGCCCCTTACAGTGCTGTAACCACAGCAGTTACGACGATATTTTTAGATGCTCTGAGGCAAAGGCTGCATTGAGCACACTAGCTTTTGTAAAAAAAAAGGGTATTGATCCAGACGGGCTTTAATCAGATGGATAACATCATAACCAAAATGAATCAAGTGCTCTCCCACTGAGCTGTTGGGAAATCAGGCTGATTCTCTGATCAGTATTGTGACATAACTTGAACCTTCACTAACACAATCATTTTGTAAATCACTAAGTTATGAGATAAGCAAGTAACTGGGGTTGGTGCATGGGTTTGACTGTGACAGTCATTAATGTACTATGCTGATCAGATAGTGCTTGAATTTCGATTTCAAGCAGTGATTCTTCCACCCAGAATCTGACGACAAGCAGCCTACAATAAGAAGTTTGTTGTGGTGTGTTTCCTGTGGTGAACTTGGCTCCTTGAGGCCACTGATGTCCTTATTTTATGAATGGTGGATTGCTACCTGGCTGGATTTTCAGTGGCCTATTTGAGTTACCGAATTGGGTGTTCACTTGATACTTTAGATTGTATAAGTTGACCTGGCATAAGACACAATTCCATTTTTACAGGACCAACAATCATGTTTAGGCCAATACTCAGCATACATGTCGACTTGCCTTTTCTACTAAAAAATGCTATACTTGCATTCAGAGTAACTTTGGCCTCAAGTTTCACCTCAGAAGTACAATTGTTACTCCCCTTATAAGTCACGGCATCAGATCAAATAAGTGATACAGCCATGTTGCTAAGAAGATGGTAAGAAATCTAACAACACCAGGTTAAAGTCCAACAGGTTTATTTGGTAGCAAAAGTCACAAGCTTTCGGAGCCCCAAGCCCCTTCTTCAGGTGAGTGAGGACTCGTGTTCACAAACAGGGCATATAAAGACACAAACTCAATTTACAAGATAATGGGTGGAATGTGAGTCTTTACAGGTAATCAAGTCTTAAAGGTACAGACAATGTGAGTGGAGAGAGCATTAGGCACTGGTTAGAAAGATGTGTATTGTTTCCAGGCAGGAAAGTTAGTGAGATTTTGCAAGTCCAGGCAGGTCATGGGGGTTACTGATAGTGTGACATGAACCCAAGATCCCGGTTGAGGCCGTCCTCATGTGTGCGGAGCTTGGCTATCAGTCTCTGCTCAGCGATTCTGCGTTGTTAAGGCGGCCTTCACGACACACAACAACGCAGAATCGCTGAGCAGAAACTGATAGCCAAGCTCCGCACACATGAGGACGGCCTCAACCGGGATCTTGGGTTCATGTCACACTATCAGTAACCCCCATGACCTGCCTGGACTTGCAAAATCTCACTAACTTTCCTGTCTGGAAACAATACACATCTCTTTAACTGGTGCCTAATGCTCTCTCCACTCACATTGTCTGTACCTTTAAGACTTGATTACCTGTAAAGACTCATATTCCATCCATTATCTTGTAAATTGAGTTTGTGTCTTTATATGCCCTGTTTGTGAACACAAGTCCTCATTCACCTGAAGAAGGGGCTTGGGGCTCTGAAAGCTTGTGGCTTTTGCTACCAAATAAACCTGTTGGACTTTAACCTGGTGTTGTTAGACTTCTTACTGTGTTTACCCCAGTCCAACGCCGGCATCTCCACATCATGGCTAAGAAGGTGCACAGGAAGGACCATAGCTCACACAAAGCAGACTAATGATGGACAGAAATGGCTCCTCTGGCAAAAAGAATGAAATACAAAGATGGTTTCAAGTTACTCAGCGTGTAAGTCAACCCTCATGTTTGGAAGGATTTCTTGAGGTTGACGTGTGTGCCGTGATCTACAATATCTATTTGTGGTCTTTGCAGAGGGAAAATATCAATATTGTTTTCTGTTTGTTCATACAATGTGGATTGGCCAGGTCAGCATTTATTGCCCATCCCTAATTGCCCTTGAACAGAGTGGTTTGTTCGGTCATTTCAGAGGGCAAATAAGAGTCAATCACATTGCTGTGGATGTGGAGTCACATGTAGGCCAGACTGGGTAAGGAAGGCAGATTTCTCCCCTAAAATACATCAGTGAACCAGAGTGACAATGTTCCCTTGGTCATCATTAGACGTTCAGCTCCAGATTTTTACTGAATTCACATTTCACCATCTACCATGATGGGATTTGAACCTGGGTTCCTAGAGGCCCTGAGTCTCTGGATCACCAATCCAGTAGCTATACCACTGCGCCACGGCCTGCCCTAAAATAAATGCAAAAGCAGAGACAACAAAATTTCCATGGTAAGAAGAATGGCTGGCACCACCACCACTAGCCTCCTCCCGCCCATTTCCTCATCATCCCCACAGTAGGCACAAGGAAAAATCTCTGCAATTCCTGCAGGAGAAAAGAAAATCAACCAGAGCTGTCCGTTATAGGTTCGAAATAGAATTGAACTTGTATCAACTGAGGCTTTAGTTTTCTGCACATATTCTGATCACCTGATGGTCTCCTGCTTTTTCTCAGTCATATCTTCCGGTCAGAGAGCACCTTTCTAAAATTAAATGTCCTTTGTGTCCCCTCACAAATGTTGAACATTTTCAGTAAGCAACATCTAGTGCACTGCCTATTATGTCAAAAGGTATCTTTCCCCTATCTGATTCGCCCACTTCAGCATGGAACCTTAATTTGTCCAGCATCAGCCAGATTCACCTACTTGGGATGCGGACATTACTGAGAAAGAGGAGATATGGCTACATGAATCACAGAGTATCAGTAAACAAGGAAGAACTGGGAAGGAATCACTATCTCTCCATGAGAAAGCTCCTTGAGAATCTCAAGAACCAAAATCTCAGGGGTCAGTATTTAAAAGTCCTATGAATCGTGAGCACTGATTTCACACATATTCTTTACTCGTGCAAGGTAGACAGCAGAAACATTGGAAGAATTCATATCCTGTAAGGTGCAATATGATATGTGAACTGTAAAACAACGACAGGTACTCCCTGTTGAATATGACTGTCCAGACGATTAATGCAGCCTTCGGACATCAGACAGGTGTTTTAAGGGCTTCTGTTGCTTCTCAACTGGCAGCAACAATCCATTCCATAAATGGTCTGAGAAGCATTCTAGAAGATGTCTTTCTAGATTGAATGCAGACTATTTTACTTGCTTTCACATAAACTATTTGTCCACTGAGCTCTGATGATAGCCAAATGTAAATTTATTTCTCTGACAAATGCTTAACATTATCAACAATGTACATATAGTTCTAATGAGAGGTCATCATTTCACATCCCTGAAACAATGGCCAGAATCTTCTGCTCTTGCTGATGGCTATTTTGGGGTTTGGGGTCTACATGGGATTCTTTTGGGCTTGCCTATTCTCCTATAGTAAGTTGCTTGAGTCTGCAGTCTGTTAAACCATTACTCCTTATTTACAGATACTATCTACATATTGGGAGCTCTGCACAAGGTTGGAACTTCTGCCGCCTCCAGGTCAGCGTTACACAATCACGTGGTGTTATGTCATCATTATATCTGTATCATGTGCTTCTGATGTTTACTCCACATCTGTCCCTCAAGTCTTTATCCAAAGTAGATACATCCTCTGACATCTCCCCTCCCAAAAGTCTCAGAATCTGCAGGTACCTTGAGCAATGTCCCTGATCTTGCTCTGATCTCTTTCTGAGATTGAGTGCAATCCACACTCTGTTCTGTCAGTGTGAGTGTTTTTCTCCTGGGAAGCTGCTGAGCTTTGTCTTGTTCCTTCTTTATCCCCAGCAACATCTGATTAGTAAGCCCAAGTTTCTATTGGCTTCTTTCCAAGGATATTAAAGCACTGCGGTTTCTCCTTCTAGTTCCCTGGATCATCTCAATCATGTATGATCTCACTTGTGGAGCTCTTTTGGATATTATATCTTCTTTCTGCTGGTCCCATACCCATATTCTCTCCCTGGGCTTCAGCACTGATAAGTCTGGGGTTCTGTGTCTGAAGTTAAAGTTACAAATCTGTTTTTTTCTCTGTTCTTCCTCACACTGTTTCACCCTCTCGTGGTTATTCGAGGTATGATAAGGTTCTAGTTTCTATTGCAGAGCTGGAAGTTGTATGTTCAATCTCCTTCCCATCAACAACTGAGAAACCATTTTGTCGTGGTGAGGTTCAGTAACTCAGAAGAACTAAATTAAGATCTTTAATCTTCTTCTTCAAGTCTTTGATGGTTTGCAAACCTCTATCCTCAGGCAAATAGAGAGGCTGAGAATGAGGTGAGCTGGTGATGTGAATGGATCATATTTCTATGCAAAAATTTCAGAAAAATTAATTGGCAAATTGCAGACCATTGATATCATAACGTTTGGAATGTCTTGTGTTGCATAAATTCTCTTCCATGACTGGATGACTGCTTCCACTGTGATGCTGTGCAATCTGTTCACTTCAATCCACCTTGAGTAATAATCAATGATAATAAGGAATATCATGTCTTTAAAATCAAATCAATCCATTGTCAGGCACTCCTATGGCCTTGATAGAAAAATAGGTGATAGTTATTCTTTCTGATTTCAGCTGATCACTGCACACATAAAACAATTGGAAATAATTTAATTCATGCATCAAGTAATACTTGGCCACCTGACTGATTACTGGGCTCTCGCTTGATGTTTTGCTATCCCTAAGTGACCTTGGTGAAGTCTCTGAAGAATATCAAACTAAAAGGGTGGCACGATGACAAGTGGTTAGCACTGCTGCCTCTCAGCGCCAGGGACTCAGGTTCGATTCCTGGCTTGGGTCACTGTCTATGTGGAGTTTGCACATTCTCCTCATGTCTGCGTGGGTTTCCTCCGGGTGCTCCGGGTTCCTCCCATGTCCAAAGTCCAAAGATGTGCGGGTTAGATGGATTGGCTGTGCTAAATTGCCCCTTAGTGTCAGGGGGACTAGCTAGGGTAAATGCATGGGGTTATGGGGATAGGGCCTGGGTGGGATTGTGGTTGGCGCTGACTCAATGGGTCAAATGGCCTCCTTCTGCACTGTAGGATTCTATGCTTCTATGAAGTGTCCTTGGAATGCCTATTCTGTCATTAAAATCCAGGAGATCGTCAATAACTTTGAGGTGCTTTCTCTGTTTGAAGTTCTGCTGTGGTACTGGATTGTTAGCAGTATAATCTGACCATCTTTTCGGACAGTATTTTCTTATCTGACACATTTGTCGAATTGCTGCTGTGTCTGTTTTATCTCATACAACTTCTTTGCAGCAGCTGGTCAATGCTGAGTAGCGAGATGTATACATTCCCACCTCCTCAATGAAATCTTCCAGATTGACTCCTTCAACTGAAATCCTTGGGAATGTATCTGCTGTCGGCTGGGGATTCCCATGAATATGCTCTTTCATGGAGTCATATCTCATTAATCTTCATCTCAACCATTGGATTCTAGGAGGCACCTTCGTATTCTCTTTCATGTTCAGAAGCGTGATGAGTGGTTTATGATCTGCTTCAATTTTGAATCATAAAGCCAAGACGTGGGCCAAAAACCTTTGTCCTCATTCACGATTGGGATTCTTCAATGCTGAAAGTGAATGGAGTTTTGGCTGGAATGTCAAATTCACCGTTCTCACTTGCAGCACGGACGATTTGGAGAATCCCACCTGTAGTCTGAGAATTTCTAACATGCCCATGTTGTTGCCAGTGTTTCCTTCTCAATTGTATACCTTTTATATATCCTTCTCAGTAGATCTTTTCTCTGTATTCATAAGTGACCTTGAGGTAGTAAACTGGTCTATGTTTACTGTCTCTCTTGTATTTGAAATAATAGTGTACCCAGACCTGTCGACAATGCATTTGCTGCTACTATGGTCGGTTGTCCTGGGTCAAAAGTGCTAAAATTTCAGAGGAAATTTAAAAAATTTTGATTTTCCCGTAAGTGTTTTGCGAGCCCACTTTCCAGCATCATTCCAACTGTCTCAAAAGCTGGCTCAAAGGCTCATTGACATCTGCAAAATTTGATAGGAGCTTGCCATCTTGGTCGACCATCGCGAGGAGTCTCTGAAATTCAGTATCATTCTTGGGTTGTGGAAACTCTCTGATCACCTTTGTTTTTTGAGGGTCACCTGTTATTCCAGAGACAATGTAACCTCGAAATTTCATCATTGGTTTGGTGAACTCGCATTTTTCATTCAATATGAGACTGTATTCTATAAGACTTTCAGGGTGGCACGGTGGCACAGTGGTTAGCACTGCTGCCTCACAGCGCCAGGAACCTGGGTTCAATTTGGGCCGTAGGTGACTGTCTGTGTGGAGTTTGCACGTTCTCCCCGTGTCTGCGTGGGTTTCTTCCAGATGCTCCAGTTTCCTCCCACACTCCAAAGATGTGCAGGTTAGGTGGATTGACCATGCTAAATTGTCCCTTAGTGTCAGGAGGATTAGCAGGGTAAATGGGTGGGGTTACAGGGATAAGGCTTGGGTGAGATTGTTGTTGGTGCAGGCTCAATGGGCCAAATGGCCCTTCTTCCTTCTGCACTGTAGGGATGGTATGATTCTATGACTGTTCCAACTCCACTCTTTTGCTCTACTCTCATGGAGCAATGTATATGTGTGTGTTATCCATAAAGCATATTACTCCTTTCATGCTGTCTCAAGTGTGAGGCATTTTCTCTGGAAAAGTTTAGGAGCGGATGCAATTCTGAATGGTGATCCAGTAAAGGAATAATAACCAAACAGTGAAATAAGAGTGGTCAGCAATCTGGAATCATTGTTCAGAGGCAAAATCCCCTGTTTGCATCCAATTTGGTGAATAGAGTACTTTTGGCTAATCTAACAAGGCTGCCATTCACTGAGGCCATTGGGTGGATCTCACATTTTGTTTTGTTGAATTAACTCCACATAGATTTGAATTAAGCCACTTTGCTTTGGTACATGATTATTCCTCAACACCATTTTGTTAACATGGTTACTGGTGAGGTAACTCCTTGCTGTAGCATGCTCTCAATTTCACCCTTGACTTTGCTTAAGCATGGGCGGGGGAACGTCCCTCAGTGTAAAGAGACAAAGTGGTTTAGCATCGGTTCATGGATTATATGGTACTTGGTCTTCAATTTTCCAAAAGTTGTAAATAATTTTAGAAATTCATTACTGAATGTATTGCTGGAATGCTTATCAGCAACTCCATCACCTTTATAGATTAGGTTCAATTTCAGGCATGTATTCCCGCTTCGTAAAGAAGATTCTTGACCCTGGATGATGCAGAGATGTTCAATGATATTTCCATCTTTGTATTTCAATTTTGCCAAGTGTTGACCTATAACTTTAAGTGTAGTCCCACCTGAATCCTATAATTTGTTAATGCAGGTTGTAGTGTAATGTGCTTAAGCCACTTTACTATGTCGGATAAGGCAGAAACACCTGCCCCGTATCAATTTTAAACTCAACGAGGTGTCCACCATGCCAAGTTTGATACTCCTGGAATTATTTTCCATTTCATTTACTTCCACTAAGAAAGTTATTTCCTTAGGTTCTTCCACTTTTTGTATGTGGTTTGGTTTTAATTTTCCCCCTTTCTTTGCACGCTGTGTTTTAGATTCACAGGCAATTTTAAAATGCCCTATTTTTCCACAGTTATGGCACTCTCCTCCCTCTGTTGTGCATTCTTTCCGCTTGTGCCGGTTTTTCCCACCACACAGAGCATTTCAAGATGGTGTCTGGCACACTTTTCCTCATTTTCATGGGCTTCTGTTTCAGTGCGCTTTCCCTCTAATGACCTACATAATGAACAGCCTCATTCATTTGTTTCCATGGGAACTTGTCTTCTTATTTCTGAGTTCAGTTTGTCTTCTACTGCCTCTCTTGTCTATAAGTGATCGAATTGAATTTCCTGTCAGACCCCAACTACTATTCAATCATGAATTAAACCTTCCCTCAATATTCCATGGTTGCAATTTCCTGCCAGTCTGTATAGATTATTGATGAATGAATTCATGCTCTCACCTGTCTTTGCTTTCACTTGTCAAATTTTGCACTTTCTATAATTAATTTTTTGAGAATTCTGAAATATGAATCAAACGCTTGTAAGACTTCTTCTCAAGAAGCTGATGTCTCATCGACTCCCTGCCTCGCTATTACGTGGTCGGCAATGGCTCCAACTGAAAGAATAATGTCCTGACCTAGAATCATAGAATTCCTACAGTACAGAAGGAGGCCATTCAGCCCATCGAGTCTGTATCGACCACAATCCCACCTGGGCCCTTTTCCCGTAACCCCACACATTTACCCTGTTAATTCCCCTTACACTACGGTCAATTTAGCATGGCCAATCAACCTAACCCGCATGTCTTTGGACTGCAGGAGGGAACCCACGCAGACACGAGGAGAAAGTGCAAACTTCACAGTCACCCAAGGTCGGAATTGAATCCGGGTCCCTGGTGCTGTGAGGCAGCAGTGCTAACCACTGCGCCACCGTGCCTGATCCTTTTTTTCCCTGTGAAAACCAGAAATGGTTCTATATCTGGGAAACCTCCTCCAGTTCTCAGTACTGAACCAATAGTGATCCTTCAGCACTCCAGTATGGTTCTGGGAGTGGTGGTGTAGATTCTCTGCTTGTACCTAGTCCTGGAATAGCTGCTGCTTCACTGGTGTTGGCTGTTAATTCTGGTCCGTGCTCACCGGGTTGGGGCTTCCTCAATCAAAGACACTCAGTTCCTGATCGATGGACTGGCATTGATGCCCATCCTATGAAAACCCTGTCCTCTCCCCCATATTACGTCTGGGAGAATCTGGGTGCTTTGTGATCCTGGGACCCAACGGGATGTCCTTCTGCTGCCAGTCATGGCCTCAGTGTTGCGGCTGAGAGCAAGAGCTGCCAGCTTCTGCCAGCTTCTGACCACACAACCATGCCACAGCAACCTCTGCAAGATGGGCCGGATCATCGACACGGATGCCATCATCTGACGTGAGAACACCGTCTCCCAGGTACACAGTACCTACTCTTGCAACTCGGCCAACGTTGTCTACCTGATACGCTGCAGGAAAGGATGTCCCGAGGCATGGTACATTGGGGAAACCATGCAGATGCTACGACAACGGATGAATGAACACCGCTCGAAAATGAAGTGTGGGGGAGCACTTCAGTGGTCATGGGCATTCGGCCTCTGATCTTCGGGTAAGCGTTCTCCAAGGCGGCCTTCACGACACATGACAGCGCAGAGTCGCTGAGCAGAAACTGATAGCCAAGTTCCGCACACATGAGGACGGCCTCAACCGGGATCTTGGGTTTATGTCACACTATCAGTAACCCCCACAGCTTGCCTCCTGGACTTGCAGAATCTCACTGGCTGTCCTGTCTGGACACAATACACATCTCTTTAACCTGTGCTTAATGCTCCCTCCACTCACATTGTCTGTATCTTTAAGACCTGATGAGCTGTAGAGATTCTCATTCTAATCAGTATTCTGTAACTTGATTTTGTGTCTCTGTGCCCTGTTTGAGAGTAGATATCCACTGCATCTGACGAAGGAGCAGCGCTCCGAAAGCTAATGGCATTTGCTATCAAATAAACCTGTTGGACTTTAACCTGGTGTTGTTAAAACTCTTAGTGTGTTTACCCCAGTCCAACGCCGGCATCTCCACATCATCAGCTTCTGATTGGCCAGCAGCTCTCACTAGTCAGGTTTTCAACCTATGGGGTCTTGATTCCAGGGGAAGTCCCGACTGTATCTTGCCACTGCCTGATCGGCTTGTGGCTCAGTGGGCCCTCCTGAATAGAAGTACCGCAGGTCTATCAACGGCAGCAAGATATCCACCAGAAGGAAAAAAACAGGGAAATAAGACTGGTCTAAACTGTTTTTTACTCCTGTCTCAACAAGATTCCTCCTAATAACTCTGTTTCTTTCTGCACAGATGTTGTCAGACCCGCTGAGTGCTTCCAGCATTTTTCACGTTTTATTAATATAGTGCTTTTAACACAGAGGAAAATAACAAGGTGTTTCAGAGAGGTGTCATCAGAAGAAAAGTGTCAAAGAGCTATTAGGAAGGATGATCAAAAGCTCAGTTAGAGGGATGGACTTTAAACAGAACGTTACAGAAGGGGAATGAAGTGGAGACGGGGAGCGGTTTAGCCAGGCTAACTCTAATGACTGGCTCTGTGCTCGCTGCCGATGTTACAGTGCCACTGTTAGAGCAAGTAAAGTGAGGGGACAGGAAACTTTGCAGAAGAAGCCAGATTGAGCCAGAGGAAAGTTGAAGGCCCAGTTCAGAGGTTGGAGTATTGTAAGGGTGGAGGAGGATACAATGAAAAGAAAAATGGGTGAGAACATGAAGGAATTTTAAAACAAGGTAATAATTTTAAACAAGACTTTGGAGAACAAGATCAATGTCAGTTGAGTAAGGGTTTATGGGTGAACATGCTAGGAGCATGGAGGCAGGGATGGAATGGGTGCCTGCCCGACAGAACAAGAGAGCTCAACAGGGAGTAAAGGAGGTCCCACTTGCCAAACAGTTTTCCATTTTGAAGGTTAGTGAGGGAGCTGGTTCCTCAGAGCAGTGCAGTCAGAGCACGTTTGTGGCTCCATGGGTGGCTTATCTGTACAGGAGAGGAGGTAGGAGAGGGTAAGAACTGTACGGATTGGGGATTTGTTAGTTCAGGGAAGAGACAGGTACTGTGTAGTCACAGTCATGATTCCAGAATGGAAAGCTACCTCACTGGCGCCAGGGTCATGGATATCACAGAGTGGCAACAGGGAATTCTGGAGGGTGATGGTTCACAGCTAGAGATCGTATTGGTATCAATGATATAAGTAGAAAAAGGAATGAGGTCCTGCAGGTTGAGTTTAGGGAATTATGAAAAAGACTAGTGAGCAAAACCTCAAAGGTAATCTCTGGATTACTCCCAAAGCCATGTGCTGGTGAGTATAGAAGTAGGAGAATGCACTAAATGATCGAGCAGCTGGGGAGATGGTGCAGGAGCCCGGGCTTCAGATTTTTGGGACACCAAGACCGGTCTTGGGGAAGATGGGATCCGTACAAGTCAGACGGTCCACACCTGAACAGGACTGGGATGAATGTCCTTTGCAAGGAGATTTGCAAGTGCTGTTGGGAGGTTTAAACTGGGTTGACTGGGGGATGGGAACCTGAGGGCAGATTCAGGGAGGGCAAATTCAGAGCAGGGAGCAGGAGACAGAAAACCAGCAAGTGAAGGAACATGGATTAAAGAGTGCACAGCATACAAATTTGGCAGTGTTAAAAGGTATATATTTAAATGCAAAGAGTATAGCAAAAAAAGCCAATGAGCTGAGGGCACAGATAACCACATGGCAGCGTGATATCATTGTTACACTCAGCTGGAAAGAGGGCAAAATTGGCAGCTCAACATCCCTATACATTGGGTGCTCAGACAGGATTAAGAGGGAGTGTAGCATTATTGGTTAAAGAATCAATTACAGCTTCGAGGAGGGATTATATACTACATAAAGCATTAATTGATGCCACATGGGTTGAGCTCAGAAAAAGAAGAGGGGTGACCACACTATGAGCAGCGTACTACAGACCCGCAAATAGCGAAAGGGAGATAGAAATGTGTCTACACATTTATTCTAAGTGCAAAAACAATAGGGCAATAAGTGTTGGGGGTTTCAATATCCTAATATCGATTGGGATACAAACAGTGTGAAGGGCACAGAAGGCACAAAATTCTTAAATTGCATTCAAGAGAACATTTTTAGGCAGCACGATACAAGGACAGGAAAGGTAATTCTAGATTTAGTCCCATGAAATGAAGCTGGGCAAATGGATGAAGTAGCAGTGCCTGATCACTTTGAACATTGTGACCACAATGTAGATGGATTTAGCATCATTATGGAAAGGAATGAAGATGGAACAGCAGTAAAAATTCTGAACTGGGGAAGGGCAAATTTTCCAGAGCTGAGTGTTCATCTGGCAAAAGTAGACTGGTTCCTGGTTGAAGGGAAATCAGTAACAGGCCAGTCAAAGGCATTTAAACGCGAGAGTCTATGGGAATAGTGTAGACATGTCCCCATAAAGAAAATGGGTGGCACTGCCAAATTTAAAGGCCCCTGGTTGTCTAGAAATATACAGGGTAAGATCAAGTGGAAAAAGAAAGCTTATGACAGGCACTAAAAAATGAATCTGTTAGAAAGCCTAGAGAAGTATGGAAAATATAGGGGTGAAAAAAAAGGAAACCAGAAAAGCAAAGAGAGGATATGAAAAAATATTTGCAGGTAACATCGAGGAAAACCCAAAGATGTTTTATCAGTACATTAAGAGCAAGAGGATAACGAAAAAAAGAGTTAATGATGTACAAGGTAACATGCTTTGATGCAAAAGGTGTGGACAGGCTTGTTAATGAGTACTTTGTCTCTGTCTTCACAAAGGAGAGGGATGATGCAGACATTCAATTTAGAGGAGGAGTGTAAAATATTGGATATAATAAGCATAATGAGAGAGGAAATAGTAGAGAGACTGATATCCTTAAATGTGGATAAATCGTGAAAGTGGTGGCATATTGGTATTGTCACTGGATTAGTATTTCAGAGATCCAGGGTTATGCTGCCATTTCTTGGGCTTGAATCGCACCATAGCTGTTGGTGAAATCTGAATTGAATAACTATCTGTAATTAAAAGTCAAATACTAATACAACAATTGCTGATTGTTGTAAAAACCCTGGTTCATTAGTGTCCCCTTGGAAAGGAAATCTGCTATCCTTACCTAGCCTGGCCTACATATGACTCTGAACAAGGGCAAATAAGAATAAGTAATAAATGTTGGCATAGCCAGCGATGCCCACATCCCATGAATGAACTTTGTAAAAATCTCCAGAACCAGATAGATTGTAACCCAGCCTGTTGAAATTCAGGGAGAAAACAACAGATGCTCTGACAATCATTTTTCAATCCTGACTAAGAAGAGATCAACCATCATCCACCTTTGAAGTGCTGAATTGCCAACTTCTGCTCTTAATTCCTATGTTCTTATGATTAGATATGGGCAAGGTACCACAGGATTAGAGGTCTGTGATTGTTATACCGCTATTTAAAAATGGTGTGAGCGATAGGCCAGATAACTAACTATAAGCTGGTCAGTCTGACCCCATTGATAGGAAAATTATTACAATTAACCCTGACAGCCAGGATAAACTATCACATAGAAAGATACAGATGAATCATAGTCAGCATGGTTTAGTTAAGGGAAAGTTGTGTCTTACTAATTTAATAACATTTTTTGAGGAAGTAACAAGGAGGATTGATGAGGGTAATGTAATGAATGTGGTCCACATGTTAGTAAGGCATTTGACGTGGTTCCACGTGGCAGACTGGTCAGAAAAATAGAAGCCCGTGTGATACAGAGAAATGTGGCGGGTTGGATCCAAAATGGGTTCAGTGACAGGAAACAAAGGGGAACGATCGACAGATGTTTTTGCGAACAGAAAGCGGTTTCCAGTGATGCTCCACAAGGCTCAGTGTTGGGTCTTCTGCCCTTTGTGAATTTGACTTGCACTTCCATTCTATTTTTATGAAAATTAGGGTGAACCTACATTTTCCGTCAAAGTTTCTTAAAATTTAAAAGAATCATTTAGTCCAGTTTTGTTTATTTTATATGCTGCAATGACTGGGATGGAAGAGCAAGAACGTACATCCTCTGGATCAAGTTCCAGTACATGGCCTGCTTTAGCACAATTAACAGTTCACTTACTGCAGAACGTAGCTTCAATGTTATAAAATATACATCGACATTGGCCAAATCAAATTCTGCCCATGTTGTGAGGCAGCTTCCATTTGAATTCGCTATGCTATGGACTCAGCTGGTGCAAAGGCAATTGGCCATTTTGAAAATGTTAAACATCTTGAGGGGAGTTCTCTGGCCATTCAAGCCGGCAGGATTCTCCAGTCCTGCTGGCGGTGCACCTCCTCCTGCAGTTTAGTGGCGGCGTGGGATGACATCAATGGGAAATCCCATTTACAGTAGCGGGATCAGAGAATCCAGTGAACAGCGAACACCATGTTACCACCCGTCACTGAGTAACATGCGGCTCGGAGGCTGGAGAAATCCCCCCCATATTTCATCCTCATTACTGTGAAGTGGAAGCAAATAATGCATATGTTGTGTCTGGCCCCATTAAGGGGCGATAGGGTCACATGACCCAGGGAAACCAATCAAGGGGCCAAAGTGAGGTTCACCCTAGCAAGCACAGGCTTTTGCCTCAGATTGATACCCAATGTTGACTGGCAGTTACTAAACTACAAGACTCTGCAAGATAACGGGGCAAATTTTCCTGTTCTGCCCGCCACGGGAATCGGAGTGGGTGAGGGGCGGACCATGGAAAGGTCCATTGACCTCGGGCAGGATATTCTGGTTTTGTGGCGAGCGCGGCCGGAAAAGCTCACCCAATATGTTGTAAATAAACGTCAATGGTTTCATATCGAGATGGTGAGCCAAATCTATTACAGTATAATTATTTCTTATTATTGAAATTAAACCAATATTTTCCTGCTGGCGACTGACATGGAGACAATAATACTGTTTGAGTCTCTTGTTCCTGTGTCACTATACAGAGTTCCCTGGATGGCATAGAAGTACAGTGTCAACCATGTAGCATACTCACTGTTTTGTGTTACATCTAACATCAAACTTAAAAGATAAAATATTCTTTATTACCACTGGTGCATTTTTATTTTATCAAAAAGTAAAAGAGTCTGAATTAAACTGCCAAAACTTACTTTAAAGCGCATATAAAACTAAACAGAGCTACTCCTGTGCTGCTATTAAATATCATGTTTACATGGAGGTTGCACCTTCTCCCCGTGTCAGTGTGGGTTTCCTCCGGGTGCCCAGTTTTCCTCCCAGAGTCCGAAAGATGTGTAGGTTAGGTGGATTGACCATGCTAAATTGTCCCTTAGTGTCCCAAGATGTGTAGGTTAGGTGGATTGACCATGCTAAATTGTCCCTTAGTGTCCCAAGATGTGTAGGTTAGGGAGATCAGCAGGGTAAATACGTGGGGTTACTGGGCTTGCGTGGGATGATCTGTCGGAAAAGTCGGTGCAGACTCGATAGGCTGAATGGCCTCTGCTGCCCTGCCAGGATTCGACGATCGCTCCCCCCTTAACGTTTCATGCAGCTCTGAGTCACTGAAACTTTTCACAACTGCAATCGTCCACACTGCAGCACAAAGACAAGCTGCAGCAAACTTGCAATTTTATTAGTAAAGTACAGAAAATCTGAAGAATAGCAATTTTTCAGCACAAAAGAGATTTTTTCAGACGCTTTAAAACATCTCATCAGAGAGGTCATTGGGTGAGAAACCATTCTTTCAAGTGGGTTCTATAACAAGTGGGTGGGCAATTCATTCCACTGATTATCCAACCAAGTGGTAACAGGGAAAATTACTCCCCTGATCTTTGAAAAATGTCTTTCTCCTGAAGAAAGCGATTAAAAATAGTTCAGACCTGGTTCAAATAGCACTTACTAAAAGAGGCATTCTGCACAATACTAATGGTGGATTTTTTTTGTTCATTCTCTGCATTTTTCAAAAATATTGACATTCAAGCCTCATTCAGCTCGCCTCCATTTTACAAGCTCTCTCAGTGATTTAGGTAGTAAGTGCACTGGTTGGTGATAAAGTGTATAATACAGACCTACGTGGTTCCGCGCTCAAAGCTTGCTAGTGCTCACTCCAGAGGATTTTCATTTTGGCAAAGGACGGCCTATATTTACACAGCCAGAACTCAGGATTTGCAATGAAAGAGAAGAGAAGAGAAAGCCTTCCTCTGGGGCATCGGTAATGCACCAAGTTACAAAAGATATATTGTGCAAAATAAAACCTGGATTACAAAGTGCTGTTTTTAACAGCAACTTATCAGCCATAAAGGAGATCTTTTGTGCCTGCACCAGCTCTTGAAAGAGCTTTCTCATTTGTCCCAATCTGCTGCTTTTTCCGAATTCTCCTGTTTTTGTTTTCTTTTTTAGGGTCAATAATTTCCTTTTTAAACAGCACACTTCCCTACCCTCTTTCCTTACAAATATACAATAAAATATTGGTGATTTAATTTACACATTCTTTTCCATGATTCCCTCTTATGAAATGATGCCATTCACTTCAAGTTATTTCCATGTGTTATATTGTTGCTGTGCTATGTACAGTCTACATTATCCTTCAGCCTCCTTCAATTTGGTCCAAAACAAATCCATCCTGAACAGCTGCTCACATGTTTCTTGTCTGTATTATCATAATACAGACTCTCGTGATCACACGTATCCTTTGAATTATTTGTTCAAACAACCTTTCTTTCTGGAATTAGAAGACAACTGGGGAAAAGCGATACAATATTCTGGCTCCCCTCAGGTAAAATGTTATTTTGCATCTTTGCATTATATCATGGTCGAATCGTATAGTACCTGATTTATATTGTTATCCTCACCATAATTTGAGTGGCTTAGAAGGTTTTTGGGAGGCCACTGGCAAAATATATAAGTAGGAGTTGTATCAAGACCAATGAGCAAGAAAGCCAGCCTAGATCAGTGGGCAGATTATGAAAGCTACTGTGATTAAGCAATGATACCTCAGTACACGTGGTCTTGTGGCACAGTGGTAGAGTTCCTACCTCCGAGCCAGAAGCCCTGGCTTTGAGACCCACTTTGGTAATTGATGGCCGTGGAAGGTAAACTCACAAAAGGGACTAAACAGGTTGAGTATAAACCTGCCAGTCCTTCCAAGATGCCTCTGGCAGATTGTAAAAATGGAACAGCCTCTGTCAAAACCTGCAAAAGGCGATGGCAAACCATTGCAGTACCTTGACGAACATAACCATGGGCCAACATGTGGACCTTGAAGGTTACCAACACTTCGTTAGGGCACTGCTCCTGAACAGAGAGATATCAATATTAGAAATTGTCTGAAACAGAGAGTGGCTAGAAAAGAAAAGCTCTGTTCATTAGAACTGTTGGAAATGCTAAAGTTGCATTAAATATGGAATTTTCAGTCTATTAAAAGAAGATAGAAAATGTTTAAGGTGCATTGGCAGAATAGGAAAAAAAACACAAGGTGATTAGATATATTCTGATTTCCACACAACTTCTGGGTGTTGTTCAAAATTAAATATGTTCTGAGGTTCCACACTTATGTTGTTTTTGGCTGGAAGTCTGAATTAGCAACTTATTGCTGGCTTCAGGGTAAGTAAAATAAAGTAACGCAAGGAAATACTATAGAACCATGAACATAAATGATTAAAGATTCACGGAAAATTGAGTGGTTGTTTCAGACAGGAAAATAATAAACAGGACACTTATCAAAGGATATAAACCAACTGATAAACTCAGCAGGGATTGACAATGGGGAGTTCCTGCAAAGCAATGTTTCACATATTTCTCATAAAGTACAGGTGTACAGCCTACTGTCTCCTAAAACAATGGTTTGTGTCATGACGCTCAAGTCCTGGTTAAGCATTGCCAGATTTAGTTCAGGAATCCCATTTGCTGAAGAGGAAGGCCATAGGCTAAGAGGCCGTGTGATTCATTGGTCTCTGTTTTCACCGGTTCCTATTCCCGGCCACCTAAGCTTTTTGTTTTTGATTATCTCTTCCAATACTCTTCCAAACAGTAAACCTCCAGTGGTCACAGCTATCAGTGACTGCCTACCAGGTTGTTGGCGTTGATATCCATCATCTTCATATCTCACTTCCAGGAGTCCTTGTGGCAGAGATATGGGCATCCAGGAGGTCGTGACCCATGGCTGGTTCATCGTACAGAAGGCCTTTGGGTATGTGGCCATCATCAAACTGATGAAACATAGAAACTAGATACAGGAGTAGGCCATTTGGCCCTTCGAGTCTGATCTGCCCATTCATTATGATCATGGCTGATCATCAAATTCAATATCCTGATCCCCCCTTCTCCCGATAACCGTTGATTCCTTTAACCCCAAGAGCTATATCTAACTTCTTAAAATCACACAATGTTTTGGCCTCAACTACTTTCTGTGGTAGTGAATTCCACAGATTCACCACTCTCCGGGTGAAGAAATTTCTCCTCACTGCAGTTCTAAAAGGTTTACCCCAAACTATGACCCCAAATTCTGGACATTGGGAACATTCTTTCTGAATCTACCCTGTCTAACCCTGCGAGAATTTTATAAGTTTTTATCCTCTCACTCTTCTAAACTCCAGTAAATATAATCCTAACTGACTTAGGCCTGAATTTTACCAGACTAAGTCTGCCTGAGGCTTGCAAGATCGTGCCCGAGGCCAACGGAGAATGCCGTTGTGTGAGCCTCACCTGCCCCGAAATCGGGGTGGGCATGCCGGTAAAATCAGGGCCTTGGTCTCTCCTCATATGACAGACTTGCCATCCCAGAAATCAGCCTGGTAAACCTTCGCTGCACTCTTTCTATAGCAAGGACATCCTTCCTCAGATAAGGACAACAAAACTGCACATAATACTCTAGGTGTGGCCTCATCAATGCCCTATAAAATTGCAACAAAACATCTCTATCCCTATACACAAATCCTCTCGCTATGAAGGCCAACATACCACTTTCCTTCTTTACTGCCTGCTGTACCTGCGCTCTTACTTTCAGCGACTGATGCATGAGGACTCTAAGGTCAAATTGAGTATCCACCTCTCTCAATTTACACCCATTTAAGTAATAATCTGTCTTTCTATTATTGCAACCAAAGTGGATAACCTCACATTTATTGCTCGAGTGTTGTTGGAGCTGCATTGATCCACGTATGTGGAAAGTATTTCATTACACTCCTGACTTGTGCCTTGAAGATGGTAGACAAGCTTTGGGGTGTCAAGAGGTGAATTACTTGCCACAGGATTCCTAGCTTCTGACCTGCCCTTGTAGCTGCAGAACTTCTAGCTAGTCCATTTTAGTTTCTGGTCAATGATAACTACCTGAATGTTAATAGTGGGAGATTCAGCGATGGTAATGTCATTGGATATCTAGGGAAGATGGTTAGATTCTCTCTTGTTGCAAATGATCAATGTCTGGCAATTGTGTGATGCGGACATTATTTGCCACTTCCCAAACCTGGATACTGCCCAGGTCTTGCTGCATTTGGACATGAACTGTTTCAGTATCTGAGGAGTTGCAAGTGGTGCTGAGCATTATGCAGTCATCAGTGAACTTCCCCACTTCTGACCTTATGATGAAAGGGAGGTCATTGATGAAGCAGCTGAAGATGGTTGTGCTGAGGACACTATCCGGAGGGACTTCTGCAGCGAAGCCCTGGAGCTGAAATGATTCTCCAACCACCACAACCATCTTCCTTTACGCCAGGTATGATTCCAACCAATAGAAGGTGCTCCCCCCCGCCCCCATTGATTTCCATTAACTCCAGCTTTGTGAGGGCTCTTTGACGCTATGGTCAGACAAAATATTCCGTTGATATTAAGGGCAGTCATTCTCACATCAGCTCTGGAGTTCAGCTCTTTAGTCCATGTTTGAACCAAGACTGTACTGTAATCATCACTTCACTAATGTATCAGGCTAATGGGGCAGTAATTTGTCTGGTTGGATTAGCCCTGTCTACGCAATTTTCCACTCTGCCAGGTAGATGTTAGTGTTGTATCTGTACTGGAACAGCTTGATTAGGGGCACAGCAAGTTCGGGAGAAGCAATCTTCAGTACTATTGCCAGAATATTGTCAGGGCCCATAGCCTTTGCAGTGCCTTCAGCTGTTGCTTGGTATCACATGGAATCAATCAAATTGACTGAATACTGACATCTGTGATGCTGGGGACCACTGGATGAGGCCAAGATGGATCATCTACTTGGCACTTATAACTAAAGATTGCTTCGAATGTTTCAGCCTTATCTTTTGCACTGATGTGCTGGATTCCTCCATTACGAAGGATGGGGATATTTCTGGAGTCTCCTTCTCCAGTGAGTTGTTTAATTGTCCACCACCATTCATGGCTGAATGTGGCATGACTGCAGAGCTTAGATCAGATCTGTTTATTGCGGAATTGCAACTCTATCACTTGTTGCTTATGCCATTTGGCATGCAAGTAGTCCTGTACTATAGCTTCACCAGGTTGACACTTCAATTTTGGATATGCCTGGTGTTGCTCTTGACATGCCCTCCTGCACTCCTTGTTGAACCAAGCTTGATCTCCAAGAAAGCAGCCCAGAATAACGAGCAGATTCTATGGTAGAGTGGTGGATTGGCAGGCTTGGACTGGGCAACTTTCCACATAGCTGGGTAGGTACCAGTGCTGGAGCTGTACTGGAATTGCTTGGCTAGAGGCACAATTAGTTTTGCAGCACAATTCTTCAGTACTACTGCCAGAATGTTGTCAGGTCCCATTGCCTTTGCAGTATCCAGTGCCTTCAGCCATTTCTTCATGTCACGTCGAGAGAATTGAATTGGCTGAAGACTGACATCTGTACTGCTGGGGACCTCAGGAGGAGGCCGAGATGGATCATACACCTGGCATTTCTGGCTGAAGATGGTTGCAAATGCTTCAGCCTTGTCTTTTGTACTGAGCACTGGTCTTCCACATCATTGAAGATGGGGATAATTATGCAGCCTCCTCCTCCATTGAATTATTGAATTGTCCACCACCATTCACAACTGGATGTGACAGGACTGCAGATCATAGACCTGATTCTTTGGTCATGCGGTCACTTATGTCCATATGTCCATATGCAGCAACACTCGTGCTCCACAAGTGCCAAGCAATGACCATCTCCAACAAGAGAGAAACCAACCATCTGACATTCAATGGCATTGCCATCACTAAATTCCCCCACTATCAACATCCTAGGGATTATCACTGACCAGAAAGTGAAGTGGTCCAGGTACATAAATACTGTGGCTACAAAAGCTGATCAGAGATTGGAATTCTGTAGTGAGATTCTCAAATTCCTGTCCACCATCTACAAGGTACAAGTCAGGAGTGTAAAGGAACACTCTCTCCACTTGCCTGGGTGAGCGCAGCTCCAAACTGGATGGGGACATAAGTTGTGAGGAGGATGCAATGAGGCTTCAAGACAATTTTGACATACTTTGTGAATGTGCTGGAAATGACAAATGGAATATAATGTGAATAAGTGTGAAGGTATTCACTTCAGCAGAAAAAACAGAAAGGCAGAATACTTCTTAAATGCCGAGATGTTGGGAAGTGTGGATGCCCAAAGGAATCTGGGTTCATGAGTCACTAAAGGTTAGCATGCAAGTGCAGCAAGCAATTTTGGCCTTTATTGTGAGGAGATTTGAATACAGGAGAAAAATAAATTGCTTCTTTTATACAGAACCTTAGTGAGAGCTCACCTGATGTATTTGGTCCCCTTGTCTAATAAAGGAACGCAACTGAGGTTCCTCAGATTAATGCTTGGTTTGGCAGGATTGTTGTATGATGAGAGATTGGTGAGATAGGGTCCGTATTGCCTCGAATGTTGAGGAGTGACCTGATTGAAACTTACAAGATTCTTATAGGGGGTGACAGTGTGCATGTAGATAAGATGTTTCCCCTGGCTAGTGAGTCTAGAATCAGGGGGCATAATCTCAGAATAAAGGTAGGCTATTCAAGACTGAGATGAGGAAAGATTTCTTCACTCAGAGGGTGTTGAATCTTTGCAGTTCTCCACCCCAGAGGGCAGCTGAATCATTGAACATGCTCAAGACAGAAATCAATAGATTCCTGGAGACGAATGATATCAAGATATATGGAGATAGTGCAGGAAAGTGTATTGAGGTTGATGGTCAGTTATGATCTAACTGAATGGTGGAGCAGGCTCAGCAGGCTGAATGGCCTAGTCCTGTCCAACAATACTCAAGAGGTTCAATGCCATCCAGGACAAAGCAGCCCGCTTGATTGACATCCCAATCCACCACCTTTAACATTCACTCGCTTCACCATTGACAGACAGCAGCAGCAGTGTGTACCATCGACAAGATGCACTGCAGCAACTCACCAAGGCTCCTTCGACAGCACCTTCCAAACTCATGACCTCTAACACCAAGAAGGACAAGGACAGAAGATGCATGGGAACACCACCACCTACAAGTTCTCCTCCAAGCCACACACCAATCTGACTTTGGAAATATATCACCATTTCTTCACTGTTGTACGATCAAAATCCTGGAACTTCCTCTCTGAAAGTACTGTGGGTGTACCTATGCCAGATGGCCATGCAGCAGCGCAAGAAGGCAGCTCACTGCCACTTTCCCAAGGGTATTTAGGGATGGGCAATAAATGCTGACCTAGTCAACAATGCCCACATTCTGCAAAGTGAAATAAAAAATATATGTATCCGTTGAGTTAGCACAAAGTAATAGCAGAATTAAAATCATTTTTACCCACCTTCATCCATTTGGCCCTTAATCCATTCCTGCACAAGATGATTTTTTCTTTGAAGTGCTCAGAGCTATATTGACTGAACTAGGATTTAGTACTTTCCTTTCTCACTGTTCTCCAGCAAAAATAGTATAATGATGAATGTGAAAGCAAGGCTCCTTCAGCTCTTGGGGAGCAAGTGAGCATGATCAAGACCGAGCTATTTGAATACAACCATTAACCCTGTATTTTTACAGGGTTAAAATCCTGTTCTATCTTCTATTGCTGTAAGTAGCATCGAGAGCTCATCACACAGGAATATATGTTTACAAATCCTTGTTCTGTCATTCATGAAACTGGCTCTAAAATAAGGCAAAAGTTGCAACTGTGATTTTCAACTCAAAGTTATCGATTGCTGCATCACTGCCAGTGTTTATTGAAGGAAGTTTAAAATCACGAAAGCTATGGGCAAAGTGTATTCAAGTAAGCTTTACTGCTATACACAGGATTTAAGTAGAAAGGATCTAAAGATGAGAAGAAATGCTGGAGGGTAGGAACTGGGTAGTATATAGAACAGATTATGTACACAGTTAGTGGAACAAGAAAGCTAAATGGGTTTCAAATAAAGAACTAGACAGTTTCCTATCAACAAATGGCAGTCAGTATCTTGAAACTGCATTTACCTCATTGGAGTGCGGAAGGTTTGGTACTCCAAAACCCAGTAAGAAGTCTCACAACACCAGGTTAAAGTCCAACAGGTTTATTTGGTGGCAAAAGCCACTAGCTTTCGGAGCACTGCCCCTTCGTCAGGTGAGTGGGAGTTCTGTTCACAAACAGGGCATATAAAGACACAAACTCAATTTACAAAATAATGATTGGAATGCGAGTCTTTACAGGTAATCAAGTCTTAAAGGTACAGACGATGTGAGTGGAGATAGCATTAAGCACAGGTTAAAATGATGTGTATTGTCTCCAGCCAGGACAGTTAGTGAGATTTTGCAAGTCCAGGCATGTCGTGGGGGTTACAGATAGTGTGACATGAACCCAAGATCCCGGTTGAGGCCGTCCTCATGTGTGCGGAGCTTGGCTATCAGTCTCTGCTCAGCGACTCTGCACTGTCGTGTGTCGTGAAGGCCGCCTTTGAGAACGCTTACCCGAAGATCAGAGAAACCCAACATTCCTCAAGGTTTCTGTGCATGCGCAGGTTAGGAGCAGTTACACATGCACGGATCTGCATTTTAAAGTTCTTTAGGCCCAGCACACCTGTGCATAAAGAAAAATGGTGCATAAACCCAGATGATATGACTGAGAGTGAAGAATCACCGCAGTAAAGTATCCCAGGCAGGGGACAGGGATGGGTTCCAAAAAGAGCACGGGCAGGGCAAGGTCCCAAAAAAAGAGGGACAGGGAAAGGTCTCAAAGGGAGAGAAACAAGGATAGGTCCTAAATGGAGAGGGGACAGGGAGAGGTCCTGAGAGCGGGATCAGAGAGAAGTCCCAAAAGAAGAGTCCCCACAGGAAGAGGTGCAATTAAGTTCAGAATAGAGGAACAGAGAAAGAGTCTTGAAGCAGAAAAAGGATCGCTTGACCTGAAGTAAAGTGAACTCAGGGGAAGGACTGGCAATCGGGAAGGGCTTGCAAAGTCTCACTAACTGTCCTGGCTGGAGACAATATATATCTCTTTAACCTGTGCTTAACCCTCTCTCCACGCACATTGTCTGTACCTTTAAGACTTGATTACCTGTAAAGACTCACATTTCAACCATTATTTTGTAAATTGAGTTTGTGTCTTTATATACCCTGTTTGTGAACAGAACTCCCACTCACCTGATGAAGGAGCAGCGCTCCGAAAGCTTGTGGCTTGTGCTACCAGATAAACTTGTTGGACTTTAACCTGGTGTTGTGAGACTTCTTACTAATCGGGAAGGGCTCAGGAGAGGCCCTCGCGATCCAAAATACAGCAGATGCCTTGCTGCGGCTGTTGGGATGAAGCACATTTTTGGAGCAGTAATATTCTGTTCAGTGCAATCAAACAGCAAGTTGGTGCTTGTGTGCATACTCATGAATCCAGGGCAATGGAATCTCGGGTGATGAGATTGAAATCCTGCGAGGCGGGCTGTCATTGATGCTGTCCAAGTTGGAGTGACTTTTGGGGAAAATCTCAAGGTTACATCTTCGAAGGTGAAGGCCAGAATTCCTCATGAGACTTTAAGTGAGACTGCTTCAGTAGTCACTGCATTTCATCTTGATAACAAGGATGCTAAATACACCATTAATGCGACTTCTGCAGCCACCTTGTGCGACATGACCCCAGTCCAACTTACCTGTGAGTGAAGCTGGACCACATGCTAACTTTTCATGACCACCTCAAGAAGGTAGGCACTAAGACAAAGTCAATCATAGAATCCCTTCAATGCAAAAGAAGGCCATTCAGCCCATTGAGTCTGCACCGACCACAATCCCACCCAGACGCTATTCCTGTAACCCCACATATATATCCTGCTAATCCCTTTACACAAGGATCAATTTAGCACAGCCAAACAACCTTACCTGCATATCTTTGCGCTGTGGGAGGAAACCGGAACACCCGGAGGAAACCCACACAGACATGGGGAGAATGTGTAAACTCCACACTGACAGTGACCCGAGGCCGGAATTGAACCCGGGTCTCTGCCGCTATGAGGCAGCAGTGCAAACCACTGTGCCATCGTGCCACCAAGTCAACTAGAGCCAGAAACTGGCAAATACCATTTGGGGAGCATCAGTATTATGCATTTCAATGAGGACACTTTGTAGCTGAGTACTACACATTGGTGTGGACCAGGAATAGCCACACTTGACTGGTTGATGTTCAAATGAACACTGCAATAGAATGCATCACTTGAACCCTCAAGTCAACCCCAACACCCAGATTAGCCATGCTGTCACTCTGCACCCAAGCACTGGCCCCCGCATTCCCCCAATCCGCTGCAATGCAGTGACCTCCCGGAAACCCAACGAAGAAGAAAATAAATACCTCCCCATCCACCTCACCAATGACCCTTCCCTCCAGGTGAAGTTACATCAGCCCTTTTGGACTCGTGGACAAAAATTCAGGCAGTGCGATTTCAGCCCTCAAGAAGCTTGGAAGAATGAATGGTCCTCACAAGAAGACACAAGCGAACACTTTGTGAAAGACCTGACACACAAAGTCCCCGGTTTTTATCTCCTATGAAGCTCGTGGGCATCTCATAAACTACATCCTTACGAAGCATGGCAAATGCAGATACCGGATGCAGAAGTGGAAACTTTAAAACCATCCTGTGTGCAACTGTGGTCACCCAGAATAGACCATAGAACACATAACAACTCAATCCCAACTCAGAATATAAAGAAGGGCTAACAGTGGTACACACCGCCATTCCTGATATAATATCCTGGCTTCGAGGCTGTAATAAATTGATGTGGCTCAAAGTAACAAAGACTTTATTACCAATGATAAATAAGTAATTGCAATAAAAGATTCAGACCAGGATAAACTATACAACACTCCTCCCTGCCTCAAACTGAGGATCCTCCAAGACCTGGGATACATGCCTTTGCACTCGATTAAATCAGCTTCCTGTCTGGACACTCCATAGGGGCACTCAGTAAATGCACCCTTAAAGGGGCCATGCTGCCACAATCATCCTGATGTAAAATTATTGTTGCTGATCTTGGCCGGGAATTCTCCAGTCTCGCATGCCCCACTGCCGCTGCCAGTGAGGACGGAGATTTTGGCGCTCAGCAAAATCTCCATTCACAGCAGCGGGACTGGAGAATCCCAGTCGTAGGCGAGGTCAGAGAATCTGGCCCCATATCTGCCATTTATTGTGCAATGTGGTGGGTTCGACCGCAGTTTACCTGTTAATTCATATGCACCAGATATTTACCTTGAATAACTAAAGGACATATATTGCAAATAGTTTTATCTTCCTGACCTTGTATAGTTTTTTTTTGTTCAAAATCCCTGGAAACATGTGGCCTTATTCTATTTGCTAGTGTCTTGTATCACAGACTTTCTCTACTTTAAACAGAACGTTATTGGTCCCTAACAAAATCCTACCGAATGACATAGAGGTCTGGTCAAGGATCATAATGTCAGTGAATACCTTGAATAGATGGACTAGTTGGGCCTAAGGTCTTCTTCTGTCTGGAACTGTTACTATGAAAATGCTGCTAGGATAAGATAAAGAAAGATTGTGAGGAAGTTCATGTGGAGCACAAAATCTAGCATAGACAATTTGGGCTAAATGGACTCTTACTGTACTGAAAGTTTATATGTTACTAAGTTGGTACTTCTGAAGACAAACCCTATCAGTGTGATATTTCGACAAGCATGCTTGCTGCACATAACACACAAAACCTTGGAATTTCTGAATAGTGCAATTTTTACATTGGCAGTAATCCATTTGAAATAAATGAGCTACTGCTGGGATTGAATATGAAGGTGATTAGAAAACTCTATGCCAATTTAAGATGATTATTTAGCGAGTATTTTTTATTCCATTCACTAAAAAGAATGACATTACATCGCATGGATGAGATGATGTAAGTATCTGATGACATGATGTTCGATGCTAAGGTAATTTAGGAGGAGATGGTTTGGACATCTGCCTCTTGCAGTTCAGTGAAACCACAAAATCAGATTGCTGCTTGGTAATTCTGTACAAAGTGGTCAGCCTAATGTGATAACTGCTTATTTTCCATTGCTATGTTTGAGACTTTCCGGACACTGGTGCTGATGCACAAAGGTGGTGGTGATGGCAGAGATGGAGGAGGCAGGGTGAGGAGGAGGAAACTCCTGCCTTCTGATTCCAATGAACAGTCATCTCAAGGTCATATTACAACTGGAAATGTGTGAGAATAATTGAAGTCTCACATCAAATCCATATCCACTAGTAGGAAAAACTAGAACCAGAGGGCACAACCTCAGGCTGAAGGGACGATCCTTTGAAACAGAGATGAGGAGGAATTTCTTCAGCCAGAGAGTGGTGAATCTGTTGAACTCTTTGCTACAGAAGGCTGTGGAGGCCAGGTCATTGAATGTCTTTAAGACAGAGATAGATAGGTTCTTGATTAATAAGGGGATCAGGGGTTATGGGGAAAAGGCGGGAGAATGGGAGAGAAAAATATCAGCCATGACTGAATGGCAGAGCAGACTCGATGGGCCGAGTGGCCTAATTCTGCTCCTATGTCTTATGATCTTAAATGCGAGCTGTGAATCTGAAGAAACAAAGAAGTTACATGCTACATTGAACTACATTTAAGAATATGAAAGTAATGTTCTGAGAAGGTGTTCCCTTTCTTTTCTCCTTCGCAATAAATTAGTGTTGATAATTAAACTGGATCAAAGTGCTGCAAAGGTTGCTGAAGAAATAACAGTTGTGAAAATGTGAATTTCAGTGTGACCTCCACATTGGTATCCAAAACCTTGTCAATTGTGAAGGCGAATATTCCTCTGAACCACTAATGATGAGTGACAGGTACAGGGATTCTTGCAGACTGCGAAGCTTATCATATGGAATTGTTGTCAGACCTAAGGTTTGCTGAAAGTTCACCTGTACGCTAAAAGCTGGCGCTTCGTACTATGCAGTAGGTAAATCTTTAATGAAGCTGCCTGTTGGGAGGAGGTGGAATTGACACTGAATCAACTAAATAATTATTAGAAGCCGACATTAAGCTTTTTTGCATTGTTCATGGGACGTGAGAATGCTAAGTGACTCCGTGATATGCATATTTCTAATGGACGTACACAACATCTGCACTTTTATTTTCAATAATAGGTCAATCGGATCGTGATGCATCAGGAGTGGCTGAGAATGCCCCCACTGTGCATCCACCTCCCCCCACCCTGAAAATCCTCCACCACAATGACACTGTAGCACCAAAACTACTGGCCCCAGAGTGCCAAATCTTGTGACCACTGTTTCTGTTGCATTTCTCAGGAGCTTAGTTTGGAGGTTGTTAAAATTAGTAAAGCACATAGTTCCAAACTGACCAAATAACAGGACTTTTGATTATGCATTGATCTATGTATCTAATACAATAGCTGAATACTGCGGATGCTGGAAATCTGAAATAAAAACAAAAATAGCTGAAAATACTCAGCAGGTCAGGCAGCATCTGTGAAGAGAAAAATGGGCTTGGATTTTTGCCGCGAGAAAGAGCCTCTTTCATTATGGTAAAAATCTGAGAAATGGCTGAATTTTTTTTTTTTAAGTGCTGCCCCTGAAGCCAGCCTTTCCCATCTTTGCTGGGGTGGGACTGGAGGTTGGCAGAGGGCCACTCTTGATTCGCAGAGGCAGCTGGCCATTTCAAGCACCAACTGCCTCCACTGCTGTGAGATTTTTGAAAACCAGACGTGTGAAATCAAGA
This sequence comes from Mustelus asterias, assembly GCF_964213995.1. NCBI lineage: Eukaryota > Metazoa > Chordata > Chondrichthyes > Carcharhiniformes > Triakidae > Mustelus > Mustelus asterias. The sequence continues at coordinate 59,923,620 of NC_135808.1, forward strand.
CAGTGCAGATTAGACCAGGTAAAGGAGGTCTGAACATGGTGGATTTGTTGAAGAGTGCTACCTTTGGAGAGGTAAGGTACCCCTTTGAATAAGGTCCTGGGACACCTTTGGGAAAGGGGAAGCATGCTTTCAGTTATTAAAAGTAAACATAAGTATGATGCACAAATTCATCGAAACTGTCAAACTGTTAAAGAACTGTCCAGTTGTCAACGCTGTCAAAGCTATCCTGAAAAGTGTCGAAACTGCCCAAGAAGTATCAAGGCTGTCCCCAAAGTGTCAAAGCTGACAAGGAAATGTCAAAACTATCAAGGAACTCTCCAGGGATATTATGCATGAGCTGAAGAATTTAGCACAGAAGAAAGAAATGGTTGAGAAGCAGCTGAAAAGGTCAAAAATAGAGTTTTTTGAAAATGCTGACACAGTACCCGAACTGCAACAGCAGATGGCAGTGTGGAGCGCGCAGATGGCCATGAATGAAGGAAAGCTATCTAAGGCCACTCAAAAGAAGGAAAACATGCAAAATATAAATGAGGCTGTTCTATGGGAAAATGTTCACATCAGAGCTGAACCGAAAGATTTGAAGAGCAAAACTCAAGCTAAGCCAATTAAACAATGCATTGAAACCCAGAGTGTGTTCGCAATAGGTCAATAAGAAAATAAATAACTGAAAGAACAGTTGATTGTCCTAACGATCAAATGCAAAAGGAATGCATGACCATTCAGCAACATGAAGACATGGCAACTGTCTTAAACAGCAGAATGGAAGCACAGCAGAAGAAACTCAAGGAGACTTCGCTGAGTTTCTCTGAATTACGGGTAACTCGAGATGTAGCGAGTGAAATTCCCAAAGATAATGAAATGAACCTTATGAAAGACCTTCACATGCTACAGGAATCCTTCAGGTCAAAGTTTATTCCCATGGAAAATTAAAAATAGAAGTAAAATGAATTTAATGTCACTCTGAACAAACTGACAAACCGGTTGGCAGAGAAATCTCAGCAATGTTCAATGCTCCAGGGAAAAGTCACCAGCTACAAGAAACAGATTGAAGAGCTGAAGAAGCAGTTGAATGGAAAAGACAAGACACCAAAAGGAAAAGCCGTAGAACTTTCCAAGCTGCGAGCTGAAAATGAAGCCATGAGTCGCACAATTGTAGAAGTGAAACTAGTTAAGACTTCACCGGAGGCAGACATGGCCAACAGTATGTTCAAAATGAAGGATAAGGACAAAGTTATGTTGCAGACAGAGAAAGAAAAGACAGAAAGGGGATCAGAAAATGTACAAGACCGGTAAAACCTGCAATGTTACAGGAGGCTATTTCAAGTGGAGAAAAAGGAATCCGATGGTTTTGAGGGACAATATAATTAAGGAGATAGATCCTCTTCTGTGGAGCCATGGCCAGGAGTTTTCAAGGTTGTATTGCCTGTCTACTGTCAGAATTAATTACATTGTCTCTTAGATGGAGAAACACTAAGAATGGAAGGTTGACACGGCCCATGTAGGACACAGTGACATAGGTAGAGTACGAGATTCTGCAGAGGGAGTTTGAGGAAGTGGGTCAAAACAAAAATAAAATGGAATACATGACATGATAACTTTGAGATTGTTACCTGAACTGCAGGCAATTGGCATTGGATCAAACAGGTTAGAAGATTTAATGAGTTTGTTTTTTCAAATTAATTCATGGGATGTGGGCATCATTGGCTGGGCCACTATTCATTGCTCATCCCTAATTGGCCTTGAACTGAGAGGTCATTAAAGAGTCAACCACATATCAGTGGATCTGGAGTCACATATAGATTAGATGGCAGATTTCTTTCCCTGAAGAACATCAATGAACCAGATGGGTTTTTACACCAATTGTTTCATGGTCAGCAGTTGACTTTTTCATTCCAGATGTTTATTAAATTCAATTTCACAACCTGCTGTGGTGGGATTTGAACTGTGGTCCCCAGAAAATCACCCTGGGTCTCTGGATTACTAGTTCAGCAACAATACCATTACACCATCATACAGAGCAGAGTAGTGAATTGAGTAAAAATCAGCAGAATGGACCAGGAAGGCTCTTCATGTAACAATGTATAATAAAGGAAACTCTAGAGAAATGTGATCATACCATGGTGGAATTTTATATTAGATTTGAGAGTGATTCAATTAAGCCCAAACTTACCGCCTTAAATCTAAACAATTAATTCATAGTTCACAATGATATACATACTGTTGAGGAATAAAAAAAACCCAAATAAATGGTCAAATCATGGACAAGAAGAGAAGTTATAACTCGTATTAGATTAAAAGAAAGTGTTTATAATGATGTCAAAAAGGTAACAAGGAAGGACTTTAAAATTCAGCAAAAGGACGATTAAGAAATTGATGAAAAATTAGGCTGACCGAGGAAACTAGTTAGAGGCATACAAACTAAGTGGAAAAGCCTATCTAAATATATAGGAAGGAAGAGATTATTCAGTCAATCTGAATCCCTGAGAGACAGAAACAGAATAAAGTATAGTGGGAATAAGAAAATGGTAGAAACATTAACTAAATACCTTGCATTAGTTTCTTGGTAGAAGCCAAGACAAACACTCTGGAATATTGGAGAGCCATTGTTCTAGTGAAAATAAGGAACTATAGGAGGTTAGTATTAGTGAAGGAAAAGTACTGGAAATTGTAATGGGAATAACATTCAACACATCCCCTGGACCTGATGATTTATATCCATGGGCTTTAAAGGACGTGGCTACAGAGAGAGTGGATGTATTGATTTTGATCTTCCATTATTCCCTATATTCTAGAATGACCCCATGGGTAGGAAAGCACTAAAATAAAAAAAAGGAAACAATGATCCAACTGGAAGGCGAGATCAGGCTATTGAGGTGGATGATCAGTCATGATCCTAATGAATGATGGAGCAGGTTTGAAGGGCTGAATGGCCTCCTGCTGCTCCTATTTTCTATGTTTCTAATTACGCTGACATCTGTTGCAAGGAAAATGCTTAAATCTATCATTAGGGGAGTGAAAGAAAGGCACTCAGAAAATGACAATACCCTACTGGGCAGAATCTGCATAGATTTAAAGAGGAAAATCATATTTAACAAACCTATCAGACTTTTTTGAGGTTGCAATTTGTGTCAGCTGTGGTGCAGTTTCAGGTTGGGGGATTGTAACTATATTGAAGGAGCAAAAGTGATCATTAGGGGAATGTAGATCACAGCTGGGGGGAGGGGTGGAGTTTTCCATCCTCAGGAAGGGCATCCTGATAGTGGTTGGGGGGAGTAAGCAGATTGCGGTCATGGGGAAGCAGAAAGAAATCTTTTGGCATGGAGAAGACAATCTTGTTCCACCTGGCCCACAAGCTATGCTGTAAAGGCACTCACAATATGGATTTAGTCCTCCTCATTTCCTTTCAGCTGCTGGATTTGTAGGGGGTGAGGAAACCCAGCTGAAATGAGTTATAAACGAGTGACTGTGAAAAAGGCAGGCAACCTCTTTGTAATATTTGTCATGAGCAGGTGAGTGCCACCAGAATTTTTAGTTTTAAACCTCAACCCATCTTTGAGAGTTAAGATTCATCCCAGGATTTGTATTTAAGATTTTAAAATTTAGTCAAATTCAAAATGAAAACTGGTGAGAATTTTGAATTCTTTATTTAAAAATAATATTTTTTGAAAGATGTTAACATTCACTTTGTATAAGTTGTTTCTAGGAATATGTTACCATTTAAGATGATATATTGTTGATGTTTGCAATTTGCAGAATATGCCAAATCTTCACAGAATGGTTCTCTCTGTGTAAGAAAATCAGTATGCCTGACATTCCCAATTTGCAAATAATTGGTGAATGACAGATTACACTCTTAACTGTTTCTCATTGTTGGGGGAAGGAAAATGTAGCTTCATTATTTAATATAAATTTGTTCCTGATAAATAGAATGATATTTAAACACTAAATAGAAGATATTTTTAAAGGGTTTATCAATGCTGTTTTTCATTTCGCACAGACTTAAAGCAGTACATTTATGAGCAGTAAACATATATTTCATTGAATTTCACAAGTTGTTATGATGGGATTCCACTGGGTGGAATTTTCACATATTTGACATATTACTTAGATTTGATGTACATTGTGAATTAGGCTCATAGGAGTTACTGGCATATGCTTTTTAATTCATCTGGTAACTGAAATTACTGAGGCTTTATAAATTTTATCAACAAGCTGTTTTCACATGTCTACAATTCATGAAACTACCATCAGAGTTCACAATTATGTCTCAGCATCAACTCTGAATTTCTGGATGAACCTTCGGTTCATAAAATCTTGAGGCCAGCGCAGCAAACGTGTCGTTGTGGCAGCTTAGTCCAAAGGAAAGCTTTGTACAAGATCTCAAAGCAAATTGAAGTCCAGGGATGAAATGAGTTAGTTGACGTATATATATGCAATCCCATCTATGTGGAAGATTATAGCAAATAACAAGTTCTGTTTATATAGCACTTTTAACGTAGAAAAATATTCCAAGGAAGTCATACTCGCAGAATAAATAAAAGAGTAATAATGATGGCAAACATGACTTCCAATTTGCTGTTCAACATGGGGAGAAGAAAAGTATCCCAATGAAGATCCAAATCCAACAATGAGGATCCAAACATTCATTGGAATTGAAGCTTGATTTTGGCCATTCATAAGGAAACAAAATGAAACCGTGCAAATTGTGAAATGTGGAACTGATATCATGAGAGGAATATAATGCGTGTTTGGTAATGGCAGGAGAGTGGTAGGTAAAGATTCCGCTACCTTCCCACCTCCACCACAATTGCACCTTCCAGCCCCACCTCCATTGGAGGCCCTTAATTGGGCAATGAATGTCTACTTAAGGGCCTCTCTCACCACTGTTGGAATTAACTCAGCAGTGAAACCCAGGGGGCTTGCCATGTGGAAAGTACAACAAGTAAACCCATGTGGGATTGCTTGTAGGTTCCCCAGGAAGAAACCCTGAGTCAAACACCCAATGCCTGATCAAGGGACTGGCATTGGGAAGAGGATGGCCAGCTCAAAGCCATGTGCTTCCCTTGATGCTGACGCCCAACCCCCAAAGACCATAATCTCATAAGCCCCCAACCCCCACCGCCATCACACACCAGTGGCCTAGGATCCAGCAATGAACCGAGACCTCATATTTAGGTCATACTGGCAGCTGCCACCACCTTCCCAGTAGTGCAGCTGTTCAATAGAGCTGCTGGCTTCTGAGAGATCAGCAACTTTCAGCAGGCAAGACACCCGTTCCCAGGGTCCTTGACTCTGGGGAAGTTCACCACCACCCAGCTAGGTGCCTGAGTGGCACTTTACATGGTAGGCCTGCTCTAAAAGAAACAATGCGGGGCTTTCACCATCCCAACAGCCAGCAGGCAAGGCCTCCATCATCTCCATTTAATATCATCCATGATTTATTATGTATTTGGCTGCTTCATTAGAGATGCCAGCTTAATAGATACATTATGGATAGACTTTCAGTTATTGGCAATCTTCCAATAACAAAGTGATCTCGAAGCACTCACGGCAATATTCAGGAAGAAAATGGGCACATATAATAATAGCGTAGATGAATATTAATTTAATTGGTGCAGCAAAGAAGTTGTAGTGATGGCAATTACTTCTGATTGTAATGACTGGCTCATCTAATTTAAAATTGAGAATAGAAGACACTTCTCCAACTCAGCCAATAATACAACTGAAAAGGACCTTAGCACTTGACATGAAAGGATGGCTTATCAAAAAGGAATTCCAATATCAGCTCCATCAAGTCCATGACAAGAAAGATAATAGCCCCAAAATTGCTGTCAAAATAATGGTGAGACTAATCATGCTCACTGCTCTTTTGGTACAAATGACACAGCAACTTTATTGGCACGATTAAACAATAAAATCAAAAAGTTGCTTTTGAAGATGTGTCGCCCCTCTGTTAGCTTCATCAACATGACATTTGTCTTTGCTCCTGCAAAGCATTGAGTAGGGTAAAGATCTAAACATTGAACGGATGATAGATGATAGGTAGTCATTTCAAATCAAAGTGCTTTTTAACAATGTGATGAATATTAGTTATTGCCAGTCTAACACAAAAAATAATTATTACGAGTCTAGTGTTTTAGTCAATCAGATTTTAATTGTTGTTGGAGACATTAGGCCGGAATCTCACCGGCACACCCGCCGAATGCTTATAGGATCGCGCCCGAGGCCAGTGGAGAATGCCATTCTGCAAGCCTCATGGGGCGGGCATCCCGGTAAAATCAGGGCCATTAATGTTTATTTCACTTTTCCTTCATCTCTTTTTATCTCTCCATTTTAATTTAATCTTTCTCTTCATTTTTGCTTCTGTACCTGATTTGTCTTTCAACAAAATCTTGCTGTCATTTATGTCGGTAGGATCTTACCGTCCTACCAATGGCACACTCCTGCCATGTGTTTCCCGAAGGCAAGAGGTGCATCCAATGGGAAACCCTGTTGACAATGGCGGGACCATAAGATCCCGCCACCAACAAACGGCACACTGTCACCTCAAAACACGCTCATTGAATTCATACACTAATTTACACTTCCAGCAATTTATCACATAAAACATCACAGTGGTTATTCAAGCAAGGCCAAGTTCAATTAACGGCAGGCACCTTGATTGACTAGTTTCAGCTATAAATGGGACCTTAGATGCTTACCAGCATGATTAAAGAATATGTTTGCAACATGAGGTCCCCTGGAAAATCTGTACTTAAAAATGTCAACTGAATGAATTAGCGAAAACCAATACCTATCAACTTGTAAAACTAGCCAAAGTTCATTCACAGCTTTCCAAAGAAGCTGACAGCTTAAAAACAGACCAGGATACAAGGCTATGACTGTGAAAGCAGATACAGAGTTCGTATCTTTCGTCTGTAAATCCAAAAACTGAACACATCCAAAGACCGCACTCTTTTGAACCTCATCAACCTTTAACACAGGAAATCTCTAAACTGAGTCGACATGAATCTTGTCGACCACACTCAACCTTTAACACAGGAAGCCTAGTTGTTTGTCTGCACAGTCACACTCTGAACTCTTTTCTACAGGCTGAATCACGGATGACACCACAGGTTAGGAACTTTTTCCAGCATCCTGTATATAATATTCAGTGATACATCTTCAACTTTTCTGGCCGTGTTATTTATCTTTATAAATGTAGCCAGCCTAGGGTTAGGCTATTGTAATGTAAGTAGGCCTATTTGTACAAGTCGTATTTGAAAGTCAAAATTATCTGGCGGGATTGGCCCTGGGGATTTTGGATATTCAACCTGTAATTGCACAAAATACATTGGAACATGAGCTTGTCACCTAACCCATAAGCATATTCAGCATGAAAATCTGAAGGATGATATGGGTCCTATTTATTTCCTTTTCTGCAATCTCAACACAACCGGAGCATCAACAGTGTCAAAAGCGTTGCATGACAAAGGAGGCCAAATTCACCCTAAACATAGCCATGAGCAGAGAAGTTATCCCCCAAAAAACTGACTGGCTGTTAAATCTCAACAATTGGTATGAATGTGAATCCTACAAGTAATATTGGAAAGTAAACCACTTCATATGCCAGGCAATTTAAAGTTTAGTTGTCATTTGAAACCTCTGGAACCATTTACAGCAGAGATGAATCTGTTTTGTAACCACAGACAATGCATCTTTCAGGGTTCGACCCACTATCCCAATAGTAGGTACATCTCTATTTCTGTGCCAGTCCCACATGCTGCATTTATTCAAACCTTCCACAGAAAATCTGAACAACCCTCAAGCGCTTAAGAATAGGCTTGGCAGGTTTGGTGACTTGTTCCACAAATGGGACATGAGGAATGTCCAAGTCAGACCATTGACCGCAGATTGAATTCCTGACCTGAGAGATCCCTTCCTGGTAGCGACATAACCATTCACACTGCGTCAGTTGAAGCTGTTGACAGGATTATTAACTTCAACATTGAACTATAACTGCTTCCCCAAACATATGAAATAATGATGATGATGACCTGCAATCCCCCATCCAAGCTATCAAAGGGACACTTTGTGAAACTCTCACATTCATCATGCTATCATTGGAGGGTTCCACTGCATTACTGATTGAGCTGTGTATTCATTCCACATTGGAATGAATAAGCTTCGCGCTTGGAGCAAACCTTTATTGACATTGTGTGAAAGCACTCTGGAGGCTGCCCAGCACACCAACCATTGCCTGGTTAGTGCCCATTAGCTTTCTTTGGTAGCTGGTCCATAAAATTCTGCATCTAAGGCCTCTGTAGTGGAACGAGTCTGTGGTCTCGCGATCAGGAGAATTTTTTTTCTTTTCACATGTACACGGTGAGCCGGATGTAATGGCAGCCACAGGGCCCCCAACGGCAGATTGGAAAACCTGGGTCAACCCTGCACAGTCGATTCTGGGAGACGCAACACAATTCAATTGGCATCAGACAATTAACATCCTGATATCAGGGCTGCTGTCACTTGAAGATTAGGATTGACCTCAAGGGCAGTTGGTTAACCAGTTACAGTACTGCCACTGACAGCACTGGTCATTGCTGAGACAGCCTGGAACAGCATCATGGAGGTGGTCCAGATCAAAGGCCCCAGAAAGGGGAGTGGAGGAGATTGTTGTTGAGAGCAGGGTTAAGGTGCTATGACAGCAGGAAGAACTCACCTGTTCTTCACTGAAATCGTACCATTGGACCTTTTTTTAATTCATTTACAGGATGTGGGCCTCGCTGGCTGGGCCATCAATTGATGCCACATCCCGAGTTGCCCTTGAGAAGGTGATGGTGAACTGCCTTTTTGAACAACTATAGTCTTTGAGATGTAGGTCCACCCACAATGTTGTTCGGGAGAAAATTCCAGGATTTTGACACAGCGACAGTGAAGGAATGGCAATATATTTACAATACAGTAAGAAGTTTAACAATACCAGGTTAAAGTCCAACAGGTTTATTTGGTAGCAAAAGCCACACAAGCATTCGGAGCTCTTAGCCCCTTCTTCAGGTGAGTGGGAATTCTGTTCACAAACAGAGCTTATAAAGACACAGACTCAATTTACATGAATAATGGTTGGAATGCGAATACTTACAACGAATCAAGTCTTTAAGAAACGAAACAATGGGAGTGGAGAGAGCATCAAGACAGGCTAAAAAGATGTGTATTGTCTCCAGACAAGACAGCCAGTGAAACTCTGCAGGTCCACGCAACTGTGGGAGTTACAAATAGTGTGACATGAACCCAATATCCCGGTTGAGGCCGTCCTCGTGTGTGCGGAACTTGGCTATCAGTTTCTGCTCAGCGACTCTGCGCTGTCGTGTGTCGCGAAGGCCGCCTTGGAGAACGCTTACCCGAATATCAGAGGCCGAATGCCCGTGACCGCTGAAGTGCTCCCCAACAGGAGCGCTCAGCGCCAACAACTGCCAGTTTCCAGATGCAATTTTACATCTCATCCGCTTCATCCTGGACCACAACATCTTCACCTTCAACAACCAGTTCTTCATCCAGACACACGGAACAGCCATGGGGACCAAATTCGCACCTCAATATGCCAACATCTTCATGCACAGGTTCGAACAAGACTTCTTCACCGCACGGGACCTTCAACCGATGCTATACACTAGATACATCGATGACATTTTCTTCCTTTGGACTCATGGTGAACAATCACTGAAACAACTATATGATGACATCAACAAGTTCCATCCCACCATCAGGATCACCATAGACTACTCTCCGGAATCGGTTGCATTCTTGGACACACGCATCTCCATTAAGGACGGTCACCTCAGCACCTCACTGTACCGCAAGCCCACGGATAACCTCACGATGCTTCACTTCTCCAGCTTCCACCCTAAACACGTTAAAGAAGCCATCCCCTACGGACAAGCCCTCCGTATACACAGGATCTGCTCGGATGAGGAGGATCGCAACAGACACCTCCAGACGCTGAAAGATGCCCTCATAAGAACAGGATATGGCGCTAGACTCATTGATCAACAGTTCCAACGCGCCACAGCGAAAAACCGCACCGACCTCCTCAGAAGACAAACACGGGACACAGTGGACAGAGTACCCTTCGTTGTCCAGTACTTCCCCGGAGCGGAGAAGCTACGGCATCTCCTCCGGAGCCTTCAACATGTCATTGATGAAGACGAACATCTCGCCAAGGCCATCCCCACACCCCCACTTCTTGCCTTCAAACAACTGCACAACCTCAAACAGACCATTGTCCGCAGCAAACTACCCAGCCTTCAGGAGAACAGTGACCATGACACCACACAACCCTGCCACAGCAACCTCTGCAAGACGTGCCGGATCATCGACACAGATGCCATCATCTCACGTGAGAACACCTTCCACCAGGTACACGGTACATACTCTTGCAATTCGGCCAACGTTGTCTACCTGATACGCTGCAAGAAAGGATGTCCCGAGGCATGGTACATTGGGGAAACTATGCAGACGCTGCGACAACGGATGAATGAACACCACTCGACAATCACCAGGCAAGACTGTTCTCTTCCTGTTGGGGAGCACTTCAGCGGTCACGGGCATTCGGCCTCTGATATTCGGGTAAGCGTTCTCCAAGGCGGCCTTCGCGACACATGACAGCGCAGAGTCGCTGAGCAGAAACTGATAGCCAAGTTCCGCACACACGAGGACGGCCTCAACCGGGATATTGGGTTCATGTCACACTATTTGTAACTCCCACAGTTGCGTGGACCTGCAGAGTTTCACTGGCTGTCTTGTCTGGAGACAATACACATCTTTTTAGCCTGTCTTGATGCTCTCTCCACTCCCATTGTTTCGTTTCTTAAAGACTTGATTCGTTGTCAGTATTCGCATTCCAACCATTATTCATGTAAATTGAGTCTGTGTCTTTATAAGCTCTGTTTGTGAACAGAATTCCCACTCACCTGAAGAAGGGGCTAAGAGCTCCGAAAGCTTGTGTGGCTTTTGCTACCAAATAAACCTGTTGGACTTTAACCTGGTGTTGTTAAACTTCTTACTGTGTTTACCCCAGTCCAACGCCGGCATCTCCACATCATATATTTCCAAGTCAGGATGGTGAGTGGCTTAGAAAGGAACCTCCAGGTCGTGGTGTTCCCAGATATCTGCTGCCCTTGTCCTGCTAGATGGTAGTGGTCATGGGTCTGGAAGGTGATGCCTAAGGAAACTTGGTGAGTTCCTGCAGTGCATTTTGAGATGGTACACATGGCTGCCATTGTTCGTCAGTGGTGGAGGGATTGAATGTCTGTGGAAGGGGTAACAATCAAGTGGGCTGCTTTGTCCTGGATTGTGTTGAACGTTTTGTGTGTTGTTGGAGCTGCACTCATTCAGGCAAGTGGCAAGTATTCTATTACACTCCTTACTTGTGCCTTGTAGATGGCGGACAGGCTTTGGGGAGTCAGGAGGTGAGTTACTTGCCACAAGATTTCTAGCCTTTGACCTGCTCTTGTCGCCACAGTATTTATATGGGTAATCCAGTTTAGTTCCTGTTCAATGATAACATACAGGATGTTGATAGTGCGGGATTCAGCGATGATAATGTCATTGAATGTCAAAGGGTAATGGTCAGATTTTCTCTTGCTGGAGATGGTCGCTGTCTGGAAATGCGTGAGCAGATAGGCCTCGGGTTAATGTCTCATCTGAAAGATGGTACTTCTGACAGCGCAGCATTCCCTCAATATATGCAGGTTATCAGCTTCGACTTTGTGCTCAAGTTTCTGGAGTGGGATTTGAACCTCCAACCATCTGACTCAAAGGACAAAAGCAAGTTACTGCGGATGCTGGAATCTGAAACCAAAAGAGAAAACGCTGGAAAATCTCAGCAGGTCTGGCGGCATCTGTAAGGAGAGAAAAGGGCTGACGTTTCGAGTCCAGACGACCCAGGCTTTGACAAAGGGTTGTCTGGACTTGAAACGTCAGCTCTTTTCTCTCCTTACAGATGCTGCCAGACCTGCTGAGATTTTCCAGCATTTTCTCTTTTGACTCAAAGGACAGTCTGCTTTCTTTGAGAAAGGGCTGAGACCTAAGTTAATCCAATTTCTCATTTCAGTTGTGATGAGAGGTATTTGAACAGTTCTCTTACTGGTCAAATGGTCAAATCATTACATCCACGAAATGAGAGAGCAATGGCCTTTGCATTAAATTTGTTGACAACCTCCTCCCAATATCTCTTAATCAGCAACTCAGATGGCTTCTTATCCCCGGAGTTTATCCCTGGGCAGCACAGCGGTTAACACTGCTGTCTCACAGCGCAGGGGACCCAGGTTCAATTCCAACCTCGGTCACTGTCTGCGTGGAGTTTGCACTTTCTCCCCGTGTCTGCGTGGGTTTCCTCCGGGTGCTCCAGTTTCCTCCCACTGTCCAAAGGTGTGTGGGTTAGGTTGATTGGCCATGCTCAATTGACACTAGCGTCAGGGGGATTAGCAAAGTAAATATGTGGAGTTTATGTGTGGGAATAGGGCCTGGGTGTGATTGCAGTCAGTGTAGACTTGATGGGCCGAATGGCCTCCTGCTGTACTGTAGGGATTCAATGATTCTATAAGAGTTGTCCCTCCTTCTCTCCACTTCCTGCACCAATGCCCCCAGTGCAGCATCAATGCATGATGGAACCTGTCCTCTTCCAACTCAAACCATTTCACTGATAGTTACCATGTGGCACTTCTTGCAACTGAAATCCCATTTAAGAGGTGCTGATTGCCTTTAACTATTTTTGATTCCTCCCAGTACCAAATGCACAACCAATGAGCAGCACAGGCAGTGCTGGATGCACGTACACATCAATGACTCAAGCAGACAGCCAGGTTCTATACATTGCTTATGTCTCGACCAACTGGTGCAAGTGAACTCTGTATTTACTACCATATCACCAAGTCCCTTCCACTCACCCCACACTTCCCCTTACCTAAGTTTTAGGCTGTGATTTTGGATTCAGATTAGATTATTACTGAGAATTAATGCTGATTAGGAACGGAATGATACTATGCAAACGCATTTCATGAGGGATGTTTACAGCCAACCGAAGTGTAAACTATGAGTTGTGCAACAAAGGTTCAATTCCTAATTGAGACTGGGCAGGATCTGTGTTAAAGAAAAACTTTCCATTACATTCAGCAAGCACAGAAAAAACAAATCTGTATTCTGGCTTGAACAAATGATTCATCTTATGGGGTATAACGAGGTTATTTAGCCCATAGTTTTGTGGCTTTGGCATTTCAAAAACACTTACCTAAAGGAAAGCACTAAATGTCTTCAGGAGGTTTCTAACTTTACCACTGTCCTTTTAAAACACAGTTGAGTCACACAGCAGTGATGGGATGTGATGCTGCGCACAGAAGTAATTTCCAATAAAAGGAATTATTATTAAGTGCAAGGTGCTTTTATCTAAAAAGCTACCATGCTTTAAAAGACATCGATTGCATTTGATGTGTAAGACAGTGTTTTTTCTCTTCATCATATCTGTACAGTGAAAGGTCACTCAGGTAAGAAATTTTGACACTCCGTTGGCTGAACAGTTATTCTTTTATGACATTTGCAAATATGCAGTATTTCGTGGACATCCAAAAGCCAAACGAAATGTAATTGTAACAAAACCTCTGCAATTAAAAGATAGTTTTGATTGCACAATTATGTCCAGATATTTGCGAGGTAAACTATTTCTCTGTTGACTTTTTTAAAAAAAATTTCACGAGGTCTGAACATCACCAGCAAGTGCACTGTTTGTCCCTCATCCCTAATTGCCCTCAAGAAAGTGATGGCGAGTCGTCTCCCTGAACCACTGCGGTAGACTTTCCCAGCTTTGACATTTGCTCCCTGGATTTAGGAACATCATTGAGACATCAGTGTAACTAAATCAATAAAATCTGAAGAAAGACTGGAAGCTGAACCAATATTCAGTCAGGGAAAGAGATAAAATAGAGGGGTAAATGAAACTCAAACTTTTTAAACTGAGAGCAGTTACGAATAAGATTGATTTTGAAAGAAATTTGTGCCAAAGAATCAAAAAGGAAAATGTGCTCATGCTTAAGCAAGGAAGCCATAAGCTAAAATTAACAGAGTAACTGACATCTAAAGTTGAATTAAATGTGGATGATAGGGTTTTGCCTGCTGTTTGGAGAACTGGCCTGTATTGATTCTATGGGGGAGGCACAAACAAGTTAAGACCTTGTCAGGCACATCACTAGCCAGCAATTGGGCTTTCCCTCAGATTTATGATCCCGGGGCAGAAATCCCACCTGCTCAGAGCTGCCAGCTGATTAGAGCACTGGGAGCGCTGCTCCAAGAACTTCAGCGGGTATTGTCATTGGATCCCTGGATATAGGACAGTGAGGGCAGGATTATTGTTTGGGATGCAGAGGGATTGAAAGCAAAGGCGCTGCAATGCCTTTCTGTGCCCTCACTTCCTGCTGCTGTTGGGTCCCTCAATCGTGTGCAGAGGGCCTGACAATGAGTGCAACTCCCCAATCCTCATCCCTGACAGTCTGCTGTTGAACCTGACAATGTTTGATGGGCAGTCTTCGGAAGACACAGGAGAGCTACACAACTCCCAATTAATCCCTCAGCCACCACGAAATCCCAGTGAGCTCAGTGATAATTGGTGCCGATTGACTCCTTTAAGAGAATGGTTCCCGGGAATGAGGGACTTCAGTGAAGTGAGAAGTAAGTTGGCAACGCGGAGATTTGATACAGCTTGTCAAAGCCTGAGGAGCCGAGAGACATAGGATAGAGACAAACTGTTTCCATTGGTGGGTAAATCAAGAACTAGAGATCTCTGAATTAAAGCAATTAGCAAAAGAATCAAAAGCAACATGAGCAAAAACATTTTTATGCAATGGTTTGGAATGCATTGCCTGAACAGGTGGTGCAGATGGATTCAGTTGCGGCTTTCAAAAGGGAATTGGATAAGCACCTAAAGGAAAAAAAAATGGATGGAGAACTATAGGCAAAGTATGGGGAGATGATTCACTGGCTAAATTGTTCTTGTAGCCTCTTTCTGGGCTGACAGCATTTTATGATTCCACACAACCTTTGCCAGTGCCCTCTCAGTTATCTTTCCATGCCAGTGGGAAGAGCCATCCAGATTTTAGTGAGTACAATGATGTAAGCATTTAAAATTGACTCGAATCAATTCTTGAATTAGCAGAGTGTGATTACCTAATCACAGGTTTTGAAAAAAATTCACAACTGGGAAACATACTCGGAGGTACAGCTAATCTAAACTAAGAACGCTTTATTCCTGCAAAATTGATTTTAAAAATTGCAGGATCTCTCAAGGTTGCGCCCAAAGCTTTTTAATATAACCTAGCAATGTGTTCGATTGCATCATTAAAAAAAATGCATTTGATTTGAAGGCTGTTTTCCCTGTTGCACATGTTCATGACTTTAAAAGGCATAAATGAAGTTACTTTTATAATCCTGGAGAAAACAATGATTTTTCCTTTCAATCCAACATTGCTGAGAACAGAGAACGACTGACCTCTGGATTTGCTTGTGAAACGTTTCCTCTGTCCACCAGAGGCACTGCGTGGGAGCAGCGCTGTCTGCTGGTGGCTGATGTCCACAGGGCTGGTAGCTAACAAGTTCTCCTTGTACTTATTCATGAGTGACAGCTTGGTGGTATCACTTCCTGTTGGAACAAATAAACACAGTAAACATAAAAACCTTTGTTTGTAATTTTAATCTTTTCCCCCCATCTGTCATCCAAACCTCACTAGTATTGCTATATTGCATAATCGTAATCCCACCCTGATATAGGATGCAAAATATACTTCTGTCACCAATGTGTACCGGAATCTATAATGCCGCTGACCATGTTGTCATATTCCAGAATCTCACTTTAAGGAATGGATTTTCCAGACCTGTCAATTATAGAAACTGATATCCACCAACACTATGGGCCCAATTTTACCAAAACGGGCGCGAAATCGCGGTAAAGTTGGGCGTCGGGCCTTTAACGCGATGCACACCCGATTCTGAGCAGAGCGCGGCTTTACCAACACCCATCGGGCAGCCCGTCGATTTAAATGCATTTGCATGCATTTAAATCGACTTAATGAAGCGCGCGCCCAACTCTACCACCAAATCCCACTTTACCACCATGCGGCCCAATCCGCGTCGCGTTTTTAACGACCTGGTAAATAAAAGTCTGAAGCCGGCACTTCCTCGGTGAGGATTGGCGAGGAGGTAGGCACGTTGCATTCGGAGGGTCCCCGGTACTTACGTGTGTCTTGAGTCGTGGCCATTCTGCTGTCCCGGGTCCATGGCGTCTCTGCGAGTGTGTGGGGGGGGGAGGGGGGGAATGTTGCTGTGCACAAACTCCGATGTCCCTGAGGCAGCATGGACCTCGGGTCCTGCAGTGCAGCTGGATCCTAGCACTGCAGCTCACTTCAGGCTGAAGGCTGAAGATGTGCACACAGTGCAGATAGCACTGCTGCAGCCTTCCAATGTTACCAGGGGCTGTGACTGTGTGCTGCATGTGGCTGGGGGGACTGGGGGGTCTGTAACTGGATTGTTGATGCTCAAATGTTCAGAGTCCTGTGGTGAACTTGACAGAATTGTCCCCATGGTGGAACTTGGTTGGAAATAAGATTCAAGGAGATTACTACATCTGGGAAACCAACCATAGTGAAAAGAAGCTTGTATTGGCAACTCTTCTCTCACATGCTATGGCAGATGTGCCCCTACTTATGAATGTGATTTGCATGGGCAACTTTGGGTGCAGCTACTCTGCCTCTGGAGCAGCCTTGGATCCTTTGTCATCTTGTTTTCATCTGAACATTGCACAGAATTCGAGGAATCCCCTTTGGAAGATACTGTCAAAGTTATAATCACAGGAACTAAAAACCTGCCAGTCAAAAATCTGGGATAATATTTCAAAATGCATATCCCCCCATCCATGTTCTGGAATATTATCCCAGATTTTTGATTGTCAGGTTTTTAGTTCCTGCGATTATAACTTTGACATTATCTTCCAAAGGGGATTCCTCTAATTCTGTGCAATGTTCAGATGAAAACAAGATGACAAAGGATCCAAGGCTGCTCCAGAGGCAGAATAGCTGCACCCAAAGTTGCCCATGCAAGTCACATTCATAAGTAGGGGCACATCTGCCATGGAATGTGAGAGAAGAGTTGCCAATGCAAGCTTCTTTTCACTATGGTTGGTTTCCCAGATGTAGTAATCTCCTTGAATCTTATTTCCAACCAAGTTCCACCACGGGGACAATTCTGCCAAGTTCACCACAGGACTCTGAACATTTGAGCATCAACAATCCAGTTACAGATCACAAATGTATTAAACAGGTCACTACTTGCTCACTAGGACACTGTAGTTTAATTACCTTTCTCATAGATAATTAGGCAGCGCAATGAGGATGCTGCATTATTTGCAGTTTGTAAGATTCTCCCAAGTCCATCCGTCCCCCCCTCTCCGCTCTCTGCTGTTTTATATTTCACGCCTGGACGCGCTGCTTCGGATTTTTTTCGAACTGTGCATCCGCAGTTCACAACTCAGATCGGTCCGCCAGCGCAAAGCACCGCCAACAGCGCGCATCAGGCTGGAGCCGGCAAAACGCGTATGGGCGCGCTGCAAAGAGGATTCCGGGCTCGGATCCATATTACGCCCGGATCCTGCCCTTTGGGCCCGATTTTACCAATCGGAGCCTGAGTGTATTCAATGTGGTTAGCACTGCTGCCTCTCACAGCCCCAGGGACCTGAGTTCAATTCTGGTCTTCACTGTCTGTGTGGAGTTTGCACATTCACCCCGTATCTGCATGGGTTTCCACTGGGTGCTCCAATTTCCTCCCACAGTCCAAAGGTGTGCAGGTTAGGTGCATTGACCATGATAAATTGTCCCTTAGAGTCCTAAGATGTGTTGATTAGTGGGGTAAATGGGTGGGGGAAGTGGGCCTGGTGTGTACTTCCACTCCATCTGACGAAGGAGCAGTGCTCCGAAAGCTTATGGTATTTGCTACCAAATAAACCTGTTGGACTTTAACCTGGTGTTGTGAGACTTCTTACAGGGAGGGGTCCCAGAGGATTGGAGAATAGCCAATGTTGTTCCTTTGTTTAAGAAGGGTAGCAAGAATAATCCAGGTAATTACAGGCCGGTGAGCCTTATATCAGTGGTAGGGAAATTATTGGAGAGAATTCTTCGAGACAGGATTTATTCCCACTTGGAAATAAGTGGACGTATTAGTGAGAGGCAACATGGTTTTGTGAAGGGGAGGTCGTGTCTCACGAACTTGATTGAGTTTTTCGAGGAAGTGACGAAGATAATTGATGAGGGTAGAGCAGTGGATGTTGTCTCCATGGACTTCAGTAAGGCCTTTGACAAGGTCCCTCATGGCAGGCTGCTGCAGAAGGTGAAGTCGCATGGGATCAGAGGTGAGCTGGCAAGGTGGATACAAAACTGGCTCGGTCAAAGAAGACAGTGGAAGGATGCGTTTCTGAATGGAGGGCTGTGACAAGTGGTGTTCCTCAGGGATCAGTGCTGGGACCTTTGCTGTTTGTAATTTATATAAATGATTTGGAGGAAAGTGTAACTGGATTGATTAGTAAGTTTGCGGACGTCACAAAGGTTGGTGGATTTGCGGATAGCGATGAAGACCATCAGAGGATACAGCAGGATATAGATGAGTTGGAGACTTGGGCGGAGAGATGGCAGATGGAGTTTAATCTGGACAAATATGAGGTAATGCATTTTGGAAGGTCTAATACAGATAGGGACTATACAGTAAATGGCAGAATACTTAAGAGTATTGACAGGCAGAGGGATCTGGGTGTACAGGTGCACAGGTCACTGAAATTGGCAATGCAGATGGAGAAGTTGTCAAGAAGTCATACGGCATGCTTGCCTTCATCGGCTGGGGTATTGAGTTTAAAAATTGACAAGTCATGTTGCAGCTTTACAGAACCTTAGTTAGGCCGCACTTGGAATATAGTGTTCAATTCTGGTCGCCACACTACCAGAAGGATGTGGAGGCTTTGGAGAGGGTACAGAAAAGATTTACCAGGATGTTGCCTGGTATGGAGGGCATTAGCTATGAGGAGAGGTTGGAGAAACTTGGTTTGTTCTCACTGGAGCGATGGAGGTTGAGGAGAGACCTGATAGAAGTCTACAAGATTATGAGAGGCATGAACAGACTGGATAGTCAGAAGCTTTTTCCCAGGGTGGAAGAGTCAATTACTAGGGGGCATAGGTTTAAGGTGCGAGGGGCAAGGTTTAAAGGAGATGTACGAGGCAAATTTTTTACACAGAGAGTGGTGGGTGCCTGGAACTTGTTGCCGGGGGAGGTAGTGGAAGCGGATATAGTAGTGACTTTTAAGGGTGTCTTGACAAGTACATGAATAGGATGGGAATAGAGGGATATGGTCCCTGGAAGGGTAGGGGGTTTTAGTTAAGCTGGGCAGCATGGTCGGTGCAGGCTTGGAGGGCCAAAGGAACTGTTCCTGTGCTGTAATTTTCTTTGTTCTTATTGTTCCATTTTAAGGTATACAGACCAGTTTGGACCAGTATTTTCATTTGCCAGTTTTTACTGTTATTTCCCTCTGGGTTAGGTCTCTCCTCTCAGTTGAAAGATTGACTGGTGTTATGCTCTCTCTTTTCGGAACTCTGTTCAAGTCCAGTTATCCTGCTTGGTAAGCAGGAGTTAACCTGAATGCTGCATTGAGTAAGGATTATTTCCCTTTTCTTCCCGTCTGAAATGTAAACAATCTCAGTTAAATGGAAGAGAAAGGTTTGTGTCTGAGTCTTTCCCCTCTTATTGTGCTGGATTTTACTCAGGGGCCATTGGTCCTGATTGTAGGTTCGGTTTCTGCTTGAACGTCATGATATGATCATGACAATAAATAGCAGAGCAGGCTCGAAGGGCCAAAAGGCCTACTCCTGCTCCTATTTTCTATGGAAGGAATCAAGCATTCCAAAACCTTCCTACCACCACCTTGTATGTTAAAGGTGGAAATTGGTCTTTGACCACTAAGGGCCTCAAGTTGGTCTAGGTCTAGAAGGCCAACCTCAACTTTTCTCCTCTTGTCTGAATTGGAAGGCTTTGGGAAGACAATGGGCTTCCCACGGAGGTAAACTTAACCAGCAAAAATGGGAGGGTTTGTGAGGGTTGGGATGTTAAAACATTAACCATCACAAACCCAAGCACAAGCTGCCTCAAACGCACCAACTTCCAACTTTAACAGATACAAGGTGTCGGAGGAAGGTTTTGTTGAGGTATCTGCTACCTGTTAATTGTCATATCCAGCTCTATTTCCACTGTGTGGAAATATGAAAATGAGTCTTGCTTCCAGCATGATGCCTGAATTTTTGTGATTACCCATGAGTTTACTTAACTTGTCCAACAAACACGCAAACTTTCCCCATCATTCCACTGCTCTTTATCTCACTTTGAGGCATGAATAATTGCAATGGAGACAAAAATCAAAAAAGTCCTAGAATAGCTTGGATTTTAAAGGATTGTAAGAATTTAAATCCCCCACCCCAGCAACTGGGAGGTGGGGAAGGGGAGAGGTGTTGCAGGGGAGGCTTTTAATCCAGTAGGAAGGCGAATGGGAGAGCCCATTGCCTTCCCAAAGCCTCCCAATTCAGTCAAGTAGAGAAATGTTGAGGTTGGCCTTCTAGACCTAGACCAACTTGAGGCCCTTAGTGGTCAATTACCTACCACCTAAGGGTGTTATCCAACTTCTGAGGAGGAGGGGGCAATGCCACATTGGCAGGCCACCAGATAGGCCTTGGTAGCCTATCTGCTGGCAGTTGCCTCCTAATTAGGCACTCCCTGCTCCATAGTGGGCCCAGCCATTGGCAACCTCCAACCCACCCCTCCCCCCCCCACTTTCCCCTCCCCCGCTTCACCATGGCTTGCCTGATCGACTCTGGCAGCCAATAGACTCCATTGACCTTTTCTGTGGGCCTCCAGTGCACCTCCCATGGTCCCGGGCCTGAAGCGGTAACCACCAGTCTCAGTAACACTGGAATGAAGAGCTGCCAGCCCACTGATTAACTGGGATTTAATTGGGACAAATGGAAATAACCAGGGCGAGATTGCCACCTGTTTACCAGCCAGTGGACAGAGATCGTCGCGACGGCCATTAAATTCCGCCCAATGCTCGCATTGGCATGTTTGCACACCCTTCAGGGATTTTCAATTTTGAAATAATCCCTAACCTTTCAAAGCTTTATGGATTGGCAAAGGAAAAGGTCATCTGTGATCTCTAGCGACAGAGTAGTAAGCCACTGATTTCTAGCTGCATCCACACAGAGTGGGCTATATTTAGATTCAGCGAGTCTGCGGTTTCATTTGGTGCACAGTGGAAACTTGAAATGGCCATTTTCCATCAGGGGCAATGTTTCCCATCCATCATTTCACACTACCAGCTGAAGTCTGACAGATTTGACCAGAAAAATCCAAAACTTACTGTCATACTGCTCACTTTGGAACTCATATCCTGTCATTTATCATATCAAAACAGATGAACTTCGCAAAAAAAAATTCAGATCCCCTTTTGTAAAAGGAGTGTTAGTTGTGAATGTTACTGGCAAGATAGTTTATATAGTTTCCTCATTCATCCATCAGCCAATAATGTGTGTGATGTTTGCAGTGAGAGTTTGTTACAATGCGGTCTTGCTCCTAGTTTTCTCCGAGTCAATTAACAGCGCGGCACAGTAGCACAGTGGTTACTTGAAAAGCACAGAACAAAAGGAGAAAAATGCCAACATTTTTTTTTAAGAACAAGCTACAAGCAACTAATCTTATGCAAGCTCTATAAAGAGTATTGGTCAGCAAAGATTGAAGATCAATGTGGTCCAACCACGGTGGCACAGTGGTTAGCACCGCTGCCTCACAGTGCCAGGAACCCAGGTTCAATTCCCAGCTTGGGTCACTGTTTGTGCGGTGTCTGCATGTTCTCCCGATGTCTGCGTGGGTTTCCTACGGGTGCTCCGGTTTCCTCCCACAGTCTGAAAGACGTGCTAGTTAGGTGCATTGGCTAAATTCTCCTTCAGTGCACCTGAACAGGAGTGTGGCAACTAGGGGATTTTCACAGTCACTTCATTGCAGTGTTAATGAAGCCTACTTGTGATACCATAAGACAATAAGATATTGGAGCAGAATTAGGTCATTTGGCCCATCTAGTCTGCTCCGCCATTCAATCATGGCTGATATGATTCTCATCCCCATTCTCCTGCCTTCTCCCCATAACCCTTGGTCCCCTTGTTGATCAAGAACCTATCCATCTCTGTCTTAAAGACACTCAATGATCTGGCCTCTACAGCCCTTTGTGACAAAGAGTTCCACAGATTCACCACCCTCTGGCTGAAGAAATTCCTCCTCATCTCAATTTTACTAATAAATAAGCTTTCAAACTTTATGTAATGTGACATGTTAGGCTACGGGGTGAATCGTAACCATGTGTTCCTATCCAAAAGCAACTTATTTAGAGCAATGCTGCTTCAAATTTACAATAGTGGAGCTATTTCTAATATAACGATGCAGATGGCAATTTGGCGACTCCTGGCAGAATAGGGAAATCAATCCAATGTATAATAACCATTGTTTAGTGAGGTAATGTCCTATTATCGCCAACTGTGACTTGAAAACAGGACAGGAACTGTTCATACTTCATTTGTAAAGCTGAGTTTTACAAGAATTGCTAAGTTTCTCAAATATAAAACAATTTTTTTGCCAAGAAAACAAACTGGAAAGTCCTAGCCACTCTAGAGCAGCGGCATCTTTTAGAAAGCAATTCTGCACCTCTTTTTGGGCTACTGTCCAAAATTCAAATTTGTCCCCAATATATTATTGAAGCTTGTTCTAGCTGCTGCTTCAAAGATCTGATCAAAGTGAAAGACTAAAACTGTATTCTAAATGATGTCTTTCTAGTCGTGGACCTGCCACTTGTTCCCATCAGGTGTGTAGCTATGCATTTGCCGAGGTGAGCTTGGAAATGTTAATGTGAATAAGATAACTCCATTTATTTTCTTCCCGTTTATCAATGTTACTTAAAGGAATGTCAGGGTTATCTGCAGTTCACCGAGAGTAAAGACAAAACAGTGAATTAACAGTGAGTCGCTGAATAGTCCATCAGTGCAAGGTAACTTCAGTCAAAGGGTAGACAACAGATCAATACACCTAATCCCCAAGGTTCCATTCACAGTTACCTGCAGATAAATCAAAGAAATCCTTAATGGGAAATAAAAGTAGAGGCAATAAGAGACTCAAAACAAGTTAAAGGAAATAAAACAAGTCAGCTTCATTATAAAACATAACCAAATGTAAACTTCAAGAAAAGAATCAACGTTCTCACAATGTTCTCATATTAGTTCCATAAGAACATAAGAAATAGGAGGAGTAGGCCATCTAGCCCCTCGAGCCTGCCCCGCCATTCAATAAGATCATGGCTGATCTGAAGTGGATCAGTTCCACTTACCCGCCTGATCCCCATAACCCCTAATTCCCTTACCGATCAAGAATCCATCTATCCGTGATTTAAACATATTCAACGAGGTAGCCTCCACCACTTCAGTGGGCAGAAGATTCCAGAGATTCACCACCCTCTGAGAGAAGAAGTTCCTCCTCAACTGTCCTAAACTGACCCCCCTTTGTTTTGAGGCTGTGCCCTCTAGTTCTAGCTTCCTTTCTAAGTGGAAAGAATCTCTCCACCTCTACCCTATCCAGCCCCTTCATTATCTTATAGGTCTCCATAAGATCCCCCCTCAGCCTTCTAAATTCTAACGAGTACAAACCCAATCTGCTCAGTCTCTCCTCATAATCAACACCCCTCATCTTTGGTATCAACCTGGTGTACCTTCTCTGCGCTCCCTCCAAGGCCAATATATCCTTCCGCAAATAAGGGGACCAATACTGCACACAGTATTCCAGCTGCGGCCTCACCAATGCCCTGTACAGTTGCAGCAAGACATCTCTGCTTTTATATTCTATCCCCCTTGCGATATAGGCCAACATCCCATTTGCCTTCTTGATCACCCGTTGCACCTGCAGACTGGGTTTTTGCGTCTCATGCACAAGGACCCCCAGGTCCCTTTGCACAGTAGCATGTTGCAATTTTTTTCCATTTAGATAATAATCCAATTTGCTATTATTTCTTCCAAAGTGAATAACCTCGCATTTGTCAACGTTATACTCCATCTGCCAGATCCTCGCCCACTCACTCAGCCTGTCCAAATCTCTCTGCAGACCTTCTACGCCCTCCACACGATTCACTTTTCCACTTATCTTTGTGTCGTCTGCAAACTTTGTTACCCTACACTCAATCCCCTCCTCCAGATCATCTATATAAATGGTAAATAGTTGAGGCCCCAGTACCGATCCCTGCGGCACGCCACTTGTTACCATCTGCCAACCAGAAAAGCACCCATTTATTCCGACTCTCTGCTTCCTGTCGGGTAGCCAATCCCCAATCCACGCTCACACCCTACCCCCAACTCTGTGTGACCCAATCTTCTTCAGCAACCTTTTGTGAGGCACCTTATCAAACGCCTTTTGGAAATCCAAAAACACCGCATCCACCGGTTCCCCTCCGTCAACCGCACAGGTCACATCTTCATAAAAATCCAACAAGTTTGTCAAGCACGACTTTCCCCTCATGAATCCATGCTGCGTCTGCTTAATCGAACCATTCTTATCCAGATGGCCTGCTATTTCTTCTTTAATGATGGGTTCCAGCATTTTCTCAACTACAGACGTTAAGCTAACCGGCCTGTAGTTACCCGCCTTTTGTCTATTTCCTTTTTTAAACAGCGGCGTAACATTAGCCGTTTTCCAATCCGCCGGCACTACCCCAGAATCCAACGAATTTTGATAAATAACCACTAACGCTTCTGCTATTACCTCTGACATTTCTTTCAGTACCCTGGGATGCATTCCATCCGGGCCCGGGGACTTGTCCACCTTCAGTCCCGTTAGTCTACCAAGCACTGCCTCCCTGGTAACATTAATTGTATTGAGTACCTCTCCTCCTACCAACTCTCTATCGTTAATGTTATGGACTATCAGGTAGGCTTTTAAATGGGCACACTGCACTTCCATCATAACAAGTGGGAGGTGTTATTTAAATGTGCAAAATGAGTCCTGTGTTGGTGATACGACATTGATAATCATTTTTAAACACAATGGGTGAAGTGATGCTATGCACTGTGGTCAGCACTGCTGCCTCACAGCGCCAGAAACCCAGGTTCAATTCCGGCCTCGGGTAACTGTCTGTGTAGAGTCTGCACTTTCTCCCCGTGTTGCGTGGGTTTCCTCCAGGTGCTCTGGTTTCCTCCCACAGTCCAAAGATGTGCGGGTTAGATTGATTGGCCATGCTAATTGGGCCCTCGTGTCAGGGGGATTAGCAAGGTAAATATGACAGGTTACGGGAATAGGGTCTGGATGGGATTGTGTTCAGTGCAGACCCGATGGGCTGAATGGCCTCCTTCTGCACTGTAGGGATTCTATGATTTTATGTTATGCCCAGTTGTACCGGGCATAGATCCATCTTAAATGGACTGATGGAAGTCATCCAAAAATGGGCAGCAACATTTTTGGAAGGGACTATAGATGAGACCAGAAGAGACCTCCTCTGAACCGAGAGGAAGACAGTCTGCTGCTAGTCCATTCTTACTCCCACTTGCCCACACAACCTCCCAAAACCCTGCAACCTCCCAATGAGGCCAATCTTCTGGCAAGTCTTCAGTCTTTCAAGACTACAGGGGCAACAATGCAGCACCCGCTTTGTTCACATAACTCTTCAGTTGAATTCAAGTGAAATCCAAACCTAAAACTATTTCAGCCTCCAAACAGTGGCTCTGGCTGGGCACCATTTTAGGCTGGAGTTAAACATTTCTGACTCTGCAATGTTTCTAAGTTAATTCACAATCATTTCTAGTTCATGGCTTGTGAAGTTACACTGGAATAAACACTATATTGGTTTCGTTTCAATGCCGGAATCTTTTCCAGGTGAATTTCTCCCGGGCTTTGAGAATTTCTCGAAGGTGACTGTTGAATTTCAATAGCTGTAACCTGTAATTAATGGCATTAGTGGGAAATAAAGATAACAGTTCTCAGTGTTACTGTCAGTGATTTTCTTGATACTGGCAGAAATGCTACAAGATCAGTCAAGCATCAGATTCGCTGATGCCAAACTCTGGCATATCTGGTATGACATGAGGTTAAGGTTAAGTTATGCCTGCAAGTGACAGTGTTATGGTTTGTTACAATAGCAAAGAGCTCCAGGGTCACATCAAATCAAAACAAAATCAGTTCATTTGGAACTATCCTTGAGTTACTTTAATCCTCTGGATGCCACATGAATTAAACAGTATAGATGCATTATAAAGTATTGAAGAATCTAATATCTTTATTGGTGCAATGGGCAACAAGCACTATTGACCAGTAATTGTAGGAAACATTTGTTTTACACAGTACAATTAATACCCTTGGGACATGCCAAACCACATTACAATCAATGAATTACTAGGGAATTATTGTCACTGTCATTATATAGGCAAATGCAGCAGCTATTTTTGTGCACAACATTCCACAGACAGCAGATTATATAAATAATCAATTCATCTGCACTGGTTGACAGTTAAATGTTGTTCAGAACTCCTTTGTTCTTCTTGACTTAGTTCCTGGGGCCGCTGCTGAACAGCTCATCTAACAGGTTGACCATAATACTAGAGCACTCCACTAATACTGCACTTTAGTGAATTCACGGCCGGGCATTGTAACAGGTTCGGGGTGCCATTGGCCGCTGGTGGGATCTTCTGAGCCCAGTTGCGTTGCTCGCTTGTCACGCCACTGGAGAACCCTCTGCAGGGGATGGGGGGGGGTAGGTCACCTAGGGTGGAACTGTAAGATCTCATGGGTAGGAAAGGTTGGAAAATCTTGTCATATGTTATATTGTAAATCTATGATCTCCAATTCAGAAATTTTCAGAGAACATCGCTCATAGAATCCCACAAATTTCCTACGAGACAAAAGGAGGCCATTCAGCCCATCAAGCCTGCATCAACAGAAACCCATCCATACCCTATCCCCTTAACAGCAAGTATCTACCCTGCTAGTCCCCCTGACACTGAAGGGCAATGTAGCCTGGCCAATCAACCTAACCTACATATCTTTGGGGTGTGGGAGGAAACCCAACCAGACATACATAGAAATACATAGAAACCCTACAGTGCAGAAGGAGGCCATTCGGCCCATCGAGTCTGCACCGACCACAATCCCACCCAGGCCCTCCCCCCACATATTTTACCCGCTAATCCCTCTAACCTACGCATCCCAGGACTCTAAGGGACAATTTTTAACCTGGCCAATCAACCTAACCCGCACATCTTTGGACTGTGGGAGGAAACCGGAGCACCCGGAGGAAACCCACGCAGACATGGGGAGAACGTACAAACTCCACATAGACAGTGACCCGAGGCTGGAATTGAACCCGGGCCCCTGGCGCCGTGACACAGCAGTGCTAACCACTGTGCCATCTTGCCGCCCTGTGTATGTGCTGAGAAGGTTGATCCAGCACTTTCAGTTACACTACTTGCCTTCCAATAATGCTCAATTTTTAAAAGCATGAATGAAAAAAAGATTTGCAATCATATATTATCTTCCATGACGAATAGATGCTCCACAGCACCTTGCAACCAATTAAGCATTTTCGAACTGCAGGCACTGTTGCAATGTAGGAGATACTACAGCCAATTTTGTTTTATTCATCCATGGGCTGTGGGTGTCCCTGGCTAGCCTAGCATTTTTTGCTCATCCCTAATTGCCCTTGTGAAGACAGTGGTGAGCTGCGTTCTTGTATTGTGCAGTCCATGTGGTGCAGATACACCCACAGTGCTGTTACGGAGGGGAATCCAGGATTTGACCCAGCGACAGTGAAGGAACAGCATTTTATTAAGTCGGGATGGTGTGCAATAATGCACTGGGGACCCATGTTCAAATCCCACCATGGCAAATGGTGAAATTTAAATTTGTTACAAAACTGCAATTAAAAATCTAATGATGATCAACAAACCATTATCGATTGTCCTAAATATCCACCTGATTCACCAGTATCCTTTAGGGAAGGAAATCTGCTGCCCTTACCTGGTCTGACCTACATATGACTCCAGATCCATTGCAATGTGGTTGATTCTTAACTGCCCTCTGAAATGGCCTTGTCACTTAGCTGGGGGCAACTAGGGGCTGGCCCAGCCAGCGACACTGACATCCCATGAATGAATTAAAAATAGGTAAGATGACAGATTTTGTTTCCTAGAGGACATTAGTGAACCAGATGACTTTTTACAACAATTAATCATGGTGATCGTCAGACTTTTAATTCCGGATTTCTTTCTGAATTCACTACCTGCCATGGTGAGATTTATTCCCAGAGCTTTACCCTTGATCTCTGGATTAATGGCCCAGTGAGAATGCCATCATGCCACCAGAAGATTCCGCCAATGGCCAATTGCGGGTCACCTCTGCTGCCATAACCACGCTGTCTGGGGAAGGGGAGGGGGGGTGGGGGGGGGTGGGGGGGGGAGGAGAGAGATGTGGAAGATCCTGTCCAGCAGGTCAGGCAGCATTTGTGAAGAGAAGCACAGAGTTAACATTTCAAGTTAATAACCTATCATCAGGACAAGAAGAAGTTACATTTTAATGTCTTTTAAGCAAGGACAGAGGTAGGGAAAGAAGAAAAGAGAAAGGTCTGTGATTGGATGAAATGCATAAGTAATTAAATGACCAAAGGGTGATGGTTAGCATAAGAACTTAAGAAATAGAAACAGGAGTAGGCCATTTGATCTCTTGAGCCTGCACTGCTATTCCATAGCATCATGACTCATCTGAGGGAGTATTTAGTATGACCAATGCACCTAACCAGCACATCTGTCAGACGAAACCAAAGCACCTGGAGGATTAAGCAATCTATATTTCTTTTAAAGGTGCAGATTGAAGTGCATTCAATCAGGAGTTTTTGTGCAAAAATGGATACAACTTTAATTAGATTCACTTTTAAACAAAGGTGTTTGCATGTATGAGGGTTATGGTTTCAGTTCAAACTGAGTTTATATTGTGCTGAGAGTGTTTGTGGCGTATAAAGTAGCTTGGGGAAAGAATGAGATGTTACTTCGCAACCAGAGGCCATTTTCAGAAAAAGAGATGTTCCAGTTTAGATTTAGCTGGAAGCCAAAGGAAAAGGAGCTTCACAGTTAGAGAATGAACATTTCTCTCAGTTTTGCTAGGAGAAGAGCCTTACCATGGAATAAGGGACAAGAAAGCAACTGCCAGAAACAGCTAGTTAAGGAGACTAGAGAAATGAAGAGAAATTTTGAGGAAGCCTGGAATTAAAAGAACTGCAACTAAAACAGGATATTGTTCATTGAAGACAGAGAGGGCTGAGAAGGATTTGGATGTGAGAAGCCAGAAACATAGCCGAAGTGGTTCTCAGGTTTGTGATATCTTACTACCACCTGTGAAATGATAGGTGAAATAATTGTGGAGCAATCGATAGTTGGATCTCAGAGTTTGTATGAAAACATTTGAGACAAAAGAAACTGAAAAGGAGAGTTGGAAAACCTGGAGCCGGATTCTTGATGAAAACAGTTGCTGGAAAGCATTAGTTTAAAGAAGAGTTTAAAGTGTGTCTTTTTGAGAGTAGAATTTGGAGACATGTGCATACAATCATCTGGGAAAATTTGAGGCGAAATCCAAAAAGGATTGTTTGAGTGGGGTGTTATCCTTTAAATCTGTGTACATTTGTGAAGATGAGTGGTAGTATGGTCAAACTTTCCATGTTTAACAAATGTTTTGTTGTTGTTGTTAAAAGCTAATTGGCATTATTATGACTCCGTTCCTCCCTGTTTTCGAAAAAACCAAGTATAATTTTACAGTATTGTGAGCCAGAGTTTCATTCTGTAAACTTCCCATCCAGCAATAACACCAACTGGACTAATAGCAAAGTTCAGATATCAGGATGGGGTCCAACATTGGTGGCAGGGGAGGCATTCATTGGGGGTGAATTCAACATTGGGTGAGGGAGAGGGTTAGACCTGAGAGATTTGAACACCGAGGGAGGTGGACAGTGTTGGAGGGGTAAGGAGCTGAATGTCAGGAATACAGTCTGACATTGAGGGGTCTGATATCGGGGTGGGGGGTGGTGCAGGTTGATCTTCAGGGAGATGTCAGTCATTGGGGTGGGAGAGGAGACATTGGTGGGGGTTGGTCATCAGGGAGTGGGTCTGACATTATGGGGTAATCCAACATCAGAAGAGAGGAGGGGGTCAGACATCTGGAGGGAGGGTCGGACATTTGGCGGCGTAGCAACTTCGACATAAGAAGGGATGGGATATGTGGGTGAGGAGGTCGGGTCGGTGGTGGGTGTGGGGTTGGAAGCAGGTGTGTTGGGTTCAGGTCGGGTCAGGGTTCAGGTTGAGTTCTGTGCTGTGGGGAGTTCCGTGTGGGTGGGCGGGGGGTTGGAATGGGGAATCCCATGGTGAGAGGTGCTTAGTGGAGGAGGAAATTCCCTAAGGGATCAAGAGTGTGGAGGGTGTCCGGTGAGGGCTCTCGGTATTTAAAATATTTACACTGAATTTATGAGTGCTTTTATTTCTTCTAACTTTTTCCAGAGTACTATGAGTGTAAAACTGACAGAAGCATCAGAAGTTGACAATGTAAACTGCTTTGTCAGATGGTTCCCAGCACAGTGCAATTGTCAAGGAGAAGTTAGTGCTTCTGGACATTGCCAGGTAAATCCTTACCTGAGACCAACTGAGAGAAATTCCACAGCGCATCTTTGGGGCACTCCCAAATCCGACGCTGGGAAGCCAGGAAGTTACAGGTGAGATCAGTATACTTAAATTTTTTGGAACTCAAACTTTATTGTTCTCAAGGCAAGGAATGAAGCTGTCTTTTCTCTTCATTGTTGCTGATTGTAATTAAAATGCAAAGTGATGGAATCCCATATGAAGTCAATATTCCACATATCTGTATCACAGGTGTGCCACCCAAACATCTCAAAAACAAGTAACAGACTCTTAAAATCAAGACCATTAGGATAAAAATCACTCATTGATCTTTTTTGAAAGGGTGCGATCTTACGACCTCGTCCCATTCCTCGTTCGACGAGGGAAGGTGATACGATCGGGTAAGAGGTGAGAAATCTGAAACACACCCGATTTCCTGCTTCCCTCGATCGTACCAGCCCAGTTTTGCCGGCAAAATCAGCATTAGTGAGTCCCAGACAGCATTGTCTGTGCTCACTTGCACTTACCTGCTTGTCAGTCAAGGTTCTCACTAACCAGCTGGTTTCCACCAGCGGAGACCAGACGTGATAGCCTCACCAGAGAGAACAGGGGCCACTGAAGCCCTTGGGAGGTCAGGACAGGGCCAGCCAGTGCCCATGGGACAGTACCAGTCTGGCACTGCCCACTGGGTACCCTGGCCCTGTCCACTGGGCACCCTGGCACTGACTACCAGGCAACATAACTGTGCCACGGATAGTGCCAAGGGGATAGTGCCTGAATGGGGTGGAGCCATGGCAGGGGGTAGAGAAAGGGAACTTCAATAATAACAATGACAAACTTCATAATATCAATGACAAGAAATGTTTAGCCACTTCATAGTTCCTAATCTTGTGTAAATAAACACGATGTGGAGATGCCGGCGTTGGACTGGGGTAAGCACAGTAAGAAGTCTCACAACACCAGGTTAAAGTCCAACAGGTTTATTTGGTAGCAAATTTTTGAATAAAAGCTTATGGTATTTGCTACCAAATAAACCTGTTGGACTTTAACCTGGTGTTGTGAGACTTCTTACTGTAAATAAACACACCAGCATTGAAAAAACTCTTCAAAGAAGGAGCAAATCATGTAGTCCACTTTGTAACTGTGCCAATATTGTCTGTTCAGCAAAGTGCATGTGCCATTCTTGGAGCTCACTTAAGAATTCATAATGAGGCTATGTGGCAAACAGATGTCTGGCCATCTGCTCTAACTGCTTCTGTTGATAGAGTTGCCTAAATGTTGTAGTTTTTGAATAAAAATGGAAGGTTAAAACTTTCAAAAACATATTGCATGATTTGATTGGATCAACATACTGCAATGGTGAACAGCTAATATTTGTTTTTTCCATTGTGAGAACATTGGCCTCAGGCTGTACAATTGTGACATATTGACATACACATTTTCCACCATAAAAATGTTTCAAGTAAATGAAAGTATGTAGAGGAAAAATGCCTCAAGTGAAAAGCAATAAGTGTGCATAGATTATCCCTACTTTTTAATTCCTTGCAATCAATTTTACATGTTTTTCTCAATAACTCTATGAATAATACTACAATCATTAATCTTTGCATTAACTTCATGGATTGATACAGAACATATGGAATTCCACTGTGAGCAGAAACATCAAACAGATAAAATGAGCGCAGTATGTAATATAAACCTCCTTATTTTGTTTTTGTGTTGGTTCTGTGATTTCTCCTCTCCTGACTCTTTGTCACTTTATCTGCTAAACTGAAAGTGATCTACCATTCTGATCATACTACATGGGGTAGGATTTTCATGGACAAACGGGAATGGGAACTGAGGTAATTGGGCATGTAACTAACTTCCCAATATTAAATATTGGACCAATTTCCCAACACCGCTCAGATGGTCTGCCATTTAGCTGAGGAGGAGGGAATCAAGATCCCGTCAGATTCTAAGGAATGTTCAATTAAGCCTGTTAGCAAGCTTACTGTAAGATTGTTAAGAGTTAGTCCACAAGTTTTGTGGGAAAGTGTAGGAGTCATGTGGATCCAAAACACGTCATGTAGAAAGAGGCAGCAATGCAGCAGTGAGTCACGGCGCTCCCATTCAATGACAAAGGAGGCAGGGAGGGACGCTCATTCATAGAGAGTGTACATGGTGCACTGCAGTAGGTTCCTTAGAAGGACCTTCAAAACCCTCACCCACTAACTTCTAGAAGGATGAGGGCAGCAGATACATGAGTACCACCTGAATATCCAGTCCAAGCCACTCATCACCATGACTTGGAAATATATAATG
This sequence comes from Mustelus asterias, assembly GCF_964213995.1. Taxonomy (NCBI): domain Eukaryota; kingdom Metazoa; phylum Chordata; class Chondrichthyes; order Carcharhiniformes; family Triakidae; genus Mustelus; species Mustelus asterias. The sequence goes on from NC_135808.1 coordinate 59,956,697, forward strand.
TCATCACTTAACTATTGCTGGGTCTAAATCCTGGATCTCTCTAACAATGCTGTGGGTGAACCTACACGTTCGGGACTGCAGCGGTTCAAGATGACAGCTTACCGCCACCTTCTCAAGGGCAATTAATAATGACCAATAAATGCTGGCCTAACCAGCGATGCTCACATCCCATGCATGGTTTTTATTTTTAAAAGGCACACATTTGTTATCAGGTGGTCAGAGTTTGTGGAGAATGTGGTCTTTGTGTGCTTCATCTGTTGAGGGGGCCATTACCCTCCAGGGATTGCAGGGTCATAAGAGGAGAGTACAGTGAGCATTGTGAGTGCAGCTGACCACAAGAAGACAACAACTAGAGACGGGATGAAGATACATTGAGGTAGGATAGATCTGGGGGTCTCAAACTGTAGGATGAGAATGGGTGAGGGAGAGTGTGTGAGGGCAAGGAAATGTGTGTTTGATTGGGTGCTTCCATTAAAAGTGACAAAAAGGTAAGACTTGGAAGTATTTGTTGAATAACAGAACATTTTTATCGTAATTAAATGTAGAAATATCTTATAAGTTTGTCTTTGTATGTTTGTACCTCTTGTGCAATAATAATCAATTTTGTGGTTTAAAACACAATAAGGATGTTCCTCAGGGGTTCTTTCAGTACTCTTGGGAAGTCAAACGGGTTCCATGGCTGGAAAGCCCTGGGGTAGATTAATGATGAGGATCAACATTCTCAGGAGCAGATGGAGGACATAGGAGATGAATGAGAGGCATTTCCAGTCTTAAATGTATTACCAAGGAAGAAATTAACTGGATGCATCGGAGAATCAGTGCAATTGGATAGTCAGCCAATCCAGGCGGACCGTATCTGAGCTTAGTGCCTTCATTGTGAAATGTGTCAGACCATATTGGTGGCCTGTCTGCAGCCATTGGAAACATTCATGATCTTGAACCCACCATTGCCCACTGGTGCCAAATGGCCAACAAACCTGCCCTCCAGCCAATGAGGTTCAACCTCCAGGAAAGTTTTGACCATTAAATCTTTCCTCCGGAGAGTGAGGTCATGATCCAGAAATTTTACTCATATTAGGATCCTGACCCCATACCGAAAAATCCGCTCATGGCTTTTAAGTTCACCCAGTTAGCCACACAGCCTGGAATTTTCTCTGCCAGATCATTTGGAGAAGAAATTCTAAGGCACATAGCTAAGTTTTCCTTGATAACTTTGCTTTTTAACCAAAACAATTTATAACGATCAAAAGCTCTCTCCAAAAAAAGATAAGGGAAGATGCTTTTCCTTCGCATTAACATATAATAGCTGGGGCCTCTGCTGCTTTTGACTGTCAGTAATAATGGGGTTCGGCACTTTATCCAGTTGAAAAAAAACTGAAACAACATTTCAGCACACTCCAACCTCTAGGCTCAAAGCTGAGGAAATTTTCAGGATAGAGCTAAATGTTGCATTCAAGCTATGAGGTCCTGCGCATGTGTTTAAATATTTCACATTTAAAATCATTCTGCTGGGAATAACAGCTTCATGAAATACGATTAACAATGAATGCACAAAAACATGACCTGCCAAAATAATTAATTTTTGTTATTTAAGTATTGAAATTTTCTTTAAGGTGCAACTTTATGATGCGTTACAAAAACATGAGCACCGACCCCTGTTTTCTTATTAACACATTCTGCAATCGTACCTTTGCTACCATTAACATTAACTCTGTTTTTATCTCCACAGATACTGCCAGACCTGCTGAGCTTATCCAGAATGTTCTGTTTTTATTCCCGATTTCCAAAAATCCACAGTATTTTGCTCTTTGTTACAAAAACATATATATGAAAGACCATTAATTTGTTCCAATTTTGAGGCAAAATCTTGCTCAACACAAAGCGGGGGAGGCAATGGCCTAGTGGTACTATTGCTAGATTATTAATCCAGAAATGTTCTGGGGACCCAGGTTCAAATCTCACCATGGCAGATGGTAGAATTTGAATTCAATAAAAAATATCTGGAATTAAGAATCTACCGAAGACCATGAAACCATTGTTGATTGTCGGAAAAATCCATCTGGTTCACTCATGTCCTTCAGGGAAGGAAATCTGCTGTCCTTACCTGGTCTGACCTACATGTGACTCCAGAGCCACAGCAATGTGGTTGACTTTCAACTGCTCTTTGAGAAGCCACTCAGTTGTGTCAATCAAAGACAACTAGGGATGAGCAATAAAAATGTTGGCCAGCTAGCTATGCCCATGTCCCACGAATGAATAACAAATAAAATCTTCTCAGGGAAAGAAAGGGAAAAAGTCCATCCTGTTTTCTTCAAAAGTTCTCACACATAAGTGATGCGGCACTACATTTTGATATTGCAGTATAGGTTAGCAATTGGGCAAAGAAAGGTTTGTCTGTATGCATTTTTCATGAAGGCAGTGACCTTTCAAAACAGTTTGTACTAGCTCCTTACTTCAGAGGAAAGTAAGCAACATCTTTATTATTTGAGACATATGGGAAATGATAGGGATTGTAACTGCGTAGCAACACTCACAATATGTTCCAATGTGCAATCTCAAGAAACAAAATTTCCCTTTCAGGGAATTGTACTAGTCCAGTGAAATATCAGAAAAAGTATGATAAATGCAGTTGGAAAAATGCTATTGATCTTTTCTCCCCTAAGTTTGCAAATACCTCCCAGATCAATTTCCTGTAATAGCAAAGTTGAACCTAGAAGTTACTTAAAATCATATTAATTTACCTCAAGTCATTTGGGTATTTTGATTCCAATTCACCGGCTTTCCATCAATTCAGACTTTAAACAGCAGGCACTGGCTAATTTAATCATGCATTACATCAGAGTGCCATTCAGTTGTCAGCTCAGGGTGCCATTCAATGATCAACTTAGTACGCCACTTATAGATCAGTTCAGGATGCCTTTCCTGAAGTGGGGGCAGCAGAGAAACATGAGAATCTTCAACACATATGCTGTCATTCCATAAGTCTCAAGTTCCCTCTGTTGCCCCTGTAATGCACTGATGCCATGTGCCTTCTTTTGCAGGCTGACCAGTGGACAGGCCGCACCATTCTCACGCCCCCTAGACTCAACAGATTCCAGCAGTTCAGAGGGGGACTTCTCCAGCCCCACTGCTGAAGAGGCTGTCACCTGCTCCCAGCACCAGCGCAGATAGTCACACCTCAGTGGGTTCACAGTGGACAGGCTTCTAGGTCACTCACTGATGAGCACCTCATAGCTGAAAACCCACAGCAGGCGAAGGCAGGCATGTCCCAGGAAACCGGCACTCAAAGGGATGGCAGAGCCCAGGACTCTGCTGAGCCCCTTGCCAGTGATGTGCCCCTTGGCCCAGTCATCCCACAGCAGCTGGAGCTGCAAAGGTAGAGACGTGAGTATCGGGAAGGGATGACAGCAGCCCTCTTCGGAGTGCAAGGCCAATTGGAGAAATCCCATTCCCTTTTTTCCGAGGAGATGGTGCCATCACTGCTGTGCACTGAGGCCAACACTGCAAGGTTGGTGTCCACGGTGGAGACCTTGGTGCAGGACGTGCATTCCATAACAGGAGATATCCGCACCAGAGTGCAGGGTTTCGACTGCATAGTGCAGGCACTGTTGAGAATGTAGGAGCGTCTGTGCCAGAGGACGACAGAACCTCTGGATTTCACTCCAGTTGTCCCTCCATCCCATGGAGGTGAACAGGAGCATCCAGGGAAGAGGATCAGCAGGAGTGCAGCCTGGGCCCTCCAACTTGGGTGCCTTGGGCATCTCCACCTCATCTTGCGCCCTCCCTCCCAGTGAGTGACACGCCTCCAGCCCCTGACACCAAGGAGGGAAGCAGTCCAACATCCACACTGCCCAAAAACAGGCCTGGATCCTCAAGGTCCTAGACCCCCCCCCCAAGGGAACACCCACCAAGGTCATCTCAGGAAAAGGGTATGGAAGGTAGCAGGCCAACCTCAGCTGTGGATCTTGGCGATACACGTAGATGTAGTGGGAAGGTGAGGAAGATTTAAAAACTGTAGGCACTTCGTGGCACAGGTGAATATAGGCACTAGTGTAGATAGATCACCCTTCCGTTTTGCAAGTTTGACAATAAATTTCACATTGTTCACCCACAGGGCCTCCACCCTGTCTGTTCATGGCACCAAGCTTGGAGTTACCAACATACTCACCTGGCACCTCAACCCTGTGGAGTGTGAGAATGGCAGCAGCATGTCCCTCCCACCCTCTTGCCAGCTCCCACTAAGGTCAGGCATTCCCTCAGCTGCAAACCAACCTTCACAACCCCTTTAAAGTAAGGGACACTCCGACATGAAGGGTAGAGAATGCGTGCAAGTGACCCCTCCTACCCCTCTTCCCGAAATGGCAATTCTGGGACCCCCCAACACCAGCCCTGAGATGAACTTCTCTGTGTCCCCCAAGTTTTCTCCAGTGCCCCTGAGCAGTGCACATCATGGAGGGACTGGCTGTCTGAGTGCTCACCTCTGAAATGGAGGTGAAAGTGCCAGGTTCACGCTTGTGTGGAACTGTTATAAATGGCATTGGCATGACATGATGCCAGTGCCCCCTGATGTGATGTTTCTTCAACAAGAACCTCCTTTCTTCTTCTTTCCATTTCCCACTCTACGAATGTGTCAAACAGACTTGGTGAGGTGGGCAGAATCCTGGAAAGAGTGCTCAGTAATAATACGCTAATGTATTAAAATCAGCTGTTTCCGGCCACTCCACTGATAAAGGGACGGGAAAATTGGAACTCGGAATCTTACTGGTGCCAGTTAGCTCTCCGGATTTTGAGCATGCACCATCATTCCCATCTACTGGGAGTGGAGGCTCAAAATCGCTCCAACATTTCTATTATACCTGCTTCTTTCATGATCCTGTTATCTGTTTACAAACAAACCTATTGCGGATTCGTCAAGTTCAGAAACTTAAGTTGTACTGGGATTTCATTATCATCACCACAGCCATCATGGTGGAAGTCTGTGTTTAATTTCTGACCGCTCTATCCCACTGAAACATTTATAGCCGTCCAGTAAATACTAGATATGGAGACACTGGCGTTGGACTGGGCACAATAAGAAATCTCACAACACCAGGTTGAAGTCCAACAGGTTTATTTGGAATCACGAGCTTTCGGAGCGCTGCTCCTTCATCAGGTGAGTCTTCGGGTAAGTGTTCTCCAAGGCGGCCTTCAAAACACACGACAACGCAGAATCACTGAGCAGAAACTGATATCCAAGTTCCGCACACATGAAGACAGCCTCAACCGGGATCTTGGGTTCATGTCACACTACATGTAACCCCCACTATTTGGCCTGGATTTGCAAAATCCTACTAACTGTCCTGGGCTTGAAACAATTTTTAACTTGTGATTATCCCTCTCTCCACCCGCAAAAAAAACCTCACCTGATGATGAAGGAGCAGTGCTCTGAAAGCTCGTGATTCCAAATAAACCTGTTGGACTTTAACCTGATGTCATGAGACTTCTTACTGTAAAAACTAGAGACATAGATTGATATGGCTCATCTTAGCTTTTGCTCATCTGCAAATCTCACATGTCACGGACAACTGCGGCATGCCACTGGCCTGTTGTTCTCATTTAAAAGCAAGTTTATTTTACGAGTTTCACACTTCTCTGAGAAAAATAAGCATTATCTTTACTGTTTGAGTCACATGGAAAATGATTGATATTGATCAGAAACCAAAGCTGAGGTGAAACTTCAGAACATTAATTATAAGAGACGAAAAATAAAGCTAATGCATTTGCATGGTTGGGAAGTCATGGGAATAGCAGATGGCTTTGCAGCTACTGCTGGACCATGTGTGGCCACTGGAACCCATCCCCGATCACAGGTACCAGTATTTTACAGGATGCTTAATTAAATCCACCCAGAGCATTCAACTCCAGTGGTAACAAAGAGCCTGTTTCAATCAATAGTTTCTGCATTTGTCAGCCTGTCATGCTTGAAAATACAGCAACTACAATCAATTCTACAGAGGCAATGATTCATGCTTGTCGCAACTGCTTTATTAAGGTTATTGTCAGCAGTGAATTCATGCTAGTCTTTGGGAAGGCTCCTCTGCCTATTAATTTTCAGCATCAGACTTTGGGGAGCTTTGCTCAGTAAATAATAATCTTCAACCACTAACTGCCCTCAAATTTGCTTCCTGACATTTACTGGAGCATGGTTCTCATGGCACTTTAATTCATCATTTCATTAATTTTCCCAACTGACCAATGATTTGATATGTGTGCTTAGACAATGGATGTCAATATAATATTTTGTTTAGAATTACACAGAATGTACAGCACAGAAACATGCCAGTCAGTCTGACTACTCTACACCTGTGTTTTTAATCTGCACAAGCATTTCCTCCACTTCCTCCTCATGTCACCCTTTCAGCGTACCTTTCTATTCTTTTCTCCCTCACTACTTCTCCAGCTCACATTTACCTGCCTGTATGCTATTTATCTCAATGACGTCTAGCAGCAAGTTACACATTCTCATCGTTCTCTTGGTATATCTTAGCATCTTAAATTTGTAGCTCCTAACTTTTGTTTCCCCCATGTGTGTGTCATCTTCTCAATGTCTACCCTATCACATCCCTTCTGAATTTTAACATGTTTAAAAGTTAAGTTTTAATTTTATTAGTGTCACAAGTAGGCTTACATTAACACTGCAATGAAGTTACTGTGAAAATCCCCTCGTCGCCACACTCCAGCACCTGTTCGGGAGAATTTAGCATGGCCAAGGCACCTAACCTGCCTTAGGCTGGCATTCTTGTCCTATGCCTAATTGCCCTTGAGAAAGTGGTGATGAGCTGCCTCCTTGAACTGCTGCAGTCCATATGATGCAAATACACCCACAGTACTCTTAGAATGGGAGTGTCAGGTTTTGTAAAGGGAACAAATACAACAAAGTGAGCGTTATAGGTTTCACTGCATTTGCCACCTCCCTTCCCGTTTCGCCCCCCGCCCAAAAGTGAGAGGATCTTTATGCCTCATGAGGCCGGGCAGCTCCCCATCACTGAAACCTCCACACTGCCCTAGCAGCCTGGTCATTTCCAAAGTAGGAGCCAGGACCTCATAGTCACACCCAGTACTGCCCCTCTGTTGTGGCTGTCACCCACCCAGTCTTCAGTTCCAGTAAAGTAGGGCACATATTCAGCTACCATTTGAGCACTAACACAGCATGGAGGAACCAGGAAGTGATGCCTGCTTGGCAGCCAGCATATCGCTTTGGAACAATGGGTGACTCAATATGAAGGGAAGGTAAGACCTCTGAGAGACCCACCCACAGCCCCCAACAGTTCCCTCCCCCCACGGATGGCGACAGGGATCCTCACCCACCCACCATCCCCCCTCCACCCCTCCCCTTCCACCCCAGGCTGCACCTGTGCATTACCAGCATTCTCCCTGATGCATCTTGAGTGTTAGGCTGCCCGAGCGCTCACTTCTGATCTGTCCCTTGGAGGTGACGGCACAGGTTCATGCGTACATACAACTGCTGTAAATGGTGGCAACATGAGGTTCTCTCCCTTCCCCAGTGTTTCAGATTATTCTGCCAGCAACATTAGCTCAAAATCAGAAAACATGACCTCGCCGGTGAGAATCATGTTTTTTCAAACTCTCCGCACACAGAGAGTGGGCTCAAGATGCTGCCCTATTTGGTTAATACTTTTGTGAGAGTACCAGGTTGTGAATTGCGAAAGGACTATGGTTATGTTGGTGAGTGTTTATTACAAGGAAATAAATTGGACTATGGGCGGGAGGGGGGTGGGGGGGGGGGGGGGGGCTGGTGTGTGTGTCAGGATTCCATGATGAGGAGGTGCAAAACATGAAGGAAAGATTGAGGATGCATTAGAGTTAGTACTGGCAAGTTGAGAAAAAGGTGGAAATAGGTCGAAAAGGCAGAAATAGGTTGAAAAAGTTAGAAGTTAGATTAAATGATAGGAAACAGTCAAGGTTAAAGGGTGACAGAAGTGAAAACTTTATAGTTGCAGACCCTTTAGCGGGGAATGATCAACAAATTGCCGGGATAGGCTATGAATCAGCATAAGAAAGTTTAAAAAAATAAAACTTGTATGAATATAGTCATTTATTAACATAGCGTTTTTCAGAACCACTGATTTCTCAAAGCACTTTGCAGCCAAGGAACTATGGGTGAGACTTTCCGACCCCGACTGGGATTGTCAGATCCAAAACTCCCATGGCAGGTCGCACCAGGATGGGGCTGGAAAATCCCAGCCTATATTACAGTTGATTGAGAGATAAGTATTGGCTGGGATACAGGAAGAATTCCCCAGCTCTTCTTCAAATAATGCTGCTGAATCTTTTACATCCACCTGTAAGGATGGACAAGGTTTCGCATGAATGTCTCGTGCTAACTTTGGCCGTGTTACGACCACAGACCAGACCCCAGTCTTTTTACAATCTGGTTAGGGACCAGTCACTTTTTGTTTGAAGTAGACAAAATTCGAAGTCCCAGTTACTCATTAAGAGAACGAAACCACAAGGTTCCTTTGTTTTAAATAAACAAAAGATATTGTGCTATACAAATGTCAGCAAACAGTTAACATCATCCATTTTATATCCCAAGATCCAGAATTAACATGAGCTAACCATTAATTAATAGGCAAACTGTGGTTGGACACACCACAAACTACAGATTAAATGGAAAATACAACCAAGGGCGGCACGGTAGCACAGTGGTTAGCACTGCTGCTTCACAGCTCCAGGGTCCTGGGTTCGATTCCCGGCTCGGGTCACTGTCTGTGTGGAGTTTGCACATTCTCCTCGTGTCTGCGTGGGTTTCCTCCGGGTGCTCCGGTTTCCTCCCACAGTCCAAAAATGTGCGGGTTAGGTTGATTGGCCAGGTTAAAAATTGCCCCTTAGAGTCCTGAGATACGTAGGTTAGAGGGATTAGTGGGTAAAAATATGTGGGGGTAGGGCCTGGGTGGGATTGTGGTCGGTGCAGACTCGATGGGCCGAATGGCCTCCTTCTGCACTGTAGGGTTTCTATGATTCTATGACAGGTCTCACAACTCTTCCAGCTGTCAGTCATCACAGTGAGTCACATAAACTCTTTCAAACTCTATCTTCCTCACAATGAACTTCAGCTCCTCTCTTTTGCCATTGTAACTTCTGATTTCCTTCAACAGCCATTCCAACTTGGACTGCCCCAAAGACTGCAACATTCCCAATTGATCAATCTCTTCTCCCGAGTCTGCATCTTACTGGATTAACAAGACTGCACCCCAGCATCTCCAAGGTATGTAGCTGCACTGAGCTGAACACCACTGATCCTGGACTTCCCCGAGCCTTGATTCCCAGCTGCACCAAGCCACTACTACTTCTGGCTTTTCTGGAACCCCAAATTTCAACAACATGGATTAATATTGCTCCTGGGCTATCCTGAACCCCAGATCTCAGCTGCATCAGGTAATATTGTCTTGAGATTCCCCGAGAACCAAATTGCAGCAGCACAGAGCTACAGATGGCTTTCAGGGCTTCAGTGAGCCTCAGTCCCTTCAGCAGCATAGAGTTAATGGCACTTCAGCTGCAAACAGCCAACCCTCGAGTTTGGCTACTCTTGACTCCCTGTTATGTGCACTCATTTTTGCAGCATACCCTGGTACGGTAGTCATTGTTTTTGTATGACACCACCATACAGGCACGCTGATTGATCTTTGTAGCTGTGAAAGAAAGCCAGAAACTGAGTATGCATCACTTGTCTCCCTGCTGCATCCTGTGGTTGCCCTGGAGCCCTGGGCATGCTGTGAATTGTAGGCCTCACACTAACAAAACAATCCAGGAATACAAATTCCCTCACAACTGATTACAGCACTCTCAGAGACCAGTTTTGTTGAAAATGCAGTCTTTCAGATAAATCATCAAATTAACTGGCTGACCTGTTTTGGTGATTTTGGTTGAATGATAAATGCCACTGGGAGAACTGTTTAGTCTTCTTCGCGTAAGTCCATGGGATTGTTCACCTCTTCTGTAGAGGGCAGAAGAGTCCTGGCCCAATGTTCCATCCAACTAGTCACACCATTAACACAGCAGCACACTCTCACCATTGCACCATAAGAAGTGGATTTACTAGCAAAGAACATTTTTAGCTTGTGCTTTGTGCTCACAGTCAAGTGACAAGTAAGAGCCACTGAGAAAATCTTTTATTAGTTACAATGTCAATGACAGTCTTGGAATCAATTATCATTAAAATGATGATTCAAGGCACAAAGGCCAAGCTTTTTGTATAATCATGGGGAGTCCATGCAACTTTAGAAATAATAGGTGGGACCAATGTCTGGAAGCCCGACCTCCACTTCCAACAGATCTTGTTTTGCCAGTAGCAGAATGGGTTGTTGATACCTGATGAAAATGCAAACTCAGCAGGACCTTTGAGCTCAGTATTGAGTTTAGACAGGCCTCATTTTCATCGGAGCAAGAGCATTATTCCGTAGATCTCAACTTTTACAATAGACGCAAGTGCTCTTGAAGGTTGTACAAGACATGTAAAGCAATCAAACTCTCCAGTTATTTTAAGAAACTACCCTTCGGTCAGCTTCGATTTGCATCCACGGGTGGCGGCGGAACCAATTCCATCCCGCACCAGCCTCCCCATCCCGGAATGAAGATCCCAACTTTTAGGGCACGTTTGCCAGGGGAAATTTGGCACACCAGGAGACATTCCTGGCTCTGTGCACCCACTTAAGGGGCAAAAGCCCATGCCATGGTCTCTCACGGAATGAACGGAGATTTCTAGTGGACAGGAAAGTGGCGATGAGGTGGAGGTTCAGCCATGATCGTACTGAATTTTGCAGCAGCTTCAAGGGGCCATGTGGCCTACTCCTGCTCCTATTTCTTATATTCTAATGTGCTTTTTGTGGACAGACATACCTGGGCAATTGACCATATTGCCAGGTAGATAGATGCCAGTCTTGTAGCTGTACTGCAGCAGCTTGGCTCGGGGTATGGATAGTTCTGGAGCACAAGTCTTCAGTACTAGTGGTGGAATATTGTCAGTGCCTTTAGCAGTATGCTGTGCCTTCAGCCGTTTCTCATGGGATGAACCAAATTGGCTGAAGACTGGTATTTGTGATGTTGGGGACTCGAGAAGAGGCCGAGACGGATCATCCACTCAGCTTCTCTGATAGGAGTCCAAATAATTTGTGACGGAAAGTGGACAAGAAAGGTACAAATGACTCTTGCTCTTTCATATATTTTCTTAAATCGTTCAAGTGATATTGAGCGGTAATAGACAAAGAAATTGTCTTCTGGGATTGGAAGGAATTGCTGTCATATTCCAATCAAATGGAATCTTACAGTTTTTTCGACAGCCTTCTCGCTCCATTAAAAAAAACCTGCTGTCTCAACAGAGATTTGAGGATCACCATTGCGACACATCACCGCCTATTTATATTTAATGGGTAAAAAGTCTCACCCATGGAATTAAAATCATACAACATAAATTAATGGAATTGGCTTCTGTTGCATTTATTATCACAAACCGAACTGCCTGGCATCCAGTTGGGAGAAATTGCCTCAGGGAAAAAAAAATGGATGCTGACAGTGGCCGTATGGAGCAATTAATTACTTAAATGGCTCATTAATATGTTCCAAGAACCTTTGAACATTGTAATTGCGCCACTTTGTATATTAGCTGTGAAATGTAAATATTCAGCCTAAAACAAATTACCAAGTGTTTTCAGTACATTTATGAAAGAGGGGATATTCTTCAGTACCCAAGACTTCTCTTTGGCTGTTACATTTCAGTAATATTTAAAATAGTTTTTTTGCCAAATTTAATTGAGAAAACACAAAGAGACAGAGTGAGAAAGACAAAATAACTTTGGCACACGCAAAGACTAGTGGGAGAGATTATGAACTATATAGCTGATGCAATGACGTTGAAGGCAAGTGAATATAAGTTAAGTTTCACATTTTGGCTATTAATTTAGCTGTGTTCGAGAAGTGACCTCCCGGCAAAAAGGTATTAGTAGTGCCCTGTTGGTTTAATTAAAATGTCAAGTCAACCTTGGTGTTAATTCCAGGCAAATAAAATGGTTCATGTGGTCAAAAAGCATGAAGCATTTAATATATTATATATATATATATATATATATTAGATCTATATGTACATATATATAAAAAATATGTATAGATATTGCCACAATTAATTTGTGAGGGGCAAAGATGCATTGACGGACATCACTGTGTGAGCCATGCACAAGATGTCATCCTAACATCTGTGAGCAAAGCTAAATTGTGATGACAATTCCAACAGGGATTCCTTCCTGGTACTTAGGTTGCATTCAGGAATGGACATCCATAGAGTTCCAGGAGGACTTCAATTAAAAATAAATCTCATTGAATTTATTGCTTTGTTATTTTGTTCATTCATGGGATGTGGGCCAGCATTTATCGCCCATTTCTAATTTCCCTTGAAAAGGAAGTGGCGAGCTGCCTTCTTGAACCGCTGCAGTACAGGTGTTGTAGGAATGCCCACAGTGCTGTTGGGGAGGGAGCTTAAGGGTTTTGACCCAGCGAAGGAAGATGATACAGTTCCATGTCAGGATGATGTGAGACCTGGAAGAGAACTTGCATGATGTGGAGATGCCGGCATTGGACTGGGGTAAACACAATAAGAACTTTAACAATACCAGGTTAAAGTCCAACAGGTTTATTTGGTAGCAAATGCCATTAGCTTTCGGAGCGTTGCTCCTTCGTCAGATGGAGTGGATATCTGCTCACAAATAAGGCACACAGAGACACAAACTCAAGTTACAGAATACTGATGAGAATGCGAATCTTTACAACCAATCAAGTCTTAAAGATACAGACAATGTGAGTGGAGAGAGCATTAGGCACAGGTTAAAGAAATGTGTATTGTCTCCAGACAGGACAGCCAGTGAGATTCTGCAAGTCCAGGCAAGCTGTGGGGGTTACCGATAGTGTGACATGAACCCAAGATCCCGGTTTAGGCCGTCCTCATGTGTGCAGAACTTGGCTATCAGTTTCTGCTCAGCGACTCTGCGCTGTCATGTGTCGTGAAGGCCGCCTTGGAGAACGCTTACCCGAAGATCAGAGGCCGAATGCCCGTGACCGCTGAAGTGCTCCGCCACAGGAAGAGAACAGTCTTGCCTGGTGATTGTCGAGTGGTGTTCATTCATCTGTTGTCATAGTCTCCTGCATGCAGACGCTTACTGGGAGAACTTGTACACAGCGGTGTTCCCATGCATCTGATGCCCTTGTCATTCTAGGTGGTAGAGGTCACTGGGTTGCACCTACTGTGTGGGACAAGGAACGGCAACACAAATTCTGGGATAATTGTGGGAAATACAGGATGGTTGGTCACCAAAGGCAGAGGAAAGAATCTGTGCAATCTGATAACACAGAACTTGCCTGACAAAATTTGATAGTCATACATGCTAATGTGGAACACCAGTTCATATGTGACACAGAATGCAGGGGACACGATGGAGGAGAGCAGTATCTGGACTTCAGCCTGTCAGTTCCTTGTTAAGTCAACTCTTCCCAGTAAATCACCACCAGCCACAGCCAATGTCAGCTGACAAAATCAGGTGCCAGCTGATTTCTGGTTGGATCTCTCTGTTGTTCTGGTTACTCCCAGTATATAATCGCTTATTCCGATTGGAGGCCGGATAAATACTGTCGCAGTTTTTGAGCAGTTTCAGTTGATTTTTCCTTCCAAGACTATTTTGCTTTGGTTGGACCGTTGTCTGTACAGGCAAGCAAGGATGTTTTCACTCTGCTGACCTTTCTCAAACCCGCTCTTCATTCCCAGGTGGCTCACAATTAAAACCTATCAGTTGTATTTTTTTAAAATCTTAATCTGCACGAAACTCACATTTACTGCAGTTTTGCTTCAGGTAGAAAGTGCCAGGTTTTCGATTCATTCACAGCTTTATTCAAAGTCATTTTCCAACTGTTCACTTTATAATTTCCAACAAATTATGAGACAATGTAAGTTATTTGGAGCCTTATGACAGGATTGAAATTGCTTCATTAATTTCCAAGCAGATTCTGTCAATCAAGTGTAGTGAATACGACAACAGTGGCCTCTCTCCCTGTCATGGGATAGGCCACAGAAGGTTGATTTTGTTACAAAGCACAGAAACAGCAATAGTTCAAACAACAAACAGTCTCAATGCTGCTTCATTGGAAAGCCGTCGCAGGAAATGGAACGGGGGGGGGGGGGGGGGGAAGAGGGGTGGGGAGCGGGGAGGGGGTGTGGGTGGGTGTGGGGTTGACTGTGGATGTGAGTGCATGGCTATTTTATAAAGAATTAACTTATTACTTGCAGCTAGGGTTTCACTAACATTTGACCAGGACAAACTCTGTAAAATGTAGACTAAATATACCTGCTCAAACAATAGAGACCCAGAATCATCTGACTTAGCCAATTGCTGGATGCTCTATGGAGATTCTGCTTACTTGCTGTGTGAAATTGTTGAAAAGATAGAATCAAGTGACAACAGATAAAAGCCATCTGGGCTTTCCTGAGATTCCTTCCGATTGTATTTTCAATTTAGGCAAGTGTTACAAGTATTGGCAAATGGAATATCTCTGCACTTTCAACATCCTGTGTAATAGTGCATTGGTCATATACAGAAAGATATTTTCAGAAGCAGAGTTATTTTCCTTCTCAAAAATATACATTCAGTCCATGACAAAACTTGCAATTAGTTTAGCTTAATATATGAAATGCAACATCAGTAGCATCTATACTTTTTTTTAATTCATTGGATGTGGGCACATTGCCAACCCCTCGTTGCTTGCTGGACCATTTCAGAGGGCAATTAATTGCTGTGGATCTGGATTCACTTGTAGGCAAGACCAGGTAAAGACGGCAGATTTCCTTTCATAAAGGAAGGATATCAGTGAAACAGATGAGATTTTTATGACAATGGTTTCATGGTCATCATTAGACTTTTAATTTGAGAATTATTCGAACCTGGGTCCCTGACGGATTACCTTGGGTCTCTGGATAACTAGTATCTCCATACCACTGCCTTCCCTGATAGATCACAGTTGCAAAGTGAAGATCAAATGTACAAACATCCAAAGTGTAGAAATAACCCACAAAGTAGTGCAAAGTAATATTTCATAGAAAGAAAACACAAAAAAGCAAGTAAGATTCTGGGTTTTATAGTGGTAAAAACAAGAAAGGAATGCTGAATTTGCACAATGTGGCTTTAAGCGCATACTGTTGGCAAAAGCCTTTCCCCCAATGAGGCAAAAAAAAGTAGCTATGCATTGCTGTCCAGAAATATTTGTACTTCATTTCTTCAGTTCTCTTACACGTTGCTGTTACCACCTCTTGCTTTCACTGGTGAGTTCCAGAAAGCCCAGGAAATCTGTGCATCCACTGTTAGGTTCCAAATACTACGCTAACATTATAATTGAGGAATTAACATATTGGATTAGGAAACTGCCTCTGCCAAAGGTTAAATGCGGAAGTTGGCAGATTGGAACCAGCTTACTGATGCATAGTCAATTTCAGTGACTTTAAACCCATGTTCTCCTCAAGCTCACTTACTCCTGCAAGTCAATCATTCCCCATGGAGTATATATGTAGGCATCTATCAATTGGACCAAATGAACTGTTTGTAAGGCTGTAGATTCTATATCATTCCATGTAATCTGTGCTGAAACTTTTGTTTTTCATTTATGAACATGATGTTGACATAGTGCAGGAAAAATAACATTGATGGTTGAGAAAACAAATTAGGGGACAAGGGAAGTGTGAGAAAAAAAATGGAAAGGGCTGTCGAGCATGCATTTGGAGTTGAAATGCAGATCAGCCATGATTTAATTGAACGGCGGAACATATTTGAGGGGCTGAATAACCTAATGCTGTTTCTATGTTCCTAGTTGGAATGGTCCTCACAAATGACAATTGAGGAAAAGATTACAATCTCACTTAAAAAGATATTGGATAAGGATACATAAGGATACTGGGAAGAGTAAGGATGCAGGATTAAAGTAAATAGCTCCAAATAAACTGCTGGCATGAACACAGGTAAATTAACCATAGAGTATCCTTGTATGATACAATTACCATGATTTTAGCCAACAGACACTCACTGATCGAGTTCACGCGAAGGATGGGCCACAGGGCAGCTGTCATGTGTGGATTCACACGTTAGGAAAGTGATAGTCACTAATGATTGCATGTTCAGTTTCATTCTCAGATGATGAAGCAAGCTGTGCCTCCATGCAGCAATACGTAGACTATATTCAGACTTGCACTGGTAAGTAGCAATGAATATTCATGCCACACTAGTGCTTGGCAATCACTACGGCCAGCACAAGAGAACATACCCTGCACTCCTTTGCATTCAAGGACATTACCACCGCTGAATTGCCCATCAAAAAATACATCATGTAGTCCAGAAACTACTTTTGACCGGCCACATAAATACTGTGGCTAAAACAGCAAGTCAGTGTATCTCACCACCTGACTCCCCAAAGCCTGTCCACCACCTGCAATACACAAACCAGCAGTGGGATGCAATACTCTCCATCTGCCCGGATGAATGCAGCTTCCATAACACTCAATAAGTTCAACACCATTCAGAATAAAGTCTGCTTCGATTGGCATCCCATCCACCACCTTAAACATTCACTCCTCCCACCACTGACGCACAGCAGATGCAGTGTGCATCAACTACACGATGCACTGCAGCCAAGGCTCCTTCCGACAGCACTGTCCAAACTTGCAACCTCTGCTGCTCGGAAGGACAAGGGCATGAGAACATTACCGTCTACAAATCCCAGGTGAGAAGTGCAGTACCCCTCACCAGTTTTCATGAATGAGTTAAAATACATGCAATTATATTTTAAAAATAATTTTAAAACCCTCACACAATGTTTCATGGTTATACTTGAATATTCCAGCATGCTCTAACATCTGCAAGCTATTAAAGATAGCAGTTATGCAATTTCAATTGCAGCACGTTAATAAATTCTAATTATTTGAAAAGCCAGTCATGCCACTAACAACCAAGAGAAACATTTTGATGGAAGATCTGGCATTCTACAAAATTTGAATTAATATTTCTTCACCACTGCCTCGCAGAAATGCTGAATAGTCACCTTTCAAAAGAAAATGAGCATTACATACTATTGTCATACATGAATTATTTTAAATTGTATTTTTGCTAATTGAGAATTTGAGCTGGATGACCGCAACCCATCAATGCAGGGCACTGCCACTAAGTCTGAAGAATGAAAAGAGTAGGAGAACATTCCAAGAGTAGTTTTTAGAGTGTGCACTAATCACCAAGCCAGGTAATAGCTTCTGCAGTGACTAAATGGAGCTCTCTCAGCCCTCGGCTGAATTTAGTCAGGGGGTAGTCTTCAGTGATGTGAGGCATTAATTGGGGGATGCAATAGCTTCAGTCAGGCCATTGAGGTTGGCCTATTGGAGTATGAACTCCCTGATTAAGGATCCAATCGATGGGCAAATCAGGGAGTCTTTGCCTTGTACTTAACCGGGACAGTCAGTTCCTCTGATACCCCCGGAGGTAGACTGCTAACTGCTAGCACTCTGTGTACTGCTGCGAGAGTTGTAAATAAAGGGATTTTGGTGAAGGGACTTGTACCTCTGCAGACTTATTACAGGGGACAACATAGCTACAGTCAGGGTTCCCTGCAAGGTGCCCCCCCGCTCCCCGCCACCCACCCACCTTGTGCTAATTTGCTGCACAAAGGCCTTGACCAGTGAGGGAATAGTGAAGTTTAATTACTGGTGTCACAAGTAGGCCTCCATTAACACTGCAATAAAGTCACTGTGAAAACCCCATGTGTGGCAGGTTGTAACCGAGTGGGTGGGCTGTTGAATCTGTGATGAAGAAGTGGTTTTTAATGGTGGCGTGTTGGTTCAATTCCTGCTGCCGCAGGGTCTCTGCTGTTATTCCTTGGCATGGTGGTCTTAGCAATGCAGGCTGGCGTGATGGGAGGTGAACAGCAGGTGGACTGGTATAGCCCTTGTGTAGCGACAGGCTTGGGTCAATGTCAACCTTCTCCACAAGCTTTCTTGTTGCAATCTCCCTCCCTAATGAGGGAGAATTTGGCAAGCTCCAGCTTCAAGAATCCTGATATTGCCACATTTACGTTCAAGTAGTGATTAGGTGACAACAACATATGGCCTTGAAAGTACAGAGATTGCAGCAGGAGGCACAGAGTTGTAAAGTTTTGAACACTGATGAAGCACACTTGTCCCTCAAATAAAAACTGAGCATTCATTTTGAAGGAGTGAAGATGCTCGGTGGAACAAAAACAGGATAGCTTACCATATTCCTGAAACTTGTTTCATTACTAGGTAGAATATTTAAGATGAAACATCTCACCACCCTTATTGGGAGAATAATCCGTGGCCTCTCTCCCGAATGATTTGCTTTCTCTACAGACATTTTGCACAGTGACAGAGACAGGATCCTTGTCCTCGTAAATTCTGATTCAGCGTGGTACCTGATCAAAGCGCTAATGCTAATTCCAAAGTCACCAATAAACCTCGAGAATCACTTTCGTCAATATCATTACCACTGTGAATATTCCACTCGGTATTGAAACACTGTTGTTTCAGATTCCAATGGAGGAAACAAACAGGCTTTGTAGACTACCTGAGCAAAGATTAAACAGAAAGGAAATCTCACGTCATGACTGAATGAATTCTTATTTAGACTGCTTTATTCTCCACGGAGCTCAACACTACACAATGCTTGGAGATCTTCAAATGACCTTTCTGTGTCAAATCACCCAAAGTGTCAAAAATAGTAAATGTAAAACTGTAGTACGAGATTCATAGCATAGGAGAACAATATATAATTTATATTGTTCACCAGCAGCCACCAATGAAATTCAACATAGTATTGCAACACTGCACTGAATGGAGCACATGGCACTGAACACTGTCATGATGTGGAGATGCCAGCGTTGGACTGGGGTAAACACAGTAAGAGTTTTAACAACACCAGGTTAAAGTCCAACAGGTTTATCTGGTAGCAAATGCCATTAGCTTTCGGAGCGCTGCCCCTTCATCAGATGGAGTGGATATCTGCTCTCAAACAGGGCAGACAGACACACAAAATTAAGTTACAGAATACTGATTAGAATGCGAATCTCTACAGCCAACCAGGTCTTAAAGATACAGACAATGTGAGTGGAGGGAGCATTAAGCACAGGTTAAAGAGATGGGTATTGTCTCCAGACAGGACAGCCAGTGAGATTCTGCAAGTCCAGGAGGCAAGCTGTGGGGGTTACTGATAGTGTGACAGAAACCCAAGATCCTGGTTTAGGCCATCCTCACGTGTGCGGAACTTGGCTATCAGTTTCTGCTCAGCGACTCTGCGCTGTCATGTGTCGTGAAGGCCGCCTTGGAGAACGCTTACCGGAAGATCAGAGGCTGAATGCCCGTGACCGCTGAAGTGCTCCCCCACAGGAAGAGAACAGTCTTGCCTGGTGATTGTCGAGTGGTGTTCATTCATCCGTTGTCGTAGCATCTGCATGGTTTCCCCAATGTACCATGCCTCTGGAAATCCTTTCCTGCAGCGTATCAGGTAGACAACGTTGGCCGAGTTGCAAGAGTAGGTACCGTGTACCTGGTAGATGGTGTTCTCATGAGAGATGATGGCATCCATATCGATGATCCGGCACGTCATGCAGAGGTTGCTGTGGCAGGGGTTGTGTGGTGTCGTGGTCACTGTTCTCCTGAAGGCTGGGTAGTTTGCTGCAGACAATGGTCTGTTTGAGGTTGTGCAGTTGTTTGAAGGCAAGAAGTGGGGGAGTGGGGATGGCCTTGGCGAGATGTTCGTCTTCATCAATGACATGTTGAAGGCTCCGGAGGAGATGCCATAGCTTCTCCGCTCCGGGGAAGTACTGGACGACGAAGGGTACTCTGTCCGCCGTGTCCCATGTTTGTCTTCTGAGGAGGTCGGTGCGGTTTTTCGCTGTGGCGCATTGGAACTGTCGATCAATGAGTCGAGCGCCATACCCGGTTCTTATGAGGGCATCTTTCAGCGTCTGAAGGTGTCTGTTGCGATCCTCCTCATCTGAGCAGATTCTGTGAATACGGAGGGCTTGTCCGTAGGAGATGGCTTCTTTAACGTGTTTAGGGTGGAAGCTGGAGAAGTGGAGCATCATGAGGTTATCCGTGGGCTTGCGGTACAGTGAGGTGCTGAGGTGACCGTCCTTAATGGAGATGCATGTGTCCAAGAATGCAACCGATTCCGGAGAGTAGTCCATGGTGAGTCTGATGGTGGGATGGAACTTGTTGATGTCATCATATAGTTGTTTCAGTGATTGTTCACCATGAGTCCAAAGGAAGAAAATGTCATTGATGTATCTAGTGTATAGCATCGGTTGAAGGTCCTGTGCGGTGAAGAAGTCTTGTTCGAACCTGTGCATGAAGATGTTGGCATATTGATGTGCGAATTTGGTCCCCATGGCTGTTCCGCGTGTCTGGATGAAGAACTGGTTGTTGAAGGTGAAGACATTGTGGTCCAGGATGAAGCGGATGAGTTGTAAAATTGCATCCGGAAACTTGCAGTTGTCGGCGTTGAGTGCTGAGGCCTTTGCAGCAATGCCATCATCGTGGGGGATGCTGGTGTAGAGTGCCAAGACATCCATTGTGAGGAGGAGTGCTCCTGGTTCAACTGCTCCATGTGTGTTGAGTTTCTGTTAGGAAGTCCGTCGCATCATGACAAAAGCTGGGGGTTCTTTGTACAATGGGTTTCAGGATGCCCTCGACATAGCCGGAGAGGTTCTCACACCGATACAATGGGATGGCCGGGTGTGTTTGCCTTGTGTATCTTTGGGAGGCAGTAGAGATCTCCAACGCGGGGAGTACGTGGGATGAGAGCACGGAGGGTGCTCCGAAGGTCCGGATCAAAGGTCTTGATCAGAGTGTTGAGTTGATGGGTGTATTCTTTGGTTGGATCTGTGGGTAACTGTCTGTAGTGTTCCTCGTTGTTCAGTTGTTGGTACACTTCTTTGCAGTAATCCGTTCTGTTCAGTATGACGATGGCCCCTCCTTTGTCTGCTGGTTTGATGACAATGTTGCGGTTGGTCTTGAGAGCGCGGATGGCGTTACGTTGTGCTTGGGTGATGTTCGGGGCTGTCTTGTGAGTGCGGCTGATGAATTTGGTGTTGAAGCACCTCCTGATGGCTTGGGCATACATGTCAAGTCGAGTGCAGCGACCTTCCGGAGGAGTCCAATTCGACTCTTTCCTCTTCGGTTGCACTGCGGATCTCCCTGTCGGCTGTTCCGGCTAATTGGCTGTCTCATTGTGTTCGCTGTTGGCCTCCACTCACATTGTCTGTATCTTTAAGACCTGGTTGGCTGTAGAGATTCGCATTCTAATCAGTATTCTGTAACTTGATTTTGTGTCTCTGTATGCCCTGTTTGAGAGCAGATATCCACTCCATCTGACGAAGGGGCAGTGCTCCGAAAGCTAATGGCATTTGCTACCAAATAAACCTGTTGGACTTTAACCTGGTGTTGTTAAAACTCTTACTGAACACTGTCCCAGAGACATAACTAATACAGTAAAATACAAAGTAAGGCACCTTCACGACGGCAATTTATGGCATGTTCAATGTAGAAAGGAGTCTTACAGTGCAGAGGAGGAATTTGGATTGATATATGGATGAAGCTTGGGGGCATTTATAGATGAGGACAAGGATTCTAAATTTGAAGAGGTGAGAGACATAGCAAGCAGATGCTTAGGGCAGGATATGATGCAGCCAGTGTAGGATCAGACAAAACAGAGTTTATGCCAAGTTGGAAAGAATGTTACAACATTAGCCTACACGTGGCAGAAGGAAGCATAATGCCTGATGGCAGTGGAGATAGAGTAGGAGAATGCATGCAAAATGTTTTGCAGGGAAGTATATGTGGTCTTGGCACTGTATAGGGTGAAGGGACTTGAGATCAATTTAGATCAATAAATAAGTAAGCATTACAATCAATGGCAAAGATTTGGAATTTTTGACAGAAACTGAGAAAAGTTCTTTGACCTTTCTGATATTCAAAATTCTGGACAAAATTCTGTCTCAATGTCAGACTTGTTGAATATCACAAGGCAGTGCTTTTCTTCTTTATTCTTTCATATGATACGGGCCTCACTAACAAGGCCGGCATTTGTTCCCCATTCCTCATTGCCCACGAACTGAGTGGCTAGCAAGGCCATTTCAGAGGGCAATTCGGAATAAACGGGGTTTACTGTGGGTCTGGAGTCACAAGTAAGCCAGACACAGATGCTCTCCACAGATGCTATCAGACCTGCTGAGATTTTCCAGCATTTACTGTTTTTGTGAAGGAAAAGGAAGTGACAGCTGTATGGAATGCTATCAGTTTTGAAGCAAGTCATCCATAACCTGTCCGTGCTTGGAGTTGGCAGCAAAGCTGAATAGGACAAGTGAAAAGAGTTTGTGGAGCAGTTTGTAACAGGAAAGATCAGTCACTGATTAATTGATCTAATCTCCAAAATGGTCTTGGGAGTACCATAAAACCTTAGAAATTACAGAAGAAGAGGCAGCTATCTGCAACGTTGTGACTATTAGAAAAGCAGGGCAATATAAAATGTCAAGGTATTGAATTGCTAAGCACTGCAACAAATAGATACATAGGAAACAGGAACAGGAGGTGGCTAACAGCCTGACACTAAATCGAGCACAACCTCAGCATCCTAACACTGTTGAACCCTGACTATTTGGGCACTGCGTGACCTCAAACTTGTCCATTCCTGAATCAATGTCCATCAAACATTTTGGCAATTTGCATCATGAATAAGTAGATACCATGATGATTCTTATACTCAGCTCACTTTGACAAAAAGGACGTAATTACATCAACTGCAGAGATCTAGCAGATTAAAATGACTATGAAATCAAAATTGAATTGACTTGAAAGGCATGCATACACATGCGCACACTCACAGGTGTCAGAAAGACAGAATGACAGAGTTCAAAAAAGGTAAAGGAATATGCAGTTAAGCATCTTTTGATTTTCTCTGATACATAGAACATAGAACAGTACAGCACAGAACAGGCCCTTCGGCCCACGATGTTGTGCCGACCTTCATCTGAAACCAAGATCAAGCTATCCCACTCCCTACCATCCTGGTGTGCTCCATGTGCCTATCCAATAACCGCTTAAATGTTCCTAAAGTGTCTGACTCCACTATCACTGCAGGCAGTCCATTCCACACCCCAACCACTCTCTGCGTGAAGAACCTACCTCTGATATCCTTCCTATATCTCCCACCATGAACTCTATAGTTATGCCCCCTCGTAATAGCTCCATCCACCCGAGGAAATAGTCTTTGACCGTTCACTCGATCTATCCCCTTCATCATTTTATAAACCTCTATTAAGTCTCCCCTCAATCTCCTCCGCTCCAGAGAGAACAGCCCCAGCTCCCTCAACCTTTCCTCATAAGACCGACACTCCAAACCAGGCAGCATCCTGGTAAATCTCCTCTGCACTCTTTCCAGCGCTTCCACATCCTTCTTATAGTGAGGTGACCAGAACTGCACGCAATATTCCAAATGCGGTCTCACCAAGGTCCTGTACAGTTGCAGCATAACCCCACGGCTCTTAAACTCCAACCCCCTGTTAATAAAAGCTAACACACTATATGCCTTCTTCACAGCTCTATCCACTTGAGTGGCAACCTTTAGAGATCTGTGGATATGGACCCCAAGATCTCTCTGTTCCTCCACAGTCTTCAGAACCCTACCTTTGACCCTGTAATCCACATTTAAATTAGTCCTACCAAAATGAATCACCTCACATTTATCAGGGTTAAACTCCATTTGCCATTTTTCAGCCCAGCTTTGCATCCTATCTATGTCTCTTTGCAGCCTACAACAGCCCTCCACCTCATCCACTACTCCACCAATCTTGGTGTCATCAGCAAATTTACTGATCCACCCTTCAGCCCCCTCCTCTAAGTCATTAATAAAAATCACAAAGAGCAGAGGACCAAGCACCGATCCCTGCGGCACTCCGCTAGCAACCTGCCTCCAGTCCGAAAATTTTCCATCCACCACCACCCTCTGTCTTCGATCAGACAGCCAGTTACCTATCCAATCGGCCAACTTTCCCTCTATCCCACACCTCCTTACTTTCATCATAAGCCGACCATGGGGGACCTTATCAAACGCCTTCCTAAAATCCATGTATATGACATCAACCGCCCTACCTTCATCAACACACCTAGTTACCTCCTCAAAAAATTCTATCAAATTTGTGAGGCACGATTTGCCCTTCACAAATCCGTGCTGACTATCCCGGATTAATCCGCATCTTTCTAAATGGTCGTAAATCCCATCCCTAAGGACCATTTCCATCAATTTACCAACCACCGAAGTCAGACTAACCGGTCTATAATTACCAGGGTCATTTCTATTCCCTTTCTTAAACAGAGGAACAACATTTGCCACTCTCCAGTCCTCTGGCACCATCCCCGTGGACAGCGAGGACCCAAAGATCAAAGCCAAAGGCTCTGCAATCTCATCCCTCGCCTCCCAAAGAATCCTAGGATACATTTCATCAGGCCCAGGGGACTTATCGACCTTCAGTTTATTCAAAACTGCCAATACATCCTCCCTCCGAACATCTATTTCCTCCAGCCTATTAGCCTGTAACACCTTCTCTTCCTGAAAAACATGGCCCCTCTCCTTGGTGAACACATAGGGTGGAATTCTCCCAAAAAAAAACTTGTGTCATAATGGCAAGAATATTGGAGTGATCTGCTCCAGTCTCTCAGGTGCGCTCTGCAATGCAATCCTGCCACCAGCCATCCCACCAGCCACTGCAATCGTAGCGGGTGAGGGGCAGACCACGGAAAGGTCCGTTTACCTCAGGTGGGATTTTCCAGTTTCAGGGCGCGTGTGGTCAGAAAATCCCGCCCTCAGTCACCTTTTTGGAGAATTGAGAATTTCACGCCGGTATTGGACATCAGGACCTAAACACACTGGTGAGTCTGGCTTCAGGGCACTCAGTCTCTGTTTCGCAAAGGTACCCCATTCTCACAGTGCACTGGGAGACCCCCTTCTCCCCACAGACATCAGAACCGCCCCCCCCCCCCCAACTCGTGTTACCCCACCCACTCCCTGACATGGGTTGCCGGCATCAGAGCCCTGCCAATGGATCCCCCCCATCTGACCTGAAACATGCACCCTCATCATAACCCCCAACATGATTCACCTCTGCATGACCCCCCCCATAACCACCCTGTCATAGCCCCTATACATAGCCCCTCCCTACATAGCATCCCCCCATCATAGCCCACACTCAGACCCCACCCACTTTGCACTGTCCCTGGCAAGCTCGCATTGCCAGAGTGCCTGGTGGCCACTGCTAGGGTGTCAGGTGGGCACTGCCAGGGTGTCCAATAGGCACTGCCCAATGGGCACTGCCAGGCCATGCCACCAACCAACTGGGGACTTCAATGGCCTCCGAGCCCCTCGGCGTGACAAGTGTGCCAGATTTCTGCCAATGGAGATCAGTAGTAATTCTCGCCGTTCTCCTGCCATGCCTGAAGGCCAGAGAATTCCGTACACTGGGATTCGAATGGGCGATGCATATTTAAATACTACTTTAAATATGCTAATCAGCCTCACGCTCTTTCTGGGCACAATCCAGTTTGCATCATTAGAAAGGGGCTGGGAGGATTGCAAACTGTTAGGCGCCGAGATACACGTTATTTTCCAGGATTGGCTGGAATCTGCACCAGGCGCGATGAGGTTGGAGAATTGCCCCATAGTTTTTAAATATTGCAACTGATTTGCGTTCGCTGGTTTTTATGTACATCTGCTGGTGGGTTTGTAAGAGCAGAGTGAGCCTAAAATTTCTCGGACTGCCTGCCCACCAGGTTCCCACCAGCCTGACCTATCCATCTGCAATTTTACTTCAAGACAGATGAGACCTAGGCTGACCTGCCTGCTCTTGCATCAATTGAGGTCTTTAATTGGCCAGTTATTGACCCCTTAAGGGCTGTTCCCACCAGCCTCAATTTTCAAGCCAGCACAAGAAGTTCAGGGGCAGGACAACAGCCCAAAAATTAATCCTGTCCAGATGGAAAGGGGGCATCTTCCATAGCAGCCCTCTTTTAAGCTCAGGAACTCCCAACCCAAGAGATGTGACCCTTGCAGGGGTCTTCATCTCCTGCCTCTCTGCCAATGCCTTCAGCCCCCTCTGCTCGCTCCCATTGGCCTCATGACCCTTCCCCACTTTCAGACCCCCACATTTACTTGGTCCTGGACTCGTGGGACTTGGCTCCACAGATTTTATGCAGTCCCAGTCCTGTTCACTGCATCTTCTGGCGCTGCAGGAACTAAGGAGCTGCTGGCTCTGACTTGGTCTGACTGGTCTCCAACTAATTAACACTTATTGGAGCATGAAATGGCTGCAAGCCAAGGAAGGTGGGGGCGTGTTTTCCCATGACTTTTCCGATGGCAGGAAGGGAAACGCCTACATCCTAAAAGTCATTGACTTGGATGCAGTCAGATGTAAACGTTGCAATTATTTTGATATCTCAGTTCGCTGGTAGGTTTCTGGTCGATTTGGCTTCTCAAAACTGGTGATTCAATTCTAAAAGAGGGAGAGGGAGAGAGTAGTCTTCAACCTGTTTCCTCTGCTGAAGACTATATTGACACCACTTGCAATCTCCTTCTAGTGGCTAGCAGTCATGCCTTGAAATACTTCACCCATTGTGTATTTCCAAGATCCTTGCATTATTTCATTTATTATAGCCTGCCAACTAGAAAGTGACCTGTTTATTCCTTCTGTATATTTTTGTCTGTTTAGTCTATGTTAATGTATTAGTTCCAATCAAAGGAACATTGATTTTCAAAATAGACTATCTGTGACACCTTCTGGAAAGCTTTTTGAAAATCCAAATGCACGACCTCCACTGGTTCCCCCTTTCCTTCATGTTAGCTACAACTTCAAAGAATTTTGAATAAAAACATGAGTAAAAGGGGCTGGAGTAGTCTGCTTTGCCATGCAATAAGATCCTGTTTGATCTGATGGTAGCTCAACTTCATTTTTCTGTCTATTCCCCATAACGTTTGACTCCTTTATAGACCAAAAAGCTCAGTTTTGAATATATTCAGCGATCCAGTTCCCACTGCTATCTGGATTCCCGAATCTGCCCCAAGTGCACTCTATGAATTCATCCTCAAGAGGAGGCAGTGGTATTATCACTGAGCTGTTAATCCAGAGACCGAGGGGTCGAATCCCATCACCGTAAATGGTGAAATCTGAGGGCGGCATGGTGGCACATTGGGTTTCCTCTGGGTGCTCTGGTTTCATCCCACTGTCCAAAGATGTGCAGGTTAGGTTGATTGGCCACGCTAAATTGCCCTTAGTGTCAGGGGGGTTAGCAGGCTAAATATGCAGGGTCACAGGGATGGTGCCTGGGTGGGATTGTTGTTGGTGCAGGCTTGATGGGCCAAATAGCCTCCTTCTGCACCAGTAACTGTGGGATTAACTGTGAG
Source organism: Mustelus asterias (assembly GCF_964213995.1). NCBI lineage: Eukaryota > Metazoa > Chordata > Chondrichthyes > Carcharhiniformes > Triakidae > Mustelus > Mustelus asterias. The sequence goes on from NC_135808.1 coordinate 59,984,230, forward strand.
TTTACCCTTGCCAATTTGTGTTGTCCAAACTATAAGATTAAATTTGCCCTTTCTTGCAAGACCCCATTATTTCTTGTTTATACTCAGTGTAGTTATCTTCCCCTTGCTATTTCATATCACCTCCTAATCTGATTGTACATCTTGAACTTCTAAGCTAAGAATCTTTTCTTGCTACTGTACCAATCTCATCCTTTATTCACAGAGCCACCCAATTTTCCTATCCTTCCAAAATATCTTCCGCTTTCCCCAGTCCCGTTACCAATTTGCAGTCAATTGAAACCCATTTATCCCTCACCAACCTTTGAACCATACATTCAATTCTCTGATCTTATTTATCATATTCTAATTTGCTCATGGCTTTGGCTAGTAATACAGCAATTCTCCTTTTCAATTAAAACCTTAGCCGCTCATATTCACACAACGGAAACTCTTTCTTGCTTTTACCTATACCGTTGGAATCAGAATAAATCATAAACAACTGGATCCTTCCCTTTCCACTCCAAGTTCCTCTCCAATACCAAGGAAATATTCTTGACCCTCATACCAGGCAGGCAACACACCTTTCTGGATTCATGCTCTCAGCTAAAGAGTAGATCATCTATCCCCATAACTATACTGTCCCCTACTACTACAGTATTCTTTTTTACTTTCTCAACTTGAAAGGTTTCCTGCACCATAGTGTTGTGGTGAGTTTGCTCATCCTCCCTGCAGTCCCTGCTCTCATCCACACAGAATCTGGAACCTGTTAGACAAGTGCAAGAGATGAGTCCCCCAGTGCTAACTTCTGGATTTCCATCCCTGCCTCACTCATAATCACACTCTCCTATCCTTAACCATGGACTAAACCTGAGGTACCTAACCTAACAGGTGTGCCTGCTGGAACAAAGTGTCCAGGTAACTTTCTCCCTCCCTGATATATTGCACTGTCAGAACACAGACTCCAGATCATCAGCTCTGAACCAAACTTCCTCAAGCTGTAGCTATTTACTGTGGATGTGTTTGTTATGGATCACATTCATGTCTTCTGGCTCCCACATGCTTCAGCTGTAACGTATCAACTGGCCTGCCATCTTTATCATATTTTGATGCGCTAATTATGATTTCAAGCATAGAAATATCACTGAACTATAACATAGTTAACTTGGCTGGTATAACTCGTTCAGCTACAAATTTAATAAAGGACTTAAATTACCCTGGTTGTCATTTAAAATACTGTCCTAGTTTAAAGAAAAAAGGAACTTAAAGCTAACCAACCAATCATTTGGCTGTTTTAATGTTTCTCTGTTTCAGCCGACAGTTCCCAATGTCTCTCTCTCCCTTTCAACGACAGCCTATTGTTCTGTAAGAGACCAGAACTGCACTTCCTCCTTCACTTACCAAATTCCCGGGTTCAGTATTCTGTCTAGCTATACTGCATTCAGTAGTAAACTGGCAATTTGCCTACCACGGACTAAGGGCAGGATTTTACAGCCTTGCTCAAGCAAGACCGGAAATTCTGCCCGCAGTCAGCGGACATTTCCGTTGTCCGCCCCTCACCTGCTCTGATCCCGTGGCGAGCGAGGCAGGAGAATTCCGGTGTAAGTCTATGATAAACATGCTAAATGCAACACTTGACTAGATCTTTTAAAATAGGGATCAACAAATGTGTCAATCACAATTTTCATTTCAAAAATCAGGTGGCAATTCTGTCCAACTATAGCGTAAATTTCAAAGTGCCTCTTATCACAAACAATTCTAGCATTTGTCCTATTATTGATATCAGACTAATCAGCTTGTAGCTCCCTATGTTTTCTTTCTCCTTTCTTGAATAGCATGATCATATGTGCGACCTTCTAAAGCATGGGGACAATTTTAGAATCTGGGGAATTCTGGAAGATCAAAACCAAAGCGTCCAGTATCTCTGTTGTCACCTCTTTTAAAACCCGAACATGTAAGCTGTTGGGTTCAGGAACATGGTAACTTTTAGCCTTATTAATTTTTCCAGTACCATTTCTTTACCAATTTCTTAAGAAACTACAAAGGGTTGTGAACATAGCCCAGTCCATCATGCAAACCAACCTCCCAACTATTGACTCTGTCTACACTTGCCGCTGCCTTGGAAAAGCAGCCAACATAATAAAGGACTTCACGCACCCCGGACATTCTCGCTTCCAACTTCTTCCGTCAGGAAAAAGATACAAAAGTCTGAAGGCACGTACCAACCGACTCAAGAACAGCTTCTTCCCTGCTGCCATCAGACTCTTGAATGGACCTATCTTATATTAAGTTGATCTTTCCCTATTCTGCACCCTCTGCTTTCCTTGTCTCCTATGTACTATATGAATGATATGCTTCATCTGTATAGTGCACAAGAAACAATACTTCTCACTATATCCCAATGCATGTGACAATAATAAATTGAATCAGATCAAATCATATTCTTTAAGTTCCTCATTCTCACTACACCTTTGGGTCCCTGTTTTTTCTGGATTTTTTTTGTGTCTTATACCCTGACAAAGACTGATACAAACTATTTGTTTAATGTCTCTTCCATTAGTTTATCCCCATTATAATTTCTCCTGTCTTTACCTCTTAGGGCCTTGTTGTTTGTTGCATATCAATGGAAACATTTTACAATTTGTCTTTGTCTCTCCCACTGAGTTGCCCTCATGTTCTATTCTTTTCTTCATTATCAATTTCTCGGTGAATTCTAAAATCCTCATAATCCTCAGGCTTGCCACTCTCTTTGTCAAAATTATAACCATCTTCTTTTAATCGAATATTTGGTTTGGCTTCTCCTTTTGGCCACAGTTGGATTTTTTTTTCCATTGGGTTTTCAATTCTTTATGGGAATGTTTATTTGATGCTTGTTGTGAATTAACTCTTTCAATGTTTATTATTGCTTACGTCTTGTCATATCTTTGAATCTTATTTACCAATCTACCTTAGCTAACTTGCCCTCAGGCTGTAGCTTCTACTCACCTAAATTACTCAAACTCAAGATAAAATTCCACCATATTAAGTTGACTCTTCCCCAGAGGTCCCTTTACTACAAGGCTATTAATTAACCATATGTCGTTGTATAGTGCTAAATCTAAAAATAGCTTCTTCCCCAGTTGGTTGCTTGACATACTGATCTAGAAAACTTGAATGCATTCCATTGTACATGAAGATTGAAATCCCCCATGATTATTATATTGCCTTTGTTACATGCACCTCTTGTTTGCTGACTTCTACTGCAGCAGCTATTAGAGAAACAATAAATAGGCTCTCACCAGTGTTCTCCATCCCTTGTTATTTCTCAGTTTCACGCAAATTGATTCCATAAGTGGATTTTCTAAGTTAACAGCCTTTCTCCTGCTGTTATCCCTTTCCTGATTATCTATGCAACTCCTCTTCCTTTTCCATTTTGCCTCTCTCTTTTTTAAAAGTCAAGTGTCCTGGAATGCACCTCTCTGCAGTTAAGTCTCCAAAATGGTCATTCGATTAAATTATTTTATTTTTATCCGTGTTATTCATTCAACTATTTTGTTGCATCATGCATTCAAATATAATGACTTTAGCTGTAACTTCTTTCTATTTTTCTCTGGCATTACTTTAGTTTCTATTAGTTTTGATAAATACATTGTTCTTTCCAGATTCATTATGCTGCCTTCTTTTTTTAAAACTCAGATTGCTTCTCTGTTCTGCAGCCTTGACATTCTTTTACTGCTTTCCAATTTATCCTTTTCTCTGAATCCTCCCACACTCTACCCTTCCACCTTAATTCATTTGCCTTTATTATGTCCTCAGTGTATCCACAAATACAAAGTAGCTGCGCTCAACAATTAATTGAGGTTTTTTTTACAAAGAATTTACAGCACAGAATCATGGCTTTACCAGTGTTTATGCTTCACACGAGTCTCCTGCCACATCACTTCACCGAATTCTATCAACAAGCTATCCCAGCTTCTCCTTAAATACATCAAGGCTAATCACCTTAGCTACTCCATTTGGCAAGTTCCACGCACTAATCACTGTCTGGTTAAGGAAGTTTATTCTGAATTTTCTATTGGAATTATTAGTGGCTACCTTATACTTATAAGCACCTAGTTTTTGACTCTTCACAAGTAGGAAGATCTTCACAAAGACTACTCCACGAGACTTCGTCATAATTTTAAACAACCCCCACCCGCTCCAGCCTCTTCTCCTCGAGTGATAAGGATCCCAGTCTATTCAATATTTTCAAATTGGAATATGATGTCTAAACTGGTCAGTAAATGCCAGGTACATATGGTGGCCATATATGTCCTGGTCTGCTTGACACCTGTCCCTTGCCCAGGTGCCCTGCCATATCCCACTGGCTAAGATGCTGGAGTAATCCAATTGTCATGGGTACCGTTGGTCACACTGGCAGGTGGGGAACAGTAAATATTTTGAGGATAATCAATGTATTTCACATAATCAGGACCTTTTCAACTGAATGCAATCTGTTATTGTACAATACCTTGAAATACTTGCATTTCTGCACTTCAAAAACATTTACAAGGTGAAATCCTTTTTCTGTAACCTATAATCCCAAATTGTTCCCACTTCAACAATCACAAAAAAGCACATATCTGTAGCTGCCCATCAGCACAGCTGAAGACCCCTATCTGGAGTGATTTGCTATGTTCAAACATGTAAATTGCAACTGAAACAAACAGTTCACAATTTGGGAGTGTTAAAAGTGTTAAGGTGCATGATTCTGTTCCATTCCCAGAGCACAATTTCCTCTTGCTTGTTCAACACTAATTACAAGCACTGCTGTTTGATATTCAAGTACCATTTTGTTTTTAACTGGGGAAACCAGGCATAAAAATAAAGGTATATAAATAAGAATTTCAACCAACAATTTGCACTCATGTTAAAGCTCCTGAACACTGTGAAAGATAGTGACTTCCCTGAATCATTCATTTGTGCACAGTCCTTTTATACCAAAGGAGACATGCATTTATATAATATCTTTCACAACCGCAGGATATCCTAAAGTACTTGACATCCAATTAAGTCTTTTGGAGTGTAGTCGCTTAATGTAGCTCCCAAACAACAGTGCGATATTCACCAGTTAATTTGCTTTTGTGATGTTGATCGATGGATACATATTGACCAGGATACTGGGGATAGCTCTTCTACTCTTTATCAAAATAGTGCCATGGGTTCTATTAGGGTCACCCTAGGAGAGGCAGATGGTGCCTCTCATCCAAAAGACAGCACTTCTCATAACATCTCATCCAAAAGATAACACTTCTGACAGCGCAACACTCCCTCAGTCCTTCACTGGCATTTCAGCCTCAATTTTCGTGCTCAGGTCCTGGGGCAAGACTTGAACCCACAAACGGATGACTCAAAGGCAAGAGTGTTAGCAGCGGCTGACGCATCGATGTGTTAGTTCTGTTTCACTGGCTTCAAGAAAATGTGGACCCATCAGGTGCAGGAGTAATTTCACCACCAGCAGCACTTTTGTGGGAGGTTGCAAATCATTGTATAAACTGAGGCCACTGGATTTGTGAATAATTCATGTACAGCGATCATTTGTATATTTGTGATCGTGAGTTAGAAGAATCATTTGGGCCTGCGATGTTTTTGAAGCTCTTGTGCAATGTTTAGGAAAAGGAAATTACTGTCGCTGCTCTGGGTTTGATTCTTGTCTTAGTTATTTGGAATCAACTGTCAAGAATGGGAACATTACAGTGCCATGTGTCTTTTTTTGTCACAATCACTCTGCATAAATAATCCTACATGTAGTATCAGTAGCATCAGAGGAGGAACTCCACTGCAGTGCATGCAAAGTAGAGCAGTCCTTGCTCTGAGCAAAAACCATGGCACATAGAAAAACAGGAAACATTGTCTGACAAATAATTAATAATTGTGAGGCAAGTGTGTAAGGAATTCAGTTACAATTTCAGAACAGGGGCCTATTTATGGCATGGTGTCCGGCAGGGATTGGTACTATAATCACAGCCATCTAATGTTTACAAGACTTTACCGAACCAAAAATGTTGTGTGCCGAATTCACAATTCATGGGCGGCATGGTGACACAGTGGTTAGCACTGCTACCTCACAGGGCCAGGGACCCGGGCTTAATTCCTGGCTTGGGTCACTGACTGTGCGGATTCTTGTATCTCCGTGTCTGCGTGGGTTTCCTCCAGGTGCTCCGGTTTCCTCCCACAGTCCGAAAGATGTGCTGGTTAGGTGCATTGGCCATGCTAAATTCTCCCTCAGTGTACCCGAACAAGCACCGGAGTGTGGCAACGAGTGGATTTTCACAGTAACTTCATTGCAGTGTTAATATAAGCCTACTTGAGACACTAATAAATAAACTTGAAAACAATGTACCACGTTTTTAAATGGAAAAAGGTGAGCAGACAAATGAGGCAAGCAAAAGTTTCATTTAAGTTAAATATTAATTGAAATCAGATCCATTAAAAAGGTTCATAATTTTTGGCAAGACTCCAATTTCAGCACTGCCTATATGAAATGATCACATGGGCAATAGACTTCTTAAAAACTATTACACAATTTTCAACGAGCCCTTCCCTTCCACATTCTATTCCCGTTTTGTGTAAGAGGTCAGCTTCCACCTTGAAAGCCTCGGACGAACCTGTATCTGAAGTTTCTATTGCAGATGTCAGAACAGCCTTCTCAAAAGTCAACCCACGGAAAGCGACTGGCCCGGATGGTCTATCCGGACGAGCACTCAGATCCTGCGTGGACCAGCTGGCAGGGGTATTCGCAGACATCTTTAACCTCTCTTTACACCAATCTAAGGTCCCTATCTGCATCAAAAAGACGACCATCAACCCCGTACCTAAGAAAAGCAAAGCAGCGTGCCTTAATGACTATCGTCCGGTGGCTCTGACATCCATCATTACGAAGTGCTTCAAAAGGTTAGTCATGGCATGAATCAATTCTGGCCTCCCAGAATACCTGGATCCACCACAGTTCTCCTGCAGCGCAACAGATCCACAGCAGACGCCATTTCCCTGCCCCTGCACTCAACCCTGGAACACCTAGATAACAAAGACACCTATGTCAGACTCCTATTTATTGACGACAGCTCAGCCTTCAAGACCATTATTCCTACGAAACTCATCGCCCAACTCCGTGGCCTGGGGCTCGGATCCTCCCTCTGCAACTGGAACCTGAACTTCCGAACCCACTGACCGCAATCAGTAAGGATAGGCAACAACACCTCCTCCACGATCATCCTCAACACGGGTGCCTCACAAGGCTGTATCCTCAGCCCCTTCCCATACTCCTGATACATCTGTGACTGAGCAGCCAAATTCTCCTCCAAACTCGATTTTCAAGTTTGCTGATGACACCACTGTTGTGAGTCAGATCTCAAACAATAACGAAACGGATTACAGGAAAGAGATAGCGAATCTGATGAATTGGTGCGATGACAATAATCTCTCCCTCAATGTCAGTAAAATAAAGGAGATAGTCATCGACTTCAGGAAGCGTAGTGGAGGACATGCCCTGTCTACATCAATTGGGACGAAGTGAAAATGATCGAGAGCTTCAAGTTTTAAGGTGTTCAGATCATCATCAACCTGTCCATGTCCCCTCATGCCGACATTATAGTTAAGAAAGCCCACCAATGCCTTTATTTTCTCAGGAGGCTAGTGAAATTTGTCCTGTCCTCTATGACTCTTACCAATCCTCACAGATGTACCATAGAAAGCATTCTTTCTGGTTGTATCACAACTTGGTATGGCTCCTGCTCTGTCCAAGACCGCGAAGACTACAAAGGGTAGTGAGTGAAACCCAGTCCATCACACAAACCAGCCTCCCAAAGATTGACACTGTCCACAGTTTCCACTGTCTCGGAAAAGCAGCCAACACAATCAAAGACCCCACGCACCCGGGACATACTAGAATCATAGAATCCTTACTGTGCAGAAGGAGGTCATTCAGCCCATCGAATCTGCACCAGCTACAATCCCACCCAGGCCCTATCCCCATAACACCAGGTATTTACCCTCGCTAGTCCTCCTGACACTACAGGGCAATTGGAGAATAGGAATCCGTGGGGATTTTGCCATATTATCCAATTTAGATCAGGATGAGAAGTTCAAGACCATATGATTTAGGAACACAATCAGGCCACTTGGCCAATCGCGCTTGCTCTGCCATTTGAAAATATCAAGGCTGATCTGACTGTGGCATCTAATTTGCTGCCTACCCCTAATGCCCTGTGACTCCCTTGGCAGTTGTAGCCTCTATCCATAAAGACATGAGCAAAGCCTGATGGTTTAAAAAAATCATTATTTTGTAAATTGAGTTTGTGTCTTTATATGCCCTGTTTGTGAACAGAACTCCTACTTACCTGATGAAGGAGCAGCGCTCCGAAAGCTACTGGCTTTTGCTACCAAATAAACCTGTTGGACTTTAACCTGGTGTTGTGAGATTTCTTACTGGGTTAGAAAAAAAGGCCAACTCTGTATAAGTGAAGAAAAGGATGTGCAGTGAAGAATAGGCATACGAGGTGATGGGACAATGGCCGTTGCTATGCTTTGAACAGAGAGTGATTGAACTCAGACCCGTGTGTCATGGTGGGTGGATGTGTTGCAGGGGTCGATTGGTCTGGTTGGGGTGAGTCGCAATTGGGTGGGGAGGCCTACTTTAGGCCATGGAGGCTGGTATGAGAGCAGCTCTCACAGCAGAGAGACCTGCGCTTGCGTGATGGCACCCTCTGCAACTTTCAGCCTGTGTTCAGGTGATTTAAGCCCCACCCCTCCCCTACTGGCAAGAAACGGTTTTTGTTGGCTTTTTTACTCTGAGTGCAAAGGATCGCAAATTTGAACTCGCCCGAAAACCAGATCAAAAACTCCCATTTTCATGCTCGTCCTGGACTTTTTTTCTTAAGCTCGCCCCCAAAATATCTGTTCAATACATCCACTATTTCTTAATTTTCTATTATTAATTTCTCTCACACACTCTCTAGAGGGCCAATGCTCACTTTGGTAACTCTTTTCCTTTTCAGATATTTGCACAAACTCTTCCCATCTGCTTTTATTTTTCTCTCTTTTATAAGCAATTGTTTGCTTTTTTTATATTCTGTCCAATCTTCTGATCTGCCACTAATCATCTTACAATTGTATGGTTTTTTTTCAATTTTATACTATTTTTAACTTGCTTAGTTAGCCACGGATGTTGTGTCCTTCCCCTATAGTGTATCTTTCTCACTGGCATGTATCTTTGCTGAGTAAGAAGTTTAACAACACCAGGTTAAAGTCCAACAGGTTTATTTGGTAGCAAAAGCCACCAGGTGTGGCTTTTGCTACCAAATAAACCTGTTGGACTTTAACCTGGTGTTGTTAAACTTCTTACTGTGTTTACCCCAGTCCAACGCCGGCATCTCCACATCTTTGCTGAGTGTCAGTGTGTACCTCCTTAAATGTTTGCCACCCCTGCATCTCTACTGACCCATCCCTTAACCCAATTGCCCAGTTCACTTTTAACAGCTCTGTCATCATACCCTCATAATTGTCCTTACTTAAGTTTTAACCACTAGTCTTAGATCCACTCTACTCTCCCTCCAATCAAATGTGAAATTCAATTATATTATTATTACTGTCTGGGCACTTATGAAATCATTTAACCTTACAAGATCAAGAATAGCCTGCTCTCCTATTGGTTGCTGAATGTATTATTCTAAGAAACTTTCTTGAAAACACTCTCTGAATTCATCTTCGGCTACCTTTGTCAACTTGCCTGATTTTTCCAATTTATATGTAGGTTAAAATTATTCATGATTATCCCTGTATCTTTCTCACAAGCCCCCGTTATTTCTTCTCCTGTATATCCCACAAAACAATACAATTATTGTCAGGGGGCCTACAAACTACTCTCGCAAATTACTTCTTACCTTTGCTATTCCTTATCTCTACCCAAACTGATTCTATTTGATCTTTAGAACTAAGGTCACCTTTCACTATTGTACTAATGTCATCAATAATTAACACAGCCAGCCCATTACCTTCCTGTCCTTCTGAAATGTCATGTGCCCTTGAATATTCAGGTACCAGTCTTGGTCAGCCTGCACAGCATCTTGGGTGTACCTACACTACATAAAGCGCTGTGGATCAAGAAGGTGGCTCATCACCATCTTCTCAAGGACAATTCAGGGTGGGCAATAAATGTTGGCTTGGCCAGTGTCGTCCAATTCCTGTAAAGGAACAAATAAAAAAAACCACAATGCTTCAAGTAGTTTCTGTGCATTGTAACGTTCGGTACATCAATGATCATTATACAGAAGATCATTGGGAGCTATTAAGAGATGGTTTTCCATCGGCAGTATTGTTGAAACCTGTAAAAGCAGAGAAGCGCTTTGAGACAGAAGTGTAGAAAGCTGCTTGACATCCTTCGGGGACCATCTCGAACTGTAATAAATAAGATCACTGCAGCTTTGACCACAATGAATGGATGTATGAAATGGCAATGCTAGTCCTCGGAAGATAATTAGCTCCCATCTGAGTTTCTTGCTTGTGGGGCCCAGAAAAAACGTCCATACTACACTAACTTCCCACAAGGTAATGGAAATTTTTTTTTTGTTTGTGACTAGCTCCAAGGGATCTCAATTATTGCATTTATTTCATAGAATCATAGAAATCATAGAAACGCTGCAGTGCAGAAAGAGACTTCAGTGCCTTCACGACACATGACAGCGCAGAGTTGCTGAGCAGAAACTGATAGCCAAGTTCCGCACACATGAGGACGGCCTAAACCAGGATCTTGGGTTCATGTCACACTATCAGTAACCCCCACAGCTTGCCTCCTGGACTTGCAGAATCTCACTGGCTGTCCTGTCTGGAGACAATACACATCTTTTTGACCTGTGCTTAATGCTCCCTCCACCCACATTGTCTGTATCTTTAAGATCTGGCTGGCTGTAGGGATTCGCATTCTAATCAGTATTCTGTAACTTGATTTTGTGTCTCTGTGCCCTGTTTGAGAGCAGATTTCCACTCCATCTGACGAAGGAGCAGCGCTCCGAAAGCTAATGGTATTTGCTACCAAATAAACCTGTTGGACTTTAAAATCAAGTTACAGAATACTGATTAGAATGCGAATCTCTACAGCCAACCAGGTCTTAAAGATACAGACAATGTGAGTGGAGCGAGCATTAAACACAGGTTAAAGAGATGTGTATTGTCTCCAGACAGGACAGCCAGTGAGATTCTGCAAGTCCAGGAGGCAAGCTGTTAAAACTCTTCCTGTGCAGAAAGAGGCCATTGGGCCCATCGAGTCTGCACCGACCACAATCCCACTCAGGCCCTACCCCCATATCCCAATACATTTACCCGCTAATCCCTCTAACCTACGCATCTCAGGACACTAAGGGGCAATTTAGCATGGCCAATCAATTTAACCCACACATCTTTGGACTGTGGGAGGAAACCGGAGCACCCGGAGGAAACCCACGCAGACACGAGGAGAATATGCAAACTCCACACAGACAGTGACCCAAGCCGGGAATCGAACCCAGGTCCCTGGAGCTGTGAAGCAGCAGTGCTAGGTTATTATGGAACCTTTACCCATCCCCTTACTGGAGGGTTCTCTCCATCCCAAATTAGGTCCGCCTCCTTTGGTTGTGTGTCCTGTAGTCAGGCTCAGCTTTTCTGAAAAATTATTTAACTCTTCCATGAACACGACTCGAATGATGATGGTCAGCCTTTTAAGAGTTGCTGCTTTATTGGATTTTACTGCGCCAACCTAAGCCAATTATGTTGGAGGCTAAGGTCTTGCCAGTGTCGTTCTAATGTGCAGGGAGACTGTTCCAAGTTGAAGAAAACATGGGCAGCAGCAATCTTAGACCAAGGTAGCCCTATGAACTACAAGAAAGGTGCATCCACAGCCATGAACTTCCTCGAACCTAATTTTGCTATTCTAGCAAATGTGAGGTGAATTGAGGAAGATAGGGGAGTTTGCCCGTTTGCAGATGATAACCTCGAAAACATTGTGAATTTCAACAACTCACAACAAGTGATTGAAATGTCACATAGATTATTCAATAATTGGTAGAATGTTGGTAGATACAGTTCAGCGTAACTATACAACTGCATAACGTAATGCGCAGCGCACGACTTTGGAAGTGCATTTTGAGCACAATTTCCCAGTTGCACCAGACATAAACATCCTACCCCAACCTAATAAATATCTTCAATACAATTCACTGAACTCATCAATTCAAATATGTGTCCAAATTTCAAAGGAGCAAATCATCATATATCACACAAAAACTGAGAAAGCTGGAAAAACACAGCATGTCTGGCAGTGTCTGTATGGAGAGAAAACAGTTAACATCTTGAATCCACATGACCCTTCTTCAGAATTAAAGAGAGGGAAAAATGTGCTGCATTATACACTGTATCCGATGGGGTGAAACAGTTGGAACAGCGATTAGTGGGAGCTGGGAGAAATTGCATCAAAGATGTAACAAAACAAGAACAAGTGTCAGATGGTCCAGTAGGGGAGAGGGAATGGAGGGTTTTTAACAGAGCAACAAAAAATGTGTAAGAAATTAAAGAAAGTTTAAAATGGAGGAGAAAGGTCACAGTCTAAATTTGTCAAACTCAATGTTAATTTACAGTCCCAAGAGCTGTAATGTGCCTAATCAGAAGATGAGATGCTGTTCCTCCAGTTTGCATCGGGTTTCACTGGACCATTGGAATAGATGTGGAGATGCCGGCGTTGGACTGGGGTAAACACAGTAAGAAGTTTAACAACACCAGGTTAAAGTCCAACAGGTTTATTTGTGTGGCTTTTGCTACCAAATAAACCTGTTGGACTTTAACCTGGTGTTGTTAAACTTCTTACCATTGGAATAGGCCAAGGATGAGCACGTGAGCTTGAGAGCAAGATGCTAAGTTGAAATGGCAAGCGACAGGAAGGCCAGGGTCATCCTAGGCTAGCGAAGGTGTTCTGCAAAGTGGTCACCCAGTCTGTGCTTAGTCTCAAACAATCATATCTATTTGGGCAAACAATTTCTTGCATTTGAATTATCTAGCTCATCCCTTCCGACAGGCACCTGGTTTCAGAGGGAGAAACTGATTATTGCAATAAAATAAGCTGAAACACTCTTCTGTAAATTTCCCCACTGAAGTTCAAGACGTTCATCTGAAACTAAACAGTAGATGATAATACTTCATTTTTGGTCATAGTTTCTATTTACATTGCAATCTCAGAAGCATTAAATGATGTTCACAATCATAGAAGCATTAAATGAGCTAATACTTTGTGGCATTCTAGGTACTTCAGAAATTCACTAAAGTTAATACAAATACTAGCAACTGGAGTAGCCTGCACCTGTTTGATACTTTTGATTACCTTATCTCCTGTTGAAATATCAGAAGAGGAGTTAATTGAAACTTATAATACCTGAATGTTGTTAACTGAACCCTGGATGTCCCCATTTGGGAGATAGCACATTGTAGCAATTATACCCCAAGCTATTCTGTTGCATTGTGTTTGTTATTCTTTGACAGAATGTTCCAGACAGTCTAAAAATAAAAGTGTCTTGTTATTAGCACACCAATTAGTGTGGTTATCCAGACATAAAAAAGAGACTCCACTTGCAACAGTGAAGTGTGTCATATTTTCCATTCATGTGTTTAGTTCTCCCTTGTTCCAGTTTTTCCTTTCGATCTGAAGTGAATTGAATTTTTTGAAAAAAAGTAGAAAATTCTTCAATGCCACAATCACTTTATTTATAGACTCACCGAGCAGGCACATTCTAGTTGAGACATGCTTCTTTCCTAGAGCATTTTTAGATTGAGGTCATCTGGTAGCACTAGTGATATTTCTGGATTGATTGCAGGTAGTTCAATTATTAAAGGAGAATGGGATTAATTGGACACCTCTTTCAAAGAGATAGCACATGCACAATGAGCTGAATGACCTAAAGTGTGGTACAATTCTATGATACAAATACTCACAGCTGTAGCATCTTATTCCTTATATTGTTAATACATTTGATTACCTTCTCTTCTGTAGAAATATCGGAAGATGAGAATTTTGAAACTTAAGATACCTCTATATATTGTTAGGAAGAAAAGGACACACAATGGTGGTGCATAGAGATGGAAAAACTACCGGTTTGCCACCCTTACCTCAGGAAAGAATGCCCCAATTGGTGGAATCTGTGTTTTGCGGGGGAAGTAGGTATTATCAGATGCAGTGAGGTCTGCCATCCCCAGACGCAGATCTATCTGAACTGACCACAGGAGCAATTGGTGAACTCACTATTGAGTTGAGAAGGTAATTAAGTGCCTAATTGAAAGATGAGGTGCTTTCCCTCACATTTAAATTGAGCTTCATTCGAACGGAGTATGGGGACATGGGCAGAGAGTGTTGGAGAATGTTAGGGTTCATGACGGGCAATTAGTATAGTAACCTTGCTGTGAAACAAAGCTCTGCCATGGAAGGCAAGTCATTCCTTTAGCTTCAGCACTGAAAATCTACTCAGTGGACATGTCAGCATCATATATCTTGTCTTTTATTTTGGTAATCAGCGTACAGTTCATAAAATATTCATAGGTTCATAAATTTACAAAATATCAGACTTGAAATTATTATAGTCATTTAAGATTTCCAAAGAACAGAGGGGATAGGGAGACTTGTAGCTCTATATGTCCGTGGACTCTTTGTTACATTAAAGATGCAAGATGTCTAGAAATTGTTGTTGTATAGGAGCACCTCCATGACAAGAGAGATGGTCAGGGGAAGGGGCTGCAGTTACTCCATCAAATACTTGAAACATGATTGAATATCTGAGCGTGATGAGATAGGTTGATTATTCATGCATTGAAACAGTCTCCAACAGTGCAATTGGAGAACTGCTTTAAAATGAATGGCTGCTGCATGGTTTTCCTGGAAGTTGAGAAAAACGTCAGTGAAGCGGAGGCAAAATCGAGCAGCACTTCATCAGGATGGCTGATGGTCACCGGGTCCGATTTGAATGGTGGTTCTGTGCTCACAGATGCTCTCTTGGATCCCTCCAGGAAACAGTTTGGTGAACGCATTGGTTGTGAGAGGCCTCTTATAGAGTTTGGAGATGTTCACACATAGGAGATCAGGGTAGATGACTCCATGGCTGCTTTTGATTAAACTTTGACCCATTGAGAGAATGAGCACCAGCAGCAGCCAGGGCCTGTTTGTGATGGTTGCTGCAGATAGCCAGGGAGGTGGCAGGGATTGAGGTCACAGGAGGCACCACAGCTCTAACAGGGCCCCCAGATAGAGGCTCACCTTCATTGACCTGTTGTTGGAGCAGTGCTTCCAAAAGCTGAGATTGCCACATTAAGTGGTCCCAGGTATCTGCAGTCGACTGGAAGACAGTCTACTGTGTCTGGACCTGATGGCTACCTATTACCTTTACTGCTTCTGAAGATTTAGTGAGGCTCTCACAATCAAATATATATAAATACACATAGAATCCATAGAATAATAGAATTCCTACAGTACAGAAGGAGGCCATTGGGCCCATTGAGTCTGTACCGACCACAATCCCACACAGGACCTATTCCCATAACCCTCATTTACCCTGCTCATCCCTCTGACACTAGGGTCAATTTAGCATGGCCAATCAACCTAACCCTTTGCACATCTTTGGACTGTGGGAGGAACCGGAGCACTCGGAGGAAACCCAAGCAGACATGAGAAGAAAGTGCAATCTCCACTGAGACAGTGACCTAAGCCGGGAATTGAACCAGGGTCCCTGGTGCTGTGAGGCAGCAGTGCCATCACATGATTGTTGTCTTCCAGCATTGGCAGGATTTTAAACTTCCACAGCGATGAAAGCAATGAGAATGAACAGACATTTGGATTCACATCTCTGGCTGGTTCCCAAAGGTGCATCGACTACACATGCATGGCAATAAGTGCACACCAAGCATTATTAAACCACAAGAAATCTCATTCTCTCAAGTCCAGCTAGTGTGCATTCACAAAAAAATAATCCATGCATGTCTGCACAAGATTCCCAGGAGTTCTGATGATGCTTTCACGCTGTTGCTGTTTGGCATCCCTGAAGCATTGAGTTATGGAACAATCCTTAATGGGCGGCTGCTAGGAGACAAAGAACACCCCCTTCAAACATGGCTAATGACACCTCTAAGAAACATCAGCAATGAACACTTGGAGCAGTAGGTGAGGTATATAATAACCATAAGTGTCACTGAGCAGTCCAAGCCTGGACAGGTCTGAAGGTGAACCTTCAGCATTTGCCAGCAAGGATAATCATGTGTTGTATTCTGTAGAACACAGTGTGTCAGCAAGGATACACAGATATTCTGTAGAACACAGTGTATCAGCAAGGATACACAGATATTCTGTAGAACACAGTGCATCAGCAAGGACTAATGCTACAGGAGGAATAAGCTCCTCATCTGATGAGGATTCCAATATTGATCTGGAGAAAGAGAAGGAGCTACCCAACGCCATGCACAGACTTGCTGCTCAATGTTTGTTCAGCATCTCATGTCACACCAGATTTACATACCATTGTTGTTTGAGATACCCTAGTAGCTCAACAGTTAGGCACACTGGGCTAAGGTGTGCATAGATCATTAAAGGTGGCAGGACAGATGGGGAGCAGTTATTAAAGCATATAGTATTCTGGGCTTTAATAATAGGGCATAGAGTATAAGAGCAAGACGTTAGTTAGACCTCAGCTGGAATATTGTGTACAGTTCTGGGCGTCAGACTATAGAATGGATGTGAATGCATTCGAAAAAGTGAAGAAGAGATTTACAAAGAATGGTTCCAGGGATGAGAAACTTCAGATATAAGGATTGATTGAAGGGTTTGGACTATTCTCTTTGGAGGGAAGGTGGCGAAGAGGAGATTTGATAGAGATGTTCAAAATCATGAGGAGAATGAACGAGTAGGG
This sequence comes from Mustelus asterias, assembly GCF_964213995.1. Classification (NCBI taxonomy): domain Eukaryota; kingdom Metazoa; phylum Chordata; class Chondrichthyes; order Carcharhiniformes; family Triakidae; genus Mustelus; species Mustelus asterias. The sequence goes on from NC_135808.1 coordinate 60,001,128, forward strand.
AGAAACTGTTCCTGCTCATAAAAGGATGAGGGTACAGTTTTGAAATGATTTGCGAAAGAAGCAAATGTGACGTGAGATACTTTTATTGCATCCCTTGTGATTACATTCCCCATCTCTCCCATATAAACAGACAGTCCTGTAATCATCCATCCAATCACTCCACATGCATCAATTGGTGTTGTTTCTTTTCCCATACCCAGTGGTACACAAGGAAGACTTTAATCTCCTTCCATTTCAAATGTTTCCTGGAATAGGCCAATAGTGTGTGTTGGAAGGACTTACGGGTTGACACTCAACCTGTTTGACCGCATTATGAACACACCTTCCTTGACCTCCAAGTCCTAGGGTGGGACTCAAACTTAGAGCTTCTGGATCAGAGGCAGGGACTCTACCCACTGCGCCCCGAGACCTCCACATGCATCAATTCGTTTCAGGAAATCCCATGTCTTCATATTCAGCACCAGAAAATGAAAAGGAGAGCTGACACTCGCCATTCAGAACTGTGGAATACATAAGAAGTGGGTACATGTAAATTTAATATGGCTTACTGAATTAAATATATTTTAAAAAAGCTTTCAAAATGTACTCTCAGTGAACTACAAAGCTTTTCTCTTTCTCTCTTTGGCACTTATATGTACTGCAGTCCTTGCAGAGACAGTGGCAAGCTGCACTGATCCCTGCTCTGACTTTTGAGGTGCTCATAGTGAATGGGGATTGAAGCGTTGGTAGGGCCCACTCAGGATTGCTCCATATGCCTGAGTGGAGGCAGACTCAGCCATCAGCAGAGGAAGCATGTCAGATACTGATTGGGAGTTGAGAGGAGTGGTTGCATAGCAATAACATAGCAATGCTTTGAGAAGTTTCTCATCTCCCCTCTCATCATTTTCAGCCTTCTAGGCCAGTGACACATTACTCCTTTTAATCTTCTCTGTTGGAGAGCAGCTTTGAGATCATCCAGTCGGAAAGCCTAATTGATCTGCAAACCTATATAAGATGGTAACATGTTGGCACTTAGATTTTGCAAGGTTGCCATTTGGGTCTCCAGATACTTATACAATGTTCCAGGATTCCAGTTACCCATTGGGGAAGCCAGTCTCATCATGAAAAACTGAGTCTTCACAAAGGCTTGTAACATCACTCTACATACTATAGGGGAACCAGTGCATGGAGTGTATTTAGAATTCAATAAGTGTTATGGAAAAAGGTTACTGCACAAAATAAAAGCTAATGGTGCTGGATGTGATGTATCAGCATGGATATAGGACTGGGTAACTAGCAGGAAACAGAGTCAGGAATACAAACTATAACAAGTGGAGTGCCACAGGGATCAGTGTTGGGGCCTCAATTGTTTACAATCTATATTGATGTCTTGGCTGAAGAGAGCAATTATATTGTAGCCACGTCTGCTGATGATACAAAAATAGGTAAGTTGAAAGCAAATTGTGAGGAGGGTATAAAGGGACTGCAAAGTGTCATGACAATAGGTCATAGCTCCAAATTACTTTCAGACATACTGAATTTTAAGTAAGTTGTGCATTTTTTAAAAAGGGGCATACAAACAAAATTTGGTCGAGACTGTAAAATAACCACTTGCCAGAAAATTCCTATGTGGATGACGCTTGGCCACCTAGTCCAAAGAGAAAGTCAGACAGAGACATTTGAAAGGAAGAGATGCAATTCAAAAATTGAACTGTGATCTCCTGTGGAGATAATGGAGGTTGATTATCCATCTCAGCATAAATCGTCTCCCATGAGCTATATCCCAAACTGTGGAGATGATGTGAGTTGCAAGAAAGCTGTTGTGAACGAAAGATGTGCTTGTGTTTTTCCCCTTCCCGGAATATACAAGAAAAGGGTTTAAAATCTAACTTCAACCCTGGTCTCTGTGTGCTAGTCTGGCGTTCTACTGTGCTAGTGTGTCCTGTGAAGGTAACAGCCGAAAGACATCTATGAGAAATCCATGCTGAGTCTGGTTTTAAAAAAAGTATCTCGCTCTCTCTGATTGCTGGAAGCAATCACAAGTCAGTAAAGCCACAATTGAAAAGGAAACAGGACAACTATCTTCAGCTAAACTGCAGAACCAAGCAAGTCCAAACCAACTGCTCAACTGCCAAGCACTACCAGAATCACCCAACTTAATGTAATGTTTCACCATCTATCCTCACAGGTAAGCCAAAAACTGATCTATATATTTTTCTAACTTTTATTTTTGGACTCCCTTCTCATATTTTATTACTTTCTTCTTGCATTTTAGTAACCAATAAACTCACTGGTTAAATTGGTTCCTTTTGAAACCTAAACACATTTGGACTTGGAAAAGCTGAACATAAAGGAAGGGATCCTTTTTAAATTAACCTGGTTGTGAGCAACAGAGGGGATAGAATGAAGAAGGGGAGCCAGTTCATCTCTACTCGCCTAAGAGCATAACAATGTGGGTGCATCTCATCTAGAATCATTACAAATAATGAGGCTCACCCAGAGACCAGTCATAATAAAAGTGATCTGGAAAGGTTAAATGAGTAAACTTTTGACTGACAGATTACAATGGGGGAAAATGTGAGGTTGTCCACTTTAGCAGGAAAATTAGAAATTCAAAATATTATTTAAATGAGAGACTACAGAATGCTGCAATACAGTGGGATCCGTGTGCCAGAAGGAACTCTTAGACAATAACATAAAATAAGACTTACTCCAACATCTAAATCAAGGAAAAGGTTTAACAAAGAAACTTCATTACTTCAACACTTGAGGCCTCACCCTGGGCCATGCCAAGCTCCCACAAACCCCAGCAGCTTATCATTTATACTGAGTCAGCTGACCATCATATCATTTTGTCATCGGTTACATAGTTTACTGTGTCAGCTGACCCTTACAGCATGTTACTATTGGTCACACTACAACAGATCCGATGTTATCATTGGTTACATTCTAACATAATTAACAAATCACAAAAAGTATGTACAACAAATAATGAGCAAGGCAAGTGGAATGTTCCTCTTTATTGCAAGGGGATGGCGGGTGGAGAATAAAAGTAGGGAATTCTTGCTATGATTAATATCGCATCGAATTATATTTCAAAAATATATTTTGATAAAGTGGGTTAAAATTACAGGGTGTTGATGAGACCACATCATGGTATACAGTTTTGGTTTAGATGTTGGAGTAAGTCTTGTTTTATGTTATTGTCTAAAACTGAAGAGTTCCTTCTGGCACACGGATCCCACTGTATTACTACAGGAGGGGTATACTTACATTGGAAACAGTTCAAAGAAGGTTGACCAAGCTGATTCCTGGGATGAGGGGTTGTCTTGGGGAAAGTTTGAGCAGGTTAAGTCTATACTCATTAGCATTCAGAAGAATAAGAAGCAATCTTGTTCACGCATATAAGATTCTGAGGGAGCTTGATAGGGTAGATGCTGAAATGAGAGGATGTTTCTTCTTGTGGGAGAATCTAGAATGAGGGGACATTGTTTAAATATAAAGGATCTTCCAATTCAGGCAGAAATGGGAATAAATTTGCTGTAAATTGAGAGGAGCACTGCATACAATTCTCATTACTATGTTATAGAAAGGATACAGAGGTGCTTAGAATGGTCCTAATAAGATTTAAAAGAAAAATGAGATTCTAGCCATCTGGAAAGAATGAAAACTTGGGTCTCTTTTCTCTTGAAAAAGGCCAAGGAGTGACATAATACAGGTCTTTAAAATTATTCTATATACTCCTTTTAGATGTATCTAATCTGTAATAGTCTCCTTAGGAAAGTATGCCACCTTCTTCTGGACTTCTCCACCAGAGCAAATTGTTTATCTCTATTTACCCTACTGTACCCTTTAACTTAAACGCAAGGAAAAGGAAACTAAAGGTTTTGTTAGGATACAATGAATGATTGTACAGGGTCCCTCCACTCATTAAGGGAGCTTTTGAGTGGACATGATATGCCTGCTATTCACAGTGGCCAGCATAATGTTGGTAACATATTGCCATTTTTAAAATATCTGTCCTTCGTTCAGAGGGACATATTCACACAGTGTATGGTTCCTTACCCCATCATATAGTACCACTGACCCAAAGCCATTGGAAGTGATACTAGAAGAGTGGGCCAGATGTGGTCCTAGATGAATGCTAGCAGATCTGTCTGTTGCACTGCAGAAAATATTGGAGCTGAATAAAATTATAGTTGCTCTCTTCGCTATGCGCATGTCACTACGAACTCTGAAGAGACTCGTGATGGAGGTACATCGTAAACAAGTATATATGAAATTCACAAACATGCCTTCATTGTTGGGCTACAGTGCAACAGTCCTGAAAATCAATCATATATTAAACTCTAAACACTGCTCACAACCCTGCAGTCAATAACATATATATCTCTGGTACATGCCATCAACCATTGGCTTCCTCACCAATAAAACACTGACCTCCCTACTGTTTCTGCCTGAGATAAATAAAGCACCAAACACGTTTCGCAATCATGTTAACACAAATGGTTAATGGTTTTCTGTTTTTGGCAAACACTAGCAACTACCCATTTTAAGTGTGGAGATTTTGAAATGGTGGGGACTGTAGTTCCATTAGTAGTTGAGAAGAAAAAAGATTTAGAGCTCCAGGACATGGAATCAATGAGAAAGTTAGTTTTCACTTGTTCCACATCAATAGCAATATAAACAGGTTACCACACAGGATAATATTTACCCTGACTTTGGGCAGTTAAGCATTTGCTCAGGCCAGTAAGACACTTTTCCCATTACTAATCCTTACAGATTATTCCCAGTCACTTGGAAAAGTCCAACAGCTAGAAAAAAAAGCAATGGTTGTGAAGTCAGAATTTTGGAAATGAAAAATGGTTCACTATACCTAGTCCCTGCTAGGGATTGAGGGATGGATAATGTGAAGGGAATTACACATCAATTGTGATTTGCAGTTTCAAATTCATGCAGGGGAGAAAGAGATGGAGAATAAGTCATTAACCCATGTCTGTTCATAGCACTCAAACTTTATGTCGCCTGTTAATTGAACTGATGTGCAATCCTCTACTAAGCAGGATGCCGAGTGGCTGAATACCCCTCAGGGGCTCCATACTCGGATGAGCTTAGCACCACTCAGAGATCGTCTGCAGCACTTCAAGTGAGTCTACACCTCTGATGAGGTGCATTCTGGTGGCAGCAGGCACTTCAACTGGTTCAGGAAGAGAGGGGGGGGGGGTGCAGCACAGTGGTTAGCACTGCTGCCTCACAGCACCAAGGATCCAGGTTTAATTCCGGTCTCAGGTGACTGTGTGAAGTTTGCACATTCTCCCTGTGTCTGCATGAGTTTCTCCGTTTTCCTCCCACACTCCAAAGATGTGCGGGTTATGTTGATTGGCCATGGTAAATTGCCAGGGGGAATAGCAGGGTAAATACATGGGGTCAAGGGGGTGGAACTGTGGTCGGTGCAGACTCAATGGGCCAAATAGCCTCCTTCTGCCCTGTAGGGATTCTACGATTCTGTTCTATGACGAGCGTCTGAGAAGAAAGAGATGTGAAAATGGCACAGCAGGCCAGACCATGAGGGTTCTCCAATGCAATGCTGGTGATTTTGCTGAAGGAAATGGGTGATGCAGAGAGATTCCGCTCCCCACCACCCCCCACCCAGGCCTCCAGGTGACCCTTCAGAAAGACACTTTGAAAGCTGTGAGATCCCCTCTGCAAAAGTACTGGCAATTGTGGCCACAGAATATGTTGTACCATCAGCAATGTGCATTGGGAAAAGGTAGTGGAATAGGTCTAGGCAATGATGCTTGTTTGCAGAGCTAATTCAGACACAATAGATCAAATGGCACCCTTCTGCGCGCCCGCTGTAACACATCTGTGATCCTGTGATACAAGTGCTCAGAGGATACCTCATCCTAGAGCTGCAGTGCCCACCTCTCTTTTGGGTTACCAGCCACCCAGGCCCTCAAACATTCCCATCTTTGGAGACCGGCCCATCCTCAGTTGGGTGCGGCTCCTGGAGGTGGCCTTTTCATTGGTCACCTCTTCAAAAAACTCCTCCAAGTTCCTGCCACAACCACTTCCGTATTCGCAACCAGGAATTCAGCCCAATGTCGGGATCAGGATCCTGGAACAAAAATTAGCCCAGGTCTCTTATTCCAAGAACAGGCCTCTTATTCCAAGAACATTGGTCATTATAGTCCCCACCTACACAGTGACTGCAGAGAATACTTCAACATTGACTTGTTTGTCAATGCACACTGTCTTTTTTTAAAACAGATTTTTTTTTTGCAGCTCTGCAAAGATCAGGCTGGGGCTTGTACCATGTTGTCATTAAAGTGCGAGCAATCTCCCACCACTATAACGTTGTTTGTTCTCTTTTCTTATTGAGAAAATATTTTTGTCTCACAAGATTACTGCTTCAAGTTTGTACACTGTTATCAATTATCGTGACTTGAATAATCAAATTCCTGCTGCAAGATTCGCTGTAAAACTAAGGAAGACAATTAAAGTTTGAAAATAATGCTTGCTGTGTTTGCTGGCAGTGCAACTGCAGGGGGCTGCACTCACTGTCCATGCACTCACCGCAGTGAGCTGCCTGCATCATTAAACTAACATAAGCAGAGAGGACTGTCATACCTATAGCTCAGTAAAAGGGCAGTACGGCCATTCGATTCATTCAGTTAAAGAGTTTTTTCGGTGAGCTGATAAATCCTGGAATTGTCTATAAATGGGGTGATCCTTTTATTCATGATGTTTACTTAATTTCTAAATTTAAGCCACAAAATAGCATGAGTGAAATCTAAAATAAAAACAGAAAATGCTGGGTGAACTCAGCAGGCGTGGCAGCATCTGTGGGGAGAGAAATACTGTTAACGTTTTGAGTGCATATGGCCCGACTAAATGGGTCTGGTAGGAGAGTTATACTGAGTCAAAATGTTGACTCTTGTTTCTCTCACCACAGGTGTAGCCAGACCTGCTGAGTTTATCCAGCATTTTCTGTTTTCATTTTAATAAACCTGTTGGACTTTAACCTGGTGTTGTTAGACTCCTTACTTCATTTTGGATTCCCAGCATCCGCAGTATTTTGCTTCTCTACGGGCGAAATCCACATTGTCTGAAAAGTTAGGATTTTACTTTGACTGTTGGAGCAAAGTGGCAAGCAGGGTGGTGATGGCGAGCGAAAAGATGAGAGGATCGGCCAGGGGAGCAATGATGGGAGTGTCATTTGTTGGTTTAAGTAGTGTTGTTTGAAGAATAACCTCAGCAACAACATCTTTGATGCTGGTGTATTCTGCATTAATACGTTTCCTGCTGAAGTGAGTTAGAGTCACAGAGGTTTACAGCATAGAAATAGGCCCTTCGGCCCAACTTGTTCATGCCACCTTTTTTTTTAAACAACGAAGCTAGTCTCAATTGCACGCATTTGGCCCATATCCCTCTACACCTATCTTACCCATGTAACTGTCTAAATGCTTTTTAAAAGACAAAATTGTACCCGCCTCTACAATACCTCTGGCAGCTTGTTTCAGACACTCACCACCCTCTCTGTGTGAAAACAAATTGCTCCTCTGGACCCTTTTGTATCTTTCCCCTCTCACCTTAAACCTCTGCCCTCTAGTTTTAGTCTCCCCTACCTTTGGGAAAAGATGTTGACTATCCAGCTGATCTATGCCCCTCATTATTTTATAGATCTCTATAAGTTATTTAGAACAGGATAAAACTGCCAATACAGCGAGGTATTTATCCAAAGCCTCCACTACCAGCTTCATTAAGCTACAGTTCAATTCTTAACTCCCAACTAAAGTAACACAAGGTGACCCTAAGCACCAGCCAAAAAAGCCAAGTTGACTTATGTCACTAACAGATTCCAACCTGGAAGAAGAAAATTGGCTTTAAGGAAGTGCCTTAATCTACACTTCAATAAAAATGCGAGCCTGACCAAATGTGTGTAAAAATGATACTTTCTGGTTCACACTGAGAAACTCACTTCTTTTGGTGCTGAAAGCACAAAATCCATCAGAGAATAAAAATAAATCGTGATATTGTACTTGGATAATTAGATAAGACACAGAGGGCCCGATTTTACCATTTGGAGTCTAAGGGCCGGATCCGGGCGGAATACAGATCCGAGCCCGGAATCCTCTTTGCAGCGCGCCCATACGCTTTTAGCCGGCTCCGGTCCAATCCGCGCATTGGGCGGGGCTTAGCGCTGCCGGAACGATCGGAGCTCTGAACTGCGCATGCACAGTTCGAAAAAAAATCTGAAGCAGCGCGCCCAGGCGGGAAAGAAAAAAAAGCAGAGAGAACGGCTCTCTGACACATGGAAGAGTTGGCAATAATTATATCTGCTCTTGTTAGAGAAAATATTGTTCTAACAATCTGATAACGCTATTAAACTCAAAGCTTTTGTCGAAAGATTACACTTGCATCTATTTCAACTGTCTACTTTTGTCTCAGTAATGAATGTGAGCTGCTTGGGTTATTTTGGGCTGATTGTGTCTACTTGCAGGGTTCAAGTGAAAAATAAAATGTGCATTTCTGAGAATCTTCGACCACACAGAACAAAGTACATCCACATCATTTTGAGTGTCTATTCATTCCTGTTGTCACAGCGACGTCTCCCCATCAACATATTGTAAAATAAATATATAACAAACCCAGTACTTGTAGCATATATCGTGAAGCAACAGTTCTTTAGAAGAGATTTATAGTCCCAGGAACATCTAGGATATACTTAAACTGTGTCAGAAGTTTAATATTTTACATCAAATGAGTGTAATGGTGGTTTATGCAGAAAAATTAGTTTCTTAACTTTCTAAAGTGTAACAATATTTTGAAAAGAAATGCTTTTTACTGTTAAAGGATAGCAATTAAAACATTCAAATGTTTCAATTCCTATCCTTTAACAGTAAAGATAATGAATGGTTTACGTGCCTGGAATGGTTTACGTCCTCCCCCCGTCCCCCCAACCAGAGACCCATCCTCCCCCTCTCCTCCCCCCACCAACCAGAGATCCATCCTCCCTCCATCCTCCCCCCCCCCCCCCCGCAACTAGAGATCCATCCTCCCCCCCTCCTCTCCACACACTCGCAGAGCCGCCACCGACCCGGGACGGCGGAATGGCTGCGACTACAAGACGCCCGTAAGTACCGGAGAGCTTTCGGACGCCATGCACCTACCTCCTCGCCAACCCTCACTGAGGAAGCGCCGGCTTTTGACTTTTATTTAGCAGGTCGCTAAAAGCGCGGATCCGGATTGGGCCGCGCGGTGGTAAAGTGGGATTTGGCGGTAGAGTTGGGCAGGCAGTTCATTAAATCGATTTAAATGCATGCTAATGCATTTAAATCGTCGGGCCGCCCGATTCGGGCATGGACCGGATCCGCGCCCGAATTGGGTGTTGGTAATGCCGCAATCTGCTTGGATTCGGGTGCAGATCGCGTTAAAGGCCCGACGCCCGAATTTACTGCGATTTCGCGCCCAAATCTTTTGTAAAACCGGGCCCAGAGACTCCACAGTCTGAACCAAAGAGATTTTCTTTTGCTAAACTCCAATAAAATCATTGATGGCCGGATTGTGAGTAATAAGAATTGAATTTTCCCTACCAATGACAACAGGCATGAACAAAATAAAAGATTCCTGAATCCGCAGTCAGTTCCTTCACAGCATTTTTCTTCTATGACTTAAAAATAACTAAAAGTACATCTGTGTTGACTGGAGGCTTCTAGTAAAAGTTCAGCTGGGGAGAGTGCTCCTTGTGAAAGCTTTCACATGGGTTCGGTTGGAATATACCGTTTGGCCTGCACGCACATGGTACCCTCCTGCTCGCAACTCAGCATTTATTCTGTGTGTAAGCATATTGGACTGTGCACTAGTGACTGTCCTGTGTAGGTTTTATTACAGTCCTGTAAAACAGTACGCCTGCAGAATGAAGGAAGTGCATTGACATGTTCTACCCAATGCAATGTAAATGGAAGGCCATTAAAGTTTTATTAGCAGCAGTGCTATGGTAAAGTATTTCTTCCTAGCAGGACAACCGTTGCAATCTTCTCAACAGGAGGTGGAAGTTTCAGGACAACTCACAAGACTCTCATTAAAAAGAAAATCTATATTGGTGCTCAAATGTTTCCATTTGCCCATATTGCAGATTGTAAAAGACCATGAAGCGCTGTAGCACTGAGGAAAGATAAGTAATTTTATCTGATGTAAACATTGTGTGGACAAAAATTCTCATTGGCAAGCATACTCTGGGCAATTTAACCACACCAATGCCTTCTGTTCATCCTCCACTTAACTCACCAATAGCAACTCAGCTATTTCCTCTGGGTAATTCCCTATCAATTATTTGTTCCCTCCCAAATTTCACACACAACTGAAGTTTTCTGATCTTTCACCTGTTGAGATTCACCTGTCAGCTTCCAAATGGGAAAGATTCAGATCTTTCTCCCCATGGTGATTGTCCCTTTAGGAGAGGGTCACCTGACATGAGGGGCCTATTGGGACTGAGAGTGGGTAATCACCCCAGAGGTTGGAGTCCTCCTCTCTTAGGCAGAGAGGAATTGTAATGCAGCAGCTCAAAGGGAAAGAGTATATAAAAATAAAGCTGCATAAAGTGCTAAGATCAGAGTAGGGAAAAATGATAAAAAGGTAGATTTAAAGGCTTATCTGATTACGTATAGAATTCATAAATGGCACAGATCGAAATAAATGATGATGATATGATAGCCATTGCAGTAATATGGCTGCAAAGTGACCAAGGCTGGGACCTGAATATTCAAGGGTATTTGACATTTCAGAAGCACAGGTGCGTGCAATGTTTATGAGCAGATCTCCCACTCACCTGATGAAGGAGCAGCGCTCCGAAAGCTAGTGGCGTTTGCTACCAAATAAACCTGTTGGACTTTAACCTGGTGTTGTTAGACTCCTTACTGTATCCTTTATCAACAGAGCTACCCCACCTTCTTTTCCTCCCTGTGCTTCTGAAATATACATCAGGTATATTCGGAAGCCTGTGGTCAATGACAAGGAGCTTGGCAGAATGCTTTGCTCATAGTTTGAAACCAATTCTTTCTAGCATGGATATGATGACCAACTCCATCACCACGTTTTCTAAAATAATCCTTTAGCAGGAAGTAATTGATTAATTGTGTCTCATTACACATTACCAAGTCGAAAACAACCTGTTCCCTTGTTGATTCCAGACATATTCTTCTCAGAAACTGTTCCCAATACACTCTATAAACTCATCCCTGAGGCTACTTTTGTCAATTTGATTCATCCAATTTATACGAAGATTAAAATTTCCTGTAATTATTGCAGTATTTCTCTTAAAGGTCCCATTATTTCCTGATCCATACTTTGCCCTACAGTGTAGCTACTGTCGGGGTGCCCACAAACTACTCACACTAACTCCTCTGTTATTTCTTCTCTCTACCCAAGCTGATTCTACATTTTGATCCTTGGAAACAAGATAGTTTCTCGCTGCTGTATCCTTTATCATGATGTGGAGATGCCGGCGTTGGACTGGAGTAAACACAGTAAGGAGTCTAACAACACCAGATTAAAGTCCAACAGGTTTATTTGGTCGCAAATGCCACTAGCTTTCGGAGCGCTGCTCCTTTGTCAGGTGCGTGCAATGTTTATGAGCAGATCTTCCACTCACCTGACGAAGGAGCAGCGCTCCGAAAGCTAGTGGCATTTGCTGCCAAATAAACCTGTTGGACTTTAACCTGGTGTTGTTAGACTCCTTACTGTATCCTTTATCAACAGAGCTACCCCACCTTCTTTTCCTCCCTGTGCTTCTGAAATGTCAAATACCCTTGAATATTCAGGTCCCAGCCTTGGTCACTTTGCAGCCATATTACTGCAATCATATCGTATCATAATCATTTATTTCGATCTGTGCCATTTATGAATTCTATATGTAATCAGATAAGCCTTTAAATCTACCTTTTTATCATTTTTCCCTTCTCTGATCTTAGCACTTTATGCAGCTTCATGTTTATATACTCTTTCCCTTCCTGTCACACTCTGGATGTCATTACTTGTATCTCCGCCCTGCACTATTACCTTGCTCTCTCTCTTTAACTTTCCAAATTTTCTGTCCCCACCCCCAACTATTTAGCTTAAAGCCTCTCTTACCACGAAACATTTATAGCTTTCAAGAAACAGCCAGAATAAATCAACCAACAATTGGCGGAAGATCCCTTTAAATAGCACTAGTGACAGAGTCCTTCCTGTTGCTGTACCTGTGCTCCATCACATAAGGTGAAAAGAGGGCATTACCTGGAGCACTGGGCTGCAAAATGGCAATGCTGACAATTGCACGTTGATTGATATCATGATTTGCCTGTTGTGCATACTTCCGGTAACTGTTCACTACACGTTTTACTAACATCCTCACCGTTATGGCTACAGGGACAATTTGCCCCAACGGTATAGGCAGAACGTGAACACTACTTTAGAGCTACAAAAGCACCCATAACACCCAAAACACCCTTGTCTTAGGAACATAGGAGCAGGAGGCCATTGGGTCCGTCGACATTGCCTGTACACATCAAGAAGGTGCTGATAATGCAGAGTGCAATTTGAAGAGACTGAACCCAACACTACAGCCTAAGTGAAAAGTTGTGTGCAAACTTCTCCTTCTGCTGAGTTTTTCCCATGTCACGTTTACAAGTAGTACCCTAAGGCTTTTGAAATAGGATTAAAATATTCTTCAATTTCTTCTGAAATCTTCTGTTTGGCTTTATTCATTTCCCTGTACAGCATCCATGAGAATACTAATGTGGCAAATCAAAATTCCAAATCCAATGATTTCATGACTGAAAAAACTAATTAGAGTGACCCAACGTATTAGCTTAACTTCAAGATCCAGACCAAATTACAAGCCCAGCTCCTTCCCTCATGGGACATATGGAGAAGCGGCCTAATATTTATTTATTAGTGTCACAAGTAGGTTTACATTAACATTGCAATAAAGTTACTGTGAAAATTCCATAGTTGCCACACTCGGGTACACTGAGGGAGAATTTAGCATGGCCAATGCACCTAATCAGCACATCTTTCGGACTTGGGAGGAAACCGGAGCATCCGGAGGAAACCCACACAGACACGGGAGAACGTGCAGGCTCCACACAGACAGTGACCCAAGCCGGGAATCGAAACCGTGTCCCTGGCGCTGTGAGGCAGTAGTGCTAACCACTGTGCCATTGTGCTGCCCAAAAAGAGTGAGATTTCTCCCTGTTGGTAACAATCTATAATTTTTTTTTAGAAAATGGGAAACATTGTGAATGGTCACATTCTACTGATTAGGTTATCAAAATTGAAAGATGTGTGAGAGGAGAGATATATTAAGTAGCAGTGATATGAAGGGAAATTTGGCAATTTCACATTCCAAACAAAGTGCATGATGTGATGGAAGCAGGATTGCTACACGCAAGACGCGGAGATGCAGATTGTTAAATGTACCCCCATTATGACCCAAAGCTTGGAATATTGAGAAGGGAGGAATAGACACACACCTTGTAAAAGCTAACAAAGCTGTTCTCTTAATCATCAACAATTTGCATTTATATGGCAACTTTAATTTCAAAAATATTTACAGGTGAAAAAGAAAACCAATAACTATGGGTGGAATTTTCCCATCCCACCCGCCACGGGAATCGTAGCAGACAGGAGGACAGACCATGCAAAGGTCTGTTGACCTCGGCCGAGATCTTCCTGTCTTGGGGCAAGTGTGGCTGGAAAATCCTGCCCTATTTCACTTAAAAGTATATAGTTCATGATGGTAATCCAGTGGATGGTGTGCCTCGGCTTGTTTTACTTCCATTGAAACAATGCAGCAAATATTCAAACATTAGCGTTCTCCATGAATATATCAAAGAATGGATGATTAGAGAAAAATATGCATCAATTGCTGATGGAGGGACATTATCGGATCAAATTAAAGACCTGGATGATTTTATTTTAGTTTACAGGGAGCCATCAGCAGGAAGTGGGGGAGACCGGCACAGGGAGCGTTCGGTGGGGTGCAGGGGGTAGTGGGGAGTCCCAATGTCCGCAGGGGTGAAGTGGGGGGTCAGGGTTGGTGGCTACATTGGAACAGGTTGGGGGCAACTCTTGACCAAATGAACAACTGTTCCATTCTGTGTTGCATGAAAGCGATTGAATGGTTTTAGGTAGGCACTTTGCACAAAGTGTAGAGAATCTAAATAAAAAATGATCTACTGGTTTAAATGGTACATTTTTCACCAGACTTCCAATTGACAGTCTGTGCCTGACACAAATGAAATATACTCCCAGGCAAGCTAACAAATGACCCTCTTGAGTTCTTTTCCCCAAATGTCTCATAATGGCGCATTTTTACCTGTATTCTCTATGAATGGTATAGAAAATACTCATTTTGACCTCACTTGCACATTGCATTTATCTTGGAAGGAGAGTTTATATGAAGTTTTTGTGTCAAAATGGCTCTGATCTAGTAAGAGACAACTGCATTTATTATATTTAGATAATAGAGCTTTTCTACCTTGTGAAGTAAAATGTTCTGTTATTCTGTACAAAAGGAGATTTAAATAATTCGTAAGATTCAATAGCATGTATTGACTGATTCTAGCAATGATTCTTTGATCATTTATTACTCAGTAAGTTCTTCAATAATCCTCTCTGAATAAATGACATCAAATAGATCAGTCTTTTCAGATGCACCCAGGAGGCTGAAAAATTGGATTGTTTCTTGCAAAAAAGACGAATGTCGAAAAAGCATAATAATGACTGCAGGCTAACTTGTGATCTTAATTTGGATACAAAGATCAAAGAGAAATGGAAAATATTCAAAATCACAGATAGAGTAAATCTGGTGAGCTGCACTAAAATTGCCCAAAATATATTCATGCCATTTGGGCCAATTCATAGTATTTCCATTGGCGTTTAATCCAAAGAATTTAGGGCACCACTTGATTTATTGGCTCAGAATTTGTAGTTGTAATAATGGTGAAACTGGTAACAGCCTCTGGCATCTGCATGTGCACAGTTAAATGGAAAAATCCAGCAACAGGGTATGAATTGAAGTCCTTGCCAATGAAAATCTCAACTCATTTGAATTGATGTGAACTTTCCTTTTTGACAATCGAATCTTGCTGTTAAAGGATGTAACACTCTTATTCTCTTCATGCTTCCTTTCCTTGCAGCGAAACACTACCATATGTCAAATTTAACTCTGATCCACTGCCACCTCCCAACCCCATCCCCACAACAAAAACAGGTGAGGAAGAACTGGAAATCCCACTCCTTTTCAATGAAATAGAATGACACCCATGAAGCTCGTAGGAATCTTTCCTGCATCCCAGGCACAATACCATTATTGGAGAAAATTTATCACAGAAATAAAGCATGTTAATAATTCAACAGTGAGATAAGTTAACTATTTGCCACAATCTTTTATCTAGCTTGTAACACACACAAAATAATAAAGATTCTGCAACTCTTAATAATTTACTCATTTCTAAACAGCGTTTTTCTCATTCTACTGACTGTTTCTAAAGTTTTCGAACATCAGCTCAGTTAGCCGGCATACTGTTTCTCACAAGTTAACTCCAACTGTCAACGATCGTTATAGATGGGACCTACTATAACTAAATCTACTCTTTTGAAAGGTCCATTAATAATGGATGGGAAATGCAAAGGAACAAGGTTGTAAAACAGTGATGTTGATGCCATTAGTACTTCATGCCAGTTCATGTCATCGCAGATTAAGATTCTGGAGATAAACAGAAGTGTTTCCATGGCAACAGATTACTGTGGCTCTGCTTGAATGTTGCTTTGCAGCCCTTGCTGCAAATGCTGTTGCGACTGCAAACAATACAAAACTTTCAACGTTTTTTGAAAGCACCACCAGTGCCCAGCAAAATATCCGGGGGCTGTAACACAACAGCTACCAGCTCCATAAGAACAATAGGGATCTTTAAGAGTAACATGGCCTGACTCAAACTCTACACCCTGATCTGCATCACCAAGATTGGCAATGTGTCTAAAAGATTTAATGCCATTATGATGATTTCTTGTGGAACTGGAGTACATGTGATACTTTCTTGCAAGGGTAGGGACATAAAAGCATCCTCATTCACTATGTGTGTTCCAGTTTGGTGTTATGAAGTATATTTGTAAGTGGACAGAGTTAATGCTATCGTTGAATTCTTGCTGAGGTGAAGATAGGCTTGCCCTCTTTGAAAAGCCCCAACAGGTTTGTGGTCAGAGATGGTGGCAACGTGTCTACCATGCAAGTACTGGTGGAATTTCTTGACGCCAAAGACTATTGGTAGTCAGATTTGAGAGTAGCCATTTTCAGCGTCTAAGAGGGTTCTTGACACATACCCTATCGGCCTTTTGGAGCCTTATGCACCTCAACACCGCACCAACACCATATGGAGAGGCACCGCAGGACAATATCAGTTCTTTAAATCGGTCGGAGTGAACTAACAGGTTTGAGGAATGACTGTTCTTCCCCCTGTGGCAGGCAAGGCACACCTGATTCATGTTAGCTCTGCAATTTGCAGTCAGCTTTATCTTTCAGTGGCACCCCCATTCCCCCAACACTCAGGGGCTGTGGATTATATGGGCTTCCCAACTTGAACAGCCAGCCATCCATAATTTACTCCCTAATGGCCTGGCCTCCATAATCAGTGACTTTGCACTTCTGGATAGCTCATGCCCTGAGGATGCACTTTGCAACCCGAGGGTCAGGATTCATTCTCCTGTACTGGTCCTCCCGCTATCCCCCACTGTGTGAGGGTCATTTGCCCTCAAGCACTCCTCGTCAGAGTCCCCCCACTCTGCCCATGCAGCTTGGCATTTCAGGGGACTCCACCCAGAAACCTAACTATCGCCCCTGCACTGACCTGTGATTTTACCCGTTACCACCAACTTCCAGCTGCCACTATGGAGGGGCAATCCATCAATGGAGATATCGCAACAAGCCCAGCAAGGGGGACCTGAGAAGTGCTACCTCACCCCAACCAGCAGACCCCTTGTGACCTGGAAACCCACAACAATGAAGGGCCACCAAGGCCTATGCACAAGCCCATTCCCCCTCCGAGAGGTCGAGACTCTTCATGGTTTCATGGTATAAATGCCAAATGGAGTGATAACAGACAAAGAAACAAAACTTGTGTCTAGACGAGGTGCGAATGTCCTGGGTCATCTGAAAGCACGGTCAAGGAATTAAGAGAGAAATGAGAGAAAAAAATGAAACAAAATGGGGCAGAGTTTGTGATCTAAAATGGTTGAACTCAGTGATGAGTCGAGGCTGTAAAGTGCCCAGCTCAAAGACGAGGTGCTGTTCCTTGACCTTGCATTGAACTTCATTGGAATGTGGCAGCAGATCAAGCGCAGGAAGGTCAGCGTGGGAGCAAGGAGGAGAATTATAGAATACAAACCCTACAGTGCAGAAGGAGGCCATTCGGCCCATCGAGTCTGCACCGACCACAATCCCACCCAGGCCCTACCCCCACATATTTACCCGCTAATCCCTCTAACCTACACATCCCAGGACTCTAAGGGGCAATTTTTAACCTGGCCAATCAACCTAACCCGCACATCTTTGGATTAAATGACTAATTAAAATGACTTTAGTGACACATTTGCAGATTGAATTGAGTGGGCACCCAGCCTGCGCATGGTCTTCCCAATGAGTGTGCAGTGAGCAGTAAATGCACTTTAATAAATTGAGAGAAATACAAACATATCACCATATCATCTGTAAGGAGTGTTTGGGGCCTTGGACAGTCTTTAAGTTTATTTATTAGTGTCACAAGTTGGCTTACATTAACACTGCAATGAGGTTGCTGTGACAATCCCCTAGTCATCAAACTCCGGCACCTGGTTGGGTACACTGAGGGAGAATCTGGCATGGCCAGTGCACCTAACCAGCACATCTTTCAGACTGTGGGAGGAAACCCACGCAGACACGTGGAGAATTTTTATTTACCCTGCTAATCCCCCTGACGCTAAGGAGCAATTTACCATGGCCAAACAACTTAACCTCCGCATCTTTGGAGTGTGGAAGGAAACTGGAACACCCGGAGGAAGCCCACACAGACACAGGGAGTGTAAGTTTCAGGGCAATCCTCCATACGTTAAAGGACTCAGAAGAAATCTTGACAGTTTAAAAGTGACCCACTCTGGCTGCTGCCTGATGGAAAGCTTCCCAGAAGGCTTGGCAGGACAAGCATAGCCGGCCTCGGACTGGGATAAGGAAAGGTGTGAGCCAGCCTTGAATATGCAAGCGGCCAGTGGAAGTAGAAAGGCAGACACACCTGTGATCTAATCATTGGAACAAAGGCAGATGGAGACCAGCAGACGAATAAGTAAACAAATCAGCGGGGGGGGTGCAATGGCCATGGAAATCGGCCCATCCCCAGAATACAAGAAGACCCATCCCACCAATGGGATACCATTCAGGAAGCTCCGGAGGGACATCAAAAGGACATTAAAATATCAATCAAGGCAATTTCAGCCTTTTGTGTTTGGACTTGACTCAATTTAAACCAAGACTGCGGGTGATCGAAAGCCCATTGTCTTTGAAAGCATCTACGGGGGCGGAGTCGATCGGACCCTTTTGAAAAGTCAAGACTTAAAAAGATACAGGTTCAAGGCAGAAGGTGCTTCAGGTCTCACAGGTGCTGCAGAGTTGTTTTCAGAGTTGTGGTGCTTGAAAGTCATTTTGGAAAAGTTAGCTGGAGAGTGTGGCTGTTCGAATGGGCAGAAGTCAAGATTGAGAAAGCAGACAAGCAAGGCCAAGCTCCTCTTCCAGAATCGCAAACTCCCTGCACTGAGACGTTCGAGCTCACCACAAAGGGACCCTTTTCGGATTGTGAGTATCCCAGCCAACCTTGTGAAGTTCCCGAAGATAGGATAGAGGTTGAGGAAAAGGGGAGGGGTGGTGTATTGTAATTTTAAAGTTCAGTAATCTTGTTTGAACTGTGTAAAGTAAGATTTTACTTGTGTCCATTAGCATTTCTCCCATAGTGATAGCATAAAGCATAAGTTTTATTCATGCGTGGTGTGGCATTGGAGAGGTTGATTCTATTGTTAAATAAATCACTGTAAGTTTGAAACTCGTTTTGGAGTTTGTCTTGCCTCTTGTTCTCTCATTGACGCACTCTGGCAAGGTCACAGTTTCAATATCCCTTACCATAAATCCGGAGTCCAGAACCGAGGGTGATCTGAGCGATTCGAACCCGCTCACTCCAGGGAGACTGCTGGTCAGGAGATAAAGGATCAGAGTCTCTCTGTTTCTCTCTCTTGGGAACCCACTCGAGTGGTGTGGGTACAGGGGTGGCTATTGTCCCACCGACAAGGGAGAGAATCACTCGGGCCTTGGTGGTGGTTCTGGTATAGCTATGTGATATAAGTATCAGGCTACTGGTCAGGTATAAACGGTGAGCCTGGTTCAGCGCTCTCTCCTGCGGGGCTGCCCCAGTGCGGCATTCCTTGACCGTTTGGAAGTTGAAGGAGAGAGACACTCACTGCTATTGGCAGTCTCCCAGGTGGTGGTTTTGGGATAGCTGTGTGATATAAGTATCAGGCTACCAGTCAGGTATAAACAGTGAGCCTGGTTCAGCGCTCTCTCCTGCGGAGTTGTGCGGCATTCCCCGATCCTTTGAAATTTGTAGGAGAGAGACACTCACAGCTATCGGCAGACCCCCAAATACCGGCCCGCAAGTGGGGTAAAAAGAAAGATCCCGCTACAGGAGAACGTGCAAACTCAGCACAGACAGTAACCCAAGCTGAGAATCGAGCCCAGGTCCCTGGCACTTTGAGATAGCAGAGCTAACCACTGTGCCACCATGCCACTATGTGGAATGAAAGGAGGCAAAAAGGCAGGTGTTGCATCTCCTGCCCTTAGAGAAGTGCCATAGGAAAGGAAGGGGGTGTTAACGGGGTGAT
Organism: Mustelus asterias; assembly: GCF_964213995.1. Lineage (NCBI taxonomy): Eukaryota > Metazoa > Chordata > Chondrichthyes > Carcharhiniformes > Triakidae > Mustelus > Mustelus asterias. Next base: position 60,021,045 of record NC_135808.1, read on the forward strand.
TGAGGCGAGGACCAGGGTGTTTCTGCAGAATGCTGAAAAGGAGGGGAAGAGAAGATGTGTATGGTGGTGGCATCATGGTAGAGTTAGCAGAAATGGCAGAAGATGATTCATTGGATATGGAGGCTGGAGTGGAACCCGACCATGGTTTAGGAATGGATATGTGAAAGCAGAAGTGCGTGAAATAGAACAGACATGTTCAATGGCTCTGTCAACCCACAGTAGATTGTGTGGTGGGGAGAGGGGTGGTTGCAATCATTAGTTTTGGTAAAAGGGAGGCATATTGGAAGATTGCATTATCTGAACAGGTGTAACAAAGGTTGAGGAACTGGGAGAATGGAGTAGATTCCTTATAGGAAGCAGGGCCTGAGAAAGTTTAGTCAAACTACTTGCGGGAATAAGTGGGTTTCTAGTGAATATTGATAGATGGCTTATTCCCAAATATAGAGAGGGAGAGGTAAAGGATGTGCAGGATAGAGTTGGTGATGGACTAGGAAAAGACAAGAGAAGGATGGAATTTTCAAGCGAAGTAAATAAAATTTTCCAGTTCAAGACGAGAGCAGGAAATGGCACAATTATAGTCATTAATGCACTGAAAAAAAGGCCTGGGAGGAAGTCCGAGTCAGAGTGGAACAAAAAATATTCCAAATATCCTGCAAAAGAGAGACATAGCTGGGACCCACATGGGTGCATAGCGGCACCTTTTACTTGCAAGTAGTGGGTGGAATTGAAGAAGATGATGTTCGATGTGAGAACAAGTTCAACCAGGTAGAGGAGGGTGGTGGTGAATGTAAGTTGGATGGACTTCTGTTCAAGTAAAAAAATGAAAAACCTTAGACATCCTGCTGGAAAATGAAGGTGTAGAGAGATTGAGCATGGAATGAGTTTGGATAGAGATCCAGACACAAACAGATCAGTCATGATCTTGTTAAATAACAGAGCAGGCTTGAATGGCTTTTTTATACTCCTAATTAGTATGTCTATAAGAGAGTGGCTGCTTTGGGAAATATCATGCAAGCAAATTAGGGAGAACACTTCCAAGAATGGAGTTGAAGTATGTTGTTGGAGAGAGTTTGATGCTGACAATGGGTAGCTAAAATGGAAAGTTTTCCACACCAAGATGTTAACCTTGCCCTTCCCTTACAAATTGATGAACAAAGGAGTTGAGTTTCTACTCTGGAAGCAATCAGCGAAACAGGCATCAATTTCACTCAGAATTGTGTCCATTTTAAAATATGTTTTTTCTCTCTCATGTTCATGCTAAATAATTTGCATATCATGAAATGCAAATTCTGAAACAACACAATTGGGCAGTGTTTAAAAGGTTTCTGTTTAAACAACTTTTTAGTTTAAACAATATTCCTTAATATATTTAAGAGTAGCAACTTGGTGCAATTTTATCTTAAAATGGGTTTACCACAAAAAAGGAGGTTTAGTTCATCTATTAACTTTGAGTTAAGCCAAATTTCTAAAAATGTAGACAACTGTTTTCCAGTTATAAAAACATGCTGCATAAACTCAGCAGGTCTGGCAGCATCTGTGGAGAGAGAAACAGAATTAATGTTTTGAGTCCACATCACCTTCTACAGAGCTGTTATATTGGGTTAGTTGGGTTTATAGTAATTTTTAAAAAAAAATCCTTCCAAAATGTTTAAAAAAACTTCCCCAATAGCCCATCTGCACCCAAAAGAACTAGCTTAATTTTTGAAACTTATTCAAACGGCTCACAAACAAGCACAATTGGGGATGTGGGGATAGTAGTGTTACTGGACTTGTAACCCAGAACAACATCTGGTGACCTGGATTCAAATCCCACCATGGCAGGTGGTGAAATTTGAATTCAATTGTTTTAAAAATCTGAAATTAAAAGTCTAATGATTACCACACAACCATTGTCATAAAAACCCATCTGGTTCACTAATGTCCTTAAAGGAAGGAAATCTTACCTGCTATGGCTTACATATGGCTCCAGACTCACTGCAATGTAGTTGACTCTTAAATTCCCTCTTTAATGGAGGGCAGCTAGTGATGGGCAAGAAATATTGGCCCAGCCAGCAACACCCACATCCTGTAATTGAATTTTAAAAATACTTTGCAGAAACTTCCAGTCGTGATTAATTCAGTCTGGGGCTATGACCAAGTTTGAGGAGGGGCCTGCTTCGATTGGGATATTTTTCGAATGAGCAAAGATCTCGGAAACCAGAGTTTCACAGAACATGATTTGTGGTTAACCTACAGTGAATGTTTGTGCTCGTTACACCAGGGGTAATTTGCATTAAAAGAAGCAGCACAACTGAGTGGAAACTCCAGACCAATATTTTTTTAAATAGAGAGAAGTGATTTAATAAAATATAGGAGGGGTGGGGCTGGGGGGTGGAGACACAAAGCATCTGAAATGTTTTGATATTTTCTCTTTACTAAGACAGTATGAAACAAAAAGCCTTTGGGTGTCACTTAGAACAAAGAACAGTACAGCACAGGAACAGGCCCTTCGGCCCACCAAGTCTGTGCCGACACAGATGCCTCTCTAATCTAATACTTTCTTGCCTCTACGTGGTCCATACCCCTCTATTCCCTGCCTATTCATGTATCTATCCAGATGCCTTTTGAACATTATTATAGAATCTGCTTCCTCCACCTCCTCCAGCAGCACATTCCATGCATTCACCACCATCTGTGTGAAAAACTTGCCCTTTACATCTCTTTTAAACTTTCCCCTCTCACTTTCAACCTATACCTCCGAGTAATTGACCCTTCAACCGTGGGAAAAAGACTCTGACTATGCACTCTATCCAAGCCTGTCATAATCTCTATTAGGACCCCCTCATCCTCCGACACTCCAATGAAAACAATCCAAGTTTGTTCAACCTTTCTTCATAGTCCATATCCTCCAAACCGGGCAACATCCTGGTAAATCTCTTCTGCACCCTTTCTGATGCATCAACATCTTTCCAGTAGTGTGGCGATCAGAATTATACGTAATACTCCAAATGCGGCCTAACCAAAGTCTTATACAGCTGCAACATAATTTTCCAATTCCTATACTCAATGCCCCGACTGATGAAGGCCAGCATGCCTTCTTGACCACCTTGTCCACCGAGGTTGCCGCCTTCAGGGAACTGTGGATCTGCACACCTAGATCCCTCTGTATGCTAATACTTCTAAGGGCTCTACCATTTACTGTATACTTTCCTTCTGTAGTAAACCTTCCAAATCACATCACCTTACATTTGTCCCAGTTAAATTACATCTGCCATCTTTCAGCCCAGGTCTCTGCGATTTATATCCTGCTGTATCCTCTGACAATCCTACTCACTATCCGCTAGACCCCCAATTTTTGTATCATCAGACCACCTACATTTTTCTCCAAATCATTTATATATATTGCAACAACAGAGGCCCCAGTACTGATCCTTGTGGAATACCACTTGTCACAGACCTCCAGTTAGAAAAGTACCCTTCCACTGCTACTCTCTGCTTTCTATGCCCAAGTCAGTTTTGTATCCATCTTACCAGCTCACTTCTGATCCCATATGGCTTCACCTTCTGTATCAGCCTGCCATGAGGAATCTTATTGAAGGCTTTACTAAAGTCCACATATACAACATCCACTGCCCTGCCCCAGTTAAATTTTCTTGTGATTTCCTCAAAGAACTCAATCAAGTTTATGAGACACGACTTCCCCTTCACAAAACCATGCTGCCTATCGCTAATGAGTCTATTCTGTTCCAGATGTGAGTACATTGTGTCTCTAAGACTCTTCTCGAATAATTTCCCCACCACTGATGTAAGGCACATAGGCCTGTAATTTATTGGATTGTCTCCTCTGACCTTCTTAAACAGAGGAACAATGTTTGCTACTCTCCAATCCTCTGGTACTTCGCCCGTGGCTAAAGAGGATACAAAGATTTTGGCCAACGCCTCAGCAATTTCTTCCCTTAACTCTTAGCATTCTGGGATAGACCCTATCTGGCCCTGGGGACTTGTCCACCTTAATATTTCTCAAAACCTTCAATACCTCCTCCCTTTTTATCCCAACTTGTCCTAGAATGTCAACATCCTCCTTTCTACACTCACCATCCACCACATCCTTCTCCTTTGTGATGCAAAGTACTTGTTAAGGACCTCACCCATCTCATCTGGTTCCACACACAAATTCCCTCCACTATCCATGAGTGGTCCCTCCCTTTCCTCCTTATATATGCATAAAAAGTCTTGGGATTCTCCTTAATCCTGCCTGCCAAGGACATTTTAGCCCTCCTAAGTCCTTGTTTAAGTTCTTTCCTGCTATCTTTGTTTTCCTCAAGAAACTTATCCATTTTCAATTTCCTGAAATTTATGTATGCCTCCTTTTTTTCACTAAGCTCACAATCTCTCTTGTCATCCAGGGTTCCCAATTATTGCCAAATTTATCCTTCATTTTTACAGGGGCATTCTTGTCCTGAATTGTTAACAACTGACTTTTGAAAGACTTCCACGTATCGGATACCCTCAAACAGCCACCCACTCCCCATTAGTCTACATTTCCGAGCTCCAGTCTAAAACTGTTGTAGTTAGCCTTCCCTAGTTTAGAACTTTCACTCTGGGACTACGTCTATCCTTTTCTACAAGTATGTTGAACCTTATAGAATTGTGATCACTGTTCCCAAAATGGTCCCCTGCTGAGACATCAATCACCTGTCCGGGCTCGTTTCCCACAACCAGGTCGAAGATAGTTCCTTCCCAAGTTGGACAATGTACATATTGTCTCAAGAAGCACTCTTGGACACACTGAACAAACTCTGCCCCGTCCAAGCCCCTGGCACTAAAGGAATCCCAGTCTATATTGGGGAAGTTAAAATCGCCCATCACAACAACCCTGTTGTTTTTACATCTTCCCATAATCTGCTGACAATCCAGTTCCTTCACTTCATGCTGGCTGTTGGGAGGTCTGTAGTGCAACCCCAACAGTGTGATTGTACCGCGACTGTTCCTAAGTTCTACCCATATGGCCTCACTGCATGATCTCACCAAGGTATCCTCCCTCTTATAGCTGTGACATTCACCCGAATAAGTAAAGCAACACTCTCACCTCTTTTGTCACCTTCTCAATGTCGCTTGAAGCATCTAAATCCTGGAATGCTAAGCTGCCAGTCCTGCCCTTCTTTCATCCAAGTCTCCGTAATTACCATAACATCATAATTCCATATAGTAATCCAAGCTTTAACTTCATCTGCCTTACTTGTCATACTCCTCGCATTAAAGCACACACACCTCAGACCATCTGTCCTGTCATGTTTTGTACACTCTCCCTGTGTTTAATTTCTCTGAGCTTTACTGGACCCATCCACAGTCTCAGTACTCTCTGACCTACTGCTGTGAATCTCACCCCTGCCTTATTTGTTTAAATCCACCCGAACTGCACAATCAAATCTCCCCGCTAGGATGTTAGTGCCTTTCCAGTTAAGATGCAATCCGTCTTTTTTGTACAGGTCCCATCTGCTGTAGAAGAGATCCAATTGGTCTAAAAATCTGAAGCCCTCTCTCCTACACCAACTCTCAAGCCACTTATTAAGCTGCACTATCTTCCAACTACTTGCCTCACTACCTTGTGGCACAGGGAGTAAAGAAAACAATGCTGGAGGCCCTGCATTTCAGCTGCCTTCCTAACTCCCTGAACTCATTTTGCAGGACCACCTTTTCCTTCCTACTTATGTCTTGATTTTCTTCCTAATTAGAGGCAGGAATTTCAGTTTTGTTGTCTGAAGCTACGTCGCTCACCTCTTCCCATTAATACCTTACCTTGCTGGGGATATGTGTATTGCGCAGAGTGGAGTCTGAACTGCACAATGATCCACTCCATGCACTGACTGGATTTTTGCAATGACAATGGCAGTTTAAATTAAAGCAATAATATTGTCTCCATCACAATGACAACAGGAACTTATGGTAACAGATGGTGCTTTCTTCAACATTATTACTTGTTAACCTTTTGCTTTGCAGTTAATGGCTTCCTTCCCTGTCAGGCAATTGAAAAGGGCTTCCAAAATCAAAATTCCCTTATTGCTTCATATTAAAAAAATCATTAGTCTTCTATCTTACTCCCCTGCCAACATCCACCCCCACCGCAGACACCTGTGAGAATTCCTTCCATTTGTAACAATATCTCAAAAATAGAGTGTCTGAATTGACTGCTCCATAGTGGAATAAAGTTTATTTATTAGTGTCACAAGTAGGCTTACATTAACACTGTAAAGACTATTTCCTCGGGTGGATGGAGCTATTACAAGGGGGCATAACTATAGGGTTCATGGTGGGAGATATAGGAAGGATATCAGAGGTAGGTTCTTCACGCAGAGAGTGGTTGGGGTGTGGAATGGACTGCCTGCAGTGATAGTGGAGTCAGACACTTTAGGAACATTTAAGCGGTTATTGGATAGGCACATGGAGCACACCAGGATGGTAGGGAGTGGGATAGCTTGATCTTGGTTTCAGATGAAGGTCGGCACAACATCGTGGGCCGAAGGGCCTGTTCTGTGCTGTACTGTTCTATGTTCTATGTTCTATGGAGTTGCTGTGAAAATCCCCAAGTCGCCACACTCCGGCGCCTGTCCAGGTATGCTGAGGGAGAATTTCACATAGCCAATGCACCTACCTAGCGCATCTTTCGGACTGTGGGAGGAAACCAGAGCATCCGGAGGAAACCCACGCAGACACGGGAAGAACATGCAGACTCCGCACCGACAGAGACCCAAGCTGGAAATCGAACCCAGGTCCCTGGCGCTGTGAGACAGCAGTGCTAACCACTGTGTCACTGTGCCCACCATACTGCATCAATAACAAAAATAGAAGAGGCTGGAATGACAGAGTGGGTTCATCAGCATCTGAAATAAAGGCCAATTTTTGGGTGTGGCTCCTTACCAGGACACAATGGGTACCAAGGTCCCCGTGGAGTCAAAGATGATATGCCATTTGTAACATGACAACATTAACTTTCCATGATGATAATTAAATATCTGTGCCAAGTAGATTTGCATTAATGGCGGCAGTACACAGTCACATCAGGATTTTGAGGGGTAGACTTGGCAATCTTTCCCCTTGGCACTTAATAACTTAACAAATGGAGAGGACAAGTTGCAGGAAGCTTACCAACTGGTAAGGTGTGCAGTTGGTTGCAAAAGCCTGTACAAACATGGATACTCTTCAACTTTGATTTTTGCTAATTTATGTTGAAACAATGTGTGCGTGTGTATCTGTGATGAGGGACTATGTAATCCACATCAAACAAGAAGAAAATTCAGGCCTGTAGAATAGTTTGGAGAATCTCCAGTGTGATGATGTATGTTCGATGCCTGGGTAAAAAGAAATAGGGTAGGTCTGATAAACATTTGTACCTAAAATATGAACATTTTGGGGGCGATTCTCCCATCCCGCTGCGCTAGTATTTTAGCGCAGTGGGCCGGGATTAGCACGATCCGCACTGGGCGTCCGGCCCCCAGCGCATCTCCGAATGCCAGACTTCCGGCGCCATCAACTCCTCGCTGGAAATAGGCGCGGATCTGCATTAGGCATGCAAAGGAACATGCAAATCACATGTAACTATCATTAGTGGGACCGAGACTGAAGTCTCTGGGTCCACTAGCCTCTCCCACCCCGCCAGGAGCATTGCACTCCAGCGGGGTTTACAGTAGCTCTCCACTTACGGGGAGCTGGTGGTCCGACTGTGCTGGAGTGAAGCGGGGGGAGGGGGGGGGGGCATCAGGGCCCCGCCGAGGGTCGGGCAGTGGTCGGAGTGCCCACTGAGCATTAGCATCCTGGCAGTGCCAGTATGGGCACCTTGGCACTGCACAAGAGGCAAAATACAAATGCCCAGGGGGGCACCTTGACACTGCCTATCGGGCAAGGGCAGTGCCAAGGAGTGGGGCCTAATGTGGCAGGGCCTGATGGGGGGGGTGGGGCCTGATTGGGGGAGATCTGTGGGGGTGGGGGGTCTCGCTGCCACTCTCGGGGGGCCAGCAATTGGGAGGCCGGCAGACAGGAGCCACTGCTCTTGTGCCGATCTCGGCACTGACAGATCGCCGCATGCGCAGTGGCCCGCTCAGCGCTATGCTGCTGACCTCTCCTGTGGGAATTGCCCCACCCACTGATTTTTCATACAATTTACGCTAGTGACCTCTGCAGTGCACAGAGTGTGGGAGAAAAAAAACCAACGTGCTTTACTCGTTTTCACACAAATTCAACACTTAGATTTTTATGGGAGAATTGCCCCCAATGTTGTGTATTTTCAACATCTTCTGTTTTTTTTCAGGTATCCAGCATTTACCTCATATTATACTGCACATGTGCAGCATCAGAAAGTTCTCTTGTCTATGAGAAGGTGGTGGTGAGCTGCCTTCTTGAACCACAGTAGTTAATGTGGTATAGGTACACCCACAGTGCTGTTAGGGAGGGGGTTCCAGGATTTCCACCCAGCGACATTGAAGGAATGGCAACATATTTCCAAGTCAGGACGGTGTGGGGTTTGAAGAGGAACATTCAAGTGGTGGTGTTTCCATACATCTGCTGTCTTTGTCCTTCTAGGTGGTATAGGTCACAGGTTTGGAAGGTGCTGTCAAAGATGCCTTTGTTTGAGCTGTTGCGGTACGTCTTGTGGACCAACGCTCACAACTTCCTTTATGCTTGGTATCACTCCAGCCAGTGAAGAGTTTCCCCCATTTCCCGTTGACTCCAGTTTTGCTCGGGCTCTTTGATGCCACATTTGGTCAAATGCTGCCTTGATGTCAAGGGCAGTCACTCTCATTTTACCTCTCAAGTTCAGCTCTTTCGTTCATATTTGACTAAAATTGTAATGAGGTCAAGAGCTGAGTGGGCATGGTGAAACACAAACTGAGCATCAGTGAGCACATTATTGTTGATTAAATGCCACTTGATAGCGCTATTGATGACTCCTTTCATCATTTTGCCAGAAATCGAGAGTAGACTGATGGGGCAGTCATTGGCTTTTGTGTACAGGACATACCGAGGCAATACTCCACATTGCCGTTTGGAAGGCAGTGTTGTAGCTGTACTAGAATAGCTTGGCTCAGGGCTTGGCTAGTTCAGGAGCACAAGTCTTGAGTTCTATTCCTGGAATGTTGTCAGGGCACATTGCCTTTGCCATATCCAGTGCCTTCAACCACTTTCACACATCCTGTTGAGTGAATCGAATTAGCTGAAGACTGGCATCTATGATGCTGGGGACCTCTGGGGGAGGCCAAGTTTGATTATCCACTCAGCACTTCTGACTGAAGATTGTTGCAAATGCTTCAGTCTTATCTTTTGCACTGACGTGCTCAACTCCCCCATTATTGAGGATGGGAATATTTGTGGATCCTCCTCCACTATCAAACCAGGGGATCGACCCTGGTTCAGTGCAGACGGGCATGTCAGGAACAGCAGCAACCATAACTATAAATTAAGTGTCAACCTGATGAAGCTGTAACACAGGACTACTTGTGTGCTAGACAGCGTGCAGTCGACAGAACTAAGTAATTCCACAATCAAAGGATCAGATCTAAGTTCTGTATTCCAGTCACTTCCTGGCATGGTGGGACAATGTCAGTAAGGTATGGATCAGTGAGTATGACGATGTCAATATGCTGTTTGACTACTATGTCGGGCAGCTCTCCCAATCCCAATCAGATGTTAGGGAGCCAGGCTTCCCAGGGCCTATAGGGCTGGATCTGCCACTGTAGATTCCAGTCTGTGGAGGCAAGTGCTGGATGATCGTCTGGATTGATTTCTTTTTGAGAGCTTTGTGGCAGTTTTCGTTGTAACTGAGTGGCTTGCAGGGCCATTCCAGAGGGCATTTAAGAGTAAACCAATTTGCTGTGGGTCTGGAGTCTCATGTACGCCAGACCGTGTAAGGACAACAGATTTCCTTCCCAAAAGGACATTAATGAAGCAGATGGGTTGTGACAACAATCGCCTTGGAGAACGCTTACCTGAAGATCAGAAGCTGAATGCCCGTGACTGCTGAAGTGCTCCCCCACAGGAAGAGACTAGTCTTGCCTGGTGATGGTCGAGTGGTGTTCATTCATCCATTGTCGTAGCTTCTGCATGGTTTTCCCAATGTGATCTTCAGGTAAGCGTTTCCAAGGCGGCCTTCGCGACACACGACAGCGCAGAGTTGCTGAGCAGAAACTGATAGCCAAGTTCCGCACACATGAGGACGGCCTAAACTGGGATGTTGGATTTATGTCACATTATCAGTAACCCCCACAGCTTGCCTCCTGGACTTGCGGGCTGTCCTGTCTGGAGACAATACACATCTCTTTAACCTGTGCTTAATGCTCCCTCCACCCACATTGTCTGTATCTTTAAGATCTGGTTGGCTGTAGGGATTCGCATTCTAATTAGTATTCTGTAACTTGATTTTGTGTCTCTGTGCACTGTTTGAGAGCACATTTCCACTCCATTTGACGAAGGAGCAGCGCTCCGAAAGCTAATGGTATTTGCTACCAAATAAACCTGTTGGACTTTAACCTGGTGTTGTTAAAACTGTTACTGTGTTCATCCCAGTCCAACGCCGGCATCTCCACATCAGTAAATAGATACACAGATGTAGCATCTTGAAGTAATCTTATATTCGTGTTTGAGTTTTCTTAGCCCCTGAAAGAACTATGAGAATTTTTGGCGCAATTCAGTCCCGTTGTCTTGTTGTGGGACTTTTTCCATTTTTTGCAGATTGCCCAGTTGCATACACATATTCCTGCAGAGTAAAGCAAAGTTTTGATTGTGTAAGATTCGGAGGGTCTCTATGATTCGTCATTCCCAGTGGTGAAAAGTGACAGTGATCTGACCTTTTACTTTGCAGACTCATACCGTCTAGACCTTGAAATTTGATGGCTGGATGGGAATTATTTTGAGACATCCCAAATGATCAGCCAGTATTGTAATATCAGCTCCAGTGTCAAGTTTAAAGTCAGTTTTACAGCCTTCAACTTCCAAAGTGATGGATCAAAATTATTGTTTGTCGTCCTTTACTTCTCCAAGGAAATCTGTGATGGCATTTCTTTGCTTCTGCTCCACATTTTGAGTGATCTGCGTGCTGTGGATATATTGTTGCTTTCTACCTTTAGCAGAATGTTTGAAGTTACAGAGCTGCTTAAAGCATCCTGACTTTCTGCAGTCACACTCTGCTGGGTAACCTTGCTTTCTGTGCTGTTTTTTTGCTCCATACTGTAAACACTGCAGTAGGATTTCCTGTCCTTTTGGCTGTTTGGTGTGCTTTTGAGTGGACAGTACTGCCAACTTTGGGCCTAAGTAACCAGCAGACTTGTCCAAAGCCTTGGTGTGTCACTGGATGAGAGACCGATTCCGCTCCCTCAGTTCAGTCTGCCTAACATACCGATATCCTCAATCGGGTGTGGGATCATCATTTGTCTGTTTTTAAAAAAAAATACATTTTCATCGCAAACTCTGAAGGCACTGCGATCACAAATAAGCTTGTCTTTCAATGGCCCATGTTCACAATAAATGGCTAACTTATGCAGGTCAGCAGGAAACAATTCACTCAATGTTTAGGATCTCTGCTTAAATTGAATTTGCTTGTCAGTGAGATTCTGTCTCGGACTAAAATATGTATCAAATCTTTTGGGATGGTTTCAAGGTCTGCGGGAGGTTTCTTCCATTCCCTGTCTCAGGAGGACATCATCAATGACAGGCCCTATGGCATAGAGCAATGAACTAACCTTTTTGATTTGATTTCATAGAAATCATAGAAACCCTACAGTACAGAAAGAGGCCATTCGGCCCATCGAGTCTGCACCGACCACAATCCCACCCAGGCCCTACCCCCATATCCCTACATATTTTACCTGCTAATCCCTCTAATCTACGCATCCCAGGACACTAAGGGGCAATTTTAGCATGGTCAGTCAACCTAACCCGCACATCTTTGGACTGTGGGAGGAAACTGGAGCACCCAGAGGAAACCCACGCAGACACGAGGAGAATGTGCAAACTCCACACAGACAGTGACCCAAGCCGGGAATCAAACCCAGGTCCCTGGAGCTGTGAAGCAGCAGTGCTAACCACTGTGCTACCGTGCCGCCCTAATTTGGTTTATTACTGTCACATGTATTGGGATAGAGTGAAAAGTATTTTTTCTTGCACGTTATACAGCCAAAGCATACCGTTCATAGAGCACATAGGAGGGAAGGAAAGGAGAGAGTGCAGAATGTAGCATTACAGTTATAGCTAGGGTGTAGAGAAAGATCAGCTTAATATAAGGTAGATCCATTCAAAAATCTGATGGCAGCAGGGAAGAAGTTGTTCTTGAGTCGGTTGGTACGTGACCCCAGACTTTTGCATCTTTTTCCGGACAGAAGAAGGTGGAAGAGAGAATGTCCAGGGTGCATGTGGTCCTTGATTCTGCTGGCTGCTTTTCCGAGGCAGCAGGCAGTGTAGACAGAGTCAATGGTTAGGAGGCTGGTTTGCGTGACGGACTGGGCTACGTTCACGACTCTTTATAGTTTCTTGGTCTTGGTCAGGGCAGGAGTCATACCAAGCTGTGACCTGGTGTTTCTGCTCTTTGCATTCAAACCTGACATTGCTGGATACCGTTGAAAGTTTTTTCTTCACAATTCCCAACATTGGCCTCTCTGTGAATCTTCAAGGTTTTCAAACAGCTGCAGACAGGCAGTGACCACTGGACTGATGCTGACATCACTACAAACACTCAGTGTGCCTCTCCGGTAAATCTTTAGATTCTTGCCACTAACAGGTTATCTTCAACTTTCTCACAGTGGGTGTTCTATCGGCAGCACCAAACCAGTGTTAGATTGGTGTCGCCACTACTGCTGCCACGTTTAGCATGTTGGTCTCATAGTCTAATCTATATTGGGAATTCCTTCTTACCATTAACTCTGATCTGACTTGGGGAGGTGAAATGATGAATGCCCACAGACTTCATCAGGAACACAAAGGGTATTTATTAATAAGGAAATACTGTACAGAGGCTAGGTACCCTCTCGACTGCCCTAGAGCAGCTCACTAGCTGCCCAGTCCCTATTGTCTACTACATGGCCTCTGCCCAAGATAGAGCTCCAACTCGGACGGTGATTACCCACTCTCAATCCCAATTGGTCCCTCTTCTGTTGTGACCCTCTTTTGTTGTGGCACCCTTAAAGCGACACTCACCACAGGATGTTACTTCAACCTAAAGACGAAGAAAAAAAGAGTACAGCACAGGAACAGCCCCTTCGGCCCACCAAGCTGCACCAACACACGACGCCTTTCTGAACTAAAGACGTTTTACATAGGAACATAGGAATTAGGAGCAAAGTGGGCAAATTCAGCCCTTCAACCCCAGCATTCAATTGGATGATGGCTGATCTCTCCCTGGTCTCAAATACACCTCCCCACCTGTTCCCCATGTCCCATTATCCATTTGTTTAATTAGAAATATATCTATCTCCTTCTTGAAACCATACGCGGTCCGTCTCCCTCTATGCCCTGCCTATTCATGTATCTGTCAAGATGCCACTTAAATGATGCTATTGTATCTGCTTCTACCACCTCCTCTAAAGGCGCATACCATCCTCTGTGTAAAGAGCTTGCCTTCCACATCTCCTTTAAACTTTCCCTTTTTTAACTTAAACCTATGTCTTCTTGCAATTGACATTTCTACTCTGCGAATTACATTATATACACCATATACTTGATGAGCTACTAGGTAAGCTCTACAGAGTCTCCAACACATGACATCTGATGTCACTGTTACACCATGATACACATCGCTAACTCATTACCTAGACTATTAACCCATTGTACTACACTTACATTATACTACATCAGAACTGAACATGAAGTTGAAAGATAGATATGTGAGGCTTCTAGAATTGTTAAGTGTATGACTATCAGGCAGAGCATCTGAACATTGGGCACGAATCCTGATTGTTGATTAGTGAGTGATGAAGTAGTGGTGCATTGAGCTGTGTATCAGTGTGGGGATGCACTGGATAGAATTGAGCATTTGAAGATGCATTCACGTACTTTGACCTCCCATATGAGGTCACTGAACCTTTTGCTGAACTGCGGCCAGGTTCTTGAGAAGGTGGTGGTGTCGCGATTGATACAACTGAATGGCTTGTTAGGCCACTTCAGAGGGCAGTTGAGAGTCAACCACATTTCTCTGGAACGATGTGTAGGCCAGACAAAATAAGGACAGCAGATTTCCTTCCCTCAAGGACATTAGTGAACCAAATGGGTTTTTCTGACAATCAACAATGGTTTCATGGTCAACAGTACCTTCTTAATTCCAGATTTTTTTATTGAATTCAAATTCCACAATCTGCCTTGGCGGGTCCCCAGAATATTTACGGAGTTCCTGGATTAATAGTCGAGCAATAATGTCACTCAGCCATTACCTCCCCTTAGAGGACCACCTTGCCCCTGTGGAAACACAATTTCATAGAATCTACAGTACAGAAGGAGGCCATTTGGCCTGCACTGACAACAATCCCACCCAGGTCTTACCCCATAACCCCACATATTTACCCTTCTCGTTCCCTTGACACTAAAGGGCAATTTATCATTGCTAATCAATCTAACCTGCACATCTTTGGAGTGTGGGAGGAAACCAGAGCACCCGGAGGTAACTCTTGTAGACACGGGAGAACATGCAAACTCCACATAGACAGTGACCCGAGGCCGGAATCGAACCTGGGTCGCTGGCGCTGCGAAGCAGCAGTGTTAACCAATGTGCCACCATGCCAACCTCTTCACTTTTGAACTGCTGGACCTGCATCGCGACATCAGGGAACACCTTGCTGGCCTGCTGTCCTATTCCTTGCCTGAAGGACCTCCACAAACAGTTCCACTTATTGCTACAGCCTGAATAAACGTCTCCTTTAAGGGGTACAGACTCAGACTAGATTTAACATGTGCTAGCCATGTACACATCTGGACCTCCTGTTGAACATGCTACCAGCAAGCAGTGTGTTTCACCCTGGGGTGATCATGTTGATGAGCATACAGCACAAAGTTTGTTCATCAGGATCCCTACATCAGCCAATAGGTTGAATTAAAATTTTAGCCCGTAGCATTAAATTGTGTTCACCTTAGATAATGATCTTTCAGAATCTTATTTTTAAACTGCTCAATTATTTCTTTTATTCTTCCAAAGGTAATGATTCACATTAAGGTATGGTTCCACAGACACCAGCAGCTCTTCAGATGGTTACCAGGTAACACCTCCTCACATGCAAGCCCAGATATTTAGCGCAACTGTCTATAGAGCCACAATGTGTATTACAAGTGAATCTGATTTAGAATCATAAAATCCTGACAGTGCAGAAGGAGGCCATTCGGCCCATTGAGCCTACACCAATAACAATCCCACCCAGGCCCTATCCCCTGCTCACCATTCAGTATCAATACACTAGTGTTTTCCAGCAGGGAGATTGGATCTATATTAAGGGCTAACTTCTCCCTCAGTACAATAAAGCTAATTCTGTATCTCTACCCTAGCTTCAAAGGACTAACAGCAGAAGAATTACAGTTTTGCCTTTTCGGACATAACATGCCTCTGTACCACGAATCTACCCATTACATTCTCAAATCTTTAACGTTGATTGTAAATGTTAAAATCAGGCTTTGTGCACTGAAAGGGGGATATTGTAGAACCCATGGGGGAGCGTTACCATTGGTTTCAGTTCTCCTGGGCTCATGACGGGAACATTTTTGAAAATAATCAGGTTCTCAATTGCTCTGATGCTCTTTGATCGGACATTCAGTTGACTGGTCATTGGATGAAACGTGGTCAAGCTCAGCAATGATACAAGACACATTGAATAATCTGCCAGCATTTGAGACTTTAATGCACCCAACATGAAGCATTTCCAGTTCTGCCTCCCACATTGAATCAACGGTTCCAGAGCAGGGGAAAACAATCAAAACAAACACATACCAGACACTTCACTGAATTCCACATCATTTGACAGTGATGAATTTAGAATGAATAAAGGCAACTACAAAGCTTTGAGAACAGAATTAGTTAAATGAGCTGGGAAAATAGATGAAAGATAAGCTGTGGCAAATATTTAAGTAGAGAGCCAAAAAAAAATTTCACAAAGATATTCCATTGAGAAAGACTCTGGGCGGGATTTTCCAGCCGCGCCCGCCCCAAGACTGAAAATCCCGTCCGAAGTCAATGGACATTTGTATGGTCCGTGTCCTGCCCGCTATGATTCCAATGGCGGGTGGGACGGAAAAATTCTGTCCTCTATGTGAAAAATAAACATCAATAGCTATTCAAGCAGGGTATGGGGGGGTGTGGGGGGTGGTACAGTTGGGGTGTCCCATGAAGGGGTCAGGTGATAGCCGAGTGGGTAGGGAGGCTATTTGGGAAGAGGGAGGGTATTGTCAGTGGAGATGGAGTAGTCAGGGACATTGTTGGCGGTTGGGGAAGGTAGTCAGGGGTCCCATGCAGGATTGGGGGCAGCCAAGGTGGGGTAGTCAAGGAGGATCCTATCAGGATGTCCTCTGAGAGTTCAGAGCTAATTGCGTGTGTGTAGGGGCTGGGGGTTAATAGTGGACTGGTTAGTGGACAGAGGCAAGGAGTCTTATGAGGGATTGGGGTGTTACCTGCAAGTTTGAACTGGTTTTAATTCTTCTAACTTTTTCTGGGTAATTATTACTGTAACTCAGTTAGGACCATCCACAGCTGTGATATAAATTGCATTTTCGGATGGTTCCCAATACAGAACAATTGCCGAACAAACGTTTGAAATTCGCTGGCAATACTTACATTGGGAATTCCAGCGGCGTGTCCCTCAGAACATCTTTGGGGTACATCCCAGTTACAGTGTCCCACAGCTTGAAAGTTATAGGCCTACATTCTCTGTTACCCGTTCCCACGTATTTACCTGCTAGTCCTACTGACGCTGAGGGGCAATTTAGCATGGCCAATCAACCTAACCTGCACGTCTTTGGACTGTGGAAGGAAACTGGAGATATTATTCCAAATCCCATTGTCTATCCATGTTGATATGTTACACCCCCACAACCCTCTTGTCTTGGGTAGTAGCCTCTTCTGTGGCATTTAGTGAAGATTCTAACCAGTGAAGATTCTAACCAGTGCATCCACTATCCTTGCAACCACTTCTTTTAAAATCTCTCCGCCAACCAATACTAAAAACATACCAGGTGGGGAGACGGGGAGAGGGTATAAAATCCAATAGTTTTCCAAGCACTTTCCTGGTAATCACTATTGTTTTAGATTCCTCCATCCCATTACCCCTCACCCCCTCGATTTTCTATGATTATTTGTTTTTAGTGATTCCTGCAGTGAAGACAGAGAAACAAATATTTGTTGATGTTTCTGCCATTCCCTTGGTTTTAGTATTAGTTCCTATAATGGACCAGTGTTAACTTTAGCTACTCTATTCTTCATATACTTGTTGAAGCTTTTCTTATCTATTTTTATATTTCTTATTTGTCTTCAGTCGCAATCTATTTTCTTCCTCTTTACTTCCCCTGCCGGTCTTTAAAATTTTTACAATCTTTGATATGTCACTAATCATCAAAAAGTTGTTCAACTTTTTCATCAACTTGATGACCTCCTACTCACCACGCCTGACTACATCCCCTTAATGACCCTCTGTGATGAGCCCTCTTGTCCCCCACTACCCCCCCACTGATCACACCACAAAAACATGTCCCCGTCCCCCCCCAACTGAAGACCTGACCCCCACAATAACTACCCAAACGCACCCCAAAATCTTCTGACATACTTACTTTCTCTCTGGCTTCTCAACGTGGCTGTTCCTTACCAGCACAGAGGAGATTTTAAATGCTTTTGAGATGATGCTTAGCTGTGTAAAAACATGGATTTACTTTCAACAGAACGCTGCAACTGTGATAAATGTTTTTTAAAGAAGTAGTGGCCAGAATTTTACCGCCTCGCCCATGCCAGAATCGGGGCAGGCGAGGCTCACAGAATGGAAATTTCCATTGGCCTCGGGTGGGAATTTACGATCTCGCTCAGTCCCGCCCACTGCGCAGAATCCAATGGGGGAGTATTCTCAATGAAGGAGTTTAAAAATACTTAATTCTTTCCATTCAGAAGGCTTTTTTAAAATGGTAGCATTGCCCTGGTGGAGTTTTAAGACAGTAAGAGTTTTAACAACACCAGGTTAAAGTCCAACAGGTTTATTTGGTGGCAAATGCCATTAGCTCCTTCGTCAGATGGAGTGGAAATCTGCTCACAAATAAGGCACACAGAGACACAAACTCAAGTTACAGAATACAAGGGTTTTAAGAGACACTAAACTCCTTAAAGATGTAGATCTTAATCTGTTAAGAACACAGGTGGGAGCAGGAGTGGGTCACGTGGGCCCTTAACCCTGTTGCACCATTTAATAAGCTTGTGCTTGATCCTCAACATCAATTGCACTTTTCTATCAAATTCCCGAAATACCTAGATTCTCGAAGAGTCCAAAGGTCAACCAATCTCAACTTTGAATAGGTTCAACACTTGAGCAACTACAGCAGGGCATTTCAGAGCAAAGAAAAATGTCCTTGATTAAGTTCAAAACTGTTGTCCCCTTATCCTGTGCCTCATAGTTCTCGATTTCCAGCAAAGGAGAATCAGCTCTCAGCATCCAATATATTAAGGCCTTTCTGAATCATACTCTGAGTAAAGGGTTAACATCAGCAGCATACATAACTCTTCATCCCGCTACGAATTAAAAACCTCCTTAAATTCATTTAGCGTTCCAACATGCAGCGCATTCTGAGTAGAGAATTCCACGGATTCATGACCCTTTGAGTGAAGCAATTCCTCCTCACTTCTGTTTTAAATCTCCACCCCTTAGCTTCAAACTATAGCCTCTCATTCTGGAATGTCCAACATAACTGCCCTATATACTGAGAAATACCATTACTGTCTAACCTGTCCCTTTCCATGCTAGTTAGCATGTCTGCAGATAACATCAAGGTGCTCCGATGCATTTTAACAGAAGTCTCAGTTTCAGAGATAGGTGTTAGAAAACTTAATTTGAATCATCACACAAAATTAATTATAGTGTATTGTACAATGTTTCCTTTGAAAGATTAATTACCTTGGTATTATTAATCACTACTTGTGGAGCTTTTACTGACTGCTCTGTTAGAAGTAAAATTACACCTTCTTTGTTGCTTGTCAATTAGACAAAACATTCTCCTGGAGTTAAAACCTAAAAAAGAAATTTGTACATTTTTTTCTCCTCCTTTTC
The DNA here is from genome assembly GCF_964213995.1 of Mustelus asterias. Classification (NCBI taxonomy): domain Eukaryota; kingdom Metazoa; phylum Chordata; class Chondrichthyes; order Carcharhiniformes; family Triakidae; genus Mustelus; species Mustelus asterias. The sequence goes on from NC_135808.1 coordinate 60,040,280, forward strand.
TGAGGATGCACATACATGCTGAGATTAGTTTGATGGCTATGGGTATTCTTGTGGGGGAGCCACATCAGGATAGCTTCCCTACACATTCCCAGCACCAGGAAAGTTTCCTGGCTGTGTGTCAGCAGAACGATTGATTCAATGGAGTGGGCGGTTGAGTGGCCCTCCACTAAGTGCGGAGGCTGCCAGCTTAATGGAGGCAGCGTCTGTGGTAAACCACTGTTAGCTTATTACCTGTATATGTGACATGCCTGGACACATCCCTGCTGGCCCTACCTGAGACTCCTCCCCCCCAGTCCAGGTATAAAGGCGACTGTTCCCCACCCCCCTGCTTCAGTCTGGACCAGTTCATTGGCATGGGTGTGCTCCAAGTCTTTTGCTAATAAAAGCCCATTTGTTCTTGCATACAAACTAGTCTTTGCTCGATTGATGGTGCATCCCTGTTGAATTCTGGGAGCCAATCCCTCAGAGAGGGGGCCATCGGCAAAAATGGCCACCCTTGCTGCCCCAGTGTTACCACTGGAGAAGTTTCCCCTTCTCCTGACTGTTTGGTTCCTCTAAAATTTTTCATTATCTATCTGCCTCTGAGCGTGTCTCTACTTTGAGGTATGCTCTTGACCTCCGCACTGCCCCACCAGCAGAAGCAGGGAAAGAAATCAATGCTGTGGTAGTTCTTCTGTTTCCAGGCCCCCTCGTAACTGTTCCCCGCTCACTGAAACCCTTCTCTTCAATCATGTATGGCATTATTTCCATTTTTGATTCACCAATCAATTCACCAAACAATTACAAAAATGTCCTTTTTTCAAATGTTGTCCGCTATACATGCAGCATGGGTCATTAATGTTAAGAGCAGGAATAATATAATGCAGTGTTTATGTGTACCCTATAGGTGATCCCACCACGACTGTCAAAAAGACCAAAGAGTACAAATTTTACTTTAACAGCATTGTGCAATACTGTTAATTTGGTGGGAAAATATCCCTTTAGTTCACAGAATCCCTACAGTGCAGAAGGGGACCATCCGGTCCATCGAGTCTGCACCAACTCTTCAATAATACACCCCACCCAGGCCAACCAGCCCACCCTAACCCCATAACCCTGCACATTTACTATGGCTAATCCACTTAACCTACACATCTTGGAATACTAAGGGACCAATTTATCATGGCCAATCCACCCAACGTTCACATCTTTGGATTGTGGGAGAGAACCGTAGCACCTGGAGGAAACCCATGCAGACACAAAGAGAACATGCAAAATCCACACAGACAGTCACCCCAAGGCTGGAATTGAACCCAGGTCTTTGGCGCTGTGAGGCAGCAGTGCTAACCACTATGCCACCATGCCAGCGATGGCACAGTGATTTTGGTGACTGTTTCAGCCCTCATTAACATATTTTGCACATTGCACCATATGGACACGGTGACAGTAAATTCATATTTGGGGAAAAGAGTCAATACTTGCATCCCAAATAAACTTCACAAGATCATTTCCATTCTGTAGAAGAAGAATTTCTCCTGTGGTGGACCATAATATTATTCAATGTAATTATTTCATACAAGGTGTGTATTGTATTCTATTTTATCAGTAATCTCACAGAATAGAAAGTTAAAATGACTCCTGAGCAACAAAGTAGAATGATTGAGCAACATAGGTCTTCACTGATAGCGAGAAGCATTAGAATCCTCAAGTATCTCTGTGCAACATAACTTTTAAGAGGCCAGAGGACAAAGACTGAATGGTTCACAATTGTATTGTGTTTTCTTGATCATCAAGTCAGCAGAATTTGCTGATTCTCACTACAATATATTTTCAATGTCTTCTTTGCCACATAAATTTATCACGATACTTCAATACCTCAAAAACAAATAAAAACACCAAGATAGAGTGATATAATAGGTTAACAGGCAAAAAGACAATGTTGAAGTCACACAAAAATAACTCTTCAGTATCATGTGCAGTGTAAAACAGGTTATTGATTCACTATGAGCCTATTATGCACTCCTGGCCTGGCTAGAACCCCCCACAAAGCCTGATCACAGTGAACTTTCATTAGCAACAAAATAAACAGAACTCCAGCCATGATTCCACCTTCTGTTCACAAGATAATTATGGATGACAAAGGCCATCGAACAAGACTCATCTCATCCATCCAGAATTATGTACAAACATAAGTATTAGGAGCAGGAGTAGGCCATTTGACCCCTCGAGACTGCTCAGCTATTTGAAATCATGGCCTGCGTTATGCTAGTGACTAAAACGAAAAAATATTTAGTTGTCTGTAAAGTGATTTGGGACATTATGAACAGTGCTGTACAAATGTACGTTTTGTCTTTATTTCAATATACATGCATGCCGTAGGCAGGGTGGTTGTAGCAATGGTGAAATTGGAGGCCCAATTCTCTAAGAATAATGAATAACAAAGCAAATAACCAATCTCAGGAATGTGATTACCAAGAAATCACTGCATTTATAAAACAATTCAACTCTGTAGCTTTTTAAAAATGTATTTGTGGGATGTGGGCATCGTTGGTTATGCCAGAATTTGTTGCCCATCCTTAACTTGAACTGAGTGGCTTGCTAGACCATTCAGAGTTAAACACATTGTTAAAGAGTCCAAAAATCATGCTGGTTAGGTGCATTGGCCATGCTAAATTCTCCCGAAGTGAACCCAAACAGGCGCCAGAATGTGGCAACTAAGGGATTTTCACAGTAACTTCATTGCAGTGTTAATGTAAGCCTACTTGTGACACTAATGAATATACTTTAAAAACCGTTGTGGGTCTTGAGTCACATGTAGCCAAGATTGGGTAAGGAAGGCAGATTTCCTTCCCGAAAGGACATTTGTGAACCAGATGAGTTTTTACGATAATCAACAATGGTTTTACAACTGTTGTTAAACTTCCAATTCCAGATTTTTGTTTTTATTGAATTCTAATTCAACCATCTGCTGTGGTGGGATTCGAACCTGGGTCCCCAAAGCATTACCCTGGGTTCCTGGATTACGAAACTAATATAAACGTACCATTCTGACCTTTCTAGTGCCAACCCACTGTTGTACAATTGTGTCGTATACACTGTGAATTTATTGCCTATCCACAGGTTCCATATGATGTTGCATTACATTCATACTAAATAAATATGCAAATTGTGTTTTTTAAAAGACTTGAATTGTTATTTCAAATGTGAGAGAAACAGGAAAATTAAGCAAAAAAAATAACTAATTCATAAGAAACCCCAACAGCGAAAAGAAGAGTATGGCAACAAAGTCCCAAGATAAATAATTTCTGGAAACATTTAAGTCATAGGATTGGCATTCTATAAAGACCCTTTATTGTAAAAACCCTTTATGTTGTTTCTCTGGGATTTGAATGGATTTTGTTTTGCCAAGGTTACAATGGATAATGGAAATCCTCAACCCCAGAAAATATTTAGTCCAAGAGTGTTATTGCCTTCTGTTAGATTTTAAGCAGGAAGGGGCAGGGTGGGGTGAACCTAGAATGGAGCAGGGATTTGTAAAACCTTTCTTTAAGCAATCCCTTGGTGACAAATAGAGATTTCATTCCCAGAACCTTAAAACTGACCCCGCAGCTCGCTAATAACACAGCCCACCAGCGACGAGAAGGATTATTCTATTTATTTCCTGTGTTTATCATTTTCTATTCCAAACAATGACCATCATCATCATCATGTATTTTCCTGCCACAAACTAAGATAGGCTAGAGGCAGATTTCAAATAATTATTTAGATTTCACTTTAGGTTCATACAACGAACAAAGAAAGGACAAAGAACAAAGAAAAGTACAGCACAGGGATAGGCCCTTTGGCTCGCCAAGCCTGTGCCGATCATGATGCCCTAACTAAACTAAAAAAAACCCTCAGCCCTTACTCGGTCCATATCCCTCGATTCCCTCCCTATTCATGTACCCATCCAGATGCCTCTTAAATGTTGCTACTGTGCCTGCTTCCACCACCTCCTCTGGCAGCACGTTCCAGGCACCCACCACTCTCTGCGTTAGGATTTTTCCTCAGGTCTTTTCTCTGCATTAATATCCTTCCTTTTATGCATGTAGAATGCATGTAAACAAGCAATGGCACTTGTTACAAGACCTTATTTTGCGATTCGATTTTGAAGTAGCACTACTTTTATTTGACTCCTAAATGTTGGCTTTAAGCTCATGCGACTGATCTGAACATCTCATTTGTTTTCTGTTGAATTGCCCAGCACAATAAGAAGAGAACTGAAGGAATTACTACTGATCAGGGGGCCAAACTACTGAGTCACATGAGTTTTATTTACCCTTATATCTTCAAGCACTCAGAGGTTTGTAAAGAGTTCCTCTTGGCTGGATTTCCCAATGAATAAGAAATCATCAAGCAGAACGTCAAGATCAGATAGCATCCACAACCACATGAAGGGGCAGAAATTGGTCATTATTCCATTTTCCACAATGTCACGGGTCTGTATTATCCTTACTGACAGATTAGTAAAGTTCACTCTGTAAGTATAGTTAAGAGTGATGTAGTACATGTAATATGCTTTGAATTTCAAAAAGCCTTTAATAAAGTGTTGTGTGTTGTCATGACTGAAGTCAGAACATGCCGAAAAAGAAGACAAGCAGCAAAATGGGGAAAACATTGGTTAAAAGTATTTACTTAATCTGGCAAAATGTGAGAAGCGGTATACCACAGGAATTGGTGCTGGAAACACTGTTGGCATAAACACACTTGGGCAGTAGAAGGAAACTTTCAAAATATGACCCCAAACTGGCAGTATGATTAACATTGAGGAAGACTGCAAAAAATACAAGATGATACTTATAAAAATGCAGAATGGGTGTGGAAATGGCAAATGAATTTTGATATTGGCAACTGTGAAGTTGTGTGTTTTAGTAGAGAGAAAAGGAGGACACATATTCATTGGAAAGTAAGAAGCTAAGTGGGCAGAGGAGCAAAGCAATCTACGGGTATAGATCCACAAATAATTTGAAGTAGCTAGGTTAGCAAGGCAATAAAAATGCAAATGAAACACTGGAGTATTTTGCAGAGGAGTAGGACTGAATCATGGAAATATTGGATGGGATTCTCCGACCGCGCTCACCTGAAAACCGGAGATTCCTGCCCAACATTAATGGACCGTTACATGGTCCGCCGCCCCGCCCGCTAGAATTTCAGTGGTGGGCGGGATGGGAGAATTCCGGCCGTTATACGAAGCTGATATAGAAAGTTGACTAGAAGTGAGATCAAGGCAGCATTTGACTGAATGTGGCGTCAAGAAGCCTGAGCAAAATTCAAATAAATGGGAATCAGGAGGAAAATTGTCCACTGATTGGAATCATACCTAGCATAAAAGAGGATGGTTGTAATTGTTGGAGTCCAGTCACTTCGTCACTACAGGAGTTCCTCAGGGTAGTGTCCCAGACCAACCATCTTCAGCTGATACATCAATGACCTCTCCTCCATCATAATGTCAGAAGTCTGAATTTTCCCTGATGAGTACACAGTGTTCAGTACCATTCACGATTCCTCAGATACGGAAACGGTCTGTGTCTATATGCAGCAAGAACTGGACAACATTCAGCTTTGGGCTGATAAAAGACACCACACAAGTGCCAGGCAATGATCACCTCCAGCAAGAGAGAATCTAACCATGACATTCAATGGCATTACCAACTCTGAATCTCTCACTATCAGCATTCTGGAGGTTACCATTAACTATAAACTGAGATGGACCATCCATACATAAACTGTGCCTACAAGAGCAGGTTGGAGACTTGGAGTTCTGCAGCAGATGACTCACCACATGACTTTCCATCATTGAGGAGACACAAGGAAGAAGTGTGAGGGAATATTCTCGAATTGCCTGGATGAGTGTGGTTTCAACAATACTCAAGAGTTTTAACACCATTCAGGACAAAGCAGCTCACTTCAGTGGCACCATATTAAGAACATAAGAACATAAGAAATAGGAGCAGGAGTAGGCCATCTAGCCCCTCGAGCCTGCCCCGCCGTTTAATAAGACCATGGCTGATCTGAAGTGGATCAGTTCCACTTACCCGCCTGATCCCGATAACCCCTAATTCCCTTACCGATCAGGAATCCATCTATCCGTGATTTAAACATATTCAACGAGGTAGCCTCCACCACTTCAGTGGGCAGAGAATTCCAGAGATTCACCACTCTCTGAGAGAAGAAGTTCCTCCTCAACTCTGTCCTAAACTGACCCCCCTTTATTTTGAGGCTGTGCCCTCTAGTTCTAGTTTCATTTCTAAGTGGAAAGAATCTCTCCACCTCTACCCTATCCAGCCCCTTCATTATCTTTTCATCACTTTAAGTGTTCATTCCCTCCACCACCGACGCGCAGTGGCAGCAGTGTCTACCATATATAAGATGCACTCCAAAAACTCATTAAACCTCCTTCGACAGCACTTTCCAAACCTGCAACCTCTACCCCGGAGAAGAATAAAGGCATAAAGGAATAAACACAGTCAGAAGTCTAACAACACCAGGTTAAAGTCCAACAGGTTTATTTGGTAGCAAACGCCACTAGCTTTTGGAGCGTGCTGCTCCTTCGTCAGGTGGAGTGGGAGATCTGCTCACAAACAGGGCAGGGCATATAAAGACACAGACTCAATTTACATGAATAATGGTTGGAATGCGAATACTTACAGCTAATCAAGTCTTTAAAAAACAAACAACGTGAGTGGAGAGAGCATCAAGACAGGCTAAAAAGATGTGTATTGTCTCCAGACAAGACAGCCAGTGAAACTCTGCAGGTCCAGGCAAACTGTGGGGGTTACAAATAGTGTGACATGAACCCAATATCCCGGTTGAGGCCGTCCTCGTGTGTGCGGAACTTGGCTATCAGTTTCTGCTCAGTGACTCTGCGCCGTCGCGTGTCAATTTGAGTTTGTGTCTCTGTATGCCCTGTTTGTCTCCCACTCCACCTGACGAAGGAGCAGCGCTCCGAAAGCTAGTGGTGTTTGCTGCCAAATAAACCTGTTGGACTTTAACCTGGTGTTGTTAGACTTCTTACTGTGTTTACCCCAGTCCAGCGCCGGCATCTCCACGTCATAAAGGAATAAATGCATGGGAACACTACCATGAACAACAAAAAAATACAGATAACAGCCATAAAATTGTGTTCTAGCTTAGTTCTCATGTTCAGAAGCCTGCTGACTTTCAGAAACAGATGACCCTTGCTTGATTCCCTATTAGTGGAAGCTGTCCTCCTGAGAAAGGAGATTTGTGCAGCAGGGGGCCATTGTTCCAGCCCCAGGGGGCCACTGTTACAGCCCCAGGGAGAGCCTTAGTAATCCTAGTAACCTGCTGTGCAGCCAATTGCTGAACTACTGCAAAAGTCTGTGTGTCTTTTCAGCACTTGCTATCTATAGCTATAATAGTAGCAGTCTGAGACAGCATGACAATAAGCTGGGGTTTGCATGTCCACAAGCATTGATTTCAAGACCTCAATCTCAGCTTCTTTGACAGTTCTCCAGCATTAAGTGTCTGCTGCCCACGCTGCAATGGAAACTAAGCCATTGGCCACCAGACTCTGCATCGTGGTTGATTCAGCCAGTGCTGGCATGGAGTTAGTTTCCACACTGGAGGAGATGGGCTCAAAGCTTATACAAATCCTTGTGCCAAGTTGTAGACACAGTCCTCCATACCTATTGACAGTGACAACAGGATCTGAGGTTTGCCTGACAATGCAGTAAAGTATCTCTGTATGCATGCCCTTTAACTTTCTCCTGTACACCACCCTTTCAAAGTCATCATCTGAGACAGGACCCATCGACAGCACCTTCCTCCTCCAATGTGCTGTCATTTCCCCGATCCAGTTGCAGTCCACACATGGCTCCACCAGATGCAGATCCCAACTTTATCTTCAAGTCAAAGCAGTTTACAGAATGGAAACAGGTTCTTTGGCCCAAATTGTCCATGCTGCTCAGTTTTTGACTGCTAAGCTAATCCCAATTGCCCGCATTTGGCTCATATTGCTCTATACCCATCTTACCCATGTAACTATCTAAGTGTTTTTAAAAGAAAAAAAATGTACCTGCCTCTACTACTGCTTCTGGCAGCTCGTTCCAGACACTTACCATCCTATGAGTGAAAAAAAAAATTATTTCCTTAAATTTGAGTGGTGCCAATATTTGAGCGAATGTTCAAATCTAAGTCATCATAAATATAAGTGAGTCATTTATATGTCAAAAAAAGTTTTCAGGAGAAATAGTTCCAGCCAGAGGCTAGTTTGGATGTGGAATTTGCTGCCACATCATATACCTGAAATATACAGCATTGATGTATTTAAAAGGAAGCTAAACAAATACATGAGGGAGAAAGAAATAGAAAGATATTCTAACAGATTTAGATGAAGTAGGCTGAGATGAAGCCTGTGTGGAACATAAATACTGACATGTCCCACTTAGGCCAAAATGCTCTTGCTGTAATTTCTGTGATTCTATGTAATTTTGGTTGCAAGTGGTAAATGTTCTCAATGTGCCCCTGGTTACAGACCTGAAAATATGTCATTACCAATTCCAATGTTAATATGTTCAAATATTACAAAATATTAGAACTAAAGCTTAAAATATTGTATTATTTACTTACTTCACCTTCTCTAAATTGGTTCGAGTTTCAGCAAATTGATACTGAATTGCTTCTTTCTGTATAATTATATACCAAAACATTTGACTGATATTGAAAATAAAGTCATTCCCTTTAAAAACTATTCCCTGTTAAATAGATTGGTGCTTTCATACTTTAATTACTATTATATTTGTTACATTTCCCATTTAAGTGTGTTTTTATTCAACATTGTTTATTTATGTTACAGCAAATTAAATCAAAACTATGTTATGTATACCAAACAATTTCTTCCATATCCTCACATTAGATCCTCCAGGCGTATTGGAATAAAAATTAATGTATGAACAATATTATGCCTCAAATTATCTGAATAGTGTTATATCATTTATTGGCCCCATTAAGCGAACAGTACTGAAAACGTACCAATCCAACTTCCTGAAGCTTGTACCTGGCTAATTAAATCACATGCTCATGTTTGCAAAAAAGGACAAGGTCTGAAAATCTGCCGGTTAGGTGCATTGGCCATGCTAAATTCTCCCTCAGTGTACCCAAACAGGTGCCGGAATGTGGCGACTGGGGATTTTCACAATAACTTCATTGCAGTGTAAATGTAAGCCTACTTGTGACTAATAAAACTGGCAAGATATTACCAGACGCGTGGGGTCATAATTCTATGAGATATAATCTAGCTATCACAGGGGTAACGCAACAACACGATATCCCACAGAACTCAAACCAGAGTATACTCTAGACCAGTGGTTCCCAAAGGGTGCGGCGTGCCACACTGGTGCGGCGAGAGAGGATGGCAAGTGTGGCGGGAAGATTCAAGGACAATCAAAGAAACATTTAAACATGGTTTAAACAAGCATTGTTTTATACTTTCTGGATGTCCCATGATCATTTTATATAGTTGTGTTCTATGTTATGAATCAAGCACTGCTAGGAGTTGTTTTTTTTTGTTTTTGAATGCATTTCTTATCAATAAAAAATTCGGTGTGGCGCGAGCAAATTTTTAGTCCGAAAGCGCGGCCTAGTGAAAAAAGTTTGGGAACCACTGCTCTAGACTTTTACAGGTTTAGGACAACACCCATTAAGCTATTTTTGTTTCACTGTATTTTACCAGATTTATTCTTCGTCATTTCAGCTCATTCATCCAGTTTCCAAAACTATGCAATTTATGACATAAAACTTTAAACTGATACATTGCCGTTGTAAGCCAAGCTCTAATTACCTCACACAATGTATGCAATCAAAAACTTCATTATTCTATTTCTGCTGAAGGTGTTACTGTGCTAAATACTGTGCCTGCAAAAGTGAGATGTTTAATTGCATCGAGCTGCCTGTGACTCAGGCTGATTATTTGAGAGATCAGCAATAGTTTCAATGGTGCTGGCTGCCTGAAAAATGGATTAAATTGTTCCAACATATTCACATGTTGTGGGAAACATATGAAGGAGATGGGTCAGTATAAAAGTCAGCAGAAGGCACGATTTCCAATTATTTTAATATTCTAAGATTCTTTAGGGCCTTTTAAATAATATACATTAATTAAAATATTGAAATGAGCTCACTCGAAATGGAAAATATACAGATTGTTTCCACTTCTCCAACATTTTAAATGAATGCCCTGCAATTAGTAGTGTTTTTCATCTGATAGAATCAGAGCATCCCTAGTGCAGAAGGAGGCCATTCGGCCCATCAAATCTGCACCAACTCTCTGACAGAATATTTTACACATGCCCCCTCCCCCACCCTATCCCCATAACCCCACACATTTATCACGGCCAATCCATCTAACCTACACATCTTGGGACACTGAGGGCCCGATTTTACCATTGCGTTGCACCCATTTTCAGGCGCAAAAACGTGGGAAAGTCGGGTGTGAGGCCATTAACGCGATCCGCGCCCACCCAGATTGCCACTTTACCGAAAACCGGGAATGGCGGCGATTCGATTCACGCCTAAAACGGGCGCAACGGCGATTTAAATGCATTTGTATGCATTTAAATTGAATTAATGAACTGCCCGCCCAACTTTATCAGCATTTCCCCCTTTACCACTGTGTTCGCCAATCCGGAACCGCGCTGTAACGGACCTGCTAAATAAAAGTCTGAATCGGGTGCTCCAGCCGCTGAAGAGCGCGTTCAGTGCTTTCAATGGCTCTCTGGCTCAGATCAGCGATGGGGGGGGGGGGTGGAGGAGGGAGACGGGTCAGATCATTCTCTGGTGGGGGTGGGGGGGGGTGCGGCTGATCGTTGTCTGGTGGTGGGGGGGGGGAGGGCTGATTGTTGTCTGGTGGGGAGGGAGGAGGAGGCGGGTCAGATGTTCCTCCGGGAGGGGTGGGGGTGAGTGAGGCCAGACCATTCTCTGGGAGGGGGGCGGGGGGTGTAGTGAGTGAGGCCAGATCGTTGTCTTGGGGGGGGGGGGTCAGATGAATCTCTGGTGCTCTGGTGGGGGGGTGGGGGGGTAGGGGGGGTCTGCTTCCAATCTGCGGACGATCGGTTCGGGGGGAGGGGGGCAGGAGTGGTGATCGGTCTGGGTAGTGAGGGGGGGGTGGATAAGGGGGACAGTGATGTCTGTGGGTAATGAGGGGGTGGATAAGGGGGACAGTGATGTCTGTGGGTAGTGAGGGGGTGGATAAGGTGGACAGTGGTGTGTGTGGGTAGTGTGATAAGGGGGACAGTGATGTGTGTGGGGGCCATCACTCCCGCTTGTCGCTCCCGGGCCGCTTTCTCCACTTTCTGCGGCCCGCGAGCGATCTGACACGGGCGCGCTTTTTCAAATTTTTTTCCAACTGCGCATGCGCAGTTCAGAGCTCCGATCGTTTCAGCCACGCTAAGCCCCGCCCACAGTGCGAATGGGACTGGAGATGTTTTTTGCAGGCTGAGTGTGTATGGGGGCGCTTGAAAGAAGATTTCTAATTCGGATCTGCATTACGTCCAGATTCAGCACTTAGAATGAAAATGGTAAAATCGGGCCCTAAGGGGCAATTTAACATGGCCAATCCACCTAACACACACACCTTTGGGCTATGGGAAGAAACTGGAGCATCTGGAAGAAACACATGCAGACATGGGGAGAACATGCAAACTCCACACAGACAGATACCCGAGGCCGAAATTGAACCCCCGGGTCCCTGGCGCTGTGAGGCAGCAGTGCTAACCACTGTGCTACCGTGCTGCCCACAGATAGGGAGGATAATAGAGCGCTATACGATCAGCTTTCATAGTTTAATTCACAGAGTTCGAGCAACAAATGACTGAATTTTTACCACATCAGAGAGCAACACCAGTAATTTGTACTGGAGAGACAAGTTATCAATAACACAAATATTTATCCTTGGCATAGTTTTTAAAATTAACATATATATTCAAAGGGCATAGAAATACAGGTCACATTTTAGAAATAACAAAATAGTACAAAATATCACAAATGGAAATAAGGACGTTTGACTGTATTCTATACACAACAGATAGCACAAGTCTGGGAAGCATTTCAGTTCATTGGAAAATTGAAGTGCACTATACGTGAAACACAGAAACAAAATTTCTTGTTCCCTCTTGGAAGCACAAGGTTACTGTTAAAACCTAAAGTCAAAATGCTTCATGCAACACCAAGAAATAAAACAGCACAAAATAGTTGACTTCTTCACCTTCCATTGTCACCAAACTGCATGTGCATGCAATTCAAAAAAATAAAGTGGCTTATATTAGAGATCTGGGAGCTTTTTCAATGATTAATTTAATCACACAGAAGATTACAGTTTCAAACCCTGGTTGTGCTGATTTGAGCTTGGGTAGTAGATAGTACGCAACAGTACCTTAGATCGTGGAGGGAATATTCAAAAAAGATTTGAGATTTTTTTGCTTATCTAGTCAGTCCTGCTGGAGATGAGCATGCACAGATATCAGATTAGAATTGAATTGCGTTGAATCGTGATGCTCATGTTGACTCCCTCCCAATAATCGTTCATAGTCAATACCTGATAAGGTAAGACCATAGGAAATGGGCGGCATGGTGGCACATTGGTTAGCACAACTGCCTCACAGCGCTAGGGACCTGGGTTCCATTACTGCCTTGGGTTACTGTCTATGTGGAGTTTGCACATTCTCCCCGTGAGTTTCCTCCGGGTGCTCCGGTTTCCTCCCATAGTCCAAAGATGTGTGGGTTAGGTGGATTGTCCCCTTAGTTTCAGGGGGATTAGCAAGGGTAAATGCATGGTGTTATGAGGATGGGGCCTGGGTGGGATTGTGGTCAGTGCAGACTCGACGGGCCAAATAGCATCCTTCTGTACTGTAGATTCTATGATATAGGAACAAGAGTAGGCCATCTGACCCCTTAAGCTTGCTCCGGCATTCAATAAATCATGGTCGATCTAACATTCCTCACATCCACTTTCCTGCCCTTTCCCTATAACTCTTGATTAGCTTGCTAATCAATAATCTATCTATCTCAGCCTTAAATATACACAAGGACTATGCCCCCACTGCTCTTTCTGGTAAGGAGTCCCAAAGACTCAAAACCTCAGAGAAAACATTCTTCCTCTTCTCAGCCTGAAACTATGCCCTCTGGTCCTAGACTCTCCCATGAGAGGAAACAACCTCTCAGCATTTACCCTGTCAAACCCCTTAAGAATCCTATTGCAATGAGATCACCTCTCATTCTTCGAAATTCCAATGAGTAGTATTCCAACCTGTTTAATCTCAACGGCAACTAGGGATGGGGAATAAATGCTGGCCAGCCAGTGACACCCATGTTCAACAAATGAATAATAAAAAAATCTTCGCTCATCAGATAATCCCTCCCTGCTGGGGAACCTTTTCTGAACTGCCTCCGATTAAATAATATCTTTCCTTTAATAAGAGAATCAAAACAGCTCACAGTATTCCTGATGCGATCTCACCAATACCTTGTACAGTTGCAGCAAGACTTCCCTATTCTAGCCCTCCAACCCGCTAGGAATAACAACCAACATTCCATTAGCCTTCCTCATTACCTGCTGTCACTGTGTTCTAGCTTTCTGTGTTTTGTGCACAAGTGCCCCCAAGTCCCTTTGTGTTGCAGCTTTCTGCAGTTTTTCTCCACTTAAATAATAATGTTCTTTTATTCTCCATTCCAAAATGAACAACTTCACATTTTCCCACATTATACTCCATTTGTCAACTTTTTACCCACTTATTTAAACCATCAATACCTCTATGTAAATTGTTTGTATCAGTCTTGCAACTTGCCTTTCCACCTATTTTTGTGTCATTTGCAAATTTGGCTACAGTACATTCGCTTCCTTCCTCCAAGTCACCAATATATATTGCAAACAGTTGTGGTCCCAACACTGATCCTTGTGGAACATTACTGATTACAGATTACCAAACTGAAAAAGAACCCCTTATCCCCACTTGCTTTATTTCATGCCCATTAGCCACTTCTCTATCCATGCCAACATACTACCTCCAACACCATGGGCGCTGACCTTACAACTTAACCTTTTGTGAGCTACCTTGTTGAATGCCTTCTGGAAGTCCAAATACAACACATCTACTGGCTCCCCACTATCCACTCTGTTTGAAACTTCCTCAAAAATCTCTAATAAATTAGTCAGACATGATTTCCCTTTCATGAAGCCATGTTGACTCTGCTTGATTAGATTATGATTTTCCAAATGTGCTGCTATTAATGATTGGTTCCAACATTTTTCCAACAATAGATGTTAGACTAATCAGCCTATAGTTACCCACTTTTTTGCCTCCTCGCTTTTTGAATAAGGTGTCACATTAGCAGTTTTCCAATCTTCCGATACTTCTCCAGAATCCAAGGACTTCTGGAAAACTACAACCAGTGCATCCACTGAGCACTATTTTATGACTTTTTGTCTAAGTATCAGGCGGGCGTGGAACTGGGAGAGTTCCAGATTCATTGTTTGGGCACATTATCAGCAACCCCCTCCCCCCCACCACCACCTCCCCCCCTACCCCATCGTTTGGGTGCATTATCAGCAACCCCCTCCCCTCCCCCACCACCCCATACACACTCGGATTGCAAAATTTTGAGTGAGTCCGTTGCTCGCTGCAGAAGCCTGTGGGTGGGGCTTAACATGGCTAACAGCCTGTAGAGGGTGCTATTGCGCATGTGCAGACCTCTGATGCTGCACATGCGCATTAACAGTAGCAGGGGTCTGACAGACAAAGGACGCTGTCAGGTGAAAATGGGCGCGATGCGGTCATAAAATTCTGTCCACTATCTCTGTAGTTACTTCTATTAGGCTCCTAGGATGAAAGCCATCAGGGTCAGGGCACTTATCTGCCTTTAGCCCCACCAGTTTGACTAATACTACTTCTTTAGTGATTGTGATGGTTCTTAATTCCTCCCCCCCTATTCTTTAGCATTAATGGGATGTTCGAAGTATCTTCCACCGTAAAGACTGAAGCAAAATCTCTGTTTAACTCCTTTATCATTTCCTCATTCCGCATAATTATCTCCCCAGATTCATTTCCCATGGGGACTATGTTCACTTTGATCTCGCTCTTCCTTTTTATATAGAAACTGTTAATATCAGTTTTTATGTTCCTCGCTAATTTGCCCATGTGATTTATTTTCTCTCTATTATCTTTTTAGTCTTCCTTTGCTGGATTTTTAATTCATCCCAGTCTTCAGGGGTAACACTATCTTTTGCCTCCTCTTATGCTTTCTCTTTCAACTTAATATTCTCCTTAACCTCCTTGGTTAGCCATGGTTGGTTTATTTCTCTCTTAGAATCCTTTCTCCTGAAGGGTTAGACTGCACTGTAGTATTCTGTGATTCTGTGACTAGCACCCATGGCACTTAATGCCAGTAAGAAGATAATGCATTCAGGAAATTATGTGCAAGACACAATGGGCAAGAAAATCCTCCCGTGAATTATATTGATTGAATGAGATTGTCTTACTGAGTACTCAACATGCCTAACTACTTACAGAGCAGAAATCAACAAAGCAAACAAAATGTATAGATCAAACTGCTCAGATGAATTCATGCCCAAATCCATTATTCTCGTGAGACCCGACATCAGGTGCTGTTTCCAGTTTTGGTCACTGTGAGAGTTCGAGCATTGAGGCAATTCAAAGAACAGCTATTAGAATAATCCATCGTATCAGGGGAATGAGATAGTTGAGAAGATTGGAGAAACTCAGGTTTCCCAGCATTAGAAGGATTGAAGTGTGATCTTAAAGAGCTAGTAAACAGTTTGAAAAAGTTAGAACCAGAAAATAACTTCAAAACAAAACTGCAGGAGTTGGTCAAAAAACAAGGCCAAACGCTTGACGGGCCAATTTAGGAATCAAATATTAGGAAACTCTGCTTCACTCAGGGTGAAATTTTCTGGCCATTCCTGCTGGCAGGATCATCCAGTCCTATCTCTTCCCCCCCCACCCCCCCGCCCCCAACCCCCCTCCCCCACCCCCCCACCCCCACCCCCACCCCACTCCTCCACCCCCTGCCACAGTTTCCCCAGCGGTAGAGGGTGCGAACAACGTTTTAGGAAAATCAGTGTTAAATTGGTGATATACTTTTGGTCACACCAAATCAATATGACAATGTCGATTGTTGCAGTAATGTTAAGACAAAAACCAAAATCTGGAAATTAAAATTCTGTACCAGCAAGTGCAGTCACTCCTTGGGACTGTTGGGATCGCTCAAACCACATTGATGCAGTCAATGACAACAAAGTTCTAAAACTAATATTTACTCAAGCTTTTCGAGGATAGAAGTATTATAACTCAAGAATATTTCCAACACATGCTGTTGAATAGACATTGAGGTCGTTAAAACTGATAAACAGAATAAGGAAGAACTTGAGTGTACTTAGTGTGATTGACAATGTTGGGATGTCTGGCATCACACAACCATTTCTTCACAGTTTAATATGTGGAAAGGAACCAGCTGTGATGTCTACAGGGTGAACAGTGCCATTTTAAACATCTCCATAATTCTGAAGAAGAATCATATTGGAATTAAAATGTCAACTCTCTCCACAGTCCTGCTGAACTTTTCCAGCATTCTTTGGCCAGAATTCTCCAACTATTCACTCCCCGCCATCGCTGCCAATGAGGACAGAGAATTTGGTGCTCAGCCAAATCTCCATTCGCTGCATCAGGATGGGAGAATTCCACTGGCGCGAACAACCAGAGAATCCCGCACCACATTTTTATTTCATGTTAAATGTCTAATCCGAAAGACAGTGCTTGCTCTGTCACAGGTTGCTGTCTGTGGAGTATCAGCCAAGAAGAGGATTAGCACTGAATGGAAGTCTCAGTCAGGAAGAAGTGTTCATGTTTCTTCAATGGGGATTCAACCCATGATCCTCTCTCGCTCAAGGTCAAGGTGGTTAACACTGAGCCAAGGCCAACACAAGAACAGAAACATAGGGTGGGATCCAATTGCTGGGGTCATCCAGTGATGCAAAAAGTCAATGAACTTTTCACTGGCCTCTCGGATCCTCCACTGCAGGTCCTGTCACGGTGGGGCTGGAAGTCCCAGTCAGAGACAAAAAGTTAGAAAAGTCAGTAAATCTGTCATATGGGGAAACTCAATCACAATAGAAGGACTGAAGGTAGAAATTTCTCTCAGGCAATTGAAAAAAGGTCAACGCATGAAAAAGTCGAACATGATTGGTTAAAAAAAAGCCACTCAAACAGCCCCTTGTTAAAAATGTAGGCTTGGTGCGCAGCGTCAGTAGTAATCCCACCTCAGCACTCACACTTCAGGAGAAACAGTCCTGAATGGACAGATATTGGGATGGGAGCAAGGGTAATGGGGCTAGTATATGTTGAAGTCAGACCCATTGCCCCCAGAAACAGATTAGCATTGATTAGCTTGATTAGCATTCTAATCATTATTCTGTAAATTGAGTTTGTGTCTCTGTATGCCCTGTTTGTGAGCACATCTCCCACTCCACCTGACGAAAGGGCAGCGCTCCGAAAGCGAGTGGCATTTGCTACCAAATAAACCTGTTGGACTTTAACCTGGTGTTGTTAGACTTCTTACTGTGTTTACCCCAGAAACAGTGCAGAGACAGCCATAGGGCCCCTGAGTGCTAAGGCGGACTGGTGAAAAGGCCCACCACAGTGCTGTGGGACTTCATCCCAGTTATATTATAAGTAGTTAGACCCTCTCGCCCTCACCCTTCATACCCCCACACATCCCCTCACACCCCCATGCTGCACTAATGTCATATAATGGCCTCACCCAGCTCATTATGGCTCTTCATAGCCCTATGCCAACTTATACCCCACCACACATCCCCCCGCCCCATGGCCCCTCATACACTCCAAGACAACCTATGTCCCTCTACCCACCCTCCATGGCCCCTGATCACCCCATATGCAAACAGTGCCAAATCATGCCAGCCCATGGCCTCCAATATCTTTTTCTCTTACATCTCCATTCCAACTCACCCAGTATCTACCGTGGGCAAACCTCAGGAGCCATGCTGACATGAAGTAAAATAAAGTTCGAAGTACCTCTTAGAGATGTTACTATATATTAAAGAAAACACTCTAATTGATAAAAAAGTCTATTTAATATGTTTAGATACCTTCAGGCATTTAATCCCTTATATAAACAAACATTTGTAACCCTATAGCCCTACATCAAAGACAGCTAATCCCTTAACCTCATGGAGTTGTCAATCAACTGTGAACTTGCAGATCCCTGCTGTAACAATAATAGGTTGTGGGATCAATCAAGCAGTAATAATGCTTTAATGATGACCCTCAGGATTATGTCAACAAACAGCTATTGAAATTGCAAGCGTGATTTTTTTTCCAACTCAGAGACAGAGGACGCATTGTATTTTTCAAAATTTTAAGATCAGGGATTTAAATGGCTTGAAAGTTTCACAGTTCCACACACCTCATTCACCTTTTATGCACATATGTTAATACACAGGGCCCTGTTCTTTGCAGACAGAGAGAAAGTGTACCCACACTGCGCCTGTTTCAGCTAAACAAAGTAAGTAATAACCATTCACTGGTTCATTCCTCAGGGCACTTCCATGACCAGAGTCAAAGCTGCCTAGTTTAAAAATTTCAAACAAGAGTGGGCAGTTAACTGTTAATTACCATTTACTGGTGCATTCTCCATGCAACATCTCTATCAATCAGAGTCCATTTGCCAATCAATCAGCACTCAGGGGAAGCAATGGCTTTGTGGTATTATTGCTAAACTATAAATCCAAGAACTCAGCTTGGATCCCGGGTTTGAATCCTGCCATGGCAGATGGTGGAATTTGAAATCAATTAAACAAAATATCTGGGATTAAGAAACTATTGATGACATGAAACCTTTGTTGATTGTCGGAAAAACCCATTTGGTTCACTGATATCCGTTAGGGAAGGACCTTATCTGGTCTGGCCTACATGTGCCTCCAGTGCCACAGCAATGCGGTTGATTCTCAATTGCCCTCCAAGGACAACTAGTGATGGGCAATAAATGTTGGCTAGCCAGTGATGCCCATGTCCATGAATGGCAAAAAAAAACCTCTCTTCTCACACAGACATTCTTGCAATTGTCCTGATGAGTGCAAAACAAAAGATTTTGACAAAATGTCTTTTTTCAGCAATACTCAAGTTATTTCTTGGTTGGCTCAAAAGGTTGCGGCAAGTTTGAGTTCCTCCAAATGAATGAGTCATGACAGCTTCCGGGGAATCATGCACAGACATGGAGGAATACCTTATTGTGGCTGCACACAGACAACATACTGATGGGATGGAGTAACTGTCTCTGCATGTGTTCCTAGATAGCCCTTTGATGATGATATGTGTGTAATCTATCACACTTTGTAATTGCAGAAAACTGGTTAAGGAAACAGGTCCTGTGGCTCGCTGAGTCTGAGACTCCACATCTCTAGGAACATTACTGAGTGCTCCAACCCGAGCAAAGAGATCATCAGTAACTGAGGTGATGCACTGGTGGGTGACTGCTTGTGAAATGCTATACAGGTCTGCAGCAAATCTCTCGAGGTGGCTTACTGTATTAGCAGTTGAGAGAGATGATGACTTTCACTGCAACTAGTAGAGTCTGGGCACCAATTGTTTGAGGCACGAGATCTAACTCCAACATAGCACAGATATTTTAAACTATATCTCCAGACATTCAAACCTTTTGGCTGCATTGCCTTTCGGTCACGTGTAGGAAACCAAACCTGTAGTGGTCCCAGCACTCAGGCTAGTATTTCACCATCTTCCTTCCCGCTGCTGTCACTGGGGACTCCACCAGCTCATGCCTAGATATCCTGGCTACAGCCGCATGCTGCTGCTGCCTCCAGCTCTCCTTTTTTTCCATAATGTGAAGGTGTTGCATCCATTTCTCTAACTTTCCTTCCCTCCTGGACAACACATTCCTCATCAAGCAATACTAGCAGTCTGTCCTGTTACCCAGGCAAGAAAAGATGAAGAGACCCTCCCACCCACCACAAGGATTCGTTTTTCTTTCCAGGGACCCCACCCCTGCTCTCTTGAGGTCAGACACCAGCAATCTCAAAGGCAAGTACAGCTCTGAAGCTGCTACCTGACCCAGCTCTATTTAAGGCTTACAAACCTTTCAATCAGGCCTTCATAGATGCTCACTTCTCCAACACAAAGTTGACGAATACACAATGCAAGTTGAGGGTATTTTTTGCAGTGAAAACACATAGAACATAGAATCTGCCTCTTCTCCCCTCTACATTCTAATGACGCGTCCAATTCTCAAATAGTGCCTGTGTTCTTCACACCCCACCCTCTTTCAACAACTTTAAAAGTTATAAAGGAGGTTTCCAAATCCAGTTCCCACCCAGGCTCTGTGGAATATTATTTAAAATAATTAAAATTGTTTATTTGTAATTAAATAGTGTGATCAATTTACCCTCATTACATGTAACATTATCCCTGCCTCCTGAAATGGAAAGAACCGGTTAAGAGTTGCTTGATTCGCGCACCTATATATTGCATAAATTATTTGAATCCTGACTAAAAATACAGTTTCCTGAAATAATGGAAACTATAATAACTAATTAAACTTTATTATTAAACAGATTCTTTGAATAGTCAGAATTGGGACTGATATATGATTGGCATAGCCAAACAATTACTGTGATTTTTTTTCAAGGGTTCCACTGCAGCCCAGCGATGCTATCCTGAGAAACAGATACATGTACAATTTACCAGATCCTTAATTCACCGGACTGAGAAGTCCCAGTCAATCCCTTAAAAGTTTGAAGATGCCAAAGGGTCTGAATTGAGGGAAAGTTGAGAATACACAGTTCCCAGATGCAGAGGGATCTGGTGGAATAGAGGTCAATAAGATGAGGTTCACCAGCCTCCATAAAAGTTTGAATAGCCCCTGCTATCCACCACCTTCCTGCATTTGTAAATATGTACCATTTTTCCAACAGTAAGGGTCAGGCTGACTCCAGGAAGGGATCCATGTACAGCCCCATGCAGATGGTGAGTTGCCCACCCCATGACCCTCAAAAAAATCTGTTGTCATCAACACTGAAGAACACTGGTGGGCACAATGCTATCAAAGACTCATAAATAGTTGTCATCAATTTTTGGAGCCATGCACTTGGAAAAGAAAGCTATCATTTTGAATGAAACTTACAACATGGCGCAGTCAATCTTCTGAGAGAAATTTTGAGTTTTACATTTTCACATCTATGTCTACACTTACTGCCGTGTTTACTGCCAAAATAGTAAAATGCAACAAGCATCTCAGACCTCCAAGTTTCACAGTCAATAAACATTCACCCATCAACTTCCATTCTCAGTAAAACAGTGTACTGGTACAGACCTGGAGTGAGATCCAAGCAGGTTTTCTCATCACAGCCTTGAAGGGAATCCAAGGTGCGTGTCACCTGACTACCAAAATCCTCCCCGCCGTTCATGCACTCTCTCTGAAGCTGCTGACGAAGATCGTCAATGTCGTACTCATACCCATCGAGTATCGGAGTCTCCCGGATGCTGATGGAGCCACTGGAGTTGTGACCTTGCAGTCGCGAGTTCCGCAGGCTCTCTCGAGTCTGACCTGCCATCAGGACTGAGGGGATGTAGTGGATTTCATTTGCTGCCTCTGCGCTGGCACTTTTCTGAGGCTGTGGGACGCGACGACGCTTGCACCATCGTCGCCTGGTGTAGAGAACCATGACGAGGAATAATATCGCCAACAACAAGGCAATCATTCCTGCCTAGAAAGGAAATTGAGAAAATGAAATCCATTTCTATACAACAATACGTTTGAGTTAGGAAGAAAACAAATATTAAAAATTGTTTGTCATATACAAATCTCTTCGAATGTTATAATTATAATTAACATGATGTCACAACCTCAACAGGGAGCTAAGTATTTATCTAGCCTCTATTGAAATCAATGTCGACAGAACAATAACGGAAAGGTTAAAAGGCAATAAGATTGTATTCAAGTGATATTTGAAGACATTTGTCGTTCGAGCTCTCTTCATTGCAACGTTTCTCATCTCTCTCTATAGATGGGCAGCACGGTGGCACAATGGTTAGCACTGCTGCCTCACAGTGCCAGGGCTCCGAGTTCAATTTCGGCCTTGGATCACTGTCTGTGTGGAGTTTGCAGGTTTTCCCTGTGTCTGCGTGGGTTTCCTCCAGGTGCTCCGGTTTCCTCCCACACTCCAAAAATTTGTGGGTTAGCTAGATTGGCCACATTAAAATTGCCCCTTAGTGTCAGGGGGACTAGCGGGTTAAACGTGGAGTTACAGTGCTAGGACCTGCGTGGGATTGTTGTCGGCGCATGCTTGATGGGCCGAATGGCCTCCTTCTGCACAGTAGGGATTCTATGATTCTATATTATCAATACTCTTATGGTCGCTGTTTATTTGAAGATTCTTCGCTTGTTTCTTAAAGGAACAAATATGATAGGCCAGATTCTCTGACCTCGCCCGCAGCTGGGATTCTCCGGTCCCGTTGCAGTGAATGGGGATGTGGCTGGGCACTAAATGCTCCGTTTTCGTTGGCGGCGACAGTGGGACATGAACAACCAGAGAAATTGGCTGACATCCATACACTCATTCTGTTGAAAAGAAGACTCGGACAATTTCCTTCTGTGGTCACAGTCTCTCAGGGCGTGACACCTGTAACATGTCTCAGTTCCCTCCTTATATCCTTCTTCCCACATTTTGAGGTTGTTAAAGCTCCAGCTTGGTGGCATCCGAATCATACTGTGTTTGCCTATCTTCTCTCAAACATTTGACAAACATTATGCCCAATGGGCATGAACTTTCTGCTTTTTTCCTGATTAAAAAGACTCAGGCCTGTAAGATTGACTGAATTCTTATTTTAATCACACCGTTCGGGATGGCAAGAAAATATATTTTCTCGTAGGAGGGATCAATGACTAGAACAATCCAGCTTTCAGAAACTTTCGACAGTTCGGGCAAATATGTTGTCGAGAGAAGTTTGAGAGTCATAGGGCGGAATTCTCCCAAACAATTCTAATGTGTTATAACGGCGAGAATTAAAGGAGTGATCCATGTCAGTCGTTCAGGCACGCGCCACACTGCCATTCTCACTTTTTTAGCACCGATACTGGTAGGGAGGGGTGGAGGGTGGAGTGGTGAACCCGGCTTCTGAGGCACCGTTTCACAAGGGCGCCCCAATCTCACAGTGCACTGGGAGACCCCCTCCCTTACCCCACAACTCCACAGATATTGGGACTCACCCCTTCATTGGTGGCGGCATGTTCCCCCACCCCCTCCCCAACATGGTTCGCCAGCATCTGATGGATCCACCCGCCCGACCCCCAGCAGGCACCCCATTAGGACACCTTACATGCCCCCCCCCGCCTCCCCCCTCATCAGGACCCCTGACATGCTTCCACCATTTCCCCCATCAGGACCCCCGACATGATCAACCCTGCATGACCCCCCCCCCCCATTGTAGACCCCTCCATCATAGCGCCCCCCCACTCTCTTGGCACTGCTCCTGGCACAAGGGTGGTGCCCAACTGGCACCATGGGGGCACCTGGTAGCCACAGCCACTGTGCCATTCGGGCCCTGACAGGTGGGCACTGCCCAATGTGCATTGCCCAGCTATGCCCTCAACCCCCTAGGGATTTTAATGGCCTCCCCACCCCTTCCGAAGTGAACATCTCTGCTTGTGGAAACCAGTAGTGATCCTTGCTGTTCTCGCCCCGTGCCCGAAGGCTGGTGAATTCCATGCACAGATATTCGAATGTGCTATGTGTATTTAAATACTACTTTAAATATGCTAATCGCTCTCATGCCCTTTCTGGGTGCGATCAGGTTCATGCCATTAGAAAGGGGCCAGGAGAATTGAAAACTGTTTAGCGCCGGGCGTGAAACAGAATTTTAGGCTCGCGAACTATTTTCTGGAACAAGTGTGATCTACTAACAGTGTGGCGAGGTTGAAGAATCACCCCCATAGAGTTTTACAGCACAGAAAGAGGGCCTTCAGCCCATTTTGTCTGCGCCAACCTTCAAGAACCTATCTATTCTAATCCCATGTTCCAGCACTTGGTCCATGGCCTTGTGTGCTATGCATTTCAAGTGCTTATCTAAATGCTTCTGAAATGTTGAGGGTTCCTGCCTCAACCACCCTTTCAGGCAGTGAGTTCCAGATTCCCACCACCCTCTGGGTGAAAAATGCTAAATCTCTATCCCTTACCTTAAATCAATGCCCCTTGGTTATTGACCCCTCTACTAAGGGAGAAGGTTTCTACCTATCCACCCTATACAAGTGTCTCATAATTTTGTGCATCTTGATCAGGTCCCCCTCAGCCTTTTTGGCTCCAAGGAAAACAACCCCAGCTTTACCAGCCTCTCTTTGTAGTTGAAACGCTACAGCTCAGACAACATCCTGCTGAATCTCTTCTGTACCCGCTCTAGTACACTCACATCCTTTTAAGATAAAGCCCAGACCACGTGATGTAAGGTTTAAAAGGCATCATTTTTACATTCCCTTGGTCAGACAACAGTAATCAGCTTGAAGCTGGTAGAACCAAAAAGGAAACCAAAGCTCACAAATCTGGCAGCAATTAACTGACCAATACAGTCAGTAAATGGATTTGCAACAAACAGAAGTAAAACGAAAATGTCACTTGATTGACGCAAACAAAATTAAATCTTATTAAGGACTCAGTGGAAGTACAATCCTTGGAGAGCTATGGAAAATAGTGGAGGGTAACTCCAATTCAGTCTGGGATGAATTGGCTTGTGGTGTGTTGCTGGAATGTTTGCACGGTGGCACAGTGGGTAGCACAGCTGCCTCACAGCACCAAGGACCTGGGTTCAATTCTGGCCTCAGGCGACTGTCGGTGTGGAGTCTGCACGTTCTCCCCATGTCTGCATGGGTCTTCTCTGGGTGCTCCGGTTTTCTCCCACAGTCCAAAGATATGTAGGTTAAGTTGATTGGCCATGCTAAATTGCCCCTTAGTGTCAGGGGGACTAGCAAGTTAAATACTTGGGGTTGGGGGAATAGGGCCTGGATGGGAATGTTGCTGGTGCAGGCTCAATGGGTCAAATGGCCTCCTTCTGCACTGTAGGGATTCTATGACTTGGTAGAAATTAGATGCAAACTGAAAGCATGAAACTTGTAACAGCTATTATCCGCTGAGCTGGTAACAGGTAAACCAACAGAAAAGCAATGGGAGGTATTACGGATTTAGTACAATACAAAACCTCAAGAGCAAAAGTGTACTGTCAAACAATCATGATGTCAACTTATGACAAGCTACGATCTAAAGCCAAAGAAAGCAGCTTACACAAATCCCAAGCAAAGTGATAATCCAATTTATAGGCAAAAATACAGAAAAGGTCACTAAGAAGCTGTGAAAGGAATACAAAAAGCTTGCAGGCAATATAAAGACTAATCGTAAAAGTTTCATAAATATACTGAAGAATGGTGAAGGAAGATATGCAGCCATTAAAGATAGCTGAGGTTGATAATGCAATAGACAACAACATAATGGCAGATTTATTCAACAAGTACTTTCTAACCTTTTTCATCACAGACGGAGAGGATAAGATATAAGTTGCAGCAGAGAAACCATGTTAGCGATTTTCCTGCACTAGCTGTTGCAACACAAGGTTGTCAGTCTGACGGTAAGAACCTCTGTTGAGACTCAGGGTTGAACGTTCTTTTAAAGATTCAAGTTTTAATAGAAACAGGCTAATAAAAGTACTGGTATACTATTTTTCCTACGTCATCTTTTCAGTTAAAATGCAAAACCATGCTGAGAGGCTTTGATCAGCTACATAACTGAAAGATTTTTTGACAAATGTGAGGAAATTTCTGGATTCAATTTCGGTAATAAAAAGAAATAGTAGAGAAAGTAAATGAATCTCCAGGGCCTGATGGTTTCTACCCCATGGCATTGGTAGGATTCTCCCCAAAAAATTCTAAGTGTCAAATTTGTGTAAAAACTGGAGTAAATCTGGCTGGATTTTTCAGCGGGATTCTCCAAATGAATCTCCCACACTCTGTGCACTGCAGAGTGCACTAGCGTGAAGCTCATTAAAAAGCTATGTTCCCACTGGAGAGACCGGCAGCATAGCACTGAGTGAACCACTGCGCATGCGCCGATCTGTCGGAGCAGAGATTGGCGCATGCACAGTAGCCCTGCACTGCCGGCCTGCCCCACATCGCTGACCATGCTACCCCCTCACCACCCGATCGCTGGCCTCCCTGACATGTTTGGACACAGCCCTGACCCCACCGTCCCCCCCCCCCCCCCCCACCTCCAACCCCCCAGCCCGCCTCGATCTCCATAGTCCCCCCACCCCCGGGCCTGGCAGTCACAATCTCCCGATCTCCCACCGCCACCCCACTCCGCCTCTCCCTCCCCACTCACCCCCCCACCACCCCCCCGCCTCTCCCTCTCCCCCCCCCACCCCACCACCACCACCCCCGATGTCCAGTCCTGCTTGCTGACAGAGGGACCCCTCACCCCCACCGATCTGCCCCCACAGAGGCCCCACCCCCAGTAGACCCTGCCTGATGCCAGATGGGAAGACTTCAATCCCAGGCTCGCTAATGGGATGCTAATGACTATCAGCATCATTTATACAGCTCCGGGCCAATTTCTGGCACGGGCCTGGCGGCGCATGAAACACGCGGAGGCCATGGCGCCCAGCGGGAAGCCCGCTACACAGCCTTCGCTTGAGTCTCCCGGCCCCCTGTGCTGGGCCGGGAGAATCGCCTCCAATAAGTGAGGAAATTTCATACACATCATAAATAAACCTTCAACGTTCTCTTGATTCAGGGACTGGGCAAATAGATTGGAAATATGTTAATAAATTTTTATTATTTAAGCAGGATTGGAGACAGAAAGCACTGAAGTACAGGTCTGTCAATTTAATGCCATTTGTCAGGATGCTATTGGAATTTGTAACAGAGGATAGAGTGTTTGAACACTTGGACAATTCTGAGCTGACCACAGACCCCAGCATGGCTGGTTAAGGATAAATCTGAGTAGTATAGCTGAATTTTCCCCGAGGATGCTAATAATAAGAAAGCAAGAACTGTGGATGTTATCGCTAGGAATTCTAGAACCTATCGAATAAAGTTTCATGCAAGTGATTATTGGTGTGTGTAAGCAATTGGAGTTAATCTCTTAGGGCTTTGTTCTAGGGCCTTAGCTTTTCATCAGATTTATTAATAATATGGGGAAGGAAGGAGGGGGAAATTGGTATATTTAAATCTTCAGATCATTTTTTAATCAAGTCTACGACAAGACGTTATGGAATCATAGAATCAAACAGCACATTTGGCCCATCGAGTCCTTCCAACACATTAGAAACACCTGAACTCCCACCTAATCCTATCTGCCAGCACTTGGCCCATAGCCCTGAATGTAATGATGTGCCAAGTGCTCATCCAGATATTTTTTAAAGGATGTGAGGCAACCTGCCTCTACCACTCTCCCAGGCAGCACATTCCAGACTGTCACAATCCTCTGGGTAAAAAAAAGTTTTTCCTCACATCCCCCCTAAACCTCCTGCCCCTCTCCTTGAACCTTTGTCCCCTTGTGACTGCCCCTTAAACTAAGGGGAATAGCTACTCCTTATCCAGTCTGTCCATGTCCCTCATAATCTTGTACACCTCGATCAGGTCGCCTCTCAATCTTCCCTACTCCAACGAAAACAACCCAACCCATAACTCTTCATAACTTACATATTCCATCCCAGGCAGCATCCTGATGAATCTCCTCTGCACCCCTTCCAGTGCAATCACATCCTCCTGATAATGTGGCGACCAGAACTGCACACAGTATTCTAGATGTGGCCTCACCAAAATATAACTCCAACATGACTTCCCTGCTTTTGTATTCTATGCCTTGATTGATAAAGGCAAGTGTCCCATATACATTTTTCAAAACCTTACTAACATGCCTGTCCGTTTTCAGATATCTGTGGACAAACACGCCAAGGTCCCTTTGTTCCACAGAACTTCCTTGTGTCCTGCCATTTATTGAATATTTTCTTGTCAAATTATTCCTTTCAAAGTTTATCGCCTCACACTTTTCAGGGTTAAATTCCATCTGCCACTTATCTGCCCATTTGACCATTCCGCCTATATCTTCTTGTAGCCCAAGACACTCCACCTCATTGTTAACCACCCATCCAATCCCTGTGTCATCCACCAATTTACTAATCCATAGTCATCAAAGTCATTTATATAAATGACGAATAAGAGGGGTCCCAACACAAGTCCCTGTGGTACATCACTGGACACTGGTTTCCAGTCACTAAAGCAGCCTTCTTCCATCTTTACGTTAGTAAACAAAATTAGAACCCATGGGATTGGGGTGATATGGTTGAGAACAGGTTAATGGGCAGAAAACAGACAGCAGGAATAAATGGGTAATTTTCAGGTTGGCATGCTTCGACTAGTGGGGGTGAGTGGTTGGGGCCCCAATACCTAGTCTATCCCTCCATCCTAAAAATTAATTTAGTGAACATTTGTTGCACACTGTCTATGGCAAATATATATTTCCTTAGGTAAGCAGACCAAAACTGCTCACAACACTCCAGATGTGCTCTCACCAAGGCTTCATATAATTGCAGTAAGACATTGTTACTTCTCTTGTAACCCTCTCAAATCCTCTTGTAATAAAGGCCAACAATACCATTTGCTTTCTTATGCACTACATCAATGGTTTGGAAATCGAGATCACGTAATATTTTCAAGTTTGCAGATGGCCCAATTGTAAGTGGAAGTGTGAGTTGTGAGGAGGATGCAAAAACACTTCAAGGGGATTTTGAGTGGCGAAGTGAATGGGTAAAAGCTTGGCAGATGGAATACAAGGTGGTGAAATGTGAGGATGTCCACCTTGGTAGGAAAAACAGAAATATAGAGTATTTTTTAAATTGTGAGAGGCTGGCAAGTGTTGAATTTCAAAGGGACTTTTTATGAGTCACTGAAAATTAACGTGTAGATACAGCAATATAGGAACATACAAGTAGGCAAATTCAGCCCTTCGTGACTGCTCCATCATGGCTGATCTCTCCGTGGTTTCAAATCCACCTCTCCACCTGTTTCCCATATGCCCTTATCCCTTTTTTAATTAGAAATATACCTATCTCCTTCTGGAAACATTCAACGAATCAGTTCCACAAATTCACCACCTTCTGCAAGAATAGTTCCTCCTCATCTCAGTTTTAAATCTACTGCCTTTCAACCGATACCTGTGATCTCTTGTTCGAGATTGCCCCATAAGAGGAAACATTTGGAGTGGAATTTTATGAGAATAATTCTAAGTGTTCAGCTATCATGAAAATGGGAGAGTTCCTGCGCTGTTTTTTGGGCGGGTTTTCGCACCCAATCTTAGATACTTAGACATTGAAGAAATGACCTAGACCATTTCTAGCTGCTGCAGGCAATGGGCGAGGCTTAATTCACAAGTCAGTCTGCAGAGGAAGCTATTGCGCATGGGCAAACCTCTGATTCTGCACATACGCTAATTCAGCAGCAGAGGTCTGATAGACAGAGAGAGAGCTGTTAGGCCTCTGCTGCTGCAGGGAGCCTCACGAACTCATCTCCCCCACTAAATCATGTGTCTGTGGCTGATCGTAAGCCCCACAATGCACGGACATCTGGTTCCCGCCGCCCAGACCGATCGTGCCCCCTCCGCCCCAATCCGATCGCATCTGCAGAGTGCACAGCGGCCCCTCCTCCCTACTCCGCAATCCGATCGTGAGGCAGAGTGGCAGCAAGCACCCTTCCCTTCTACCCCTTGTTCGGATTACAATGCAGAGTGGCAGCAGCCCCCCCACCCCCCCCTCACTCACTGATCCAATCGCATCTGCAGAGTGGCAGCGCAATCCCTTCCCTCCCCGATTGGGCCATCCCTTCAATCACCTCCCCTTCAATCCCCGCTCTGGCCCCTCTCACCACAGGCCCCAACCCTGCCCCCATAGGACTCATCCCTGGCCCGCCAACTGGCACCTCCTCCCATAGGCACCACCCCTGGTGGGCAGTGCCAGGGTGCCCGGTGGGCATTGCAAAGGTGCTAGGCTGGCAGTGTCAAGGTGCCAGAGTAGCACTACCAGACTTGCACTGCTCAAGGGGCACCTCCCTTGCCCTCGGTCTTCCCAGGGGACCTCAATGTTCTCCTGTTCCACTGGCAAGGCCAACATGAATGTTCCCCATTCATGGGGAGCAGCTGTTTTCCTTGCCAGAGAGAACGTCTCCCGGTGAGGCCATAAACGCAAGTGAGCCCGGCTGATCCAGCGCCGGGCTCACTACCACATAGAAATCAACATTTAAGCAAATTCAAATAAATTATTCAGCCTCTCACCCATTTCCAGCGAGAAGCTGACCTTGCCGGAAATCTGGCTCTCATAAAATCGCGAGAGCGTGATATTGATTTCTTGGTTCTGGCGCGATTTTACAGACTCGCCCCACCCATCGATAGGCGGAGTAAGCCAGTAAAATTCCGTCCTTGTTCTACCTTTCCTTGATCAATCCCTTTTAAGATTTTATATTCCCCAATCAGATCCACTCTCATCCTTTAAAACTCCAGCGAGTATAAGCCCAAACTTATTTAATCTCTCCTCACACACCAACCCTTTCATCCCCGGAATCAATCGGGTGAACCTCCTCTGAACTGCCTCCACCACATTCTTCCTCAAAAAAGGAGACCAAAACTGGACACAATGCTCTAGATGCGATCTCACCAACACCCTATACAATTGCAACAACACCTCTCTACTTTTATACTCCAGTCCCTTTGCAATAGACGCCAACATCCTATTTGCCTTTTTTTTATTACATGCTGCACCTGCATATCGACTTTCTGCAATTCATGAATATAGATACCCAGATCCCTCTGCCCAGACACATTTTGAATCTATTTTCCATTTAAGTAATAATTTGCCTTTCTTGCCTTTTTTTTTTGCCAAAATGGACAACCTCACACTTATCCACATTAAAGTCCATCTGCCAAATTTTGGCCCATTCTCCTAGCCTATCTATATCTATCGGTAAAATCTTTATATCCTCTTCATTTTCCCACCTATTTTAGTAGCAAGCAATTAATAAGGCAAATGGTATGTTGGCCTTTATTACAAGAGGATTTGAGAGGATTACAAGAGGAGTAAAGATGTCTTATTGCAATTATATCGAGCCTTGGTGAGAGCACAGCTGGAGTATTGTGAGCAGTTTTGGTCTCCTTACCAAAGGAAATATATACTTGCCATAGAGGCAGTGCAACAAAGGTTCATTAAATTAATTCTTGGGATGGAAGAATTCTCCTATGAACAAAAATTAAATAGACTCGGCATTTATTCTCTGCAGTTTAGAAGAATGAGAAGTAATCTCACTCAAACATACACAATTCTTACAGTACCTGAGAGAGTAGCTACAGAGAGGATGTTTCCCTTGGCTGGCAAGGGGTGGGGTTGGGAGGTAGGGGGATGGTCTAGAACCAAGGAACACAATCTCAGAATGAAGAGCTGGCCATTTACAACTGAGATGAGAAGGAATTTATTTGTTCAAAGGATAGTATATCTTTAGAATTCTCTGCCCCAGTGGGCTATGCAAGCTCAGTTGTTGAATTTGTTCAAGGCTGGGATCGATAGATTTCTACATATTAAAAACATCTTAGGATACAGCGACAGAACAGGAAAACAGTGTTGAAGTAGAGGGTCATCCATGATCTCACTGAATAATGGAGTAGACTTGACGGGCTGAATGGCCTACTGCTGCTCCTATTATATCCTTATAAAATGTTTATAAAATGTTCAACATCTGAATATCCAGATGACACTAGTAAGATGGGTGGCGGGGGGATGGGGGGGGGGGGGGGGGGGCAGGGGGGGAGGGTGGCAGGGAGGGGGAGTTCTTACAAGGAACATAAACATAAATAAAATAGGGCAGTCAAGCATAGCAACAAATAAAGTAAGTGAGGATACTGATGGCTAGGGATAAATAAAGTTACAGAATGGGAGTCTAAAAAGATGCTCAAACATAGAGTGAGAGGCAATCCTATTAATAATGAGATAAAATGTATACACAGCAATGCACACTGAATCAGTAATAAAACAGGAGCTTGAGGCAATCATTCATTGGATGGAACCAGATTTCTGAGATAGGGCGACAGAAAATCAGGAATTATACATTGCCAGGCATAACATATTCAAGTAAGATGGAGATGGAAAAACGTGGGAGGTGGAATACTTACACTTATTAGGAATAACATGCTGGTCGTAGAAAAGATGGGATGCAGCTTTCAACAAAACAAAAATAGAATCCATATATAGTTAGAGATAAAAGATAATAAAGATCAATTACATCAACAGATGTGGCTTGCAGGCCATGTAGTAGTGGAAAGGAGATGAAGAAAGCGATATACAGAAAAAATAGGGAATTGAGAGAGAAAAATAATCGGGTGGGATTTTGACTAAACTGATGTTAACAGGATAGAAGAGGTAGGTGAAGAGGATAAGGAATCCTACATTTGTACAAGATTCTTTTCCAACTCAATGGGTGAGATTCTACGGCCTCCCAGCCGTGTTTTCTCCACCAACAGGATGTGGGAATTTCCATTGACGTCAACCCATGCCGGCGGGAAGCCAACAAATGGGAGTGCGCTGCCGGCAGGATCAGAGAATCCCACCGGCGTGAATGGCTGGAGAATTCCAGCCATTATGTATAAAGTTCAACGAGGGAAGATCTGCTTTTGGATCAGATACTGTGGAAAAAAACCACAGCACATAAGAGAAGTAAAAGTAAAAATAGGGGAACATCTCAGCAATCATAGTCATGATATAACACTCCATAAGATGATGGTATAGAAGGACATAAGTATGATGTAAACCAAGTTATTGGTTGGACAAATAAAACTGCTGTTGAAGTGCTGAGATTAGAACTTGAGAAAATAAAATGGCTAAAATATTGGCAATCTGTCTAACACACACAGTAATGTGGTACATGAATTTCAGTGCCAGTGCGATGCCAGATATGTAGACCGTATGTCTTAATGACTGGTGGATAATATCAAACAGCATGTCCCTTCAGCTGTTCACAATAGGCAGAGTATTAATCGTCCTCAACCAGCCCATGCACGCAAAACCCAGAACATAATATCGAACTCTAGAGGTGACTCTGTGATTGGACAGCGCTTGCGCCACCCGCTTGGGGCGGCATGGTGGCACAATGGTTAGCACTGCTGCCTCACAGCACCAGGGACCCGGGTTCAATTCCAGCCTCGGGTCACTCTCTGTGTGGAGTTTCCATATTCTCTCCGCATCGGCTTGGGTTTCCTCCAGTTTCCTCCCACACTCCAAAGATGTGTGGGTCAGGTTGATTTGCCATGCTAAATTGCCCCTTAGTGTCAGGGGGATTAGCAGGGTAATATGTGGGGTTAAGGGGATAAGGCAGGGTGGGATTGTTGTTGGTGCAGGCTCGATGGGCTGAATGGGCTCCTTCTGCGCTGTAGGGACTCTATGAGTCTTGCTGAACAATCCTGAGTGTGCTAAGAATTGCACAAATAACAAATATAAGATTATCACTCGAGCTTGCAAATGTGGTTCATTTAATGCTTGCAAGATCTTCCACACTTTTAAATGCAAGGACCTGTCCTTTGCAGGCAATAGAAACATGTCCTAGCATTGTACCCTATTTGAACTAAACTAAAGCATCAGGGACAATAGTTTCCAGGTGCATTCTCCAAGGCAATGCATTGGCCAATCAGAATGGACTTGCCAGCCATCAACACCTTTTCCTAATGCAGTATAAATTGTCACTCGCTTTGAAATTTGACTTTCTTGCATCTGGCCTGATGAGTGCAAGATGAGAAGCTTCAACATCACATACCTTTTTTTCAGAAATGTTAAAGTTCTGTACAACCAAGTACAGAATTAATATTGGCAAACATTGATGTGGAACAACAATGGGAAACATTTAAACTGATGTTCAACAGACTGCAGGAAAAATATATTCCACTGAAAGGAAAGAACAAATTAAAAACTAGTGAAGCTCAATGGATGAATAAGAACATAAGGGAACGATTGAGCGTTTGGAAAGAGGTATGTATTAAGTAAATTGACAGCAGAGGAATGCATGATAAGAATGAATATGAAGAAATTAGGAGAGAAATTTAAAAAAAACAATTAGGAAGGCAAAGGGGATCTATGAAATTAAATTATCAAGGAACATTAAAAAAAGTAAAATATTTGACAGATGCGTCAATATAAAAGGAAAGCTATGATGGGAATAAGATCATTAAGGGATAAGAATAATACCACAGATAATAACAGAGAGATAGCAGAATAAAAGAATGAGAAACAGGAATAGGACAATTGGCCCCTTGAGTCTGCTCTGCCATTTGATAAGACTATGGCTCACCTTGTCATGGCCTCTACTTTCCTGTCTACCCTCTATATCCTTTGACTCCCTTGTCAGTCAAGATTCTATCTAACTTGGCCTTAAAAATATTCAATGGCACTACCTCCACTACTCTCTGGGAAAGAGAATTCCGCAGACTAACGACCTACTGAGAGAAATAAGTCCTCATCTCTGTCTCAGTTGAGAGACCCCTTATTTTTAAATGATTTCCCCTCATTCCAGTCTCTCCCACAAGGGGGAAAACAGCCTTTCAACATCCTCCGTGTCAAGTCCCCTCAGGATCTTACATGTTTCAATATGATCACCTTTCATTTTTCTAAACTCCAATGGACTTAAGCCCAATGTAACCAACCTTTCTTCACAACACAACCCCTTCATGCCAGGAATCAATTGAGTGAGCCTTCTCTGAACTATTTGTGATGCAATAATATCCTTTCTTAAATAAGGAGACCAAAACTGTACACAGTACTTCAAAATGTGGTCCCACCAATGCCTTGTACAACTGTAAAAAAACTTCTCTACTTTCATATTCCATTCTTCTTGCAGTAAATGACTATATTCCATTTGACAAAAAATTAAATTATTTTGCTTCAGTATTTTACAGGGAAGAAGAACAGATAGACATGACATTAAATTATCAGAAGAGCAATGAGATGATAGAGCAATTGAATTAAGCCATTCCACTGCACCTTTACCAGAGAGACACAGAATCATGAAGTTATAGGATGGATACAGACAAAAGAAGGCC
The DNA here is from genome assembly GCF_964213995.1 of Mustelus asterias. Taxonomy (NCBI): domain Eukaryota; kingdom Metazoa; phylum Chordata; class Chondrichthyes; order Carcharhiniformes; family Triakidae; genus Mustelus; species Mustelus asterias. The sequence goes on from NC_135808.1 coordinate 60,075,465, forward strand.
ATTCGTTAGATCTAATCCATGCAAGCTCGCTATAGAAACAATTTAGCTCGTCCCATTCACACGCCCTTTCCCCGTAGCCCGACATTTCTCCCTCATCAGGTGCTTATCCAAAGGCCTTTGAAAGTCACATACTCGATTTGGAACTTTGTCACCCCTTGGCTGTCACTGGGTCAAAATCCTGGAACTCTCTCCCTAACAGTGTTGTTGGTGTATCGACACTGCATAGATTGCAGCAGTTCAAGAGAACAACTCACCACCACCATCTCAAGGGCAATTATGGGTGGACCATAAATGCTGGCCTTGCAAGCAACAATCACATTCTATGGATTAAGAAATAGACTTTTGAGCATACTATTCTTGAATTGTGTTAATGGTGGGTTAATTATGGCCATTAAAGATCCTTGAGGTGAAGGATATTGTTTAATTAAGGATGTAGAGCACATATAAAAGCCTGCTGAAACCCTAGGTTGGCAGGCAGAAGCGGAGATATGGCATTCTGCATCCGTTGAATAAATCCACTCAAGAAAAAGATGTACATCGAGCTTCATTCTTCACCATTTGGTTCAGATCTGCATGGTGGTGCAGTGGTTAGCACTGCTACCTCACAGTGCCAGGGGTCTGGGTTTGTTTCTCGGCTTGGGTCACTGTCTGAGCGGAGTCTGCACATTCTCCCCGTATCTGCGTGGGTTTCCTCCGTGTGTTCCGGTTTCCTCCCACAGTCTGAAAGTGATGCTGGTTAGGTCCAATGGCCATGCTAAATTCTCCCTCAGTATACCCAAACCAGGCGCCGGAGTGTGGCAACTAGGGGATTTTCACAGGATATTCACAGTAACTTCATTGCAATGTTATGTAAGCCTACTTGTGACACTAATAAATAATTTAAAAAAATAAAAGTAGTCCTGTCCATCTGTTAGTTTTACATTTCCTCTCGATAATAAATGAAGGGACACCAAAATTATTAGAATGTGATTTCTTGCTCCACCACAGGTGGCCATATTTACTTAGTGCTTCAACAAATGTAGCTTAAAAAATCCGAGTTAAACTGGTGCAGTTTAAGGGCTTACCACAGATGTCCATGTTATTTACACGACAGTTAAGTACAGCTGTTTGACTGCAGCAGTCAGAAAAGGAAGGTCATGTGAGGATGCCTTTGAGTTATAGCCAATCCAAATTTGGCAAGCTTGTTAAGCTAGAAATGGGTCCTCCAAAATGTGTTCATGTGTGAGATTCCCCAATCCAGGCTTACCTGTGATGGAGGCTCTCCAGTGTCCATGTGTAACAGATTCCCCAATCCAGGCAGATCTGTGATGGAGACTCTCATAGTATCCAGGTGGATTAATCTCCAAGCGAGGCTTATCTGTGGTGGAGACTCTCACAGTGTTCATGTGTAGCAGAGTCCCCAAGCCAGGCTTAACTGTGATGGAGACTCTCACAGAATTCATGTGTGATGGAGTCCCCAGCTGGGGTAATCTGTGCTTGTCGTTGGAAACATTGGTGCAAAGCCGTGTTTTGTACCAGGCGCTCATTTTGATTGGTTTTAGCCTTTGTTCCTGAATCTATTTTAAATCCATATATTTTCCCCGGTAGTAACAGTGTTGACCACTCAACTTCCCCTCACAGTGTCCATTGGTGATAGAGTCTTCAAGCCAGGCTTACCTGTGATGGAGACTCTCACACTATTCATGTGTGATAGAGTACCCAGCTGGAGTTATCTGTGGTGGAGACTCTTACAGAATTGATGGGCAGTGTTCTATGATCCTGTTAGTGTGGGGAGCAGGGCTGTGAATTGCGGCAAGCTGCTCAGAACTCTTCTCGGCCTTTTGGCTAAGATCAAGTGTAGTATGGTCGGCAGCCCATGGTCGGCCGCACTTGGTCGGGGTCATTAGGTTACACTGAAGCTTCATATGTTTCATATGAAGCAATTTTTTAAAGCAGCATCTCGGCCTTTTGGCTAAGATGCAAATGAGCTCAAGTCTTGGAGGAGGAACCTCCCCCTTCTCCAATCAGCTTGGCTCATGTAGATCAGGCCCAGGACAGGGTGGTTTGGTCGCTCGCCCTGTCTTGTCAGCCTGGATTGGAAATGTCTCAACTTGTTGAGACTCTGAATTGGATTTGATTTGATTGAATTGGAAAAGTATAAAAATTCTTCATGCACGCCCGAGGTCTCAACGTCACCGCACGCTGCCCTCGAAGCGGCTGCGGGGCTGATGAGACGGTCGCACACCTCCTTGTGGAATGTGACTTTGCAAAGAAGGTCTGGAGTGAGATGCAGTGGTATTTGTCGCGGTTTGTCCCGGGCAGCTCGGTGACGCAGGACTCTGTGCTCTACGGGCTGTTTCTGGGGACGCACACCGAGACAAATATCAACTGCTGCTGGAGGGTCATCAACTCGGTGAAGGACGCGCTTTGGTCCGCCCGAAACTTGCTGATCTTCCAGCTGAAAGAATTGTCCTCGACCGAGTGTTGCAGACTGGCACATTCCAAGGTCCAGGACTACGTGATCAGGGACGCGCTCAAGCTTGGGGCAGCCGCCGCCAAGGCAAAATGGGGAAAGGCCACCGTGTGAAGCGTCTCAACCGAGGCAGACCGAGGGCCGGGTAACTGCAGAATACCCTCGGCCTGCGTAACTGTGTGCCAACCTGGAAAATAACGGCACACAGTAAACTCTGACGTATGTATATAGTTTTAAGAAATGAAATGTAACGAAATGTAATGTTTTGTAAATAAGCACTGTAAAAATGATTCTCTTTTGCACTGTTTATGACTTTTGGATCTGTAATTTTGCAATGTTTTATTGGAGAGTTTTTTTTTGTGAATAAAGTATATTTTTGAAAAAAAAAAGCTGCTCAGAACTCCATTAATTTTGGCGGGACCATAAAATTGCACCGGCATCAAGTTCCGCCCCACATGTGGAAGAATTCCAAAAAAATATTTCTTGAAGGAGCGCCATGAAACATGTAAACCTCAATACTGCTTCTCCCTCTTGTTGAATCATTTTTCTGCAGAGCAACCTGCTCTGCTTTTGGATGCTCACAGCAGTATCCAAGAGGTTAATCTTTAATTCCTGGAGACCCCTGCACAATCCTAGAGGGCAGGCAATCCTAAATGGAAAACTGAATGGTTATTCACAATCAGTTCCGTGTTCTTCTTAATTCTGCAGCAGTTCTGGTTTAATATTTTGTCATCAGTTGCGCATGGAACAATTTGAGTCTCGTGTATTCGATCAGACATCTTTGTGTCGACTCTGAATCGTTCAATAGTTTCAAGAAGGAGATAGATATATTTCTAATTTTAAAAAAGGGGATAAAGGGATATGGGGAACAGGCGGGGAGGTGGATTTGAGATCAGAGAGAGATCAGCCATGATCTGATTGATCTGAATGACGGAGCAGGCTAGAGGGCTGAATCTGCCTATTTCTGCTCCTAATTCCTATGTTCCTTTTACCCAACAATGCAATGACCTCTCATAGCTGCCAAATGGGATGAAAAGATAAAATCCATAACATGTCACATTAGTCAGAATGACAAGGAAATGTAACATCAAGCATTCAAAGCAGGGGAGGAACAAAGAAAGAAGAATGGCTCAAGCAATTGAGTGCCTGAACTATTGATATTTACAATTATGCCGTATCTAAAATTCTTTCACTTCCAGAAATTGGATGATAATGAATTACCTCGCCAAAATGCATTTAAATATAGCTCATATTGGCAAAGCTCATGGATCCCTGTGGTCAATTAGAAAGACTTTTTTTGATTAGTAAAATAAATGGCAATCATTCAACGTTTTTCAATTTGTGAGCAGCTAACAGAGATATCGGTGTGAGAGCAAGATAAAGACTCTTGAGAAATGCTGATTCTCAAACATTTCCCTAAAATGGACACAGTCATTCTGAACCATTCAGTAATGGACAAAAGGAATTTACACAAGAACCAATCGATGTTTTCATTCCTAAATTCAACATGTTGAATAATATAAATAAAATAATAAAGGTCAATCATACATAACATCAGCTAATGCAAAGAATATCTACTAAATGCAACAAGAAAAATTGGCAAGTCTTAGTTTTATCCTGATGACTTATCTTTCCCTCCCTTATCTCAATTCTTTACTCGCCTGTGCTAAGTATTTCGCGGGCATGATTTTAAAGGTGGGGGAGGGGGGTTTGGTGAGAGGAGTAATGGATATGAATGAAGAAGTAACAATCATATGGTAATCAGTTTATCTGACAATTCATTACCCTTACTGAACAATTCTTTAACCTTACCTGACCTTTCAGATGGAGATAATGAATGGTTTGCCGTTAGAAGAGTCCTAATAGAGGATTTAGTCTGCATTCAGAATACTGATCACTTTGTCAGCCTCTCAAAATTAAGCAACTACATGCTGTTGTATACACAATTAACAGCCCAATCCTTCATATATTGAGCAGAGATATCTTGTAGAAAATGTGCAACTAGAAAAATACTTCTTATTCATGTGTGTAAGCATCTTAAGCTCCATTAAGCATGCAGCCAGCAGAAGAGAATGAATTTTATCAACTTGACCTCAGTGGTTCAGTGGTTGCTGAAACCATAGAATAACTGGCAGAAATTTTGTACTGAGACACCAGCATTCAAGGCACCATATTCCTATCTCCTATGATGCACTTCACTGGTTCAACAAGTGATGTTGAATCTTCATTTGGGCAGTTACTAACATGAAGTGCAGCAGATCAAAGTCTCCAGGACAAAGTATGCATGATTCTAAGTTGAGCTTCTGACCGCGTTGCCTTTCACAAATATCACACACTTTCACCATCATAAGATCACCTCTATTCAATCCCATCTCAGGGCATTTCCTTCCTCGTCCTTCTCGATCTGTCTGCAGCCTTTGACACAGTTGACTCTACCATCCTCCTTTTTTTAATCATTTACGGGATGTGGGCATTGCAGGCTGGGCTAGCATTTATTGCCCATCCCTAACTGCCCTCTATTTCAGAGGATATACGAGGGTCAACCACTTAGTCTGGAGTCACATGTAGGCCAGATCAGGTAAGGATGATGGATTTCCTTCCCTGAAGGACATTAGTGAACCAAATGCATTTTTAGAACAATCAAAAATGGTTTCATGGTCATGATTAAACTTTTAATTCCAGATACTTATTGAATTCAAATTTCACTACCTGCCGTGGTGGGATTTGATCCCAGGTATCCTGGATAACAGTCCAGTTACAATACCAGTATACCACTGTCTCTCCAACACTTTTCTCTATCATCCAGCTGGGTGGAACTGCTTTCACGCGGTTTTAAGCTTATCAAATGGAAGCCAGAGAATCACTTGCAATTACTGCTCTTTCTGTTCCCACACTGTTACCTCTGGGGTCCCCAAGGATCAATCTTTGGTCCCTTCTTATTTCGCATCTATATGCCGAGCCTTGATGACATTATCTGAGGGCACTGCATGTACTCTGATTATATTCAGCTTTACCTGAAAGCCATCTCTCTTGATTCCTTCACTGCTGCTAAGTTATAAACCTTGACTTCACATTTGACTCTGACACCATATTTGTGCAATCTCTTAGACAAGCTTTCCCCATCTCCATAACATTACCCGACTTCACCCCTGTCTCAACTCATCTTCTGCTGAAACCCTTGTCCATGCCCTCATTACCTCCACACTTGACTGTTCCAATGCCTCCTGGCTGGTCTCCCATATTCTAACATCTGTAAACTTGAAATCATGCAAAACTCTGCTGCCTGTGTCTTAACTCGCACCAAGTCCTTTTCCCCTATCACCCGTACACTTACTGATATGCATTTGTGCCCAGTCAAGGAATATCTTGATTTTAAAATTCTAATTTCTGGTTTCAAATCCTTGCATGGCATCACCCCTCCCCCTGTCCCCATCTCTGTAATTTCTCTCAATTCCACAACCCTCCAAGATATCTTACTCTGGCCTCTTTTGAGACAAAGTACAGGAAAGGGGTAGCGAATCTGATGAAATGGTGCGACCACAATAATCTCTCCCTCAACTTCAGTAAAATGAAGGAGATAGTCATCGACTTCAGGAAGTGTTGTGGAGGATCTGCCCCTGTCTACATCAACAAGATTGATGTAGAAATGATTGAGAGCTTCACGTTTCTAGGTGTCCAGATCATCAATAACCTGTTCTGATTCCCCCACGATGATGTTATAGTTAAGAAAGCCCACCAATGCCTCTACTTTCTCAGGAGGCTAAGGAAATTCGGCATGCCCACTACAACTCTCACCAATTTGTGCAGATGCACCATACAAAGCATCCTTTCCGGATGTATCACAGCTTGGTATGGCTTCAGCTTTGAACAAGACCACAAGAAACTACAAAAGGTCGTGAACGAAACCTAATCCATCACGCAAACTAGCCTCCCATCCGTTGACTCCGTCCACACTTCCAGCTGCCCCGGGAAAGCAGACAGTATAATTGAGGACTCACGCACCCCAGACATACTCTCTTCCACCTTCTTCCATTGGAAAAAAGATATAAAAGTCTGAGGACACATATCAGCCGACTCAAGAACAGCTTCTTCCCTGCTGCCATCAGACTTTTGAATGGACCTACTTTATATTAAGTTCATCTTTCTCTACACACTAGCTATGACTGTCACACTATATTCTGCATCCTCTCCTTTCCTTCTCCCCTATATACTCTATGAACAGTATGCTTTGTCTGTATATTGCGTAAGAAACAATACTTTTCACTGTATCCCAATGCATGTGACAATAATAAATCAAATCAAAAACTAGCGGCCATGTCTTCTGTTGTCTCAGTCCCAAGCTCTAGAATTTCCTCCCTGCCCCTCTCTGCTTCCCTACCTCACTTTCCTCCTTTAAGACACTTCTTAAAACCTATCTCTTTGGCTAAGTTTTTAGCCATCTGATCTAATATCTCCTTGTGTGACTCATTGTCATAACTTTGTTTCATAATGCTCCTGTGAAACATCTTGATTATGTATCATTTTATTAAAAGCGGTATATAAATTGTTTTTGTAGCTTTTATTGTTGATGTTGCTACATACAGCCTTCCCTTTATTACCTCCAGACTCCAGATTATTTCAAAGCTTTCTTGATAGCTTTCATGGGGAGTTGGTGGTGCATTAGTAATCCAAAGGCTTCGGCTAATGCTGCGGCGATATGGCTTCAAATCCCACCAAGGTAGCTGATGCAATTTGAATTCAATTAATAAATCTGGAATACAAGTCTATTATAATAGGGGCTATGACAACAATACTGATTGTTGTTTAAAACCTGTCTGGTTCACTCATGTCCTTTAGGAAGGGAAATCTGTCATTCTGATCTGGTCGAGCCTACATGTGACTGCAAAACCATAACAATGTGTGCCTCAGGACAACAGTGGTTCAAGAAAGCAGCTCATCACCATCTTCTTAAAGGCAGCTGGGGATGGGCAATAAATGCTGGCCTAGCCAACAAAATATCTTATTTTATTTATGATAATGATCCTATTTTGACAGGTTGAATATAGCTGATATTATTAGGGCTTCTCAAAGAGGCTATATTTTAGAAATCTAAACAGTCTTTTGGTCATGTAGAACTTGAGTATTGCTGAAAAAAAACATTTTTGTTGAAGCTTTTCATCTCGCAATCATCAGGACAATCACAAGAATTCCAACGTCAGGGGAAACAACAATTTTTTAGGGTATGAGAAGAGGGCTAATTGGTTGGCAAGTGAACTCTGATTGGTAGAAACATTGCCATGGTGAATGCACCAGTTAATGGTGGCTGACAGTTAACTGCCAAGCATTGCTTGAAAATTTAAACCAAGCAGCTTGTTTCTGATTGGTCAAGGCATTGCCCTGAGGGAAGAACCAGCAAATGGCTGCCGCTTATTTTGTTCAGTTAAAGCACGCACAATGTGTGTACACGTTCTTTCTGTCTGCAAAGAACAAGGCCCTGTGTATTAATATATCTGCAAGTGTGCTACACTGCAAGCCCTACTGACAATCTTAAATTGGTTGTCAGCATTTCCTAAACAATCCTCATTGTGCTAAAAAAAAATGACGCTGATGAAAGCAAGAAGAAAAACTTTGACAAAATGTCTTTTTTCAGCAATACTCAAAGCTAAATTTTTGCACAGAATGTGGATGTTTCTCAGAGTTACTACCTACATAGTTGCCAATCTGTTTGCAGCATTTCACTAGTTTTGCTGCAGCTCTTGCAAAGCTGAGGCCCTTGTTAAAGATTTATACATGTACAAGTAACAATAAGTTATATTCTGGGGAATTTATTGGATTGCAAAACTTGTCATGGACATTTCATTGAGCTTCATTCATTCTTCAGCTAAGGCAATGTAATTTGATTGAAATTAAGCAATATAAAATCTGCAGTGAAATGTCATCAAGCATGAAAATAGAGATGAGAAAAATATTAAGAAACCAAATGAACAGCAGCCACCGAGGAGGAGAATGCAAAGAACTGAGATTTTTTAAGAAAATCACTAAGAAAATGAAAACAAATGATAGATCTTCAAAGGTAACTGAGAGCAGTAGAGGTAAAGGCCTTGGGCAGTATTTTACAGCCCCTCCCGCTGGCATTATTTTCCAATCCCGCAGAAGTCATTGGACATTTGTGAATGGCTCACCGCATTTTATTGCACTGCCCCCGTCAGGGTGGGTTGATAAAATACTGCCCTGTGGCAGGATGTAGAGTGAAGAGTACGATGGTTAAAGTGGCATCCTTTGGGATTTAAAATTAATGGGAAAATGGTCATCATTAAAGGGTTTGAGTCACACAGCAACTAGAATGCTTTCCATTTATTTCTGTGAACCAAGTTCGAGCCCAGCATGGACTGATGGGAGAAAGTTTCCTATTTAATCTAAATAAATTAATCAAAAAATGTCCATCTAAAATGAACTTGGGATGTTTCAACCACTTATTCAACCACTTATTTATGAATCATAGAATCCCAAAAGTGCAGGAGGCCTTTTGGCCCATCGAGCCTGCACCGACAACATTCCCACCCAGGCCCTAACCTCCGTAACTCCATGTATTTATCCTAATCGCCCTGATGTTCAGTGGCACAGCCGATCAACATAACCTGCACAACTTTGGAGTGTGGGAGGAAACTGGAGCACGCGGAGGAAACCTACGCGAACACAGGGGGAATGTGCAAACTCCACACAGACAGTGATCTGAGGCTGGAATTGAACCCTCGGTTCCTGGCACTGTGAGGTAGCAGTGCTAACCATTGTGCCACCGTGCTGCCCAATCTGCCATGCAGCATCAACCTGCAGCACAAACCGACCCCACAATTTGGCAATCCTATTCACATAGCTTTGCTGGTGCAGAATGTGGTTAAAACCACACAGGTGCTGCTGGATTGCTCAGACTTTGGGACCAAGACATTGTAAGATAAGGAAGAAAGGGACTTGGCTCTGTATCGACTCACACTAAACTGAACTTGCACAGAATTAATATCCTTCATGTTGAGGAACAGTAAAATTGAAAAGAGAGTCTCCAAAAATGGAAATGATTGGATAACACGGTTTGAAACATTTAAATCTAAAACTGATTCATGGAACACCATTGTCAGCATTATTTATTATATTTATTCAATAAAATAAATTATCTCAAGCCCGAATTTTAATTAAAAACACCAAAGTAATTTATTTATGAACATTGGACTCCACACGGTGTCATAGAATTGTCCAGTTTGATTTGGTTTGTAGGCAAGACTTTTCCAATTTCAAAACAACACATATCTAGTTAAACACAATGTTGCTTTCAGCAAGTGCACATGATCTGTAAATTGTATTGTGATTATATCTTTTCCATACAAACATTTTCTCACCTGCTTGCATAGGAATTGTGTGCTGAGATTTACTTCAGAGACAGAGTCACACAAGCACCCTCCCCTCTCCTCTCCCCGCCCCTCATGTAAATTTCACGGGGAGCTCCTCCCTGCTGGCAGTTCTCTGATACCAGTGCTGGAACTACAGTGAATCCCAGAGGAAAGTAAGCTGTGATCAAGCACCAAGCAGACTTCAAGGTGTGTGGCAAGGAGTGGGAGGGCGGGTGGGTGTTCAGATGTGGTTGGGTGGGTTGATGGGCAGAACATGGAGGAGGAGAAATACAAGGGGAAATATTTGGGGGCAAGTCTCTATTGGCCACCGGGACCCCAAAAGGAGACACCCTCCCCCTTGCTTTATTTTTAAAAATTCATTCATGGGACATGGGCATTGCTAGCTGGCCAACATTTATTGCCCATCCCGAGTTGCCCAAGAGCAGTTGAGAGTCAACCACATTGCTGTGGGTCTGGAGCCACATGTAGACCAGCCGAGGTAAGGACAGTGGATTGCCTTCCCTAAAGGACATTAGTGAACCAGATAAGTTTTTCCGAAAGTCAACAATGATTTTATCGTCATCAGTAGATTCTTAACTCCAGATTTTTTTTTATTGAATTCAAATTGCACCATCTGCTGTGACAGGATTTGAACCCGGGTCCCCAGGATTAATAGTCCAGTGATAATACCTCTAGGCCATTGCCTCCCCACTTAAGTACCTCAATTCACTCACAGAACGGTGGATTTCCCAACATTTCCCCGCCACTGGTAAAATTGCAGCAGGGGTGGGGGAGGATGGTCAGGTGCAGGGAATGGATCCCCTGGCATGGCCCCCAATTTTAAGACCCTTATGCCCCTCTCCTGTCCTGCCATTCCCCCCCAGAGGCTGCAAAGTTCAGCCCAGTGATTCTGTTTCGTTTCAGTGTTGCATTCCTGATAAGAACATTTGTTTGATGTAATTTCGAGTTTGTAGAAGTTCGTGCTCGCTTCACATTTAGCAGTGATCATGGGTTATACTTTTTTGGGGGATAATTACAAGGTGGAAGAGGATTCATACATATGATCATGACGATCACTGAATTAACCTTTAGACAATATGACAGTATCCAAATATCACGCCTAAGAATAGTCTACAGCTTTTAAGCTGCACTATTGCCATAGCAACAGATCGGCTTTTGTGTTAACTGATAATATTGCACAAAGCTAACTTGAAACTACTTTGGTGAATCAATTATTGAACAACTATTAAAGTTATATATCAAAAAAAGGGTGAGTAAACACGAACCGCTCCTTCATATATCTTCTCTGCACACTAGATCTTTTTCAGGCAAAGAGGACCGAGCAAATATTCTGACCTTTGTTAATTAGCATTATTGTTGCCTTATTTTAAATTGTACGTGTTTATTGTTCAAAATACGAAAGATGCTGCGGAAAGTCAAAGGGTGGGATTTTCCGACCACGCTTGCCCCAAGACCGGAAAATCCCACCCGAGGTCAACGGATCTTTACATGGTTCGTGGCCCGACTGCTACGATTCCTGTGGCAGGCAGGACAGGAAAATTCTGTCCATAGAGTTTCACAGCACAAAAACAGGCTCTTCGTCCCCTCGTATCTGTGTCAGCCATCAAGCACCAAGCTATTCTCATCCCATTTTCCAACACTTTGTCCATAGCCTTGTATAATTACAAATAGAACATGAGGTACAAACTTTTGACAATTTAGTTTTGGGCAGTGCATCCAACACCAGATCTTACCGTGACCACAATGCAAAACTGACCCCAGACTGAAACTAATTTACACTGTTTCTCTATGTAACCATGAATGAAATCGTTATTAAGCAATTGGTATTATTTATTGTTGGAGAATCTTACCTACATAACCTAACATGCTCTTACAGTCAATTAGAGTCATAGAGTCATAAAGGTTTACAGCATGGAAACAGGCCCTTTGGCCCAACTTGTCTATGCCACCCTTTTTTTTAAAACTTCTAAGCTAGTCCCAATTGCCCGCATTTGGCCCTTATCCCTCTATACCCATCTTACCCATGTAACTGTCCAAATGCTTATTAAAAGACAAAATTGTACCCGACTCTACTACTACCTCTGGCAGCTTGTTCCAGACACTCACCACCCTCTGTGTGAAAAAATTGCCCCCAGGACCCTTTTGAATCTTTCCCCTCTCACTTTAAACCTATGCCCTCTAGTTTTAGATTTTCAACAAGCCAAATAGCCTCCTTCTATGGCTGGCACATTGGCACAGTAGTTATCACTGCTGCCTCACAGCGCCAGGGACCTGGGTTCAACTCCGGCCTTGGGTGACAGGCTGTGTGGAGTTTGCATGTTCTCCCCATGTCTGCGTGGGTTTCCTCCGGGTGCTCCAGTTTCCTCCCACACTCAAAAGATGTGCCGGTTAGGTGGATTGGCCATGCTCAATTGTCCCTTAGTGTCAGGGGGATTAGAAAGTAAATACATGGGGTTACAGGGACAGGGCCTGGGTGGGATTGTTGTCAATGCAGGCTCCATGGGCTGAATGGCCTTCTTCTGCACTGCAGGGATTCTATGATTCTATGAACAAAATAACACCAGTTAAATTGAACTGAAAATGCTCCTACTGCAATGCATTGCACAAAACACCATGATCGGGATTCTCTGGCCATTCATGCCAGTGGGATTCTCCCTTACTGCTGCAATGAATGGAGATTTGGCTGAGCGCCAAATTCTCCATCTTCTCTGGCAGCGGTGGTGGGATGTGAAAATCTTGAGAATTCCGGCCCCTGTCGCAAACTCCCCTCTTCACAGAAAATAGATCAAATTGAGATATCGGGGGTGTTCTCCATTTCATAGTTAGTGGAAATACTGAAGTTAATTACAAAGCTATTTACTCCTGAATCCAGACTAGATGTAAAAATGGTTCAACAATTTTATATCCTTTATTGACAGATATAAAATCACATTATTCTCTTTTATACTTGCCAAAAGAAGGGACCAGGGGCTTTATATGGGTCAGGAAATAATTGAACTGTAAAAACTAAAACAAAGCAGCACAAAAAAAACAGAGACGGGAATTTTCCACACCAGAACCAATTCTGGATAGGGAGTGGGAAGTTAGAATAACTTCTGCTGGAGAGCGGGGCAGGTGAACATGCTGAATCATGAGCCGTTCACCTCATTAATTATGCATTTACGAGGTTCACATTGAATCTCACAGCCGGGTTGACAGGAAGCCACACGTCCCTCCATCACATTTGGGTTCCATATTTAAGACACCTGGACAGCCGTTCAGTCATTGCGTCAGCACCTTTGGAGAGCAGGAAAATATCAATGAGAAAGTAGCAAGCTCTGGCCCCAAATTTCAGCTATGCCTTGCTGAAAATTCACCTCCAGATTGTTGAGGGAAAACGGGAGGTCCTCTTTCTGAGGAACAGCAGCAGGAAGTCCTCCTGGCTGACCACAGAGGTCTGGGAGGAGGTCTCCAGGATAGCTAGTGCTTATAAGGCTCATAAGAGGACAGCTCTGCAGAGCAGGAAATGGATGAATGATCTCATCCACTCGAGTAGAGTGAGTGAACCCTCTACTGTCCAAACTCACATCAGCAATGAGTTTTTTCTCATCTTTCATGCAATGTGGGCATCGCTGGCTAGGCAAGCATATTCATTGCATATCTCGAATTGCCCATTGCGAAGATGGTGGTGTGCTGCCTTCTTCAATTGCTGCAGTCCATGTGGCCTAGAGCTGTGCAACTCCAAGCCAGGGCGTCTGGTTGGAAGGGGATGGTGTTCCCATGTTTCTTCGACCTTCTCGTTGGTAGAGGTCGCCTGTTTAGAAGGGCCCTAGGTGGGTTGCTGCAGTGCATCCTCTGTATGGTACACACTGTGTTGGTGGTGAAGGGGTTAATGTTGAAGATGGTGGGTGGGGTTGCCTGTTATATATTTAAAAAGGGTTGCAGGTTGCTTTAAGAGCTGGTCAAATGAGTTGACGGTGATGTCCTTAGGGTGTTGGAGGCTGCTGTTTCACTTTCAGTTTGTACTCTGTGCAGTGCAGAGAACATCTCCTAGAATAAACCTGTTGTTACCACCTTGAATCCATGTGTGAAAATCATGTTCTTTTCCTTATGTTTAAAATCCACAACCCCGTAAGGGCAATAATAGTAAGGACATTACAGTGCCAATCAAATGGAGTACTTGATCCTGAACGGCGCCCAGCTTCCTTATTGTTGTTGGAACTACACTAATCCTGGCAAGTACTAAGTGCCCCATCACACCCCTGACGTGTGCTCTCTGCAGGATTTCCAGCCTCTGACCTGATCTTTTATCCAAAGTGCTCAAACTCAATCCATCTATTTTCATACAGGGAGAAGATGGGCCCACAACAGGAGGGGAGTGAGAAGACAGGTGATGGAATGGCAGGGCTGCAACACTTCCATGCAATTTGAACAGCAGGCCACAGCGCTGTCAGGAGGGGAGAGAGACCATGCTTGCACTGAAAGCCAGGTCAGCCGCATCCAACAATCCAGTGAGGAAGCAGAGACTTTGGACAAGAGTGTGCAATGATGTCTTTAATGCCTGAGCCAGCTTATATAGTCTCTCTTTCTTCCATCCCAGGTGCCAGCAGGAAGAGCTGGAGGCTTGTCTCCTCCAGCGAAGAAAGACTCAGCCACCCCCCATTACTTCCCTGACCAACTCGAGTGAAGAAGGAGAACCTTTTACACCAGTAGAGCCATCAGTCCTTTCACCTGCAACCTCCACCAGCATAGCGACATACACATCGGTGGGACATAGTTCAAGAGTAGGCTCGGGGTCACACTTCGGTGGTCACTGCACTGACAAGTATTCACGGCAGAGGCAGTGAAAGCAGAGTGACCTTCGGAAAACTGCTGGAGAACAAGCAGAGTCTAAGTCAGATGACAAGCCTGCCTTCTCCAGGTTATTGCTGCTGCTTTGAAGATCTGAGCCCATGATATTATTCAATGTGTAACTCTAACTTGACACCAGCACTTCCATAATTTGAGCTCAATGCCCCCTTCCTTAATCATGCACAGCTGAACACACAAGAAGGGGACATAGTTCAGAACAAATCCCACTGGAGTTATTTAAAACAACTATCAATGGCATTCAGGTTAGTTGCTGATTAATTTCTATCGGCTGTTGTGGCGATCGTATACTTGTTTGGCGATTGCTAGAATTATTTAAAGTTGCAGAATCCCACTGGGAGTGGTGTGGTACCTGCTGAAGGACTTTATACTGACTTCAAGGATTCTGCAAAAACTAATCGTTCCCAGGCATGGGCAGGCTGGTGGGAATTCATCTCGGACCGCAGCACAGCAGAGAGTTGAGCAGATGGAAACGCAGTACTGGGATAAGCTGCCGGAAGACAGGAGAAGTGGAAGGCAGGAGGAGATCTCTCCCCAGATGTTCAGGAAGCACTTCTCCTCCCTGCCCCTCAATGGGGAACTGTTTTTGACTCAGCTCCATTGATTAGAGACAGGGTGGGGTTGGGCAAATAGTGAGAAGTCATGTTGGGTTGGCTCCCCAACATCTTCCTGCTTTGGCTGTCCGCTCCAAAGTAGTTGGGAGCCAATAAATCCATTTAAGAGCAAAATTGCAGGCCACTTTGAACTGGCACCAGCATTTTATTGGCACTGCAGTGGCCCTTGGAGTGGAGGCAGCCTACTCAGTCAAGGCATTCTCTGTGAGACATCATTTATTGCCCATCCCCAATTGCCCTTGAACTGAGTGGTTTGTTAGGGCATTTAAGAGTCAACCACATTGTTCTGGGTCTGGAGTCATATGTAGACCAGACTTGTTAAGCATAGCAGATTTCCTTCCCTCACACACATCAGACTGAATGGCTCCTTTCTTCACTGTGGTTCTATGGTTCTAATCTCTCCTTGTGACACTTGATTCCAGAGATTCACAAAGTCACACTCCCAATTCTAATTACCAGCACCAATCCAACTCCGGACTTTTGGCTGCACCAAGGTATAAATGGCTCCCAGGGCTTCTTCTGAGCCTTAACCCTCTCCATCACGGAATCAGGAAAACTTCCACTGTCTTTTCAGCTTGCCAAGACTTCTCCTGAGCCCTATCTGCCTGGAGCCTGCGAACAGCAGCACCTTTGGAGCTATGATGCCTCTTCACCTGCTGCATAACACTCACCCCCAGCAAACACACAGATAGTTCCAAACCAGAGAATCTTCCTAAACTCCTCCCATCTCCATGAACACACAGCCTATCAAGGTTCACTGAATGCTTTTAAACTACTTTAGCTCTCACGCCCAAGACATTGCTCTGAACTCCACTTCTTTGCAAGCAGTGTGGGTATCAGATCTCCAGCTAAGTAAGCCTACCTGCTATTTCATAGGTCTTAGCTTTCTAGCCGTTAACCCCTTCAGTCAACATGGCCCTAATCTTTTAAGTTTATTAAACTCCAAGCTGCTTTAGTTGCATTTATCTGGTCAAATGGTGGTTGTTAAGCCACAGTCTGAGAGCCGGCTCCTGAGCTGACAAGGGAGATGGGGGTAATGTACTGGATAAGTTCACCTTTTGTAGCTAAGTTAATACCTATCCAAATTTGGTGTGATAAAACGTCCATCTGTCAGTTGTAAAATCTCATAAGGAAA
This sequence comes from Mustelus asterias, assembly GCF_964213995.1. Classification (NCBI taxonomy): domain Eukaryota; kingdom Metazoa; phylum Chordata; class Chondrichthyes; order Carcharhiniformes; family Triakidae; genus Mustelus; species Mustelus asterias. The sequence goes on from NC_135808.1 coordinate 60,091,896, forward strand.
TGTATTTGTGAGCAATATGAATACAGTGAAAGTGAATATGCAGTGAAAAGTGCTTCACAGCTCATCATTAATTGACAGCACATTGGCAAAGTCCCCAAGACAGAGACGCCAACCTATAAAACATGAAAAAAGCTAATGAATGACTCCAAAGAAGCTGACAATTCAAAAAATAATGTATAACTAAAAATACAGGGTAAAGGCTTATGACCAAGGCTACTGCGTCAAGGTGACTGTATATGGTTGTATTCCTGTCATTCTGACATTGGCACTATACATTGAAATTAATGGTCTCAGGGGGTCATGAACAACCATTTCATGCACCAGAGTCTTTTAATTTCATTATTTGATTCCAGTATCAGAATTACAGGAATTCTTTTTTTCATAATTCCCCCATCTCAGGTTGTCTGAATTAGATTTAAGGCAATGCAAAAGTGGCCTCATGTCCAAATGGTTTATAGTCTGTAGTTACGATCCCACAGTAGGACCTCCAGATCAGAGTGGAAGAGCCAGAAAATAATCTCCCCGGGTTTCCTCTCCATTCCTTTTATTGCTGCTGTCTCAAACATCCACAAGCAGGTCAGCCACTCTGACTCGTAGCAGGGTCCCTTCAATTACAAATCCGTCCTTTCACAGATCCAGCGTGCAATCCAACCCTACTTCCTGATTGTTCAGGGAAGCTGGAAGTGGGATACTAATCTCAGTTATAAAGCCCTCTGCAGATTCCAACAGTTTCACGACCTGCTACAATTCCCACCACTTGGCAGGAAACAAAGGGTGACACTTGATGGTGTTTTTGCAATTGGAAGGCTGTTATTAGTGGAGCACCATAGGGCTTAGCACTCGGTCCTCTGCTTTTTATAGCTTGTATTAATGATTTAGACTCAAATGCAAGGAATGTGAGAAATAATTTTGCAGATGATATAAAAATTGGTCAAATGATTGACAGCAAAGAGGAAGGAAAGCAGAAAGAAATAGATGGTCTGATCAGTGGGCAGAAAAGTGGAAAATTGAATTCAATTCAGTGAAGTGTAAGGTAATGCATTTTGGGATATGCAACAAGGCCAAGGAATACTCAATAGATGGGAGGATATGGAGTAGTGTGGAGGACACACAAGGACCTTGGAGTGTATATCGTTACAACCACAGGAAGAGGGGTCAAATTTGACTCTCCTAATTTATCACTCTATGTCTGGTTATAACAGGGCTTTGTTGTGCATTTAGTGAGGATATGCTTTTCTAATGCTGTTGGAGTGCCACTATCGACACTTTCAGATTATAAAGAATTAATCAGCCAGGTTTGCGGAGTTTAAATCAAAGAATGAGGCAAGTTCATTTTCCATATTTCCTTTATAAAACAACTTAATAAATTGTAACCCTCCCTTAAACGTCATGCACATTCCTGAGCCCCCCCCCACCCCACACACGCGAGTATAGATAGTGGTGTATGAGGATAGACTGGATTTTTAAACAGTTCATGAAGAAAATAAACAATTAAAGAAATATATGGTTAATTGTCTTTTGACTGATCCTGATGCAGCGATTCCACATTGTGGCTGTTTTGTATAGTCGACTTACTGGGTGTAGCTATACAGAATGGATTGGCATCTTTTGTCCCCAAACGATCTTGGTTTGCAGTAGATTTTCTCTTCTTGGGAATGGTTACTCTGCAATACTCATGAACAATACTTCCCAGAGAGAGAGAGAGAGAATGAGAGACTCTTGCAGCCTTTCTTCATAAATTTCTGACCTCTGTTCTGACTTGGAAAACAATTCATAAAAAGACTTGCTGGCTGCATATTCCAGGGGAATTTGATTGCCTGTCTGTTGTTATTGTAGAGTCGGTAATTAAATTTCTAATGTTTCATCTCAGAAACGTTTGAAGAGAAATAGTGTGGAAGTGAACAGGAGATGGAGTCCTTCATGCTCCCTGGTGTTGGGAGTGAGGGAGTGTGTGGTTTAATAATCTGTTCCTTTTCATCCCACTTGCAGGTGTTATATTTGGTTGACTGGCATTAACACTTGTTAGACCACAGCTTGAGGACTACATACGATTCCAATCACCACATACAGGAAATATGTGATTGCACTGGAGTATTTAAGAGGATGTTGTCAGGACTGGAACATTTCAGCTGTGAAAAAGAGGTTGGGTAAGCTGGGGTTGCTTTCCTTGGCACAGAGGAGGCTGAGGGGTAACTTAATTGAGAGTTATGAGAGCCCCACCAAGTCAGAACAGAGGTCAGAAGGATATACAGAAAGGACACTGGAGCCATGTCTCTCTTTCTTTCTTTCTGGGAAGTATTGTGCGTGGATATTGCAGAGTAGCCATCCTGAGAAGAGTAAATGGGGACAATCTATTCACCTTAGCAAAAGGGTCAAATGCAGTAGCCCTTTAAGAATTATATGAAACAGACCAGCAGAAAATTGGCCAACGCACCACAGCATGCTGGGAACTTTCTAATACCGGAGAGATAAGACACAGAATCAGTCCTACACTGAATAGCCCCTGTAGTGACTTGATAAAACAACAGAAGTCAGGAATGTATTAAACACACTTGCAGACATGAAAAGAACTTAATGAAGCAATAGAGTGAGGAACTCACCTGAATACACTTCAGAAATAATCAGACCCTCATTGATGAAACAAACACCTTTAGATACTGCATCAGACAAAATCAGTAAGAACAAAAGCGCAAATATATATTCTGATCCAAGAACAAGACACCAGAACACTAGCAAACAAAGAATGACCATTGAAACTCATTAACAAAGTTTTGAGGTTGCAAAACTAATCAAGTCAGGGCCCCCGATTGGCCAAAAACACTGGAAAGTTCTGGAAGATAGCCAGTGAGGTATAAGACCCCCCGTTTGAGCAAGGCAATTTACGTCGAGAGCCAGAGACCAAGACCAAAGGCCAGAGACAGAGAGAGATTGACAGTAATCGGCTGCAGGCATCAAGCAATCGAAACCAGCGAATCATCAAGGAATCAAGATCTGGGAAGTATCTGTATTCTAGTGAAATGGGCAATTAAGGTAGATTGTTGGAGTAAGAATTCTTAGAATTAAAGTGTGCTATCCTATCTTAAAATTGTCTGAAATAAAGTTGCGTTGGTTGAACTAACTCATGTTCATAGTTATTTGCCGGTAACTTGCTGAAACACCTGGGTAAAACTTATTGGGCAAACACATTGGTTGAGTGGAATCGGCAGGGTCCTATTACACCCTGCATACAACAAAGAGAACATCAATTTTAACTAATTGGTGGAAGAATTAGAGGGGAAATGTGAAAACATTTATTTTCCTCCCAGAGGATTGTAAGGACCTAAAGCTCATTGCTTGAAGGTAAAGGCAGAAACACTCACAACATTTAAAAAGTACTTGGTTGTCTATTTGAAGAACCCTGATCACTGGGCCTCAGGACCTAATGAGAAAAATGGTATTAGGCTGGGTAGTTCTTCAACACTGATACAATGGCATATATACAGTGTCATATATGATCTACAATCCAACAATTTCTATGAATTATTTCAAACTAAGTTATCCATATTGGAGAAAATGCACTGGTTAAAGGAATACACATAACCAATATCAGGAAGATCTTCACATGAAGATTGATATTCATTTCTTGGATAGAGTTGCGAAAGCAAAACCCCTTGAGTAAGTTTGGAAACGTTTGTTTGCTGTATTTTTAAATGGCTGAGTAAAAATGAACCATTGGCCCTGTTCATCTGTGTTTCATTTGATTAAGTCTCAGGGTATGCATGTCATTGGCTCGCCTGGCACTGACTGCCCATTCTTGGTGGTCCTAAGAATGTGGTGGTGGTGATCCATCTCTTTTGAACCATTGCAAGTTATTTGATGCAAGTGGATGGCTTGCTTGGTCATTTCAGAGGACATAAAAAGTTGAACAACCTTGTAAAATTTGAATCGCATAAAGCGAGACCAGATAAAGATCTTAGGTCATCTTCCATTAATGAACCAGTTTCATGGCCACTTTTACTGATACCAGCTTCATGTTTTCAGATGTTTAAGCTAAATCCATTCTTTGGATTACTATTCCAGTAACATATATACACTAACGTACATTTTTAAAATTCTAATTATGTATGCAATGCTTTGTTATTTCCATATAGCAGATAGCTTCACTCATGATATTCCAGCACTGGAAGCCAGTGGTAGAGACTTAGCTGCTAGATTCTGTTGAACAAGATCTTAGTGACAGAGGGGGATGATGTTGAAAGTGGTGGAGGTGGGGAGGAATGGAAAGGGTCTCAGAGCACAGGAAGATGAGCACTGTTCGAGTGGCTCAACAGTCCCTTTCTGAACTGTTTAGCACCCTCCCGCTGCATTACTAGGCTGCAACCAGAAGCTACTTCCAAGGCAATAAGATTTTCAGTGTTCTATTTGTCAATGCTAGATCTGCTGACTGCAGCATTCTAGGAGCCAGACTCTTGGCCTGGGGAAGAGACCGAATGCCGAGGAGCAGACCATGAATGGATGCTCGCGAGATCATGGCAGGCAGGAAAGGGCGAGATTATGTCAAGACAAATTGGGATGAGCCACACATGAAAGCCTCGAGATCCTCAAAGAGGTTAGACCTCAAATGAGCAAAATCTAACAGATACATTTTCGACAGAAGTTGGAGAATTTTATAGGTACGTTAACATTTTTTGCAGCTTTTTATGGTTTTAATGTGTTAATTAAGTCATAAATTACATTTTTATCATGAAGCTTTGCAGAAGAGAGTAAGAGCGCCAACTTTTTAGAGAATTATTTGAGCAATTTGATTAGTTCATCTCCTTTAATGAATTTGCATATAAGTGAACCATAATTAATAAAATTGCAGATCAGCTAGAAATCTGCATTGAACTGCAAAAAATCATAAGTTGAATGCAATTCATCTGTGTCAAGTCTGACAGACAGAAACTTGCACAGTTATAGATTTTATATTAAGTATTTGCAGAATTCCTACATCGATGCTCAAGGTAAGTCACACATGCTTTTTATAAAGACAGGAAATCTTCCAAAATATACGGCACAATATCATGTTATAACTATGTGCGATAATGTTCCTTTAAGTCCACAAGATCTAACTGTCATTAAGTAAGCCAGGTCACAGCTCATTCAGCTTAAATGTTTGGTGACATGATTGTGCATGCGGCAGTAAATCAGAGCTTAACTGGGATGAGGGAGTTTCTTTGCTGCCTCCAAATGACAAGCTTTTGATGAGGAAGAAGCCTGCAAGTAAGCCAGTCATTTGCATGGAATTTCAGTGGAAAAAAAATGCTTCCAATTAAATGTGGTAGAAATGCGATGCAAGAGTCAGGAAATATGCATGTGAATGTTTGATTACATTGAACAAATACACAGGCAGAGGTTTTTCTATCTCTGATTTCCAGACTGCAACTACTCACCTTCATAAAGAAAATCTTGAGTTGCCAAGTTCCGGAGATCAATTTGAAGTGACTATGCACAAGGAAGGACTAGTGGTATTATCGCCACACTATTAATCCAGAAACTCAGCTAATGTTCTGGGGACCCAATTCACACGCAATTTGCTATAATTTGCAGTAGCGTGGCATCAAATGGTGTCTGCCGTTAGTTAGATTTGCCTTTGAATGTTTAGGTGTTTGAAGTTTTGGGTGGTAATTTACCGAACTTGTGAGCTAAGAACATTGCAGTGTACAAAACTGGACATCTGGAACCTTTGAGTAAACAGGACAGGCATCCTTCACCAATCACATTGAAGGATTGTGAAATAAACAGCGCAAGGCCTGGGAAGAAAGAACAAAGATTGGTGAACTCAATGTCGCAGAATGAGTAATAAGAACGAGTAAAGAAAGACTGCATTCTGAGAGCAAGAAAAAGGAGAGAGAAAATAAAAGTAAAAACAAAGGGCGAAATTTTCCCAGCCTGCTGCGTTACTCAAGTAGCGATCGGGAGGGGAAGAGATGCTTGTCAACCAATCTCCCAGTATATTGGGAGATCGGCACATGCACACTAGCCCCCTCTGCAGTCTGATGCTGACCTCTCCAGTGGGATTAGCCCCCTCTCCATCCCACCCCTGTCACCTGTGTCAATCGCCTGATGGCCTTTGTAGTGCAGAGTGCCATAAATTCATTCAACTAAGCTCACCCAAAAAGAGATGGGAAAAACACCCATATTCACGCCCGTTGGGCACTTTGTTTTTGTTTGGAAAAAATCACACCTGCAAGCTTCTTTATTCCTAATTTGCAAACTGCTCTTTTGCCTTGTGTTACTGCTAAGTAAAATGATTTTGACACCACTTCATTTCCTCGCCCCTTCCAATTGCACCCTGTGTGGTTTTGCACTGGAGAAAATGGTTTTATTCTATACTCTCGTCAATTGGTTTCATAATTTGACATATGCTGAAGACATGCCGATTTCTTTTCTCAGAGGGGGGTGAATCTGTGGAGTTCTTTACCACTCAGGGCAGTAGAGGTTAGATCATTAAGTATGTTCAAGGCTCAGACAGATAGATTTTTAATCAGTAAGAGAACTGAGGGTTATGGGGATAAGGAATTGAGGATTATCATATCAAATTAGTCATGATCTCATTGAATGGAGGAGCAGACTCGATGGGCCAAATAGCCTAGTGCTGATCCTACGTCGTATGGTCACATACAATGGAGAAAGAAGGAACAAAGTGCTTCCATCAACATATTCACACATTTTTTGAAGCCAGGACCATGGACAAGACAATCAATGTGGACACATTAAATACTAATACCCACCCTATGATACTTAAAACATAAATTTACCTGCCTTATGCACACTTATCATTGGGCATCTAGAACCTGTTGCCTCAAATCAGCTGTTAACAAAATTTCCACACATCTCTTTCCAACATATTACTTAAAATGTACCTATATCAGATATAGGCTTAACGTCGGTTGCTTTTATACAATGATAGAATTGCAGTCTGTTGCATATGTTCACCAGCAATTTAAATGTTTAATACAGCAAAATCAAAGTACAGAATTCCACTTGAAATGGTGCTAATGTGTCATGTTAGACATGGAAACCGTATTCCATTAGGGATCTGCTTTTTTAAAATCCTCATGATGCAATCAAAAAGCTTTTTAATGGAAAATGTCAACTGAGGATTGCACCAAATCTCAAATGTTTTAAAAGCTTTTTGATATGTTCGGTTCTTGAATGTGTTGTTCATTTCAGTCAAAGAAAAAAACTCTTCATCAAGACTTCCAGAGAAAGGAAAGGGTTGTGATTTTCAAACAACCTGTATTTTGTGTTTTGAGTGCACTTGCAAACACTCTAATAACAGGACAAACTTCAGAGCTACAAGGGATCAGATAATTTGCAAACAAACATAAGAATTAGGAGCAGGAGTAGTCCACTTGGCCCTTTGAGCTTTCTCTGCCAATCAATAAGACCATGGTTGATCTAACTTTAACCTCAACATACATTCCTGACTACACAAATAACCTTTTAGCCTCTTGCTTATCAAGAATCTATCCACCTCTACCTTAAAGTTATTCAATGTCTCTGCCTCGACCACCTTTTGAGGAAGAGAATTTCAAAGTCTCACAATTCTCTGAGAGAACAAAATGTTTCCTCATCCCCTTATTTTTAAACAGTGACCCCCTAAGTCTAGATTCTCTAACAAGTGGAAATTTCCACATTTACCCTCCCGGGGGCAGTGCTGGGGTCAATGTCCCAGTCTAACTCACTCCCCCCTGGGAGTTGTACTTACCTGTGCATCCCCGGGCGTCCCCAGCAGGGTCTGTTCGCCAGTCAGGACTTGTTGTAAAGCCTGCTGACCTGATGTTACTCCAGCTTTGGGGTGAGGGAAGGTGTATTCCTTATGTGTAGGGGGGATAATAATTGGCAAGTGGTAGGGACAATTGAGTGAGAAAATCTCACCAGCATGAAAGCCATTTTGGGTCTCCTCTTGATTCTCTGCCCCCTGGTGCCCTTCCCCCCAAAAGCAGGGGTGGTAAATCCCCCCCACTGAGTCTATCGCAAAATAAGCAAAAAGATCAAATCACCCTCATCATCTGCATTCACATTAAATATTCTGAATTAAACTGATTCCTTTAGATAACTGATGTTCCAGTTAATAACAGCCTTGAGTTCTAATAGTCTAGTTAGACAATTAAGAACTTCCTTGTTTCACTTCACACAATCAGAATAATTTACAGAGACCAATTATCTTTTCTTGCAACAAAAAATGATTGAGTCAGATGCCTGAATACGGCTGCTTCTAAGACATTCGCATTCTGCTACTATTACAAGTTCTCTATTCGGTTTTGTGCAGAAAGTTAATTAGGCCAGATATTGAGCATTTAATATGGGAGGAAGTAGCTGGAACTGAATAACAGATATGCTGTGAATCTGACGGTGATTAAAAACACTAGAGTATTAAAGGGAGCAATCTTAGAATACTTTGAATGCGACACCACCAATGTTGGCAAAGTAGCTATGGATAAGCAAAAATAATCTTAAAATTTTAGAAGTTTGTTGATTGCGGGAATGTATGGGAGACGAGGAAATGTGAGGAAAGTTCACAGTACCAATGATTAGAGAAATATCTATAAACTAAAAGTATATTTGACTTCATAAAATAAAAACAAAATCATTCAGCATTTTTTCTACAGTGAGTTTCAACGTGGCGATTTCATTGACTTTCTGAAATATCAACAGTTCCCTGTTTTGGAAACACACCACTGACAATTCAGTAAATGATAAAGATATAGAATCAGGAGATGTTTCTAAATGAAATTTTGAACTTCCAGTGATCCCAAGAAACTGAGAATTGATTGGAATAAGTTTTGGCTCACATCAATGAAAAATACTTTGAATAAAATACTTAAGGGGAAATGTATTATCTCACGTAAGATTCAAAGCAGTGCCCCTGGATTTAAGTTTCCAATTATCAGCTAACAGAACTACCAGGGCAATGAGAGGTTCCCTGCACAAAGCCTTAATGGGAGAAAAGTAGCCCTTTTTGTATTTTCTTTATTTTCATTATCTGATTAATCACGGATTGTGGCAAAAGTTAATTGGTCTATTTTGTGAGGGGTTTGACATCTCTGTAGATGCAGCTATTTCTCTATTTTGATTTAATTGCAGAGTTTAATATTGCATCCATTGCCAATCACAGCACCAGCGCTCGTTCACTTGGTGATGTAAATAGGCAGCTTTACAAAACTGGATTAATAATAATATATAATAGTTAATAATGTCGGCAGCTCTTGACTTTACAATGTTCATCATATGATGAATGGCACTTACGGCATTTAAAAATTGACACCCTGGGCGGGATTTTTCGGCCATTCCCACTGGCAGGTCCCACCTACTGCGATACCCTGAGGCAGGTTACCCAGCAACGGAGGATGCAAACAACAGGAAACTCCACTGACAGCAGCGGTAACAGAAGATCCCGCTGCCCACTGGCCAATGGCGGGCTGCCTCCTCAAAGCATTCTGCGGGGCAGGGGGAATCCCACCACCTGTTTCAACTTTCCCACATCCGCTATGACTTAACAGCGCCAGGCCAATGATGCTCATATGTCTGCATGGACACTCAATTGCTCTTCTGATGCATTTTTTTTATAGCACTTGCTGAAACTTTTTTTTTCAAGCTCTTTCTTAAAATTTGAAAGTTTCTTTGCCCATAATCATGACAGAAAAGCCTAATGAGCCTGGGAATGATGAAAAAAAATTAAGGCTTTAAAATTTGCCTCTGCCTTTTAGACCTTTTGTAGGTAATGTTTAGTTTATTGTACAATAAAATACTGCACAGTACTATACAGCATCTGTATTTCTATGATTTTTTATGTCAACACATAGATTAATGTTGCTATATCATTTGTCTATATTGGATTGAGTATTAAATTCTGGGTTATTTTGTTGAAAATAGGGTTTCGGGCCTTGGTGCATGAATTGATCCCACATTAAAACACTGCAGGGAGAATCGTTCCTGAGTTATAACGTTTCAACTTGTGATGCAATTTTCAGGAGCCAATTGTGTCCTAAGTTCAAGGATTGACTGTATGGTAACTCAGATATAGAACAATTCCATTCTGCGCTGCACATGCACGACAGCTGCAATGTGGATTGTATATGCATGCGCAAATGTCTCTGTCGCACTTCCAATCGGCGGTAGGAATTACAGTGTTAAAACAAAATGACTCAGTATGATCCTTTCACTGGGTTATATCCCTGATCTGTGCACCTGATAATGAAGACAGAAAATTAGTCAGAGAATACAGCACAGAAACAGGCCCTTCAGCCCAACCCATCCATGCTAACCAGGTTTCCTAAACTGAACATTTGCCCGAGTTTGGCCCCATCCCTTTAAATCTTTCCTATTCATGTATCTGTCCAAATGTCTTTTAAATGTTGCAATTGTACCCACCTCTACCACCTCCTCTGGCAGCTCATTTCATGTGTGAAAAAGTTGCCCCTCAGGTCCCTTTTAAATCTTTCCCCCCTCACCTTAAACCTATGCCCTCTAGCATTGGACTCCCTACCCTGGGGAAAAGACCTTGGCTAGTCAGCTTACCTATGCCCCTTGTGATTTTATAAACCTCTGTAAGGTTACCCCTCATCTTCCTACGGACCAGGGAAAAAAGTCTCAGCCTATCCAGCCTCTCCTGATAATTTGAACCTCCCAGTCCCGGTAACATCCTTGTAAATCTTTTATTTGCATCCTTTCCGGTTTCCAGGGAATATCAACAAAATTGGATGAGAAGTCACCAACTTAAAACAATTAACTCTGTTGATGTTATGCTGCTGATCTACTAAATACTTCCAGCATTTTCTGTCTTTAGTTCAAATTTCCAGCACCAGCAGTATTTTGCTTTTGTATTAGTGCGTGCCTTCTAAATTTGTTATACACTGCTGACTGACACCCTTACTCTGGTAGCTATCATGACTGAAGTGCCAGGACATGAGAGCAAGACATCAATGAAAAAACAATTGCTTTAATTCACTTCAGCCATTTTGAAACTCGCAGAACAGAATGGGTTTAATTTGTGATTTCTGCTGCAGCTACTTATTTTGCTATTGATTTCAGCGAGAATAATTAATGAGAGATAAGCTTTAAGTGGCTGCCCCCGCTAATGCTGTTTTCTGCTGCTGGGTACTTGGAGATGGAGAGGATACTAATCAAACTCGAAAGGTAACAGATTCACAGACATTATTCCTCTTTCTTAAACCCATTGCTTTTTCTATTACCTTATTAATCACTTGTTAAGATTTTGCTTAAACACAGCTCTACTCAAGGCAGTACAGATTGCAGCCTGTAAAACACTTCAGCTGAAATGCTCAGTCTGTCTCATTACTCTATTCCTGCTCTCAGGTAATTTACTACAACTGAAGGCTAAGGCAACTTCCAGCATCAAACCATAGGTGACCAACAAGATTAGTCATCATCTATTTCATGTCAATATCAGCTCAGGAGCTGAGGAAGTCAAGCGTATCGCATAATCGATGCTCAGGGGTTCAAAAATCTCAGGTTTTCATGCGGCATGGAAAACTGATTCCACGTAGAAAGGTTCTTCTGCATCATGTTTGACACCAGATCAAACCTGATGTTCCCATAAAAGCTTCCGTCTATTTTAGCCTCTTTTATTTCTTCAATATGGAGGCTATTATTTATGAAAACATTGGCCAATGAACGGTGATTGGCATCTATATGTTGAAATGCATCTTATGATCTTATGGGGATCAAAGATTACAGGGAAAAGGTGGGAGAATGGGGTTGGAAACTTATCAGCCATGACTGAATGGTGCAGTAGACTCAATGGACCGAAGGGCCTAATTCTGCTATGTCTTGTAGTCTATGCCTTTCATGGATTGTGGCATGGCACCACTAGTGGGTGTCATGCGATCCAGTTTTAGTTTCACTTTTGTTTTTAGGCAGAGCACAGCACAGAAAGCTCTGCTGATCATGCCTTCAATTTTTCAATCCATGTATTTATGTTCTCATGTGCCCAGTTTAAATAAATGAACCCACAATGTGTTTATCCATATTCCTTATGATTGATTGGTGTTTTTATATCATTACAAAGAATACAACATGGTGTGTCACAGTGGTTCCTTCTAAGCGACATGATTTGGCAACGAGATTCAGTCCAGGTACAAAATGAAGAAAAGTCTTAGACTGTGCAATGGTGGCACAATGGTTAGCACTGCTGCCTCACAGCGCCAGGGATCCGGGTTCAGTTCCGACCTCAGGTAACTGTGTAGAGTTTGCACATTCTCCCAATGTTTGCGTGAGTTTCCTCCGGGTGCTCTGGTTTCCTCCCAAACTCCAAAGGTGTGTGAGGTTGATTGGCCATGCAAAAATTGACCCTTAATGTCAGGGGTATTAGCAGGGTAAATACATGAGGTTATGGGGATAGTGCCTGGGTGGAATTGTTGTCGGTGCAGGCTCGATGGTGTCCTTTGCACTGTAGGGATTCTACGAGACAACATTTGAGTGAAAGTATATAGAGCAATAGTCCTACTCTCTGCTTTACACATGTGATACTTGGACTATGTACCAGTGGGCTGAATTTTATGGCCCCATTATGGAGGGGGTGAGGCTGGAAAATGCAGTGAGCCATTCAAAAACCCATCGACATTGGCGGGAGCAGAAAATCCCACCAGCGGAAATTTCTACCCAGTATATGCCGAGAACCTGAACCACTCTTACTTTCTTACTTGTGCTGCTTCGGAAGCTGCTGAAGGTCAGATGGTAGCTTGAAATAGCGGAAACTGAGCTGCTACCCTGAGCTGGCATGCCAAGCATTCGCACCATATTGGGAGAGTCACAACTAAGTGGACCGATTGTGCAGCCAGAATACCTCACTTTCCAAAGCGAATCTCCTCTGGAGAGCTTGAGACTGGGATGCACTCATGTCGGTCAACAGAAGTGCTGCAAGGGCACTCTGAAGGCTTCATGTTTGACATCGATTTTGTGTCTGGGAGAAACTCGCCCAGCATCACTGCATTTAATGCAACTTTATTAAAAATAGTGTGGCCTCCTTTGAAAGCAAGCACATATCAGAGGTAGAGAGAAAATGGAATGAGAGGAAATGCAAACCCAGCAATTCATCCAAATCCCAATCATCTGCGGTATCCTGACCCATTTAGGCAGAGATTGGCCTTAGCAGTCGCCTACATACATACCCAAGCCATAACCAAATGCCCCGTATGATGAACATAGGAAATTAGGAGTAGAAGTAGACAATTCAACCCTTCGAGCTTGCTCCGCCATTCAATCAGATGACCTCTTTCTGGTCTCAGATCCACCCCTTACCTTTTTCCCCATGTCCCTTTAACCCGCTTTTATTAGAAATATATCTATCTCCTTCCTTGAAACCATTTCATGATTCAGACTCCACCGTGCTATGGGGCAGCCCCCTCTTTGCAAAGTAGTTCCTCCTCAACTCAGTTTTAAACCTACCACTTCTCAGCCTATACCTGAGACCTCTTGATCTAGGTTGCCCCACAAGGGGAAACATTTGGTCTACATTTACCTTATCAATCTATTTTAGAATTTTATACACCTCGATCAGATCCCCGCTCATCCTTCTAAACTCCAGCAAATATAAGGCCAAACTGTTTAATTTCTCCTCATACATCAACATGAACCTGGACATCTTCACCTCAAAGAAAAGACAAGAGAGAACAAGAGCACTGCCCGTCAAACCAAAATATAGGTAATTGGCTATAAAGCACTTTGAGACATCCTGTGGTCATGAAAAGTGTGTCATAAGTACAAGTCTTTCTTTTTCTTTCTTGATTTCTTTTTTTTCTTGCATTGATGCCAAATAATACTTGCAGCAGACGAGTGTCGCAACACCTAAATGGCGATTTACAAAGCACGCTAAGATAATTGGCCAATTACAGAAACAGACAGGCTGCAGCTTAAAGGACAGAGATAAACAGACTGCAACTCCATCCCAAAGATAATGGACACCCTCTGGTCAAACATACTTGTTTACCAGACAAAGGGGAGCCTTAACCCCTTATTTGGGAGGGAGGTATGTGACCTACGTGCCTCCAGCACCTACAGGCATGGCCATTGGGTACACACCCAGAGATTGGTGTGGCAGCATCTGATTGGCAACGGGCAAAAAGGGCACGAAACCAAAGAGGTATAAAGGATGCTGCACAAGAGAAGAAGCTCTCTCTCTCCCCCTAACGAACGAACCACAACAATGGTGACCATTGCCAGCAACGACCAGTACGACGAGAGCCACCACATCCAAAGGAAGGAAGGAAGACCAGAGTCAGTGTATCAGACCAGACCGAAGGACCAGACTACACAGAGGACTATGAAGACCAACATGCGGATAAAGGCCAATATCTGCCTGGGTATTTGCCAGTCACGCAAAAGTTAAGTCAAGGTCTAGTATTGGACTTGAACTTTAGTATTCTGTAGGATAACTTGGTATTGATTGGGTGGTGATTAATAATTGTGTGTGTGAATAAATATTATTGTACTAACAAGAAGTCTACTCGCAATTCTTTGTCCACTGTATAAGGGTTAAAACAGGCTGTGCAGCAGGCACAGGCAATAAGATTAACAACAGAATCAGGTCAATGACTTTTCAGCAGAACTGAAAAAACTAAGCAATCTAACAGGTTTCGATCTGAACCAGTAGAGAGTCCAGGAAAAAGGGGGAGGGCGAGAAAAGACAAAAGGGAAGGTCGATGATAGGGCGAGAGGCAGGAGATATTAAACACTAAAAGGAATGATGGTGCAGGGTAAAAGAGGATAGTAATGGGTCAAATAAAGAATATGTCATGCTGCTTCTCATGCATGGCACTGAACGCTTGTGAACTATGAGACTTTCAAGGATAATTGTTTTATATCCATTATAATGCAAAATCTAGACTCGTGAATCGTGCTCACAATTACGATGAATATGTGAACTGCAACAATCCATCTCATCAACAGCAGCTTGCTTCGGGTGGTTATCATGTCAATTGGAGAAGCATAAAGCTGCTACTTGCTTGGAAACACCTACAAACCCGATCTGCTGATGACCTGAGTGCCTTTATTGGAGTCCAATTTCATCTAGATTGATGAATGGGTTTTCACATCCACTTCTCATCTAATCAACTACTAACAACACTTGTGATTAAATAATTACTGTCAAATTACTTTATGTTTTGATGTTATTTTGCAAAGTATAATTTAATAATGCTTTTGAACAGTCCCCTTGTGTACTGAAAGTAATTTATTTTGCAAAATCATTTCTAAGTGAGATTGATTCCAGCAATAATCTCACCCCCTCCAATTCTTTTAACTGTCCCCCTATCACTGTTTGCAAATCCTTCCAAAGAATTCCAAAGACATTCCTCAAAACAAATACACCAACAGAGTAGCATTTTAGCCATGATTGAACGAGAAGCAAATGTTTTATATTGACAAATTCTTCAATGGAGTATTGCAATTCTAAATCATTCTCACTGTGCAATTAGACACCTAGAGGGATTCTTCCCTCACCCTCCCATTCATACTGACAAGGCCCCAATATATTAAACAACTGAACTTCAATGAGCACAAATATATAGGCATAGGCATATATTGTAGATAATGTAATAAAGAAAATCCTTTCACTAACTATTTTGTTAAGTCCACTGAAAGAGAATTAATCACTTAGGCAAGATGCTGGCTGATTATTTTAAATTGATCTTGTTCTTATGTGAAACTCAGTTAGTGTTGAATGTGTTTCCTGAAGAGTTCTGAGGGCATGGTAACCAGCCAGCCCCCTACCCTTCTACATGTACACATCACCGCCATTGAAGTGTGACTGGAATCATTTACCCAAGTTCTAATGGGTTGCAATGGGTGGAATTTTCCGCCAGCTAGATTTTCCGTGCCCGCCAAAGTCAATGGACTTTTGAATGGCTTGCTCCATTTTCAAGTCCCATCCCTCCATGACTGGGCCATAAAATTCAACCAAAACATTACAATTAATATGTCTTTGATATTTATAAAAGTCGATTTTACAATACTTCCACTTAGAACAGTTTCCAACTCCAATAAGTCATCACAAATATTTTGGGATCATCACAATAACAAAAAGAAATGGAAATTAACTGATAAATTGTTTAGGAATAGAAGCGATGGTAAAATCACTGTAGTGGACACAGAGCGGAATTCTCCCAAGACGCCATTGATGGGTTCAATTGTAGTCGGGAGGAAGAATTTGGTGGGAGGCCCAAAAATCGGTTTGGTGTGAATTTCCTATGAGATCCTCTATTTGTGCCCGCCATATCAGATCGGGAAACCCAGTTGAGGCCGCTGTTAACTTAATTTGCATCCCACTAATGGGATGCAGATGATGGCCCAATCACTCACTCCTGATTCTCGGGAGCGCCAGTGGTAAAAGACACCAGTGCAAAACATGTCTCGAATCAGTTTTGGTTGCAGATGCCGGGACTCAACTGAACAATGCCTGGAACTATCTCTGGAGTTTGGGATGGAGGCTGCCAGCAACCCTGGACTTTGGAACACCCCAGCAGTGGATAACAGAGCACCTCCTTCCAGATTCAGTGTCCTGGAGGGGGGTCCATCTATCAGCCTCAGAATGTTCCTGGTGTTCTGTGTTAGCGTGGCCCCTTTAAGAGGTGATCCTTTGTGGGCCACATGACTGGGCCAGAACCAATGGAGTACGAGCATATGAATCTTGGCCAATCAGGAGTTATTGCGTGAGGGCTAGAAGTTGACAGAGCGAGTTAGGGGGTTGTTGGGAGCAGACCTGTGTCGATGTGTTCCACACCCTTCAGTTGTAAATCATTTCTTCTCATTGAAAAGATCTTCTTGTTTTATACCTGTCATACCCGAGTCACCTGGAGTTATCACAAGATCCATCTTCTTCCTCAGGATGTCCATCTTGTAGTTTCAGGATGCTTCTGGAGATCCATCTTCATTTTCAAGAGGTCCATCTTCCTTCTCCAAACGTGGATCAGTGATGTTGGGTGCCTTTTCAATATGGCGCCCGGATACGATGGTGAACTACACGCTATCAGGCCTTCCCTGCTGCAGAATACACCACAAAACACCTGGTTGCATAATTAATGAGGTCAGGGCCAAAGGATTTGGCGCGTTTTACCGCCACTCATTCCCACCCCTGCCCATGGGGCTCAGTCCCAGGCTGGGAGAATTCAAGCCATATTCAGTAAGGTTTCAGCTTTGGACTTCACTGCGGCTGCAGTGATTCATATACTAATCAATCGAGTGTAAATACACTGAAAATCAGGCTGTTTCTAAATCAATTGCACTTCCAATTTAGACAAATGAACTTCTGCAAACCCGAATCGCTTCTAACCTTCAGCTGTTAAATAGTATCTCCTAGTGCTTTCATGACCTGATGAGGAAAATTGGTAACACTCAGAGTTCAAATATTCATTAAAAACATGCATAGTATTTAATTGACTGAAAGATTCAGTCTAGTGTCTGGCAGGTTTTGCCCATAATCCAGGTAAAATATTAACTGCACATCTGCCCTGCTCATGGACTGGGAATCACATCAATTGAGCTCTACGATCCAAGAGACAATACTTAACTTTGCAAAATTATGGGAACGTTCATCATTTTCTATGCTTTAAGTCTAATTCCGTCTTCTCTTCTATTTTCAATTAGAAAGCCCAGCTTTTGACTTGACCTCGGAACAGCTATGTAATTCAAAACTGTCCTACATTATGTATAATGTGCTAAGTTTGACTCCAACAAAAAAGAGCTGTAGGCATATCAGGGCATTTGCTTAAAATGGTGGCACAGCGGTTGGCACTGCTGCCTTATAGCGCCTGGAACCCGGGTTCAATTCTGGCCTTGGGTGACTGTGTGGAGTTTGCACATTCTCCCCGTCTGCGGATTTCCTCCGGGTGCTTGGGTTTCCTCCCACAGTTCCAAGATGTGCGGGTTCGGTTTATTGGCCATGATAAATTGCCCACAAATTGTGCCAGGGAAACTAGTAGGGTAAATACATGTGGTTCGGAGATAGAGCCTGGCTGGAATTGTTATCGGTGCAGACTTGATGGGCTGAGTGGCCTCCTTCCGCACTGTAGGGATTCTATTCTGTGCGTAATGTGTTACAGGGAAGGCACATCTGCCCTGTGAGTTACCTGTCTACTGCTTGGGGTACCGAGCACATGGCTGCCTGGTGTCAGTGTTCATCATGGATTAGCATATCCATTCTGTTAATCCTTTATATGGGGCGGCATTGTGGCACAGTGGTTAGCTCCACTGCCTCACAGCTCCAGGGACACAGGTTCAGTTCCGCCCTTTGGTGACTGTGTGGAGTTCTCCCCGTGTCTGCGTAGGCTTTCTCCGGGTACTACGGTTTCCTCCCACAGTCCAAAGATGTGCAGGTTGGGTTGCTTGGCCATGTTAAATTGTCCCTTAGTGTCAAGGGGATTAGCAGAGGGTAAATGCATGGAGTTACGAGGGTGGTGCCTGGCTGGTATTGTAGTGGGTGCAGGCTCAATGGACCGAATAGCCTCCTTCTGCACTGTAGGGATTCTATTATTCTAAAGATGCTATTGCAATCTCATATAGCTGGCACATCAGGACAAAGCTATCTTGACCTCTGCTCCTTTTGGAAACTGGTGGTTTCCAATGCACCTTCTGAAATGTCCCTTATTTCCAGTACAATAAGTTATCAGGTACTTTTGCAGAAAGATAATGTTGGACAGGAGTGAGCTCCTCCCAGTACCATGCTGCCAAAGAAACCGCTCTTCCCTACAGCGTAAGTGCTGCTACAGATTGCCATGTTGGTCTCTTGGATGACAGCCTGGGAGCATTGCAGTAGAATGAGCTCTGATATACTTCACACTACATGATGCTGACACCAAAAGTATCTCTGTGATGTCATCAGTTCATGTGCTCAGAGAGCAGGAGGTTGCAAACACTGCCAGCCACTGCATCATCAGCAAGTCACCAATCCTCCAACTCAGTCATCAGTTTAAATAGGTTACAGTTGCAGACTGAAAATATTTCTAGGACCAAAATTTATGTTATTCTATGATGGTTTTTGAAATGGAACAGTTACTGTTTGAATTGAAAGCACATATCCAAAACAATTTCATAGAATCATACAATCTCGACAGTGTAGGAGGAGGCCATTTGGCCCACCGAGCCTGCATTGACAACAATAGCACACAGGTCCTATCTCAGTTGCCCCATGTATTTACCCTGCAAATCCCCCTGCTACTAAGGGGCAATTTAGCATGGTCAATCCACCTAATCCAAACGTCTTTGGAGTGTGGGAGGAAACTCACAGACATGGGGGGGAACATGCAACCTCCACACAGAGACTGGAATTGAACCCGGGTCCGTGGCGCTGTGAGGCAGCAGTGCTAACCACTGTGCCACCATGCAGCCCCCAAGTATTTAAGTTTTCATATGTATGTATGTTCAGTATTTGTGTTTTTTACCATCTGAGTTTATCATTTGATATCCTAACATCCTTTGATTGTGAACTTAAACATTGAAAGGAAGGACAGATTAGAGATCTGATAATAAAATAAATAAGAAATTGAGTATTTAGTTTTGTGAGACTGTTAGATGGAATATTTCAAGATCCTTGTTGTTTTTGATTTGCATTATGACCTGAATATATATACCAATGAATTAGGAATGGAGAATGCAATTCAATGTTTGAAGAAGGAGTTGAAACTACTATGCAAATCTGCAAACAAATGACAGATTAGATGTAATACTGAACAAAACAAATTGTATATAGGACAAACAAGAGCAACAAAGACATGCAATGAAGGGAATCAATGATGCTGGAAGACATTTTCAGGGTGACAGTTGATTGATCCCTTTCAATGTTCAGGCAATTTGGAGAAGTGACTGAAAAGAAACTGAATACTTAAATACAAAGCTAGAATTGTAGACCCAAGTTTAAATAAGTTATGCTGAAACTTCACAACTCACTTGTTATATTCTTAGGCACTGCAGTTTTTAAAAAATTCATTCAAGGGATGTGGGCTTCGCTGGCAAGGCCCGCATTTATTGCACATCCCTGATTAGTCTTGGGAAGGTGGCAGTGAACCTTCTTGGACCACTGCAGTCCACATCTTGTAGAGACACCCATAGTGTTGTTAGGAAGGGAGTTTCAGGATGTTGACCCCCATGGCAGTGAAGGAATGGTGATGTCGTTCCAAGTCAAGATGGTGAATGGCCTGGAGGGGAACTTCCAGGTGGTGGTTTTCAGATATGTGTCAGGCCAATAAGGTGCAGCATTAGAAGAATAAATCTCTACAGGCCTTGTTAAACCTTTCTATATTGTTCCTGACATGATCATAGACAACAGCTATTGCAAAAGTTGAGGCCATCTTTTCCTGTTAGATTTTGTCCCTTCCTCTCATGAAGACATCTGATTTATCCTGGGTTATTGTCACATGCAAAATCTTGCCTAAATCAACATTATCATGTGTGAGGCTAAGGATTGATATCAGTGGACCATGTAACAATGATGGATATTGCCATGAAGCCTGATCACCTTCTCACTCAAAATCCATTGGTTCTCACTTTCCACCATGGCCACTGGTTAGAAATTAGAAGTGGGAACTCAAAGACCATTAAGATGTGGTGTGGGGTGTTGAATAAAGAGATGGTCAGATAATGCAGCAAGATACTAATATAATATATACATCTGACTTCCTTAAGTTCTAAATATTCTATAATATTCATGGTTCCCTGCTACTGTGAAATTCACCAAGTCCACAATACAAGGTGGATTTCAAAGTACTCGAATAACAAACAGCATATAAAGTTGCTTAAAAGATATGGCTCACATTATTTTCTGACAGTGGTCATTCTGCCTTTCTTCAACTACAATCGATTCCAGCCTCTCTCTCTCTCTGCAAACTCCATCAAATGCTCCTGTACTTTCCTTCAGTGATCAATAAAACCCACCTTTTTTAGCTGCATCTTGGCATTACTGAAAGAAAATCTTCCACCTCATTTTCCTCACAACATCACAATCAAACTCTGAGCTGTTTTCAGTAGCAGCATTTGAATCTCATTTTTACTATGAGGTGATAGACTTAATATTGGGTCTTACAATGTTTTCAGACCTAAGCGGATTCTGCACCTGCTTATTTTATTTCTGAGTGGAATTTTGTCTGGCTTTCTATTTACATCACAATATCTTGTCAACAAAATGCTGATTTAACTCAACTGTGCTTCCAGCCGATTGAAAAGAAATGAGTTAACACATTGTCACATCCTTCCCCCAAGGAATGATGAAAATATTATGAGTTTTATGGGCTGCAGTTTTGGCAATGAAAGTTGTCCCACATGAGTGGGTTAATAAGAAGACAAGAAGCCCGTCTCTGTGGTGATAAACGGAGTGTGATGAGACATGGGACAATTTTAATCAAAATTTCTATATTTAGTATTGTCCTTAGCTGTTCAAGCAAGTTGCAATATCACTCAATTACATACTGGACCTTAGGGAGTGAAAGAAATATCTTGGAACAGGCAATAACATTGTTAATGATCTATAAAAGCACCAACAAAGTGGCATTGCTATAGAATCACAGATTAATCTTGCAACTCACCAGAAGATAGATCTTCTAACAGTTAGGTATGAGTGTAATATGTTTGATGGGAACTGCCAAACACGCACTTTTAAAAATACTTCATTTCCCTTTGTGGCTTGAACAAATTTTAGCTCTTTCATGCAAAATGGTACTGAATTCTGGATCAAGAATTCTTCCATAACCTGGTAATTAATTGGTAATTAAGATTGTCGAAGTTGCTTGGTTGTACAGACTTGACAACAAGGGACTCAGGAGCAAAAGGGTTTATTCAACAATCTTAGCAGTTCTGACTTGCTATATATCAGCCTGTTCTGGAGGAGAACTCCATCATGCAAACCACCCCATCCGTTGACTCTGTCTACACTTCCTGCTGCCTTGGAAAAGCAGCCAACATAATTAAGGACCCTGCACACCCCGGACATACTCTCTTCCACCTTCTTCCATCAGGAAAAATATACAAAAGTCTGTGGTCACGTACCAACTGACTCAAGAACAGCTTCTTCCTTGCTGCCATCAGACTTTTGAATGGACCTACCTCACATTAAGCTGATCTTTCTCTACACCCTAGCTTTGAGTGTAATACTACATTCTGTACTCTCTTCTTTCCTTCTCTATGAATGGTATGCTTTGTCTGTAAAGCATGCAAGGAACAATACTTTCCACTGTATGCTAATACATGTGCCAATAATAAATCAAACCAACTCCCATGCTACTGACACATCACCTTCTGCATCCATGTCATCCCAATGTACACATGACCACCCGATCTACATCTTTTCTGTTTAAGTTGGAACATTACTGCAGGCATATGACAATGTAGGGCAGCAGTGACAGGTTATAAACTATTTACAATATACAGCGTACAAACTTGGCCACAGAACATAAACTACTGACAATATTGCAGAGCACTGACTTGGCACATAGTCAATCACATCTCATCTCACCATCCCCGTTCTAAAAAACATAGTCTATATTGGACCTGGTCAATACATAGACCTTGAACTTTGAATTTGACCTGCTTAGGAGCCCTGAACATGTGTTTGTGTCATTTGGCTGTGTGTGGGATGCCCTCGGGTGGATGGCATCAGGTGTGCTCCTGTGACTGCCAGGTTTGTTGCACTGGCCTCAAGAGGGGCCTCCATTTCCGCTAATGCAGAGGGCGTAGATTGCAGACTCAGTATATTGGACTCTGTGGTGGTTGGTTCAGGGACTTGCAAGATGTGATACCGGTTCCTGACATAGGGTACACTGTCTGAGGCAACCACATAGATGATTGGTTGTGGGTTACGACTGTGTACCACCACCAATTTGTGTGGTTTGGATCCTGACTCTTTGGCCTGGTTCGACAGTCTGTGGGCATTGTGGTCACAGTACCTTTGCCGCCACTTCATGAGGTGGTACCCACATTTGTCTCCACCTTTGGTTGCAGAAGGGTCTTGGTGACAGGGATCATGGTTCTGGCACATCTAGAGAACATTTTCTGTGCTGACGAGTGCAAGCCCTGCCTTTGCACATTACATAGGTTGAACGGTGCAGCATAAAAGTCAGTGTCATCTCGCACACATTACTCAAAGAGTTGCTTTGCTGAGCATACTGCCTGTTCTGCTAGACCATTTGATTGTGGGTAGAGGGGAGGCTGCTTGTGATGTGCTCAAAGTCCCATGTTTGCACAAAGTCCTTGAACTCCCTGGAGATGACCTGTCAAGCATTGTCCATCATTATCCTTTGGGGGATGCCATGTGTAGTGAAGTGTCTCTTCAGCTTGTCAATGACTGTGTTGTATTTTAGATCTGGCAAGTAGTCGATTTCATTCCAACCAGAGTAAGTAACCAGGACCAAGTGCTGCATACAGTTCCATTTGAATATGTCTGTTGCCGTGAGTGACCATGGGAGGTTTGGGAACTCATGGAAGTGCAGTGGTTCTTTGGTTCAATGCTGCTTGAGCCTCTGCACCACTGCATGGTGCATACCTGGACACTTCCCTCTCTATGTCCACTTACATGGAGGGCCAATACAAAGGATTCCTTTGCTTTACACCTTGTTGCTTCCACCCCTGTGTGCCCCTGGTGGAGTTGCAGGGTGTAGCACCTCTGCAGAGAGGGAGGGATGATGAATCTCTGGCCCAATATCAGTCCATCTTGCATGTTTAATTCCTCCCTTATAGTGTAGAAGGTACAGAGCTCATGAGGAAGCTCCTTTGATGGCACTTGCAAGCTTTGCAAAATGACATCATAGAGCTGCCTTCACGTGAGATTCTTCTGTGGGGTAGCTTAGAGTTTGTCGATTCTATGGGATGGCAATACCTGAATTGTCATGAAGTCAATGTCCTCCTCATGATCTGCCTGGTCAGGGGGTGGGTAGATATGTCCTAGAGAGGGCATCAGCGATGTACAGATCCTTACTACACTAATAAAGGACACTGAAGTTGTAGCATTGTAGCGCAAGTATCATACACTGTAGTCATGGTGACTCAGTATGAAGAGGCTTTTTGAAAATAGCTATAAGCCACTGGTGATCAGTTTCAACATTGGCCGGATGAGCACAGATGAAGTCATGAAATATCTGACCAGCGAAGACCAGGGCAAGGAGTTCCCTCTCGATCTGGGCATAACAAGTCTCAGGCCAGAATCTTACCACCGTTCACACCGGCGAGATTTTCCCATCGCGCCGCTGTGAATGGAGATTTGACTGGCCGCCAAATTCTCTGACTTTGCTGCAGCAGGAACATGGCATGAACAGAAAGTAAAATCGCACCCATCGTGTCAGTAAGAGTCCTTGATTGGAAAGCGACTAGTCTGCCATTCTGGATACAGAGTGCGCTGGGGTCTTGCTGGGAGGCATCTGCTGATAGGGGTACAGGTGCTCGAACCTCAAAGTACTGAAGTACCAGAAAGGCTGAAAGTGCCTGTTTGAGTTTGTTGAACAGCAGAGTGATGCTCCTTCCAACGCCATTCAACATCCTGGTGGAGATGATGATGGAGGGGATCCAGTCATCTCGCTGTAGCAGGGAATGAACTTGGATAAATAATTTGTCATGCTAAGGAAGCACTGCAAGGCATGTCCTCAGAAATGGACATTTGTTGTATAGCCATTGTCTTGTCTAGATCTGGCTTCACACCATCTGCTGTGAAAAGACAGCTCAGGGAAGGAACCTTGTTGACCTTGAATCTGCATTTGGCAGGGTTAAGCTTTAACTGTATGGTCTTGATTCTGTTGAGGACTCAGCAAAGACATGCATCATGCCCTTGCATTGTACAACCCCAGACCAGGATATCACCAATGATGATTTCACAGGGTTGTACTGCAAAACGTTGTTCCATGCACCATTGGAAGACTTCACTGTCAGTGGAGATCCCATGGGGCATGCGGAGGAAACAATATCTCCCTACTGGAGACATGAACATAGTAAGCTTTGAGGATTCTCCCTTGAGCAGGATTTGCCAAAACCTGCACTACCATCACAGAAACCCAATCTATGGCCTTCCGTATGCCACCCTGTCTTGCCATCCAATCCAGTTTGTCAATTGTTTTCTGTTTCATCATGAGGGTCACTCTTCTTGGAGCACAGACAGTGTGCTTTACTGAATCACCCAACCTCATATGCTATATGATGGGAGTGCTTCCCAATAATATCACAATTTAACAGATCTTTATATTCTAGCGTGTCTGGGGTCGAGAGCTGCTGAGTTTGTAGTCCAGACTTTCATAGATTAGCCCAAGTGTGATGCTGTCCTGGAGACCCCACAGCTGTTTTATGCTTTGGTCAGCCACATGAAACTGCAAGTTACTGAGCATGCAAGAGAGAGTGGCCACACCTTCCCTATGGATCGTTTGTCCCGCAGATGCAACACGATTCATCTTGGTGGTGGAATCTGGTGCAGCATTTGAGTCTATTTCGCAAAGCAGCTGCTTGGGCAGGACATTGAATTTTGCTCCAATGTCGATATTGAGTGAAGGTTTTGCATTGCTGGGCACTGTTTAATGTAGCTGTTTCCCGTGCTGGAGTCGACACTCTCACAATAATATGTTTTGAGAAGCTGAGTGCTCTGATTGCTATGATTGAACTGCAACTCATTCACGCTGTTAGTGTTCCGAATCTGAAGGAGCAACTGGCTGCACTATGGCTCGTGGGCGAAACAGGTTGCTCTGACTTGGACCTGCTGCATTTAGCAAAGCAATTCTACTTGCGACAGTTGTTACAATGTTTATTAGCTGCAAAGCACGCACTTCTGTCCTGTGAGTGATGGCCGCCACAATTGGAGCAGGGCATTTTCTGTACAGCAAAAACTTCTGCTTCCCACCTTAATTCTTTGGTGCTTCTTTCTGACTGCTCAAAATACTATTGGCAGATTCTGTTCTTAGACTTTTCTCTTGAAGTAATTGTTTACACATGACATTGCTATGGATTCCACAGACAATGCGATCTCTTATATGTTCATCAGTGAGGGTGCCAAACACACTTTTTGGCAAGGATTTTTAAAGTCATGGTGTAAGAACCTCATCAAGGTTTTGGTTAGTAGTGTTAAACACGTGTCTGTCCCACTTCTTTTCTTCTTTTCCTTCTGTGCAAATGTGCATGGCCAGTTCCCAGAATAAAAACATGGAAGTGGACAAACTGTGCATGGGTGGCCCTATGCTGGCTGGTGTTGGTGCCAAAGAATTCCTGTCGAAAGATGGTAAAAGGCACCAACTGCGCATGCTGCGGCCATTTCCTGGCCAGCACAGAAGTTGTGAGGTCCACCGAAAACTGTAGTTCCCAAAACCAAACCATGACTGTAATTTTAATCTGACATATCAGTATTTGACCTTTTTTTTGATTTGATTTATTATTATCACATGTATTAGCATATAGTGAAAAGTATTGTTTCTTGTGCGCTATATAGACAAAGCATACCGTTTATAAAGAAGGAAAGGAGAGAGTGCAGAATGTAGTGTTACAGTTATAGCTAGGGTGTAGTGAAAGATCAACTTAATGCGAGGTAGGTCCATTCAAAAGTCTGATGGCAGCAGGGAAGAAGCTGCTCTTGAGTTGGTTGGTACGTGACCTCAGAATTTTGTATTTTTTTCCCGACGGAAGAAGGTGAAAGAGAAAATGTCCGGGGTGCGTGGGGTCCTTAATCATGCTGGCTGCTTTGCCGAGGCAGTCAGAAGTATAGACAGAGTAAATGGATGGGAAGCTGGTTTGCATGATGGATTGGGCTACATTCACGACCATTTGACCAACTATGTTGGTGACTTTATTTTCTTGGTGGGAGTTGGGGGTGGTGTGTAGTAAGGCTTGCTGCCTCCTGCATCAACATGGAGATGTAATCGGGGGGGGGGGGGGGGAGAAGTGTTGAATGTGAAGGAGGATCTACCCTGTCTCAGGACTGCTAAAAGGCCCTCCTCTGCATTCATTTTGGTGCCAGATGATTTGGAGGAGGTTTTCATGAAAAACTAATCAATAGCACTGGAACTATTGGCTGAATTTTGATTTGCAAGAAATTACTATCACTGCTGATATCATTGCTGGTAATAGCTTAATGTCCCCATGAAACTTGGCCCCGTATAAAGGAACTCTCAGTAAACTGTCAACCCAATGCATGATCCATTGCTGCCTGTGAATTTCAGCTCTGAGGTGTCTGCTAGACTAAGCTTTCTCTGCATTCTCTTTCTAATGACTGCATTCTGCCAACTGAGTATGGATGAGGTAACTGCAAAGCTGGAAAGAGAGGATATCCTCGAGGGGTCAAGGACAGAATCTATTTGGCTTGAGCTAAGGATCAAAAAAGGTGCGATTGCATTGCTCAGTGCAGAATGCGGGCCACCAATCAGTGGAAATGATGTAGAGGAACAAACTTTCAAGGGATTACAAAAAGGTGAAAGAATAGTTGAGTAATTATAGAACAGAATACATACAGCGCAGAATGAGGCCATTTGGCTCATCGAACCTGCACCAAGACCAATACCACCCAGGCCCTATTCCCGTAAACCCACATATTTACCATGCTAGTCTTCCTGACACTGAGGGGAAATTTAGCATGGCCAGTCAACCTAACCCGCACATCTTTGGACAGTGGGAGGAAACCAGAGCACTCAATGGAAACTCACGCAAACACGAGGAGAATGTGCAGACTCCACACAGACAGTGAACCAAGGCTGGAATTGAACCTGGGTCCCTGGTGCTTTGAGGCAGCGGTGCTAACCACTGTGCCACCGTGGCGACCTTAATTATCCGAACATAGTTTGGAATAGGAGTGGTGTAAAGGGAAGAAAGGGGCAAAAGTTATCACAGTGCATTTGAGACAGTTTTCAAGAGTTTCCAGCTCAACAAAAGGAGAAGCACTGCTGGACCTTATTCTTGGGAAGGTAGTGGGCCATGTGCTAGCAGAACATGTAGCATTCGTTGCATCATAAGGTTTCGGTTGGCTATGGAAAGGGACAAAGAACAATCCAAAGTATGAATAACTAACTGGGGAAAAGCCAACTTCAATTGGGGTAAGGACGGATCTGGGCCGAATAAATTGGCACCAAATGTTGGCAGGAAAAGCAATAGCTGAATAATGGGTTACCTTCTTAGAAGAGATAGTTTGTGCACGGTCAAAGTCTATTACCTTGAAGGGGAAATGTAGACTGAACAAATCCAGAGCTTCCTGGATGCCAAAGAGATAGAGATTAAGATGAAGTGTGCTTATGGCAGATGTCAGGTGGATAGTACAATGGAGAACCAGGCTGGATTTAGAAGGTTAAGAGAGGAAGTGAAAAAGCAACTAAGATGAGCAAAGGAGGAGTATGAAAAGACACTAGCATCTGACATGAATAGGAATTGCAAAGTCTCGAGGAAACAAAAAAGGGATTTACACATGGAGGCAGGGGGAACAGTCGAGATATTAAAATGAATACTTTGCACATGTTTTTACCCAGGAAGAAGATACTACCCAAGTTACAATGAAAGGGGAGGCAAGGAAAGATTTATACTTCATAAGGAGGCAGTGTTAGATGGCTGTCTATACTTAAAGGTGATAAGACACCAAGACCGGATAAGACATATCCAGATACTGAGGGAAGTGAGAGTGGAACTTGCTGAGGATTTCCAGTCTTCCTTTGATCTAAAGGTGAAGCTGGCAGATTGGAAAATTACAAATCTTACATCCTCATTCAAAAAGGGACTTAATGTTAATTCCAGGAACTACAGGTCAATCTGTTTAACTTCTGTGGTGGTAAAGCTTCGAGAAACAATTCAGGACAAAATTAATATTCACATGGACAAAGGCAAGTTAGTTAAGGAAAGCCAGCATGGATTCACCAAGGGAAAATTGTGTTTAACTTGCTTGCTGGAGTTTTTTTGAAGAAGTATCAGAGAGGGTTGATGAGGGGCATGCTGCTGACGTGGTGTACATGGACTTCCAAAAGGCATTTGATTCAGTGCCACACAACTGACTTGTGAGCAAAGCGATGGCTCATGGAACAAAAGGCACACTGGAAACATGGATATGAAATTAGCGAAGTTACAGGATGTTTTGTTCAGGCTGGAGGAAAGTTTGCAGTGGAGGTCTCCATGGGGTTAGCGTTGGGATCCTTGCTCTTATATATTAATGACCTCGACCTTGATGTACTGGGCACAATTTCAAAATTTGTGGCTTATAAAAAAAACTTTAAAAACAAAAGTTTTGTAAGTTGAAAGTTAAAGTGGAAGCAGTGTGAACTGTGAGGAGGATAGAGTGGAACTTCAAAAGGGCACAGATAAGTTGGGCTGAATGGGCAGGCAGGTGGCAGATGAATTTCAATGCAGATAAATCTGAAGTGATTCATTTTGATAGGAAGAACATGGAGAGACAGTAAAAAGGAAAGGACACAAACTCTAAAGGAGGTTTAAGAGCAGAGGAGACTGGATGCAAATGTGCATAAGTCACTGAAGGTGGAAGGACAGGTTGAGCAAGTGGTTAATAAAGCATACAGTATCTGAAGAGTACAAAAGCAAGGAGCTTATGTTGAACTTGCATGAGAGCTATCTCAACCTCAGCTGGAGTATCACCCTTTTGAGGACTGCACTTTAGGAAAGATGTGGAGGAACTGGAAAGAGTATAGAAAAGATTCTCAAGAATCTCTCCAGGGGTGAGGAACTTCGGTTACAACAATAGATTGGGACCATTTTCCTGGGAGAAAATAAAACGAAGAAGAGATTTAACAAAGATACTCAAAATCATCCGGGTAGATAGCAGATAGAGAGAAACTGTTTCCAATTATGAAAGGATTGAGAACAAAAGGTGATAAATTTAACGTAATTGGTAAAATAAGCAAAATGATATGAGGAAAAGATTTTTCAAGCAGTGAGTGGTTAAGGTCTGGAATGCACTGCCTGAGAGTGTGATGGAGGCCGGTTCAATCAAAACAAGGAAATTAGACTGTTATCTGAAAGGGAAGATTGTGCAGGGTTACAGTTTGGAAAGACATTAGGTTAGTTGCTTATTCAGAGAGCCAGTGCAGTTTAAAGAAGCTAAATGGCTTCCTTCTAGACTGTAATAATTCTGTGATTCTCCAAGTGGACACAGCAACCCAGCCCAGGGACTACACCTTACACTCAGACCTTAGCTCCGCCGCCCATGCAGCCTTCTCCCTACAACCTCAACAGAGAAGACAAAACACTGAGCAATGCCCGGTAACTCCTGGCCTTACTTATCCCAAGGCTTATGTGCCCTTCCAGGAGCACCATCCCTTTGAAATGTTGCTGTGTATTGTCAATGCATGCCACACTGGCATGTGCATGGCAACAGTGAGGCAGCCAAGCAACAAACCCATCTCTCACATGCAGAACAGACGGCACCATCCCCCCACTATCATGCCATTGTTCCACCACACACACAGCCAATGCATAACCTGACCCATATACTTCATCTACTCCAATGCCGGAATGGCTAAATTAGAAAGTAGTGACATATGGATCCCAAATCAGGTGATAAAGTAAGAAACCAGATACAAATCATTTTCTTGATATTTGCAACATTGAACAGATAAATTCCCAGGACCTGGTGAAGTGTATCCCAGGACATTGTGAGAGGCTAGGGAGGAAATTGCAGGTCCTCTATCAGAGATACATGAATGATCAACAGCCACAGATGAGGTACTTGAAGATTGGAAGGTAGCAAATATTGTGCCTTTGTTTAAGGAGGGTTGCAGGGAAAAGCCTGGGAATTACAGGCCGATATTTTGAGAGACAGGATCTACAGGCATTTAGAGTGGCAAGGACTGATTAGGGATGGTCAGCATAGCTTTCTGAGTAGAAAATCATGTCTCACGAATTTGATTGAGTTTTTTGAAGGGGTAACCAAGAAGGTAAATGAGAGCAGTGCAGTTGATGTCTACATGGACTTTAACAAGACCTTTGACAGGGTACCGCATGGTAGGTTGTTAAATCTCACTGGATCCAGAGGGAGGTAGTCAATGAGGATACAAAATTGGCTTGGTGACAGAAGATAGAGGATGGTTGTAGAGGGTTGCTTTTCAAGCTGGAGGCCTGTGACCAGTGGTGTGCACAGTAAGAAGTTTAACAACACCAGGTTGTTTACCCCAAAAGGGTGTTTACCCCAGTCCAACGCCGGCATCTCCACATCATGCCCAGTGGTGTGCCTCAGGGATCGGTGCTGGGTCCACTGTCATTTATCATTTATACTAATGATTTGGATGAGAATTTAGGAGGCATGGTTAGTAAGTTTGCAGATGACACCAAGATTGGTAGCATCGCAGACAGTGAAGAATGTTATCCAAGATTGCAACAGGATCTTGATCAATTGTGCCAATGGGCTGATGAATGACAGATGGAGTTTAATTTAGATAAATGTGAGATGATGCATTTTGGTAGATCGAATCGGGGCAGGACTTACTCTGTGAATGGTATGGCATTGGGGAGAGTGATAGAACAAGGAGATTTAAGGGTGCAGGTTCATAGCTCCTTGAAGGTGGAGTCACAGTTGGATAGGGTGGTGAAGGCGGCAATTTGGCATGCTTGGTTTAATTGGTCAGCATATTGAATACAGGAGTTGGGATGTCTTGTTGAAGTTGTACCCATCATCAGTAAGGCCACACTTAGAATAATGTGTACAGTTCTGGTCACCCTATCATAAAAAGGATATTATTGAACTAGAAAGAGTGCAGAAAATATTTACTAGGATGCTACTGGGACTTGATGGTTTGAGTTATAAGGAGAGGCTGGATAGACTGGGACATTTTTCCCTGGAGCATAGGAGGCTTAGAGGGTGATCTTATAGATGTCTATAAAATAATTAAGATAATGGATCAGGTAATTGGCCAACATCTTTTCCCAAAGATAGGGGAGTGCAAAACTAGAGTGCATAGTTCAAGGTGAGAGGGGAAAGATACAAAAGGGTCCAAAGGGGAAACTTTTTCACACAGAGCATGGTGAGTGTCTGGAACGAGCTGCCAAAAGTAGTAGTAGGGGTGGGTACAATTTTGTCTTTTCAAAAAGCATTTGAACAGTTACATGGGTAAGAGTGGCTTAGAGAGAAATGGGCCAAACGTGGGCAACTGGGACTAGCTTAATGCTAAAAGCTGGGCGGTTGGACAAGTAGGGCTGAAGGGTCTGTTTCCATGCTGTAAACCTCTATGACTCTATGGCATGTCTGCTTCCCATCTGTTAACTCACCCAGTTTCTGAATAGTCCCTCCTTCCAACTGTATTAAAATTATGACATTTCATTCCACCTTTATACAGCTGGAAGAATTTTAATCCTAACTGCAAGAACCTCTGCTTCAACAACTATACGTAATCCATCAAACCCTAAATCTGTGTATCATTAATATCAACAACACAATCAATATAACTTTAATCAGATTCCGCCTTTTTTGTTTTAAGTTAACACTTTACTTCACACAAACCATCTTTCAAAACTAATCAAAGGCAAAAAAATACACTTTTCCATATTTTATTTATCACATCATAATTAGAAATCCCTCTTCTAAGACATCCAATGACTTCTTTTTGCGAGCATTTCTTTTTGTAAAACATTATGACGATAACATTATAACAAAAATGTACAGGTTCGGTGGATTGCCAAAATGCCCCTTCGTGTCTAAAGATGTATAGGTTAGGTGGCTTCGCCATGGTAAATTTGCAGGGTTACGGGCATAGGGTGGAGGGGTGGGCCTGGGTAAGATGCTCTTCAGAGAGTCAGTGCAGACTCAATGGCCTCTTTCTGCAATGTAGGGGTTCCATGGTTCTATTATTCAAGTAACTGACATGTGTTGACCAATTTTATCTTGGAGATAAATTTTCTCTCATATCTCTTATATACTGGCAAGGTCAATCCTGGACCTTTTCTCAGTCACATTCTCTGTTATATGCCCATTATCTCACAGTCTGAGGATTCAGGGTAGACCATTTAGGACGGAGGTTAGGAGACATTTCTTCACCCAAGGAGTGGTGAGCCTGTGGAATTCATTACCACAGGAAGTAGTTAATGCCAAAACATTGAATGTATTCAAGAAGCAGCTAGATATAACACTTGGGGTGAATGGGATCAAAGGTTATGGGGAGAAAGCAGGGTTAGGCTATTGAGTTGAACGATCAGCCATGACCATAATGAATGGTGGAGCAGGCTCAAAGGGCCAAATGGCCTCCTCCTTTCTTCTATGTTTCTATCTAATAAAGAATGGTTGTCCCCGTAACATTCAAATGGGTAAACTTTCCTCAGAATGCTCCTTGTATAATATTACCTCAAAATGTTTCATAAGTAAAGAGAAATATCTATCACTAGTTATTCTGCAGCTAGGAAGTTTTAATCACCCTGTTTAATTTCTTGCTTTCTCAAACCAAGGGGCACCATTTTCCATTTTTACCACCAAGAATATTATAAACCCAGCTGTACTCAAATAGCCATATGGAAGGGTGGCACTGGGAAGCATCACTAAAAATAACTAAATTAAATGATTTTTGGGTCACCAAGGCCTGGAAACTTAAGTACTCATTTCTCCAAATTTAATTTCTTAAATGTCTTATTTGCATTCAAACCCTCCACAATTGCAGTGTCTTTCATCTTAGTACGAAATTCCACTATGTCGTAACTGGCATCAGGTCTTGTGCGAGTGCATAGCCAATTTAACAGTCCAATCAAGTTTCTTAACTACTCTGTTTCTTCTATGGATGTTAGATCATCTTTCTGCGATGACTTGGTCTGATTTATCAGAACAGAATTCACGCTTTCTGGATATGATTGTGGATTCAAGATTACTCCCAACCTATTCTGATTAATATTTAAGCCTATTTAGTTGAAGGTCCCTGAAACCTGATTTCCAACAGTTAATCCCCCTAATTGCTCAAATTCTGCAGATCTTCCCCATGGAAAATTATTGGCATGCATCATAACGATGTCTGTGAGTTTCCCTTTACGATACCAGTAAAACATCGTTGGGTCTGTTTTCAGCTGAATGCAGCCTACTTTCAGCAAGACAATCCTAACAGAGCATTCTGTTATCCTTCCATACACTAGATCATTCCAGTACGTAGGCTACCCTATTATCGACTTTAGGCAGTGTCCTTTGGGTATAATAGCCCTGTTGTGTGCATTGGTATCATTTTGACTATTATCATCCAGCCTTTTTATCGTTTGTATTCTCTTCCTCATAGCTGACTAACATTTGAGTATGTAAGGTATAGGATGCCTCATTGCCTCCCAATTAATTGCTCAGATTCTGAATGTATATAATCAATTTCATTTAAGGTGAATTAATAGTTTGACTATCATGTTGGAGAACCACTGACTTCTCATCACACCCTGACCAGGGCCTTTCCATTATTTCTGACCCTTTCTTACATAATATACTAAACCCCAAGATTAAAGTTTACCTCTGATTGTCATATTAGGCTCGCCAGTTTTTCTGAGATTTCTGCATTGATGACTGCCCTTCCCTTTACATGTAGAGCATAGAAAAGATGGAACTGACTGTAGCCCTTTCTAGGGTCAGGGGCAGATCACACAGCACAGGAGATATTTTGGCATTCCACCCACAGAACAACTGATACAGAATACAATCCCCAACCATTTCAAGAGGATTCTTTGCATGGACTGCCCCCAGGGCAAATATTAAATGTACTTTGGTTTATCGGCTAAGATTGCAAGGACTTTCAGCTGTGGTATTCATGACTATGATATTCATATTTTTGCACATCTCTAAACTTGTCAGTGGTAAATTCCACCCCCTCTCCCTTTGTCAGTGAGGAATTTAGCCAGTGCTCCCAGTCTGGACCCTGTCCATTTTCCATGATTTTATCTACATTCACTCTTTTGTCTTTACCATGTGTTACTGTAGGAAGGCTGAATATTTTTGCCAGGTCTTTACCACGCCTTTAAATTCACAGGTAGTTAAAGTTAAAAAGTTAAAGTTTAAAGTTTATTTATTAATCACAAGTAGGCTTACATTAATACTGC
This sequence comes from Mustelus asterias, assembly GCF_964213995.1. NCBI lineage: Eukaryota > Metazoa > Chordata > Chondrichthyes > Carcharhiniformes > Triakidae > Mustelus > Mustelus asterias. Next base: position 60,126,855 of record NC_135808.1, read on the forward strand.
AATGAAGTTACTGCGAAAATCCCCTGGTTACCACACTCCGGCGCCTGTTCGGGTACATGAGGGAGAATTTAGCATGGCCAATCCACCTAACCAGCACATTTTTCGGATTGTGGGAGGAAACCGGAGCACCCAGAGGAAATCCACACAGACAAGGGGAGAACATGCAAACTCCACACATACTGTGACCCAAGCCGGGAATCAAACCCGGGTCCCTGGCGCTGTGAGGCAGCAGTGCTAACCATTGTGCCGCCCCTATTATTTCATTAAAGTCTTGTGCTAATGGGAAACTTACAATAGGCCATGATGGTCTCCTCTGATATGTTTAGGATGTATCACATTTTTCATTGATCTTTTCAATTAGCTTTGTGTACTCATTATCAACCACATCTGAATCTTTAGCAGAATTTTTAACTGTGACAAGGAGGATGAGCAAATTGTCAATGCAACTTTAAGTCAATCTATTATTTTTCTCTCGAACTCCAATCACCTGAAGTCATGAACACTTCTTTGGCACTCTAATTAAATATTCAGTAAAAATTTCTGTTATTCCGCACTTTCCGAAAATGGGAGGAGCTGGTTGATCAATAGTCCCGTTGACCTTATTCAAAACTTGGTTAAAACTTGAACAGAACAGCTGAACTCCAGAGGTGAGAGTGACTGCCCTTGACATCAGATCAGCATCGGCTGAGTGTGGCATCATGGAGTCCTATTAAAACTGGAGTCAATGGCAATCAAGGCTAAACTCTCCACTGGTTGGATTCATACCTGGCACAAAGGAAGATGGTTATGGTTGTTGGAAGTCAATGATCTCAGTTCCAGGACATCATTTATGTTGGTGCCCTAGGCCCAACCATCTTCAACTGCTTCATCAATGACCTTCCTTTCATTAGAAGGTCAAGCGTGGGGTGTTCGCTGAGGATTGCACAATGTTCAGCACTATTTGCAAATGCTCAGATACTGACACAGCCCATATCCAAATGCAGCAAGACCTGGAGAACTTCCACGCTTGTGCTGACAAGTGGAAAGTAAAATTCACACCACACAAGTGATAGGCAATGACCATCTCCAATAAGAGAGAATCCACCTATCGCCCCTTGACACGCAGTGGCAATGCCATCACTGAATCCCACATTATCAGCATCTTGTGGGTTACCATTGAACAGAAACTGAACTGGACAAGTCATATAAATACTGTGGCTACATTAGCAGAGTAAGAAGTCTCACAATACCAGGTTAAAGTCCAACAGGTTTATTTGGCAGCACAAGCTTTCGGAGTCTCAGGATCCTTGAAGACTCCGAAAGCTTGTGCTGCCAAATAAACCTGTTGAACTTTAACCTGGTGTTGTGAGACTTCTTAATGTGCTTACCCCAGTCCAATGCCGGCATCTCCACACCATACATTAGCAGATCAGAGGCTAGGAATCCTGTGACAAGTAAGTCACCTCCAGACTTCCCAAAGCCTGTCCACCATCAGAATTCTAATGGAATACACTCCACGTGCCTGGATGGGTACAGCTTTAACAACACTCAAGAAGCGAGGTGTGAGTGAGCAGTCAGGTCGGTGTTGTGATGGTGGGAGAAAGAGTTAGGTCTGTTTGAGTCGCATTGGGGGATGATTCAAGTGTTCAGTTGTGAGTGTTCAGTTTAGTTATAATTAGACCAAGTATTTACCAGCATGAGATATCCGGGGTGCTATCCGGTTAAGTCCCACTTATCTGGCCCAAGTCTCTTTATTTATTTATTTATACTTTTCCAATTCAATCAAATCAAATCCAATTCAGAGTCTCAACAAGTTGAGACATTTCCGATCCAGGCTGACAAGACAGGGCGGGTGACTAAGCCACCCTGTCCTGGGCCTGATCTACATGAGTCAAGCTGATTGGAGAAGGGGGAGGATCCTCCTCCAAGACTTGAGCTCATTTGCATCTTAGCCAAAAGGCCGAGATGCCGCTTTTAAAAATTGCTTCATATGAAACATATGAAGCCTCAGCATAACCTCATGACCTCAACCAAGTGCAGATCCGATACTACACTTGATCTTAGCCAAAAGGCCGAGAAGAAGGCCCAAGTCTCTGAGCTCAGTATCAGAGATTTTCGCTGAGGGATCCGGGGAGCAGAAAATGGTCATCGGAATTTTAAACTTCCCCGTTAATTACAACAAATGTGTATCTGTCAGGCAGGAATTCTGGAAGGTCCTGACATGCATCTCCCAATTTAAGACCAGATTTCAACAATACGGATACTGGAAGGTTTGGGTCATTGATTTAGAAATTTACATACCTTCATAATGCAATCAGATCTTGTGTCCTAACTTCTTTTAGAGAGAAGACTTTCTGCATCTACCAAAGCAAGATATCATCACCTCTGTCTGCAATGCTGTGAGTATGGCAATGCCTGGGCACATATACATCTTGTGCAGTCTGACTTGCCTGGGATCATTTTACAGGTTCTCCCATTCTCCCAAAATTAGAAAATAGGGAGATTCCTTCTCAGAGTCAAAAGGTAAATGATTTAGAATGACTGGCACAATGCTTTATTGAGAACCTAAATGCTGGCAAGAAAAAAAAATGGAATGTTGTGTAAGTAAAGCTACCTTTATATTGCTTAGCCCTGTTTATATCATAGCTAGCCATGCAGAAACATGGACTCATAATTCATATGGGTTAGACCTTCTGCACGTCAGAATGGTGGAAAATGGCCTGTCAAAAATCCATCCTGAAATGAAGCAAACCTTGAGTTTGAGGTGGGCACATCCATCATTGCTGGTCCTGCCGACTGGGCACTAGCTCGTGAAGTTAAAAAAGAACATTTTGAAGAACAGAACTGCAATCCACTTTTCAGTGCTTCAGAATAAGTGGTAGCAAGTGGGCGGCATAGTGGCACAGTGGTTAACACTGCTACCTCACAGCCCAGGAACCTGGGTTCAATTCCAGCCTCGAGTCACTGTCTGCGTGGAGTTTACACATTCTCCCAATGTCTACGTGGGTTTCCGCCAGGTGCTCCGGTTTCCTCCCACACTACAAATATGTGCAGGTTAGGCGGATTGGTCATGCTAAATTGCCCCTTAATATCAGGGGAATTAGCAGGGAAAATATGTGGGGTTATGGGGATAGGGCCTCGTGGGATTGTTGTCGGTGCAGGCTTGATGGGCCGAATGACTTCCTTCTGCATCGTAGGAATTCTATGATTCTATGAAATCCTGATTTGTGCACCAATAGGCTGATTAACTGCGGAGGACATTGCAGCCAACCATTCCTGTCTTCACTTGATCTTTACCTATGTGTATTCTTCAGCCGGACTACAATCAGAAGACCCACCGTAGTCCAGAGTCACTTGCAACATGTCACAGGAACATTATCTGACAACGACAGCAACTCAAATTGGCATACTGTAATGCTCTCTGATACTATTTGTCCCTTTGTGCTCTAACTGAAGTCAAAATCATGTAATGACAGATCAGATTGGATACGTCCATGAATCGGGAAAGCAAAAAAGCAACTTCTGCAAAGTAAGCAACATTATACAAAATGAGGTGTGAAGGAGAAAACATTCAGATTATGCTTGGTTAATCCAAAAACCTTGACAATTGTGTGAGGGCGAGAATGATGAAGTGCAACTATTTTACTCATTTTTATACCTGACTGACAATAATGATTTGCATTTATATAGCTCCTTAAATTAAAACCAAATGTCTCAGGTTGCTCTGCATAATAGGCAGAGTTAAATCAGCTCTGAGTCAGGAGAAAATTAGGATTATTGACCTGAAGCTAGCCAAAGAGATCACATCTGAGGAGGTTTTTAAAGGTCGAGAGAGACAGACAGTGATATTTCGGAAGAGTGTTTCAAAATGATAAACTATGTCAGTTGAAGGTTTATTCTGGTAAAGGAGAGGGTAGAACAGAAGACTGCAGTCAAAAGGACAAAGTATTCAGAAATTAATACGGGGCTGCTGAATATTACTAAATAAGTCAAGGGCACAAAGTACGTCACAAAGTATGTAGATTTTGCATTGGATTCAACGGGAATTATTGAACCTGTGCACATCAGTGAGGGTGCAATAATGGGCAAGTGTTACTGGATATGTCCATCAGAACTTTGGAACGGGTTCCTGACATTGACCGATGGGAAGCCAGCATGCTGACCATGAGAATATTCCAGTTTGAAGGTAACAAAGGCATCTGTAAAAAGAGATAAGGGATGAATATGGCAGTCGGCAATCTCTCTCATGGATATGAGAATGTGAAGTTTAAGTGTGTTTCAGGTTTGAAAAGGATGCAAACAATGTAGTAAATGGTCTAATTTAGCCTGAGACTGTGGCTGGGAGAGCACTACATTGACTAGTCATGTATCAAAATTATATTTAATCATCCAGATTAGTTAGAACTGACATTCTGACACTAATGCACATAGTAGATTACATTTTCCCTCACAATACATGCTCTCATATCTTTGGTGCTTGTAATGTATAAAGTTATCAAGGATGATAACTGCAATGTAATTCCATAAAGTGCTATAACACAGTCGTGCTGTAGTGTACAGATGTTCACTATCTACAAGGAACATGCCTGGAGTGTGATGGAATACTCTCCACTTGCCTGGATGAGTGCAGCTCCAACAACATTCAGGAAACTCAACCCCATCCCAGACAAAGCTGCCTTCTTGATTGACATCCCATCCACAATTTAAACATTCACTCCTTCCGACACTGACGCACAGTGGCAGCAGTGTGAACCATCTACAAAATGCACTTCACCAACTCAGCTCGGCAAGGCTCCTTCGACAACATCTCCCAAACCTGTGACCTCTACCACCTGGATGAACAAGGTCAGCAGATACATGGAAGCACCAACACCTTACAGTTCCCTTCCAAGCCACACACCATCCTGACTTTTCGTTCCATCAATATCTCTGGGCCAATTCCTGGAGTGTACCTACTGCACAGTTCAAGAAGATGGCTCACCACCACCTTCTTTCTTGAGGGCAATTAGGGATGGGTACTATATGCTGGCTGAGCCAGCAACACCCATATCCTTTGAATGAATAAAATAAGAGATTCGGTTCCTGATTTCTCTACAGGATAAGCAATTCATTCTGGAAATCCTGGAGACGGAAGATACTTCATACAAAGAAGGATGGAAAAGTGAATTTGTTTTGCCTGGGTAGCCCTCATCTTGTGAAATCCTGGTAATACAGGTAAGACAATAGAACCACAAAGATTGAAATATATTCCCATCTTATGATCTAGGGAATGGGCTGCCACATAGAGGATCCATAAAAAAGGAAGTTGAAAACAGTTAGACTATTGTACACAATATTTTTATGATTATTCATGAAACTATCCTGACCTGTACAATTAATGTAGCATTTAGTCAAAGTATTGATTTTTGATTGAATATACTTGTATAAATAGCCCCAATATTGAAGTAAATGAAGAACTTGCATGTTGCTGCTCCTGTCATGACCTTAGGGTATTATAAAACACTTGACAGCCAATTCATTATTCTTGAAGCATAATCACTAACACAAATCTAGGAAATGCAACAGCCAATTTGCAAACAGCAAATTCCCATAAATACCCAGTTCCAAAGAAGTGTCATATTGGATTGGACTTGGGGAAGCAGCAATGTAGTGTTATTGTCAATGGACTAGTAATCCAGAGACCCAGGGCAAGATCTGGGGATGATGTGGAGATGCCGGCGTTGGACTGGGGTAAACACAGTAAGAAGTTTAACAACACCAGGTTAAAGTCCTTATCGGACTTTAACCTGATGTTGTTAAACTTCTTACAAGATCTGGGGACCCAGGTTTTAATCCTACCATGGAAGATGGTGAAATTTGAATTCAATAAATATCAGGAATTAAAATTAAACCATTTTTGATGTAAAAACCCATCTAGTTCTTCCTTTAGGGAAGAAAATTTGCCATCCTTACCTAATTTGGAACACGTTGACTCTCAAAGACCCCCCAAAATGGAGGGCAGTTCGGGATGGGCAATAAATGCTGGCCCAGCCAGCGACTCCCACATCCTGAAAATAAACAGAAAAACAATTCTCTCTGCAGAGATGCTACCAGACTTATTATGTGGGATTTTATGCCCTCGCTCGAACAAGACTGGAAATTCCTGCCCAGGTCAACTGAGATTTTCGTTGTCGGATTCCATGGGCGGGCAAGGTGGTAGAATTCCGGTGACTGGGTTTTTCCAGCACTTTGTTTTAATTTCAGATTTCCAGCATTGTGCAATATTCTGTTTTTATTTTTGTTTTTTTTTACATTTTTTATGCAAATGTAGTGTACAGTTGACGTGTACCAGGATTGAAGTAAATGAGATCTTGAATGGTTTTGAAAAGGTGGACATAGAAACATAGAAAATATGAACAGGAATAGACCATTCGGCCCTTTGAGCCTGAATGGGAAAGGAAATTTCCCCTTGTGGTTGAGTCCAAAACTGGGGGTCATCTTTATAGGACAGAGGGGGAGAAATCTATTCTCTCAGACGGTTGTGCAACTTTGGAACTCTGTGCCTCAGAAGGCGATGGAGGTGGGTGGGGTGTGGGGGGCGGTCACTGAATATTTTTAAGGTGAAGGTAGATAGATTCTGATTAGGCAAGGGAATTAAAGGTTATCAGGGGTAGTTGGCAATGTGGTACTCAAAACACAAATAAATCAGTCATGATTTTGCTGAATGATGGAGTAGGCTCAAGGCACCAAATGGTCTACTTCTACTCCTGTTTCATATATTTGAATGTTGTATCAGAAACCAAGGCACTGAGAGGACCTGCCTGATTTTATATCAAAAGTGGCATTAGATCTTTAATATTCACCTGAGAGGGCTTGACAGGGCTTAATGTTTAATGCCTCAACTAAAAGATTACCTCTGACCATTTTTTTACGGATGTGTCTCAACCAATTTTATGCACTGAAGTCTTTGGAGTGGGGTTTCAACCAACAACCAACTGACTTAGAGGTGGAAGTGCTGCCATTGAGCCATAAGGTTGACACCTATCCATATAATTCCCTGTAATCATCTACATCACTATCCAATGTTTATCAATAATATTCTCAAACATTTATTCGCACAAACATCTGTATAATTATCCATGATATTCATCCATCACTGTAGCACTTATTAAATTTACTGTAAAATATATCCAATTAACTACCATTTATCTAGTTAGCTACTGTTTATTTAATGAAGTAGCTTTTATCTGATTAATATTTTTCCATTTAATTATTTATAACCTTTCAACTGGTTATTGGCAGCATTTGCCTAGATTTCTGCAATATTTGCCCATAGTCCTGATCCATCTAATTATAGGTAGTGCTTATCTATATTAAATATTGGGCCTGAATTTATTGAAAGCCTGCACCGCAATAATGGTGCAAATCTGTTCTTTAAAGTTTCAAGTTTATTTATTAGTGTCACAAGTAGGCTTACATTAACACCGCAATGAAGTTGCTGTGAAAATCCCCTAGTCACCACACTATGACACCTGTTTGGGTACACAGAGAGAATTTAGCATGGCCAATGCACCTAACCAGCACATCTTTCGGACTGTGGGAGGAAACCAGAGCACCCGGAGGAAATCCACGCACACACGGTGTGAACGAACAGACTGCGCACAGACAGTGACCCAAACCAGGACTCGAACCCTGGTCCCTGGTGCAGTGAGGCAGCAGTGCTAACACTGTGCCACATGATAGATGGTCCGTGTTGCTGAAATTTCAGTCAGTTATGACTTACGCTATTACTCATGCTGTGCCAGATGTGCTGGGTCTTCTGAACCATTTCACAGAAACATTCAAGGAGAATGATGAACAGTGGATGATCAGAGTTCTACCCCTAGATTAAAAGCAATGGTGAGATTGAGTTTAACAAAATAACACTAGTGCAATTGTCACAGTTACTTAGATCCTTACACAAGACTCAGAAGAGTATCCAATTGCTCAGCAGGTTGCCTGAGGGTAATATCTATACTAACTTCTTTTAGGAATTTCATTTAAATGTTAAATTTCAATTAGGTAATAAAATAAGTCTTCCGACATCCAGGTATAAACTGATTTATTCCCTGACTGCTATTATTTTTGTATTAATTTTTTGTTGCGTTTGTGCACTAAGCCTGCATTGTAATGGGTACTGAACTGTTGTTCGTGTCCACTGGCAGCCCAGGAGACAATTCTACACATACAGGCTTCTTTGTAATGCAATGATTCATACTGTATCAGTACACACTCATCAATCGGACTGACTGTGCCCCATCCTCGGGTTATCACATCAGAGTATCGCATTAAAAATTGAATTGGGCCTGTGAACAAGTGCAAGCTGGCAATGGGCCTGGTTGAGTTGAAGCAGCAGCATACAAATTTGGGCTGTCTGCTTATCAACATGTTTGCGGCTTGCAGCCCAGTGCAATAAGTGCTGCTGATTTCGTTCAAAGTCAGCAGGAGACCAGGAGTGTGCATGCCTCGCAAACGTGCCGCTTGTCTGTAGCTTCCTGGGAGGCAGCGGCGTAGTGGCATTGTCACTGGACTAATAATCCAGAGATTAATGCTCTAGGAACCCAGGTTTAAATCCCACCGTGGCAGATGGTGAAATTTGAACTCAGTTAAAACTGAGAATTAATGCTGATCCTGAAACCATTGTCAATTGCTGCAAAAACCCATCTGGTTCATTAATGTCCTTGAGGGAAGGAAATCTACCGTCCTTACCTGATCTGAACTACATGTGACTCCAGATCCTCCACAATGTGGTCGACTCTTAACTGCCCCACTGAAATGGCCTAGCAAGCCACTCAGTCCAAGGGCAATTAGGGATGGGCAATAAAATGCAGGTCCAGCCAGTGATACACACATCCCATGAATTTAAAAAAATGTATATAGGTAGTCTGCCTCTCTTAAAAGCTTTCAGCCAACAGCAGCTGGTCCCTGTTGGGAAAGGAGGAGACTGCAAATGCAGAAAAGGCCACTGGAAGCCTTAGTTCAGGAGGTTAAGAGGAGCATTGGAAAAAAAATTAATGTCCTTACATGAGTGGTCAAGATCAATGGAAGAATCTTCACATGACATTTCCTACCCATTGCACAACAACCTCTCATGCACTACAAGCCCATTAGTCACACATGAGCAATCAGGCCACATGACTAACATATATGACAAGTTCACACATAACCGCAGCGAGCAGAAGAGAACCAGAAGAAGTGATACACGCTTGCACATCCTAAATCCTTTGGAGGAGCAGTTGGATGGAGCTGGAAGTGACTTTGGTGATTGCATCCAACATTCCTGAGAACATTCAGGATGACATTATGTTCTTGTCTTTTATACCATTTCAAATTCCAATTCACCCTCATCTTGCTATCTGGCATGAAGTATAAGCTGCACATGGTGGGACCATGAACCTTTTTCTTTTCACCACTCCCACCAGCACCCAAACCTCTCCCCTAGTTTCCTTCACACAACACTCCCATTTTACAGTTTTGCTTTCAAATACAAAGGAATGGCACCTGACCAGCCGATACAGCATCACCCTGAAGGGCACGTGCAAGGAGAAGCATTATCACTTGATCTGACAATTGTAACCACCATTTCAGATAACAGCACTGATTTACAATTCAAATATAAAGTACTGATTTGGGATCAGCTTAGCGAGTCACCGACCATGAATGGGCTGTAACCAGGCCAAAAGTTAAGAATACAGCATCTGCCAACTCATTCGAGTGTTATGTTGCACAGGTGAAGAGGAATTTGACGGGGCTGTGTTTAAGATAATGCTGATGGGCATCCATACAGAGAGGCTTGTTGCATTCGCAGGTCTGCCACAGAGCCCATTGGCATTTTCAAAGAGCATGGAGGAGACCAATTTGAATTTGGCATTGGATTTTGCACAGAGCTTGAAGTACCTCCTTTCCAGTGTGTAAGTGGTGGGCAACCCCTTACCAACATTTATGGACCCAATGGAAACTGATCATTAATGGCTTAGCTTCCAATACAACACAGATAGAAGCCACCCAGCTTCTTAGGTGCACCAATGGGAGCTCTGATTGATGTCATGAAATCCACGTTTGTTGCCATGCAAACCCATCTGTAGCTATGCAGGTGTGATCATGGCATTGGATACCTGCGCTCAAAGAGATTTGCAGGGCCACACAGCAGTTTAGCAATCTGTGCTGCAGCAGATTACAAGGATTGCTGAGGTGCAACACCAAGGAAGTGGCAGGGATCCATAGGACATTAGTACTCTCAACACTGTCACTTCACCTCACAATTTATCGAATTAAATGCTTTGGCTAGACAGATTAATGCAATAAAGAGTTCCTGGTGTCATTCTCAACACTTTTCTTGGATTTGTCTGGCAACAAAGACGATGGGCCGGATTCTGCGACCTCGCCCACAGTTGGGATTCTTCAGTCCTGCTGCTGTGAACGGAAATTTGGCTGAGCGCCAAATTCTCCAGTCTCACTGGCAGGAGCAGCAGGGCGTGAACAGCTGGAGAATTCTGACCCATGTCTGACCCATGGGAGGGAAAATCCTGACCTGCAAGGCTCTGTGGGTTGTTCTTCAAGGATTTGGATGTCCAAGAAACTTCTTCAGTATCTTGTAATTCCTTCATAATAATGACTGCAACAGTCTTGAATAGGAGATCTGAAACAGTTACCTTCAAGATCTGGACCAGTGTCAGGCAAGGCTGTGTAATAGCTGTCATACAACTTACAATCTACCCGACAATGGCTATTCACCTTATCCAAGATCAAGTGGCACCTGGTACGGTTCTTAAATACCATGTAGATGGAAAACTCTTTAGCCCCAGTTGCCTTTGTGCCAAAACAAAGATCACATCAGCGGATCCTCTCTAAAGCCTCACTGTGTCTATCAGAGGATTTCCTGAGCCACAAGAAGCTGGTGGTTCAGAAGAGAGCGAATCATGATTTTCTCTGCTGCTATGGACAAGACGGAAAATCTTGATAATCCTCACAGCATAATTTACCTCCTTTCTTTAAGATAGTTGTAATAGTCGCAACTATCAAGTATCCAACATTGGCCATGCCACTCCCACCCCTGTATCTTGTTTATAGTATTATATTCAAATTACGTTTTGAGCAAATGGTGGTGCACATTCATCACTGGAGGATGGGGGAACATAATGGTTACACTTATAATATTAAAATACACTTATAATATTATAATAACCAAAGATGTGCGGGTTAGGTTGATTGGCCATGCTAAAATTGCCCCTTAGTGTCCTGAGTTGAGTAGGTTAGAGGGATTAGTGGGTAAAATATGTAGGGATATGGGGGTAGGGCCTGGGTGGGATTGTGGTCGGTGCAGACTCGATGGGCCGGATGGCCTCTTTCTGTACTGTAGGGTTTCTATGATTTCTATGATTAGTCACTGATATCACCTTTCCAGAGAATTTCCAGCTATAATAATTTATCCATGCAATGAAGTGTAAAAACACATACAGCATTTAAAATTCTCAAAATACAGAGTATTCACTAATATAAGAATTTGCCAATAGATACAAAAATGACTGAGCCAAACACTGTGTTTCCCATATGCGTCTGAAATCTGAATGATCCTTAACACAAACTACAGGAGGCCAGTCATGCACCATCAGTGCTGAAAATCTTTGCTTCAGCAGGACATTCACTTAACATTTTGAACACGTTATGAAATCTTCCTGACATTAAATGTTAATACGCTTAAGTTAATTATCCATTTTAATCTCAACACTATTAAATGTTTTGTCAAATCTTAATTATCACATCTTCACACCCTTGCATGCATTAGCAAGTGGTTATCCCCAATATTGGATTATTTTGAATAGTCACGCACGTCAATGCACACAAAATAATTCTGACACTCCTTTTATAAAATTACAGTTTCCAATTAAATTTAAGAAGCACAAATCTCTGCTAACACTCACTGTACTTATGTCAAGTAGCAGAAGACACTGGAGACAATTTTTAGGTTACCCCTAACTACCACGTGTCTCAGTGTTCTAATGCTGATGTTATATAAATAAAGCAAGATCTCATTATTAGAAATATAGCTAAGAACCACATTCATTGTCTTTTCTTCTTTTTCCTACACCTTACCCCATTCCACCAGTGCTTCCACGCCCATTTGAAGGCAGCAAATCAACAGGTTGTAGTTCCTCAGACTCATTTGCTTCTGTTAATTGGAGAATTGTCATGTGTGAGGCGAGGCTGAATGCTATTGGACCACTGGACCATCAGCTGAATCATCCCACAATGTCTCCCCATGTCTATTTTACAGCAGAGAGAGAGAGCAAAATCCTGATTGTTTTTTTTCCCATTTTTTAAGTTGGTTAGCATACTGGAAGCAAAGAGTTGGAATAAATGGTCCTTTTTCCAGTTGGCAGGCAGTGATTAGTGGGTACTGAAGGGATCCATGCTAGGACCCCAACTGTTCATATTATATATTAATGATTTGTATAGGGGAACTTAAATGTATTACCTCCAAAATTACAGATGATACAAAGTTGAGCTGTGAGGAGGAAGCAAAGATGCTTCAGTGTGATTTACTCCACATCAGTGTGATTTAGACAGGGTCAGTGAATGGACATACACATGGCAGATGCAGTACAATGTGAATAAATGTGATGTCATTCACTTCAGTAGCAAAAATAGGAAGGCAGATTATTATCTGGATGGGTATAAATTGAGAGAGGTGGATACTCAGCGAGACCCCGGTGCCCTCGTGCATCAGTCATTGAAAGTAAACATGCAAGTAAAGCAGGCAGTTAAGTTTGAGGATAAGGGTAAACCTTTTAGGGCTGAGGTGAGGAGAAATTTCTTCATCTTGAGAATGGTGAATCTGTGGAATTCACTACCACAGAAAGTATTTGAGGTCAAAATGTTGTGTGAATTCAAGAATAAATTAGAGAAAGCTCTGGGGCTAAAGGAATCCAGGGATCTGGGAGGAGGGGTTGGAGGCAGGATCAGAGTATCGAATTTGATGATCAGCCATGATCATAACAAATGGTGGAGCAGGTTCAAAGGGCTGAATGGCCTACTCCTGCTTCTATTTTCTTTGTATGTTTCTAAGTAACTGAGTCCAATTGGATTGATGTCAATTCCACCGAGGTGAGATAAGCTTATTTAACAAACACAAAGGTCTTCTTCATCTGTTTATCTCAATACCACACACATTGCATTTATTCTCTGAGACATTCTGATCCTGGGAAAATTGGAACACCCACTCACAAAATTTGTACCTATCACAGTGACCTGAAAATAACTATTGCAAACATTTTGTGGTATTTCTTTTTGTATAGTTACTTTCATACTGTAAAAACAATTTTTAATTAGATTCAGATAAATCCACAAGTGTGATAAATCTACCAAACCATTAAAAATGGTTTGCCAAGCACTTTCAGCGACAGCAATGTTCTATCTTAAAAACAAATGTCAAATTCAGTTTCAAGTCTGAAAACTAGACTGTCAATAGGATAAATGTATGCAGAGATAAGTCTGATAGTACATGTTGCTTAATCCTGAGCCAAGTTTCCTTCCACACAACCACTCAAGATGAGGAAAGGATTTAAATAGTCATTTGGTAGAACAGAACTTGAGCATTGCTGATAAAAAGAGATGTATTGTTCAAGCTTTTCATATAGTACTCAACAGGACAGCCTCGCAAGAAGTTCATTGGAGCAAGCAACACAACTCATTAACCTCCCTTAAACCCCATCCTTGAATGTTGCATTGTGTCTGGTATGTTGTGGACTTGTGCTTCCCATGTTTCTGTTATCCATCATGCCACCATTGACAGAGACACCTGATTGAGGTGTACACAATTACTAGGGGCATAGAAGGTTTAGATAGAAACAAATGTCCCCCCTTAGTGGAGGGATCAATAACCAGTGGGCATAGATTTAAGGTAAGGGGCAGAGAATTTAGAGGGGATTTGATGAAAATCTTTTTCACCCAGAGGATGGTGGGGATCTGGAACTCACAGCCTGAAAGGATGGTAAAGGTGGGAACCATCACAACACTTAAGAAGCATTTAGATGAGCACTTGGAATGCTGTAGCCTACAAGCCTATGGACCAAGTGCTCAAAAATTGGATTAGAATAGATAGGTGCTTGATTGTCGGCACAGACAGATGGGCTGAAGGGTCTCTTTTTGTGCTGTAAAACTCTAAGACAATGACTCTAGTTGCCCTATGGAGGTCAGGTTCTCGTGCAGAAAGACAAACAATAAATAAATCTGTAGATTACATTTAACTAAGGTTTCCCTTTTGAGTCTGTATGGTTGCTTGGCCAACTCCCCCTCTCAATAATACTTCAGTGTCCTTCTGTTCAAGTGCAACAAAAGGAGATGAAAGGACACTGAATCTCAGATTGGACAACATACCAGAAAGCAGCAGATCATGGCATATGGCAAGTGTATTGAAGGTTTCAGGTGAAAGAAGACAAGCTGCAAATTATTTTCCGATCTCTGAAAGAGCAGAATTCGGCAAGAAAATTGTTTTACCACAAGGCAGAATTTTCCAGCTCCTCCCCGTTCCGTGGCCTGTTTGCCAACGGTGGAGGCAGCTTGACATTGGCCACTGGTGGGATCTTCTAGTCCTGCTGATACCTACGGAATTTTCTATGGCTTGTCCATCCCACCACAAGAGAACCCACCACGGGGTAGTGGGGTTTCGCCTTTGGTGGGACCGGAAGATCTCGCTGATGGGAAGGGCCGGAAAATCCTGCCCTTAATCTGTCTAGATAAAACAGTCCAACAGCCATTTATTGTCAGTAAATACTCATTTTCCCACATAGAGAGAATTTAAACAGCTCAACGATCAACTATTCTAACTTGATTTTAGCCATCTGAATGATGCACGGTGGCACAGTGGTTAGCTTCATAGCGCCAGGGACGAGGTTCAATTCCAACCTCGGGTGACTGTCAGTGTGGAGTCTGCACGTTCTCCCCGTGTCTGCATGGGTTTTGTCCGAGTGTTCTGGTTCCCTCCCACAGTCCAAAAGACGTGCTAGTTAGGTTGATTGGCCGTGCTAAATTGTTCCTTAATGCTAGGGGGATTAGCAGGGTAAATACCTGGGGCTGCGGGGATATGGCCTGGATGGGGATTGTTGTCAGTGGAGACTCAATGGGTCGAATGGCCTCCTTCTGCACTGTAGGGAATCTATGATTCTTTGAATGTGATGAGCACAGACTCTACGATTAGGGATTGATAAAATATTCCCTCATTGAGCAATACATTGCTGCCAACCAAAGCTGAGGTATATCCTGCTTGCGCTAAGTTGAAAACATTTTTTGAATTCTCAGTTTTTTCAACTAATTCTTATGCCTCCCAAGTTGTTTGAATACTTGGAAGACTGATGCTGAGGCAGAAGAATATATCATAAATCACATCAATCACACTCCTTAAGAGTGAACCAGATCAAAGCTTTCTATCAGCCCTTTATCCTGGGAGTCATCATGTTTTTTCACAGAGCTATGAAGAGAGCATTCCAGCCTCCACAGCTAGGTGAACCTAACAACAAGCACAACAAGGTTCACAGCTCAGCAAGTCTGACCTTTCGGCTGGTTAATAAAATACATTCTGCTGCCGATCAATAAACAGAAAATTCAACTGAACTCCATCGAATAAAGCAAAAAAAGAGAGATAATCATTGTTCCAGAAAGTGCAAAAATTGGGTAACTTGCACAAAGACTTTTTCAAGTGGCTTCGATAAAGCTGAAGTTGAGTATCTTCAGTTATTCCAAGCTGTTGTTTTGTGTGTGCATTTCAGCCAGCGCACAATAATGAATGCTGGCTCAAGTAATTTGCCAATTTATAGCTGGACTCGCCCTGATGGCTCTTTAGGGAATGGCTGCCAGAAGTCAAGTGAGGGACTAATAATTTAAATGCTGCTGCAAAATTGGATGTCATTAAAAGCGATTTTCTTTTTGACATTCTAGGAGGAGCAGGCAGAAATCTGCATGGAAACTGACTGAAAAATTAGTCTCCAAATTTTCAGCGACTGAAATGGACATCATGCTTGAGAAAATGAGCCCTCTACACATCTTTCTCCATGGGATGACTTTGCTTTTGGATTCTTCCTCAGAGATTGAAGTAGCCCTTATTCCCCACCAGCCTTCCCTACCTAGCTGAACTGGCTCTGATATTGCACAATTGCTCCTTTACCTCTCCTCGCATCCTGCAAATGAAAGGTGCTTCTACGGAAAGCTAAATGTGGGCTAACCATAACAAAAGTAAATCGATTGGATGCAGGAAATCTGAAATCAGCACAGAAAATGCTGGAAGTACCCAGTTATCCACAGATGCTGCTTAACCAGCTGTGTATTTTTGTCTGTGTTTATTGGCGTCCAGCTGTGCCTACCTCTCTGTGGCATATTCAGAGCATTCTTTGTTCGGGTCCAAATTAGGACTTCTACCGTACTTCTTTCTGTGGCACGTTGATGACTGCTTCCTGCTCATGGCCAAAACTGGAAAATTTCATCAACTTTGCTTCCAATTTCCAACTTGCCCCCACCTTCAAATTGTTCATCTCCAACTATTCCCTTTGCTTTCTTGATACACCTGTTTTCATCTCCGGATGACTCATCAGTATCTGCAAGGTGCCTGCTGATTTCCACAGCTGCCTCGACAACACTTCTAGCCATCCTGGTTCCTTTGAGGACTCTATTCCATTTTTTCCAGATTCTCCACCTTTGTCACATCCGTTCCGATAATGCCCGCTTTAATTCCAATGCTTCCGATATATCTTCCTTTTTCGGATTCCCCTCCACCTTGGTTGAGAGCGCCTTGGACCATGTCCATGTCATTTGCCCCACTTCTGCTCTCATTGCTCCCCATTCCTCTCAGATCCATAATAGGGTTCCAGTTGTCCACATGCCTCAACTTACACATGAGGCTACGTTCTCTCCCATTTCCACCACTTCTGGCATGATGGTTGCATTAAACACATCTTCTCCTTCACTTCTCTTTCAGTATTCCACAGAATCACAGAAACCCTACAGTGCAGAAGGAGGCCATTTCTTTAAAAAGAAAGGGGGACATTGTCAAATGCCTTTAAGGGATAGTAGCATGATATTATGGGAAGAGAAGTATTTAAATTATAAATCCCTTCAGTGCAGAAGGAGGCTATTTGACACATCAAGTTCGCACTGACTCTGTGAATGAACATGTTACCCAGGCCCACACCCCTCCCACACTATTTCTGTAACCCCAAACATTTACTATGGCTAATCCACATTGCCTACACATCTTTGGACACTAAGGCTTAATTTAGCATGGCCAATCCACCTAACCTGCACATCCTTGGAGAGTAACAGCAAACCGGAGCACCTGGAGGAAACCCACGCAGACACGGGGAGAACATGCAAACTCCATACAGACAGTGGCCCAAGCCAGAATTGAACCCGAGTCCCTGGTGCTGTGAGGCAGCAGTACTAACCACTGTGTCACCGTACTGTTCCCTCTGAGACCCCCTGTCCACTCATCAATCACCACCACCCATCCCAACAGCACCTCCGGTATAAACGCAGAAGATGCACAACTTGCCTTATTATTGTTTTCTTCCCACCGTCCAGGACTCCAAAACTCCTTCCAAGTACAACAGCTGGAACAGTTCAATGTGTACTTCATTCAATTTAGCGTCATGTATTCACTGTTCATAATGTGGTTCCCTCTACAATAGAGAATTCAAACTTGACTGAGTGACCACTTTCTGTCTGCAAGTATGACCAACAAATTTTGATCGTCTGTCATTTTACTTCTCCGCCCCACTCCCACTCCAATCTCACTGTTTTCAGCCTCTTCCATTATATCAACAAAGCCCCATTCATTGATTCAGCACTCTATAGCCTTCTGGACTCAATATTGACTCAATGGGGTGATCTTACCAGCTCGTCCAGCCTGTCGATCAGCATGACGAGCCGGTAAGGTTGGGTGACGGGCAGAAAATTGGGTTCGCGCCTGGTTTCTTGCCTCTCACAATCTTGTTGGCCCCGCTTCACCACCGAAATCGGCTTTGCGCCCATAAAACGGATCGGCTGGGACGGCGAGAGGGTGGGGATTGGCTGGGGTGGTGATTGGCATCGGCTGGGGTGGCAATCGAGGAAGGTGGGGATCGGCATCAGCCAATGCATCAATCGGGGGGGCTGGGGATCGGTTGGGGTGGCGATCGGAGGTGAGGATTGGCTAGTGCGACGAGCGGGAGTGGGAGAGGTGGGGGGGGGGGGGGGGTGGGATGGGGCGGGGCAGCGATCGTAGTGGATGATCGGCGGGGGGGGCAATGTCCGGGGCAGCAATGGGTGGGGGATGGGGGGTGATGGGGGGGGGCGTCATCCCCCCGTGCGCTGTGTGTACAGAGTGCACTGGGAGATCAGGGCACCTGCGCCATGGCGCCTCTAGAGTTCAGCAATTGGCTTCCTGGTGAGAATAGGCTCAGCCCCTTCCCCTGGCTGGGGAAAATCACATGGGCTCTTTTTTGTCCCTGAATGTCGTAAGATTGCGACTGGGAGCTCCCCCCAAAAATTGGCCCGATTCTCTCCAGTTTTCACCCTGATTCGGCATTGAGAATTTTTTGGTAAGATCGCAGCCCCCCCCCCAGTTAAATTTTAGACCTAACCTTTTGCCACATTCCTTCTGGACAGTTACTGTAGGTAATGATTCTGCTTTTCCCACTTAAACCTCCCCCAGGCTCATCTTTTGTTTCTTTATTTGCCTTTCAGCATTGTCCTATTTAACACTTAATTTGTTCTGTCTTCCTTCTATTCCATCACAGTTTCCCTGTTATTCTCCCCACTCCCCCCTCCCCCCGACCACCCCCCACCCTCTGCCCCCGTCCCTTCCCGTTCACTCTTACTTTCTCCGGCTCCTGTTACATCTCTAATACTCACATTAATTCTGGTTATCCCTCTGGAGAGCAGCCTGTGGTCATCTGGGACTGTAGCAAGTTTACCCTTTCCCTGATCTCCCCACCAACATTTCCTAATGTTTTGAGTATTTTTAGATTTCTAGCATCTTAAGGATATTGCTTTTGGCTGAATGCGATGGAATTCATTTTTGTGTGCCACCTTGCTGTAAGTGTCCTTCCCAAAGGACTTTAGAGCAGGAACTGGCCATTCACCCATTCGAGTCTGATCCACAATGTAATGATTTGATTTATTATTGTCACATTTATTGAGATATAGTGAAAGGTACTGTTTCTTGCACACTATCCAGACAAAACAAACCATTCATAGAATGCATGGGGAGAAGGGAAGGAGAGGGTGCAGAATATAGTGTTGCAGTCATAGCAAAAGGGGGCGGCACGGTAGCACAGTGGTTAGCACTGCTGCTTCACAGCTCCAGGATCCCGGGTTCGATTCCCGGCTCGGGTCACTGTCTGTGTGGAGTTTGCACATTCTCCTCGTGTCTGCGTGGGTTTCCTCCGGGTGCTCCGGTTTCCTCCCACAGTCCAAAGATGTGCGGGTTAGGTTGATTGGCCAGGTTAAAAATTGCCCCTTAGAGTCCTGGGATGCGTAGGTTAGAGGGATTAGCAGGTAAATATGTGGGGGTAGGGCCTGGGTGGGATTGTGGTCGGTGCAGACTCGATGGGCCGAATGGCCTCCTTCTGCACTGTAGGGTTTCTATGATTTCTATGATAGCGAGAGTGTTGAGAAAGATCAACTTAATACAAGGTAAATTCATTCAAACGTTTGATGGCAGCAGGGAAGAAACAGTTCTTGAGTTGGTTGGTACGTGACCTCAGACTTTCGTATCTTTTTCCTGATGGAAGAAGGTGGAAGAGAGTATGTCCGGGGTGCTTGGAGTCCTTGATTATGCTGGCTGCTTTTCTGAGGCAGCGGGAACTGTAGACAGAGTCAGTGGATGGAAGGCTGGTTTGCATGAAGGACTGGGCTATGTTCTTGACCCTTTGTAGTTTTTTGTGGTCTTGGTCAGAGCAAAATGAGTTGATATGTGGTTTCAATTTGCTTCAAAATGAAGGTATTCCATGGAAAAACTGCAAATAATTCAACAGTCCCATTTAAGGGCAGTGGCCTGGATTTTACAGCCCTGCCAAGATGCAGTTGGCTGGCCAAAATCCATTGACTTTGGGCAGGACCGCAAGGTCATGACAACAGGCGGGACAGGAAAATCCCACTCAGTAAGTGGGGAATATGGAAAAAATAATCTGTGTTTTGGTTCTTTATACATTTCAAAATAATTAAATAAATAATGGTTTTGTCAAGTAGTATTATTCATTTAAACTTTCTATTCCTTAAATCATTTGAACTGTTTTACTAAATGTGAAAATAAACTAACGACAGAATACAAACTGAATTGCAATTACAGTCCTGTCTGACAATGCAGTTGTTATGGATAATAGAAAGCTGACTTATCTTACTTGCACAGCAAATGTTCAAAACAAAGGCAAGAAAAACATTTGCTTTTAAAAGATACCTTTGCAAAAATCAGCTCCAAATTGAACAAAAAACTCTTTAAAAAGAAAGGTTTGTTACAAAGTTTGAGCATTGGCATCTGGTGAGGCAGTTTTCACAACTAAAGATAAAAGAGTTGCCTCAATGATTGCTCAAACTGCCTGATGAGGTGAAAAACATTTTGAACTGAATTGGTTATGAGGCAATTTTCACACCAAGTCAAAATGCTTGTGAAAGAGTCTTACACATATTGATTGGCAAAGAGGACAATACCATCAGCTTTAATGAGGCAATACAACGCTTACAATCCATTCTTTTACAATGCGTACAAATGTTTTATTTATTTAACGGTTATTCATTGAGCACGAGCAGAGAAATAAAGAAAAGTTCTTCCCATTAGTTGATTGCTAGTTGATGCCAGCCTGCTGATTATACAAGGATTCGGGGACAGACAGAGGTTTAAGGTTTTGGGCAAGAGATACAGGGAGATGTGAGGAAGAGCTTTATTTAAATGCAGCAAGAGGTAATGACCTGGATGAAAGCAAAACACCATGGATGCTAGAATCTGAAACAAAAACGGAAAATGCTGGAAAATCTCAGCAGGCCTGACAGCATCTGTGGAGGGAGAACAGAGCCAATGTTTTGAGCCTGGATCCAAACTCGAAACGCTAGCTCCCATTCTCTCTCCACAGACGCTGTCGGACCTACTGAGACTTTCCAACATTTTCTGTTTTTGTTGCTAAAGAGGAGACAGTCAGAGCCACAAATTTGGCAATGGTTAAAGTGATGGAGGGCACTGGTAGTGTGATGAATGTAGGTGAGTACACACTCGACAAGGGAAAACAAATGGAAAGAAATCAGTTCAATTGGCAGCAGGGCTAAAATGATAGTTCCATCAAGGCAGGTCTGTTTTCCAGTTCTGATGAAAGATCAGTGAACTGAACCATTAATTTTGTTTCTCTATTCATCTGTCGGCTGACCAGCTCAATATTTCCAGACTTTCCTGTTTTTATTTCAGATTTCCAACATCTAAAGTATTTTGCTTTGGTTATAATTACAACTTGCTGATTTCCTACATTTTAAGTAGCTAGGTATGATCTTCCACAGCTTCATCACACATTCATCAGCAAAAGATATGTGACATTTCAGAGAGATACTTGCAGAAGCTAAACTATTATATTGATTATAATGTGCGGAAACAAGGTTTCCATGCCAACAATTTGGTGATAAATAATCCAAAATCTACTAAAGATAAAGCAAGTTGAAAAGGCATTGTAATTTCAATTTCCTCCTGATTTCTTCCCTTCCATTCTGCTGAATGTGCTAACACCCCTGAAACATAATTCTTAACCAGTTCACATGCTTGATCATTTCACCTGTGCCTCGACGGTTTGGCTAATTTTTACCTTCCTGCAGGAATATCCAACTGGATTTGCAGGTTAAATGCTCATTATGGAAACCATTCAATTTGCACAGTAAAAAGAAAAACCAGGCAATTTTCATAACAAAAAACCCAACCCACAATGCCAATGTTATGCTCCAGCAGTAGATTGAAAAGTAGCTACCTACGCTGAGTTAACTCATTAAAAAAGTTACACATTTTATGAAATGACTTGGAAGTATGTGAACAGCTCAACCAGTCCGTGCTTGTATTTATCTTTCATACAAGCAGTAATCATAATGTAACGGTTAATAAATGTCATAATCGGACAATTCTGCAGTGATTTGATTTGATTTATTATTGTCACATGTGTTTATTATTATTTTTTTGTTTCTATATCCAATTCAATCCAATCAAAGTCCAATTCAGAGTCTCAGCAAGTGAGACATTCCAGATCCAAGCTGACAAGACAGGCCTCTCACTTCCTGTCTTGGGCTTGATCGACATGATCCAAGCTGATTGGAGCAGGCATTGCACCTTCTCCAAGGCTTGATCTCATTTGCATCTTAGCCAAAAGGCCGAGATGCCGCTTTTAAAAATTGCTTCAAATGAAGCCACAATGTAACCTCATGACTTCAACCAAGTACAGCATGACGATACTACACTTGATCTTAGCCAAAAGGCCGAGAGTCACATGTGAGGTGCTCCCTATGTGACAGAAGCACTCGTTACGGAACTGGGGCTACAGGTCTGTAGGCTTTGACTTGACCTCCTTGAGTCTGCCTCTCCACTGGGAGTATTGGGCTACAGAAAGCGCAAATGTACCATTGAACCTAGTAATTTGAACAGCTAAACTCGTGAACTGTGAGCCAATCACAAGTATTAGAGACTGGCTAATGAATAGTATGAATATTCAATAGAAGAGTCAAACATTTAGCCATATTAAAAAAATGTCTTTGAGGGCATGGGGAAGCTTCATCTTGAACCATTGAACAAATTGACCAACCAATGCTCAGCATATCAGAGATTGAAGCTGATTAGATAAACTGTATTCCTGGAGCATGATCCTTTAACAATGTGACTCCAAGGCCACATTGTATTTTTTTAATCTTAGTTATTTAATGAATATTTCTTATTCTTAAATCTACCAGCTGCTCTCCAATCCCCAGTGTTCATCTGAGCCACAATTGAAATGGCGCAGTATACATCTGTTTCTGCATTGCAATTTATCGGAAGTTACTGTAAATTGAAATTATTTTCCTCCTGCTTATTATTCTTATCCTTTCCATTCGCTTCATGTTGATTTTATAGACATTTATGACCTGATCTAAAAGCTTTTCTTTCATCCCCATACTACATAGCCTTGAATTCAGGAATGTGGGGCCTGATTCTCCCATCGTGACCCGCAACTTTTCTGGCGGGTCCGGTCGGGAGAATCGCGCGTTGGCCATTTTGCGGGATTTGCGCATGCGCCGGGAACGCATGCGTGCCTCCCAGAGCTGGAGAACAGTCACAGTCGAGACTGCGTTGGAAGCCGGTGGGAAGAGAGGTAAGTCATTTGAATCTTTTAAAATGTATTTTAAATATATTTTGCATGTGATTATCAGCATCTCCCACCCTGCCAGGAGTACTTCATTCCGGCAGGATTCAGAGTAGCTCCCCATGTTTGGAGAATGAGCGGGAGACACGGCTGGAATGAAGGGGGGGGCAATCAGGGCCCCCCCGGGGGTTGGGCGGCAGCGGTGTGCTGCCCCCTGGACATGCGTACCCTGGCAGTGCCAGCCTGTGCCCCCTGGCACTGCCCGACAGGGGAAAGTGCCTATGCCCGGGGGCACCTTGGCACTGCCCATCGGGGCAGTTGTGGGCCTAGGGGTGATTGGTGATGTTGGGGGGTGTCCCGCTGTCAATCTGCATTGGGATCAGTCTGGGCTGGAGGGAGGGCAGCGATTGGGGCGGGCTGGGAAGGGGTGGTCTGCCAGGGAGGCCTGCCTCCCGGGGGGATCGGATCTCGGGGGAGGGGGGGGGGACGGTGGGGAGGGTCAGGTCTGGCAGTGTGAGAGGGTGGGGAACATCATCACTGCTGGGGGGTGTGGACTAGACATCGGGCCCTCCAGGGCTGGGGGAGTCAGGGCTGGCCTGGGAATTGTCATGGGAGCTGCGATCGAGCCGTGGGGGTGGGGGAGGGGCTGGAGGGGCAGCACTGTGGGGGTCCTGGACTGGCCAGCGATTGAGCTGGCCAGCAAATGCGGAAGCTGACTGATCAGGACCACTGCGCATGCGCAGAGTTCTGGAACTGTCAAACTCCGGCGTGAATAGCCCCCCCCCCGCCTGGGTTTTTAATGATATTCACGATTGTGACCTGTGCAGTGAACAGAGTGCGGAGATTCAGGTCTGAAGCTGCACTGAGGAAACTGTCGTGATCTAGAACAGTTTTCCCACCAATTCAGCACTTTTGGGAGAATCGCCCCCGTGCTTTCCAGAGAGTCATGCCCATGCATTCCGGATATGAGTGCTAAATGAGGATTGGAATTTGCTGGGCAGCGTGTTCAAATCTTGTGGCAGAATGCATACCATTCCAAGGACTTCATGTATGGAACTTAATTTAAAGTTGGGCATTAGCAAAACAAAAATGCAATGCACTGTTCAATTCACAGTCATAAATAGCTGAAATTCTATACTTTCCTCAGTCTTTCCTTTTGTCTATCATCCACAAGCATTTAGAACTTATATCAAAACTTGCCATCACCTAATTGCAAATGCAAATTCCTGATTTATTTTATCTTCTTGTTTACTCTTATGATTATTGGTCACATGTGCCTAAATAGTCATTATGTGCTCTTTCGACAATTGATAAGGTGAAATGAATGAATGCTAAGGAAAGAAATGAACTACTCAGGGACAATCTGGACAGGTTTGTGATGGTATTTGCTACCAAATAAACCTGTTGGACTTTAACCTGGTGTTGTGAGACTTCTTACCAGGTTTGTGAAGGGCAGGCCACATCGTTTGATTTCATTTGATTTATTGTTGTCGCATCCATTTGTATACAGAGAAACGTATTGGCTGCGATTCTCCCAAAAGTGCTGAATTGGCGGGAAAATTGTTCTAAATCCTGACTGTTTTCTCAGTTCAGCTTCTCACCTGAATCTCCGCACTCTGTGCGCTGCAGAGATCCCAATCGTGAATCTCATTAAAAACACAGGGAGGCGGGGCCTATTTGCGCTAGAGACTGACAGAGTTCTGGGACTCTGCGCATGCGCAGTGGTCCCGATTTACCCCGTTTGCTGGCCAACTCCATCGCTAGCCAACCCGGGACCCTGCAGTACTGCCCATCCAGCCCCCCCCCGACGGCCCAATCGTGGCCCCAACAACAATTCCCGGACCAGCCCTGACCTGGAGTGCCCCGATGCACAGCCCACTCACCGCCCCCCTCCCAGCAGTGGCGATACCACCCCCCCCGCCCCCCCGAGCCAGATCCTCCCCGGAGGCAGGCACCCCCCCCCCACCCCCCCGCAATCACTGCCCTCCAGCTATAACAAGCTGTGATACTGGAAACTGGAAAGAATGCTTTCTATGGTGCATCTGTTGAAGTTGGTGAGAGTTGTCTAATTTATTTGAAATTTCTGAGAAAATCACACTGTAGAGTTAATGTGAGCATGGAGGAATTTACAGACTTACAAGCTGCATAGGAGATGCTACATAGGAGGGTTATGATGAAAATAAAGTCACATGGTACAGAAGAAAATGTAAAAACATGTGGAGGTGAGGAGCCAAAAGTTGAAATAATGGATGATTTTCAAAATTGAAGAATAGTAGTGTGACCCAGGAATCAGAGATAGACCCTCTCTCACCTACATTTTTGAATAAACTAATTGAGCATAGGCACAAGGAGAATGATATCAAGGTTGGCTTTCAATGTCAAATTAGGAAACATGCCAAACTGTGAGGAAAAATGATGGTGAATAAGGACACATTAGCTGAGTGCTTAGCTAGGTGGCAATTTCAATTTAATGCACATAAACATGGAAAAGATCAGCAAAATGAAGCATATCCAACACAGTAAGAATCAACAGAAACGCCAAGGAACCATAGACTTATAAAGATGGGAGCACAGGTAAACAAGTCAGAAAAAGAGAGAAATATTTCTCTGAATTTAATACATAAGTGTACTGAACATAAACACGAGAAAACAATTTTGAATTTGCATAAGATGTCAGCTAGGTGACCCTCTGATTACTAATTGCAATTCGCAGCAGTCAAACATTGGGAGGATATGACAACTATGGAATTGGTACAGTAAAGATTAATCAGAGCTATAGCAGGATTGAGGGATATTGTTTATGAAAAAACATTGTATGCTGCACTGAGCATAGCTCCTATTTGTCACATTCAGCATTTCTAGGCGCAAGAATGTTTTTCAAGGAATGCAATTACATTTTGATTGACCTCAGCTTTACATAATCAGCTACAATTCCTAGATTTGCCAAGTTGGAAGCAGGAGGCTAATTAAATGTCACATCTGAACTTTGGCATTGAGACTACCTGTAAGTGACATTGTGTAAAAGCACATGCGCATTTATCGCATGGATTGCACAGAGTTTAAGTTTAAGTTTATTTATTAATGTCACAAGTAAGCTTACATTAACACTGCAATGAAGTTACCGTGAAAATCCCCTAGCAATTCCTCGAGTAATACATTAATCCCCGAGTAATCCCCTGGCTTTACTGCATTAGAGTTGTGCAAAGGCTTTGGAATGGGTGAGGGTGTTCATTTCCAGTAAAAGAGTTTATAAATATGTGAGTCATACATTTCACGAGAGGCATTGAAAAAATAGCAAGGACATTGCTTGTGACATTTCAGTCCAATCAAGCTGCCTGTGAACATCAGATGGCCTGTGTGACATGTCTTGGGAAATCAATTAGTGGTTTATAAATTGTGCTCCTGGCAGCTTTGATCAGTCTATTAAACAGCTTGAAGCTTCATGAAAAGAGGTCCTTTTGTGAGAATGCTGGGTGCTTATAGGCTCACTAGCTTATGTTTCATGACAGTGATCAGACAACTGCCTGGATGAAATTTTTCCATTACTTCTCAAAACATTTTTCCTCTCACCACCATGTCTGATTGACAAGGAGGCCTCAAAGAATGGATTGCTAAAAAGCTCCTGTTATTTCTGTTACTGTGCATCTGTATTGAATAGCATTTGATAGAACATATGTTAAGCAAAGGAGTGGTGCTATTAAAATACTTTTTAATGTGGTAATTTTAGCATATTCAAAACAAAAAGTGAAGTTTGAATTCAATAAAGAACAAAAACAGTACAAACAAAATGCCATACTCCAAGAGTAGATGGACCACAGTGATTGGGAACACTGGTTTCAGTTCATGTCAAACTGTGGATTTTATATGTCTGCAGCTTCCCATTCACTACATGATGCAACTTAAATAAGCAAAAACTGTTAGCTAGTGTTCGGGCCAAGTGAATGTGCTCTTTCTATAGGCCAAGCCTAATTTGCCCAATTGTGCATTCCACGTCACATCTTTATTCACTTGAGGGAAAGTTCTGCAATCGTTTTTGACAGATTGTCAGACTAAAATTCCCAATATCCATTTGCACTTCCATTCCTTTCGTTCAAGCACTTGATTATCTCTACTTAAACTTTCATTTCGTTCTCCTCTAACTTAAAGTTAAATGAGTTCTGACAAATGGTCTCCATCTAAAATATTAACCTGCCTTCTACTCTATATCAATGGACAGGTTATATGCTTTCAGGCTTTTCTGTATTTTCTCCAGAGATAGTAGGCACGACACCGGTAGACTGTGCCAACCAATAATATTGCTTTTGCTAGGAATAAATTGAAACTTATTCATGAACCTAATCCAGAAAGATTGAGAGCAAGTGTTGAGTGTTCCTCTGGGTTTGGGAAAACCTTACCTTTGCACTTTCACAGCTCACAAACTGCGTACTTGACCCATGTGTAACATCACATGCCATTTTTGTCTTTTCACACAAAGAACAATACAGCACAGGAACAGGCCCTTTGGCCCTCCAAGCCCGCGCCGCTCCCTGGTCCAAACTAGACCATTCTTTTGTATCCATCCATTCCCACTCCGTTCATGTGGCTATCTAGATAAGTCTTAAACGTTCCCAGTATGTCCGCCTCCACCACCTTGCCCGGCAGCGCATTCCAGGCCCCCACCACCCTCTGTAAAATACGTCCTTCTGATATCCGTGTTAAACCTCCCCCCCCCTCACCTTGAACCTATGACCCCTCGTGAACGTCACCACCGACCTGGGAAAAGCTTCCCACCGTTCACCCTATCTATGCCTTTCATAATTTTATACACCTCTATTAGGTCACCCCTCATCCTCCGTCTTTCCAGTGAGAATAACCCCAGTTTATCCAATCTCTCCTCATAACTAAGCCCCTCCATACCAGGCAACATCCTGGTAAATCTCCTCTGCATTCTCTCCAAAGCCTCCAAGTCCTTCTGGTAGTGTAGCGACCAGAACTGGACGCAGTATTACAAATGCGGCCGAACCAACGTTCTATACAACTGCAACATCAGACCCCAACTTTTATACTCCATGCCTTATCCTATAAAGGTAAGCATGCCATATGCCTTATTCATTACCTTCTCCACCTGTGACATCACCTTCAAGGATCTGTGGACTTGCACACCCAGGTTCCTCTGCGTGTCTACACCCTTTATGGTTCTGCCATTTATCGTATAGCTCCCCCCTACGTTAGTTCTACCAAAATGCATCACTTCGTATTTATCTGGATTGAATGCCATCTGCCATTTCTTTGCCCAAATTTCCAGCCTATCTGTATCCTTCTGTAGCCTCTGACAATGTTCCTCACGATCTGCAAGTCCAGCCATTTTCGTGTCATCTGCAAACTTAATGATCACCCCAGTTACACCTTCTTCCAGATCGTTTATATAAATCACAAACAGCAGAGGTCCCAATACAGAGCCCTGCGGAACACCACTAGTCACAGGCATCCAGCCGGAAAAAGACCCTTCCACTACCACCCTCTGTCTTCTGTGACCAAGCCAGTTCTCCACCCATCGAGCCACCTCCCCCTTTATCCCATGAGATCCAACCTTTTGCACCAACCTACCATGAGGGACTTTGTCAAACGCTTTACTAAAGTCCATAAAGACGACATCCACGGCCCTTCCCTCGTCAACCATTCTAGTCACTTCTTCAAAAAACTCCACCAGGTTAGTGAGGCATGACCTCCCTCTCACAAAACCATGCTGACTATCGTTAATGAGTTTATTCCTTTCTAAATGCACATACATCCTATCTCTAAGAATCCTCTCCAACAACTTCCCTACCACGGACGTCAAGCTCACCGGCCTATAATTTCCCGGGTTATCCTTCCTATCCTTCTTAAATAACGGGACCACATTAGCTATCCTCCAATCCTCTGGGACCTCACCTGTGTCCAGTGACGAGACAAAGATTTGCGTCAGAGACCCAGCAATTTCATCTCTCGTCTTCTTGAGCAGCCTTGGATAGATTCCATCAGGCCCTGGGGATTTGTCAGTCTTTATATTCCCTAAAAAACCTAACACTTCCTCCCTTGTAATGGAGATTTTCTCTAACGGGTCACTCCCAGTCAACACATCCCTCTCCTTTGTGAATACCGACGCAAAGTAATCATTTAGGATCTCTCCTACTTCTTTGGGCTCGAAGCATAATTCCCCACTTTTGTCCCTGAGAGGTCCGATTTTTTCCCTGACAAACCTTTTGTTCCTAACGTATGAATAAAATACCTTGGGATTCTCCTTAATCCTGTCTGCCAAGGACATTTCGTGACCCCTTTTTGCCCTTCTAATTCCTCGTTTGAGTTCTTTCCTACTTTCTTTGTATTCCTCCAGAGCTCCCTCCACTTTTAGCTGCCTGGACCTAACGTACGCCTCTCTTTTCTTTTTGACCAATCCCTCAATTTCCCTGGTTATCCACCGTTCTCGAATCCTACCCTTCCTATCCTTCTTTTTTACAGGCACTTGCCTATCCTGCAGCCCTAACAACTGTTCCTTAAAAGACTCCCACATGCCAGATGTGGATTTACCCTCAAACAGCCTCTCCCAATCAACAGCTGCCAATTTCTGCCTAATCCCACTAAAGTTAGCCTTCCCCCAATCCAAAACCTTCCCCTGGGACACCACTCATCCTTTTCCATCACTATCCTAAAGCTAACAGAATTGTGGTCACTATTTGCCACATGTTCCCCTACCGAAACTTTGAAGACCTGACTGGGCTCATTCCCCAGTACTAGGTCCAGTATAGCCCCCTCTCTAGTCGGGCTACCTACATATTGTTCCAAAGAACCTTCCTGTACGCATTTTACAAATTCCTCCCCATTCAGACTCCCAGCCCTACGCGATTTCCAGTCTATACCAGGGAAATTGAAGTCCCCCACTACAACAACCCTATTTTCCTGCACCTATCCATTATCTCCTGACATATCGGTTCTTCCACTTGCCTTGGGCTGTTGGGGGGCCTGTAGTATACCCCCAACATAGTCACTGCGCCCTTCCTGTTTCTGAGCTCCACCCACAGTGACTCGTTACACGACCCCTCTGAATTGTCCTCCCTCTGCACCGCTGTAATATGCTCTCTAACTAATATTGCTACTCCCCCACTGATGCACCATCAATCAAGCAAAGCCTAGTTTGTATGCAAGAACAAATAGGCTTTTATTGACAAGAACTTGGAGCCATCCCTGTCGGAGATCTGGTCCGTACTAAAGACTAGGGGGAGGAGCCATTGCCTTGATACCCGGACCAGGGGGAGAAGTCTTGGGCGGAGCCGGCAGGGATGTGCCACATATACAGATAATAACAGATCCTAACTAACAGTAGTTAACCACAACAGATAACAGCTAACAGTGGTTTACCACACCCACCTCTTTTGGCCCCTCCTCTGTCTCACCTAAAACACTTGTACCCCGGAATATTCAGCTGCCAGTCCTCTCCCTCTTTCAACCAAGTCTCTGTCACTGCAACCACATCCAAATTCCTCGTAAGCATTAAGGCCCGAAGTTCGTCTGTCTTACGTGCTACGCTCCTTGCATTGAAGTAGATGCACTCCAGACCTCTAGGCCCAGTGAGTTCATCCTCCCCCAGAGTGCTCTTCTTCTTTGCCAGCCTTATCCTGGCCCCAAGCTCGTCCCCAGCCTCTACACTTGTAGACATAATTTTTCGATCCCCACCCCCCTGCCATATTAGTTTAAACCCACCCGAACTGCACGAGCAAAACTCCCAGCCAGTATATTCATGCCATTCCAATTTAGTTGTGACCCGTCGTTCTTGTACAGGTGCCATCCTCTCTTGAAAACTTGCCAGCGATCCAGGAATATGAAGCCCTCCCTCCTGGACCAGTCCTTTAGCCAAGCGTTCAATTGTACTATCTCCCTATTCCTAGCCTCACTCGGCATTGGGAGCAGCCCAGAGGTTGCCACCCTGGAGGCCCTACTTTTTAGCCTATTTCCCAACTCCCTGAAATGCTCTCGTATGATCCCCCTGCTCTTCCTATCTACGTCATTTGCACCAATGTGTACAATGACATCCATTTCTTTATCCTCTCCCTTTAATATGCCTCCTATCCGCTCGGAGACATCCAGTATCCCAGCACCAGGTAGGCAGACTACCATCCTGGAGTCCTGTCTGCACCTACAGAATCGCCTGTCCGTGCCTCTAACCGACGCATCCCCCACCACTATGGCTCTCCTAATCCCTCTCTTTCCTTTCCAGGCCACAGAGTCTGACTGTGTGCCAGTGACCTGGTCACTGTGGCTTACCCCTGGAGAGTCATCCTCCTCCACACTATCCAAAACAATATACTTGTTTTGGAGGGGGACAACCACAAGTGACCCCTCCACTAATTGCTCACTCCCCTCCCCTCTCACACCTGTCGCCGAGCTCTTCCTATTATGAGAGACAGCCATTGGAATAGTCTCTGGTACATTACCCTTCTGACCTTTACACCTCCTAACTGTGACCCACGTGTCTTCCCCCTGAGGCCCCGGTGTAACTACTTGCCTATAACTCATGTCTATTTGTCTCTCATTCTCCCTGACTAGACTAAGGTCATCAAGCCATTGCTCCAGTTCCCTGACACGGTCCCTCAGGAGCTGCAGTTCCACGCACCTGGCGCAAATGTGAACCTCCGGGCAGCTAGGTGTTTCCAGGAACTCCCACATCCCACACCGAAAGCAACAAACTGGCCTATCACTCATAGCTACCCTTTTCCTTTATAGGATTGGAAAAGAGAGTCAGGTGTGCAGTGCAAGCCACACTGGAATGTGTGAAGAATGTGGGTGGGTTAGACAGCCCGCCTTGGCTCTGCAGCACAGTGTCCCAGTTCCTAACTGTGTTTAAAGGACCTCTAAACAACACCCCTCACCCACATGTTCCGCATGCCAATCTTGTTTCCTCAAATCCCCAATGTCAATTCGTGCCACCTTTATGCCCCCTCCCCCCCCCCAAGAATCCTCCATGGCCACTCACCAAGTTTGCACTCTGCAGTCTTCAGCTTCCATGAAATAACAATGGAAAAACAAAATTTTTTTTGTTAAACTAAACTCACCATCTAATAAAATCCTCCCTTTCACTGATAGAAACAAAAAATATTTTTTGCCATGTGAAAGAAAACTTGTCATCCTATTTCCTTGTATCAACAAAATAGAAAACAAATCAAATGGACAATCTGTTTTCACAGCTTCTTGAATCTATCATTCATTCTCAGATGTATGGAACACCTATTACGCGGAAATCCACTTTCTCTTGAAACTCAGCCAAGGTTTGATAATGGCTGCAAACAATAGACTTCTCTCTGGGTGGTAAAGAACAGCAGGAGTTCATTTCAATTTCAAGGTATAATGTCTGTCAATAAATGTATGGGAGCAGGTGGTTGTTCTTTTGTCAAGTGTAGGCTTTTTTCGAAGTATACATTTTTTTACAAATGCCAAAAACATTTTTTGAATCAGCCAGAGTCATTTGAGTCATTTTAAAAACAGTAAAGATGATAGCACAAGCTGTGAGGACATTTTCTGACATTTTTAACAGGTTAAAGGTACTTTCCCCATTGGAAAACTACTGTCATGCATGTGAACAAATATACAAAGCTGGTTAAAGTAAGTATCAGCTAACCTTTAAAGGAGAGATCCCTATGATCAACCACTGCATTAAAAACACATCGAAATTATAAAATATAATCCCTAATAATGACATTTGGTGGTGTGAAAAAAACTTTGAACTTATCGTTCAGAATGTTCCAGACTCTTCAGAAGGCTTCACATTTTCTTCATGAACTCTTGAACCTAGGCTGTTTTTAATGGGTTTCTAAATTCCCGCACTACCAGATGAAAAGAGTGCGTGGGAGGAAATCTGATTTTGGTTCCCCATTTGAAATGATAAACCCAACCTGAGCGGGGCATACAAATGAATAAATTCAGAGCAGGGGGGGAGGTCATTCAACCATCCCAACCTTCCTCACCATTTGATCAGACATGGCTGATCTGATTGTGGCTCCAGCTCTACTTTCCAATCTATGCCCTTTATCATTGACAATCAAAAATCTATTGGACTCAGCCAAGCAACCCTCTCAGAGAAAATAAAATCCTTATCTTGGTCTTAAATGGGAGTCCCTTTATTCTGAAACTCTGCCCCTCAGATTAGTCTCTCTGAGAAGGGGAAACATTCTCTCAACATCCATCTTGTAAAGTCCCTTCAGGATCATATATGTTTCAGTAAAATATCGGTACTGGGGCCTCAACTATTTACCATTTATATCGACGATCTGGAGGAGGGGACGGAGTGTAGGGTAACAAAGTTTGCAGACGACACAAAGATAAGTGGAAAAGTGAATCATGTGGAGGGCGTAGAAGGTCTGCAGAGAGATTTGGACAGGCTGAAAGGGTGGACGAGAATCTGGCAGATGGAGTATAACGTTGACAAATGCGAGGTTATTCACTTTGGAGGAAATAATAGCAAATTGGATTATCATCTCATAGAATCATAGAATCCCTACAGTGCAGAAGGAGGCCATTCGGCCCATCGAGTCTGCACCGACCACAATCCCACCCAGGCCCCACCCCCACATATTTTACCCTCTAACCTACGCATCTCAGGACTCTAAGGAGCAATTTTTTTTTTAACCTGGCCAATCAACCTAACCCGCACATCTTTTGGACTGTGGGAGGAAACCGGAGCACCCGGAGGAAACCCACGCAGACACAAGGAGAATGTGCAAACTCCACACAGACAGTGACCCGAGCTGGGAATCGAACCCAGGACCCTGGAGCTGTGAAGCAGCAGTGCTAACCATTGTGCTACCGTGCCGCCCAAAAATCTAAATGGAAAAAAATTACAACATGCTACTGTGCAAAGGGACCTGGGGATCCTTGTGCATGAGACGCAAAAACCCAGTCTGCAGGTGCAACAGGTGATCAAGAAGGCAAATGGGATGTTGGCCTATATCGCAAGGGGGATAGAATATAAAAGCAGAGAGGTCTTGCTGCATCTGTACAGGGCATTGGTGAGGCTGCAGCTGGAATACTGTGTGCAGTATTGGTCCCCTTATTTGCGGAAGGATATATTGGCCATGGAGGGAGTGCAGAGAAGGTTCACCAAGTTGATACCAGAGATGAGGGGTGTTGATTATGAGGAGAGACTGAGCAGATTGGGTTTGTACTCGTTGGAATTTAGAAGGCTGAGGGGGGACCTTATAGAGACCTTTCAGATAATGAAGGGGCTGGATAGGGTAGAGGCGGAGAGATTCTTTCCACTTAGAAAGGAAGCTAGAATTAGAGGGCACAGCCTCAAAATAAAGGGGGGGTCAGTTTAGGACAGAGTTGAGGAGGAACTTCTTCTCTCAGAGGGTGGTGAATCTCTGGAATTCTCTGCCCACTGAAGTGGTGGAGGCTACCTCGTTGAATATGTTTAAATCACGGACAGATGGATTCCTGATTGGTAAGGGAATTAGAGGTTATAGGGATCAGGCGGGTAAGTGGAACTGATCCACTTCAGATCAGCCATGATCTTATTGAATGGCGGGGCAGGCTCAAGGGGCTAGATGGCCTACTCCTGCTCCTATTTCCTATGTTCTTATGTTCTTAAGATTACTTTTCATTGCTCTAAACTCCAATAGGATACAGAGCCAATCTGTCCAAATTTTCCAAACTGTCCTCATAAGATTATCTCCTTATCCCAAGAATCAATCAAATGAACCTTCTTTGAACTGCTTCAAATGCAATTATAGCCTTTCTTAAATAAGGAGACCAAAACTGTGCACTATATTCCACATGTGGCCTCACCTAAACCCTGCAGAACATTCCTACTTTTATATCCTATTCCCTTTGCAGTAAGCAAAAACATTCCATTTTCCTTCCTAATCACTTGCTGTACCTGAATACTACCACAGGTTTTTACCCATAAAAAATGACAGAGAATAATAGTGTAGGATCGGGAATGTGGAGGAAAATCAGATTCCCTTTAAAAATAAACGAAGTGTGATCATTCGTGAATCGAAATGCACCTCACCACCCAGATGAAAAACTGGCCCACATCTCTCATGGCTATAAAAATTTAACATACATAGACATCTTGCCATCTCAAACAAGATGGTCGAGTACTATTCACTAGCATAATGTAAATATGAAGAGATGCTGAAAAACTGGGCTCATTTTAATCACAGAGAAAAGAAATTAATGGTGAGTTAATGAGGATATTTGAAATTATGAAAGCATGGGGCAGAAAAATAGTTATTTCCAGTGGCTGAGAGGGTCAAGAACAATGGAGCATAAATAAAGGATGGAACATTAAACATTTATGGCGGATAGCAGGAGAAGATATTTATTACACAGAGAGTTGCGAGGCTGTGGAATGTATCACTAGAATTCAGGTATAAAGCAGAGAGAATGTCAATATTTAATAATAAATTAGGTAAGCGGTTCAGGAAAGGGGAATAATTGGATATGGAGTCAGCTGAGCAAAGCAGGATAACTGCTCCAGTGCAAGACAAACACAGTCTAGTTGGGCATTTTTTACGTAAATAGAATTTGCAATAAGTACAACTTGAAAGGAAAAGGTGCCCAATTAAATTGACATACTTATTCAAAAGAGGAAAAAACTACTCAGTGAAAATTAGCACCAGTGAATCCATAAAGACTGGTTGCTTCATTTTTTTTAGTCTTTCATTTTACAGTTTTATTCTTGCCCTTTCGTTTATAACTTTGCATATTTTGTTTTGATTTGATTTTTTTCTTCTGGAGATATATTCACTACAATTATGGAAGCAGCCTTGATATGATGTGCAAAGTCTGGGATTAATTATGGATGAGTGTGTTGGAGTGAAGGAGATGTACAAGCTGCAACATTTGGGAGTAAAAATATGAGTGGGAGAAGCCCACACATACAACAAACAGAATGTTAGGGAGAGAATATGTCGGATTGAGTGTGGAAGGATGGCAGAATAAAGTAACAAAGGTGGCACAGTGTCATGGCAGCATGGTGGCAGAGTGGTTAGCACTGCTGCCTCACAGCACCAGGGACCTGGGTTCAATTCCAGCTTCAGGTAACTGTGTGGAGTCTGCACATTCTCTGTGTCTGCGTGGGTTTCGTAGAATCCTTACAGTGCAGAAAGAGGCCATTTGTCTCATCAAGACTGCACCGATCACATTCGCACCCAGGTCCTATCCCCATAACACCACTTCTTTACCGACACAGAGGCAATTTAGCATGGCTAACCTAACCCACACATCTTTGGACTGTGGGAGGAAACCGGAGCACCCGGAGGAAACCCACGCAGACATGGGGAGAATGTGCAAACTCCACACAGACAGTCACCCAAGCTGGGAAGCGAACCATGGTCCCTGATGCTGTGAGGCAGCAATGCTAACCACTGTGCCACCATGCTGCCCCAGTTTCCTCCAGATGCTCCAGTTTCCTCCCAGAATCCAAAGATGTGCTGGTTAGGTTGATTGATCATGCTAAATTGACCCTTCATGTCAGGCTAAATCAGCAGGGTAAATACATTGGGTTACAAGGAGAGGGACTGGGTGGGATTGCTGTCAGTGGAGGCTCGATGGGCTGAAGGCCTCTTTCTGCACTGTAGGGATTCTATGATTCTATGGAGTGGGGAGGGCTATGTGAGTAAGGGAGAGAGTAGAGTAGCATTAGGATTAAATAGTGAATTAGGTGAGTCAGAATTTCTACACAGAACAATGCCAGAGATCCAAGGAATAATAAATGCAGAGCTTAAGGAGAGATGGTGCATAGAGTGGGATAACAGTTACAGCTAAGAAAAACTAAGCCAACAAAATCTGTCAGCAACAGTGAATATTATGAATTACATGGACAACTCCGAGCTGAGGCACATTACCCACAGTGTCTATGGCTTCTTAACTGCTCTTCCCCAAATTTTGAGAGATTGCCTTATTCTGAGCAACCACTATGAAACAATTAGAAAAAGTGCTCTCACAATATCAATATTTTCCACACAACCCGTATGCAAATTATCTGAAACAATATGAAGTGCAGGAACTTTGCCTCTCTCTTCACTGATTTGTGATGAATTTGGATGAACTATCTGTGTACAGAAGACTGTGATCACGACACAGCACGTATTGACTTCTCCAGACATTTCAATAGCTAACAGCGCATCCAGAATTGTGCAGCTTGTTCTGCCACCTGGGATCAATTGCATCAGACAATGTATCTCTAAGTAGCATGTTAAGTTCTGATAACAATCACTTGTGGTCCATTAACTAACAGGAAGTTGACCTTAAGATATGGATCTCCCAACATGTGCTCTGAATGCACTGTTGTATACTAGCAAAACCTGGGGCAATTGCAGCAGGCATAAGAGATAACCAAGTTCTTTCTGAATCATTCAGTGTGCCATATTCTAAGTCACAATTCCTGATACCAAAGGGCTGGAAAGTAAGCTGCTAAGTGGAATAGCTTTTGTAATCTAATTCAGTGGATGATCGACATATTCCTGAGGAGAATTGAAGTTACTTTAAGGCCTTTGGACAGGCCCATACTCTTTTAAGATATTTGCAGAAAGGTCTTGAAGATGTTTAACATGAATCCCACAGCCTGGGAAGATGTAGCTAACAACAAGGCAAGTCAGAGGGCCAGAGAAG
The DNA here is from genome assembly GCF_964213995.1 of Mustelus asterias. Classification (NCBI taxonomy): domain Eukaryota; kingdom Metazoa; phylum Chordata; class Chondrichthyes; order Carcharhiniformes; family Triakidae; genus Mustelus; species Mustelus asterias. Next base: position 60,164,801 of record NC_135808.1, read on the forward strand.
AGTGCAAAGATTCAGGTTAACACCGTGAAGGCTTTATCAGCTGGACCTTTGATTTGCCCTTGCACCTTCTGTGGTGAGGACTGTCGCTCGAGAATTGGACAGTTCAGCCACTCACGATCTCGAAGTATGGTACTTTGTGAACAGCTTTGATGCTTACATCATTGCCCTTTGATACAGATAGTTGCCATGACCATAAATCTGACATGCACACAAAGATGAACCTCGGTAGCTCTGCTCCAAATGATTTCATGGCTCACTTAAAAAGAGACAGTGGCAGTGAGTAAACAACAACAACAGATACTGAAACCATGACAAAATACATCAGTGAGCTACCCGAGACACACATTGATATTGGAGCCTTCAAAAAATGTCACCCAAGTCATATTTTCTGAACTGCTCCCACTAGACAGTCAAACTGAAATGGTCATTAACTGAGACACCTCGGTTCTGAGCAAAAAGCAACCAGAGGCAGTCATTACTGTCGTTTTAGCAGCGAGAAGGAATGACAGAATACTGACAATTCTTTCTGCTAATGAATAAGGTTCTCGAGGTGATGTGGAAATGTTCATTAAGATAGCAAACATTTTCTCATTAAAGCGAGCAATTAAATCTTATTACAAACTTAATTAGAAATGAGGCTGCTGAATGTTTCTCCATCAGAGAAAAGCCTACTGCCAGTTTCCCATATAATGCTTTTTGATGTCCAAAGGTTAAACAGCCAGCATTTTATAGATATAAATAATTGATGTGATGCCAATGTGTGCATGTTCTTCAAAAAATACAATTAAAGCTGAAAAATCAAGGCTGATTGCTTCAGAAATTAAATTTTTCATATAAATTTTGTCAAAAAGATGCTGTCGCACGATCGTCCAATCACATCGATTAATACAGATGAAACAAATAAACCATGTATGCATGTGCACTTCCTGTTGCCTGTCTACTCTGATTCCTTTTTATGGCGTGTCATAAATAACAACAACAATTTTTAAATCTAAAATTCCATATTGATATTCCCAGTTAATGTTTAAAGTTTATTTGTTATATAAGAACATAAGAAATAGGAGCAGGAGTAGGCCATCTGGCCCCTCAAGCCTGCTCCGCCATTCAATAAGATGATGGCTGATCTGATAGTGGGTTCAGTTCCACTTACTCGCCCGCTCCCCATAACCCTTAATTCCCTTAATGTTAAAGATCTATCTATCTGTGACTTAAACACATTCAACGAGGTAGCCTCTACTGCTTCATTGGGCAGAGAATTCCAAAGATTCACTACCCTCTGAGAGAAGAAGTTCCTCCTCAACTCTGTTCTAAATTGACTTCCCCGTATTTTGAGGCTATGCCCCCTAGTTCTTGTTTCCATTGTAAGTGGAAATGACCTCGCTGCTTCTACCCTGTCTCGCCCCTTCATTATCTTATATGTCTCTATAAGATCTCCCCTCAACCTTCTAAACTCCAATGAGTACAGGCCCAGTCTACTCAATCTCTCCTCATAAGCTAACCCCCTCATCTCTGGAATCAACCTGGTGAACTTTCTCTCTACCCCCTCCAAAGCTAATATATCCTTTCTTAAATAAGGGGACCAAAATTGTACACAGTACTCTAGGTGCGGCCTCACCAGTACCCTGTACAGTTGCAGCATGACCTCCCTGCTTTTATACTCCATCCCTCTCGCAATAAAGGCTAACATTCCATTTGCCTTCTTGATTACCTGCTGCACCTGCAAACTGAGTTTTTGTGATTCATGCACAAGGACCCCCAGGTCCCTCTGCACAGTAGCATGTTGTAATTTTTCACCGTTTAAATAATAGTCAATTTTACTATTATTCCTTCCAAAGTGGATAACCTCACACTTACCAATGTTATACTCCATCTGCCAGATCCTTGCCCACTCACTTAGCCTATCCAAATCTCTCTGCAGACTCTCTCTGTCCTCCACGCAATTTGCTTTCCCACTCATCTTTGTGTCATCCGCAAACTTTGTTACCCTACACTCGGTCCCCTCCTCCAGATCGTCTATGTATATGAGTAGGGTATATGTTAGGGTCACAAGTAGGCTTACATTAACACCTCAATGAAGTTACTGTGAAAATCCCCTAAATGCCACATTATGGCAGCTGTTCGGGTACACTGAGGGAGAATTTAGCATGACCAATCCACCTAACCAGCACATCCTTTGGACTGTGGGAGGAAACCGGAGCACCCAGAAGAAACCCGCGCAGACACGGGGAGAACATGCAGACTCCGTAAAGACAGTGACCCAAGCCGGGAATCAAGCCCGGGTCCCTGGTGCTGTGAGGCATCATTGCTAACCACTGTGCCACCATGCCATGTACAGTGGCGCAGACTGATGCCTTATTTTAACTTTTTATTTTAATTTGTCCTTGAAACGTGGTAATTAATTGTTGATTCCAAGATACCCTGAAATGGTATTGATGAATCTCCTTCTTGGAATGGTTGCAATGCTGCAGCAGTGAAACTCCTACAATGTGCTTGCCAGCAGATTGACTGAAAGACGAAGAAGAAACAATTTTGTGGGTCTAAGTTATGATGGAGTGTGACTTGCAAAGGGAACTTGGAGGTCTTCTCACCACACTATTGCTTTTGTCCTTCTCATATCGCAGAAATGATGGGAGGAAAGTGCTGTGAAGGTGCATTCGAGTGATACCTGGGATGGGGTGTGGTGAGGAAAGGCTAGACCTTTATCCATTGAAGTTTGGAAGACTGAGGGATGATCTTATTGATGTCCAAAGGTTAAACAGCCAGCATTTATTGAAACGTATAAGATCCTGAGGGGACTTGACAGGGTTTTTGCTGAAAGGATCTTTTCCCCAGTGCGAGAGACCAGGGGACACAGTTTAAATATGGGGTCTCCCATCTAAGACATAGATGAGAAGAAATGTTTTCTCTGAGGGTCATGCCTCTTTGGAGCTCTCATCTACTGCCTCTGTTGCCTACTAAGAACTTTATTAAGTTAGGCAAACACGGTTTAACTTTAATAAGTCTACATTGGCTGTCCTTTATTCGTCCTTGCTTGCCCAAGGGATTGTTAATTTTCTCCTGGATTATTGATGCTAAAATTGTTTCTAAATCGCTGACACACTGACTGGCGTATAATTGCCAGGTTTATCCTTCACCCCTGTTTAGCAAGGATTTACAATGGAAGGCAACATTTACAATCCACCAGTTCTCCAACCCATGTGCCTAAGGAGGATTGGAAGATGGATGGAGGATGGAGACCAATACCTCCACAATTTCTACCCTTCCTTAACCCAGCAACTTAGGATGCATCCTATCAGGACTGTGTGACTTGTCCACTTAAATAACTCTCAGCTTTTCTAGCACCTCCTCTTGATTTTCATTTTATCCAATCTTCCTTGTTTACCATAGCAGTAGCAAAGTTCACTTTCATTGTAAACAATAATGAAAAGTATCCAATTTAAATCTTCAGCCATGACTTCTGCTCGCCCTTTTTATTTCCTTTTACACTTCTCATCTATATTTTAAGTTAACTAGATTCACCTTTGTGTTGTCAAACTGGTATTTGTCATGTAAAGTCATTTTCTACTTTATCCTACTCTCTAACACCTTTGTCTTCAATGGAACCTTGACTTTGATTGACCTCTCTTTACTTGCTGAGAGAATCTGGACTGTGCCTGAACCATCTCGTCTTTAAAAGCTCTCCATTGCTCCATAATATTTCTGCCTGTCAGGATTTTATTCCAGGCCAGATACCTTCACAAAGTGTACAGAAGCAACTATTTATGCCAAAAGCAGGGAACCCTTTTCTTCACTCCATCCATCAATGGCAGCTTCATTGGAGTCTTAAGAAGGTGCCTCACTAATTCTCCACCACAGGTGCTCCACAACACAAGGCCCCAACCTCAGAAGAAGCCAAAGGGCCAGTCAATGCTTCCATGAAAACATACAGTGCAGCTCTAGTGGTGGCAGGAGCTAATTTTGACAGATCCCACACATCAACTTGCTGCCAGTTAGGGCTGTGAATGAAGCACTTATCTCATGGCGTTTTGAGGATCTGACAGGTCTGCCATAAGCCTAGCCAAGGCACAGATCACTGGGGACACAGATCTAGGACTCAATGATGGCTGGAGGCAACCTACATAAAGCTGTTGCTTTTAAATTAACAGCACACGTGTGGCATCGGCTCCAGCTCTAGGCCCTGGTCAACAGTGGCTCCTTCCCAGGAGTAAGTTGTCATAAACAGACAGCCAGATGAGTTTCATGAGACAACCGCCTCTCAATTCTCCCCCTCCCCCTCATATTGATCTGAGGGACCCGATATGTGAAGAGTTGATGGCCTCAGTTCACTTTTATGCCTGTGTTATCAAAAAAGAATGTACACTTATTTTGCGTTCTGTTAATCATGAAAAGTCTAAGTAACGGGCATCTACGGTGAGGCCAGAAGCATCCCTAAAATTGCAAGAAATGGAATCTAAAGGGCACCTTTAGTTCAGCTTGAACACTCAATATTTGCAAGAACAATCTATGGAAATTCAACAATTATGAATATGTTTTAGATTGAAGTGGTTGCATGATTGCTTCAAGAGCCGGTCACATGAGTTGATGATGTTGTCACTGGGGTGTTTCACAGACTGTTGTTCAGTTTCATTTCCTGGCCTGTGCAGCAAATATCTCTTTCAACAAACCTGTTGTGTGTTACTTTGAATCTACATGTGCAAATCATGTTTTTTTTTGTTTAAAATCCACAACACCTAACATAGTTAGGGCATTGCAGAATACATCTACTTGGAGAAACTATGAGCATCAATGCCATCTGGGAGGGTCAAACCAATAATTGAATGAGGAGATGATTTGTCATTTTTATGATTTTTTTTGTTTATCCTTTGCATTAACCTCTGTTGAAGTAAAAAAATCTTGCTGCAAAGTATTCATCCAGCTGCCAGATTATTATGAGGGCATCTCAAAGTAAAATATGTCTATTGCATCCGACATGCCACAAGTTTTTGCAGTGCAAATCTGGTGTTATCTAATTACTACTGTTATTTCCCTTGCATTGCCTACTCTTTTCAATTTTTTGGTAACTTTGAGTGTTGACATTTCCCTGCAGTTAATTAAAAAGCTAATTTCTATTTGGTTTATTTCAATTTAAACTTTAAATATTGAGGTTGAAAAACATGCTCAACAGCAACTGAAAGAGTGCGAAATGAAGTGCTTAGAATAGCCACAAGGATGTCTGATAGAGATAATCGAAGTATCTCGCTGGTAAAGTTGAGATAACTTTACATGATAAAAGCAAAATACTGGGGATGCTGAAAATCTGCAACTAAGTAGGGGCAATAAATGCTGACCTAGCCAGCAACGCCCATGTACCACAAATGAATAATTTAAAAAAAGATATGTCCATGGCTAAGTCTTCGCAGCCTCACTGAATTTTTAAGGCACTGGTCATTTCAGAAAGCCACGAGCGATTTGTGCAATCGAACTCAGGGTGCTACCTGGGCATGTAACCTGATTGATAGATGACATATCGACAATTTTCCACACATTTCAGGAATTCATTCAGCTCTCCTTGAGCTTTTGAGGGAAGGATCACAGCAGGATCAACCTCCCTCTGTGCTGCAAACCGATATTGGATCATAAAAGTACAAATACAGTCCACTTCAGCCAGACTCCCGTTTCAGGTCCTGACAGTGCAGGGCATTCATGGCTGAGTGAACAAGGAAGCATGATAGCAGAAAACAGCAAGGAGAAAAAAAGTTGCAACACAATCAGTGGTAAATTATATTTTAATGGTCTACAACAGTGGTGTCAACATCACTTCTGTGTACATTTGCAAAACTATTCAGGAAACTGCCAACAAAATTGTTTTTTTTTCCTAGAGTCTTTCTTCCAGTATCTCATTCTTCTTCTGTCAATTTCTACCAGCGCAATCATTCCCTGACACTTTGGAAAGTCAAGTGTAACTTTTTTTTCTGCAGATTTAAAGGCCGCGGTTTTACATTCGCAGAGTGCGAAATGAGACAAATGGTGAAAACAAAAAAAAATGACAAGGGTTCAGTATTCTACACAGAAAGGAATCATGCATCAGGAACAGGCACAGATTATAATCAGAGACCTTAGTGCCCCTCTTTGTTTCATTCCTTATCTACTGAAGCAGATTTTAGTTATTAACAGATGTCTTCATATTACAGGAGCTGCTGCTTGCAACTGAAATGTACTTGTTAACAGCATTACACTGGCTGTTCCCCTGCATGATGCGAGGATATAACAAAGACAGCTAATATATTCATGTGGCAATGTCACTATGTCGCCGAAATTGTGAAAAAAAAACTTGGAAGAGCTTGCCGCAGAAATCCTAGCATATGTTAGCTCTGTGGATTTGACTCTTTTTAAAGCAACCTCTGAGTAACAAAAACACTAGCTCTATTTCTAAAAGGATCCCTGCATTGCGAATGCAGACATGAAAGCAGCAGAGAGACAACACCAACTTTTAAGGGAGAAATCCAAATCTGCAATAATAGAACAACGCTTTGCCAACAGAAGTGTTGTGAGAATAAAGCCAGATGTCACAAATAATTTCCCATCTATTGAAATGAAAAGATGGAAAATTGGAGCAGCGAGCATTTAAATTTTCAATATATACTCCTCCAGTGAGCCAAGCTCTCTACCAGAAATGTTAATTTGTGAAATACCTTTATACTGCAATTCATCCATATTAAAAAACACCATTAACTAATCCAATAATAATTTCCCAACCTGATCCCTACCTATATGCCTAAGGTTCAAATATTTATCCGATACTCTAATAAAAGGTTCAACAGTCTCTGGCCTGCTATATTGTTAAGATTGTCACTATAATGATAAAAAAAGCACGAATTACTCAGAAAGGGTTGGGTAAACATGTTGCTGGTCCATTTGTTAATTCTAAGCACACACAAGCAAAGATGCATGGACAGAAAGCTTGAAAACACCAGCAGCAGAACTGCCTACGTGTGCTCTGTCTCACATGACACAAGTCCTTTCTCCTGATGTCATGTTGCAATCCCATTAAAATGAGATATAGAGGTGCTGGATGAGGTGTGTCTTATTCGTTCCTGGGATGTGGGTGTCACTGACTGGGCCAGCATTTATTGCACATCCCTGAGGGCATTTAAGAGTTAACCACATTTGCAAGTACGATACCATAACCGAGAGGAGCACATGTGGAGGCTCGTGTGGAGCAGAAACACTGGCGTGGATCTGTTGGACCAAATGTTTTTGTGCTGTCCATTCTATGTATTTCTATGTGTGTAAGTCCATGCTTCAACCATTTGCAAAGCCACTAACAAAGCCATCCATATTCAAACAATGCTTTTGAGTAAAAATAATTATCCTCTCCCCTCTCTTACTAATTAAATCAGAGCAGGTAGGAGTTAAAATCATGCCACTCACACCTTGCCAAACTCAAACCACATGCTACTTTAGAATAGGTGCATTTTAGTTAGGCCTTGAGGTCTCATCTCAGGAATGTGAGAAATTCAGTAAAATTTAATAAATTAGGGTATGGACATAATTCAAATTGTCAGGCTGTTTTACTTCCTTTCACATGTTAGGCACTCAGTGTCAACCTTGCCAGGGATACTGACTGCTGAGGAACAACAGGTCCAGAAAGAGAGCTAGAAATGAAAAGTTTTACACATTCTTTCAAGAATTCTTCGAGGGTAAGGAGAATCGGGACTGCATCTCTGCAAGCCAGGAGGTAGCACCCTGCACAATAGTGAAAAGAACTCCTTCCAGTTTGTGATCAAGTTGGGCTCTCCAATGAAGCTCTGAACCCACACAGGTCCCATTAATGAAGTCATTCTAACAGATAAACCATGTCAGATTGCACACTCTTGGTTTTTTGGTCCTTCATCTCTTTATCCCTGGAAAACATGACACTTTATTCCTTGTTTTATACACATTTATGCTGCTCTAGGCACAACCATCTTCAGCTGCTTCATCAAAGACCTTTGTTCCATCTTAAGATCAAAAGTGGGAATGTTGCTGATGATTGCACAATGTTAAACACCATTCACAACTCCTCAGATGCTGAGGTAATCTATGTCCAAATGCAGCAAGACAATATCAGGCTTGGGCTGACAAATGACAAGTAGCATTCATGCCACCTAATTGACAATCTCCAACAAGAGACTATCAACAGCCATCACCCTTTGACATTCAGTAGCATTATTATCATGGAATCCCTAATAATCAACGTTCTGGGGCTTACCATTGAATAGAAATTGAACTGGGTTAGCATAGAAATACTGTCGCTACAAGAGTAGGTCAGATGTTTGGAATCCTGCGGCAAGTATTTCACCTCTCGACTCCCCAGAGTCTATCTACCATCCAAAAGGCACGGTCAGGAGTTTGATCTACTTGTCTGGATGAGTGCAGGCAGCTCCAACAACACTCAAGAAGTTTGCCACCATCCAGCACAAACAGCCGCTTGATTGGTAACCTATCCACAAACAGTCAATTCGTTCACCAACCACTATCACTGATGAACAGTAGCTGCCATTGTGTCCCACCTACAAGGCGCACTGCAGCAACTCACCAAGGTTCCTCAAAATCTTGGAATTCCCTCCCCAACAACACTGTGGCTGTACCTACACCACGGAGACTGCAGCAGTTCAAGAAGGCAGCTCACCACCACCTTCTCAAGGTCAATGAGAGATGAGCAATAAATGCCAGCCTAATCAGTAATGCCACCATCCTTTCAATATTTTTTTAAAAATCTGACATCAACGTCCCCTGTGGTATTTGGTCATATCTTGTGATGCAAGTTCAAGATTGCAATTGCCTTCCCAACTTTCAGTAGTGCCATCGCATTCCTGGAGGCAACCTGAAAATGAGTCCACAACAGGTGCTATAGCTTATTGAAGTGGCAATGTCTATGATCAAACACTTCAGCCCCAGTTAAGATTGGTATCATACACATGCTTGGGTCCTGGGGCAGTGATGAGAGTATAAATCGCCCAATGTGTCTTTGCAGTTTTAAATAGTTCACACTCATGGGGGCGGGGGGTTTATTTTACATTTTTCAGCGGGACGTGTTAGGCCAATCTGGAGGTGTGGTCTTTTCTTTTAGCATATATTCACACCCACACTGTTTTCTCTTTGGGGAATAATGGGAGAAGTGGTAGAAGAATTTGCGAGCTGATTATCAGCCCGTTGAACCAACATCTACCGATGCAGGAACCACAAACAAGGCAACAAATCCTCCACCCACATACTGACCAAAGTGAAGAACCTCATTGGACACACCTATACTCTTAATATTACACACTACTCACACCGTCCCCCAGGCATGAAAAGAAGCAGTCGCTCCAGGAAGTGTGGAAAATGTGCAGGCTTGTAGGCGAGAATGAAACAACGTGGTCCAAAGGCTCCCCACCCCAGTGTACTCAGCTCCTTCCTCTCTGACTGGATCCTAGACTTCCTAACCCACAGACTGCAATCAGTAAGCATAGGCAACAGCATCGCCTCCATGATCATCCTCAACACCGGTGCCACGCAAGGCTTGTCCTCAGCCCCTTACTATACTCTATACACCTACAACTGTGAGGCCAAATTTCCGTCCAAATCGGTTTTCAAGTTTGCTGTTGACACCACCACAGTGGGTTGGATCTCAAACAATGACGAGGCAGAGTACAGGAAAGAGATAGAGAATCTAGTGAACTGGTGCGATGACAATAATCTCTCCCTCAATGTCAGCAAAACGAAGGAGATAGTCATCAACTTCAGGAAGCGTAGTGGAGGACATGCCCCTGTCTACATTACTGGGGATGAAGTGGAAATGGTCGAGAGCTTCAAGTTTCTAGGTATCCGGATCACCGACAACCTGTCCTGGTCCTCCTATGCTGATGCTATAGTTAAGAAACCCACCAAAGCCTCTACTTTCTCAGGATACTAAGGAAATTTGGCCTGTCAGCTACGACTCTCACCAATTTTTACAGATGCATAGAAAGCATTCTTTCTGGTTGTATCACAGCTTGGTATGGCTCTTATTCTGTCCAAGACCGCAAAAAACTACAAAAGGTTGTGAATGTAGCCCAATCCATCACTCAAACCAGCCTCCCATCCATTGACTCTGTGTATATGTCCCACTGCCTCAGAAAAGCAGCCAGCATAATCAATGACCCCACGCATCCCAGACACACTCTCTTCCACCTTCTTCCGTCAAGAAAAAGATACAAAAGTTTGAAGTTACGTACCAACCGACTCAAGAACAGCTTCTTCCATCAGACTTTTGAATGGACCTACCTTGCACTAAGTTGATCTTTCTCTACACCTCAGCTATGACTGTAACTCTACATTCTGCATTCCCTCCTTTCCTTCTCTATGAACGGTATCCTTTGTCTGTATAGCACGCAAGAAACAATACTTTTCACTGTATGCTAATACGTGTGAGAATAATAAATCAAATCACATCAGGAGTCTTAATACAATGTGCATGATGTGCAGGATAGTTGTATCAAAATGCTCAGCCAATGAAGATTGCTTAGAAGTCGCTATAAAGGAAACAACAAATAAGTTAGCTTTGCAAGAACCTTGCATATATATCAACCATCGGCATTTTATATTGAGAATCTGTATTTCTCCAGTTTTCACAGTGGCAGAAATAAATGTTTGACCACAAAAAACACATTTTCCTGCAATTGCTGCAAAAAATGCCACATGTTTGAAATTTATGTCCACAGCAATTCTAATATTTGTTCACTGATGACAGTTGCCAGCTTGCAAGCATGCCTAGTGGTCATGACTACATGTGAGGTACAGATTGCCTCAACTAATCATTTAACGGCAGATGGATATTGGATTTGTTGAATTTGAGGACACTGGGAGGGAATCTTACCAAAACAATTACAGTGCTTTTCGCAAGAAAATCAGCGTGTTGCTCTGGAGAGAAACGTGCTGGTTTTCTCTCCAGATTTTACGACACACTGCAAAAAAAAATCAAGGGGCCGTGTTTCACGCCATCTTGCAGGGGGCGGGACCTCAGCACGCCAGCAAAACCAGGCTGCACTGCACACTCTGGCACCTGTTCGGGTACACGGAGGGAGAATTTAGCATGGCCAATGCACCTAAACAGCACGTCAGGCGGACTGTGGGAGGAAACTGGAGCACCCAGAGGAAACCCATACAGACATGGGGAGAATGTGCAGACTCTGCACAGACAGTGACCCAAGCCAGGAATTGAACCCTGGTCCCTGGTACTGTGAGGCAGCAGTGCTAATCACTGTGCTTCAGTGTGATTCTGAATGTAAAATTGGGGAAACCTCCGAACAAAGTTTTGAAGTCAGTAGTCAGTCTATGTCTGGCAGTCAGCAATAATGGGGTTCTGGCTTTTAGCTCAGAAGTAACAATGGCGGGGTGGGGAGAAGGGGTGAATTTCTGACTCTGTGTTCGATGGGTGGGAAGGTCAGAGTGGGTTAGAGAATCTAAGGGGAGTCCCAAAACCACTTTTATGTGGGGTTTGCTGTTGAGATTGCCCCTTCCCTTGCCAATGACATAATGGGGTTCCGGTCATGAGAGGTTAGGAACCCCATTAGCATCCTCTTAGCGGTACTCCCTGCTATATCATCCTCCCATGTAGGGAATTCCAATGATACTTTACATAATTTTGTTGCTAATTGAGAGTAAACTAATGGGAAGGTATTGCTATCAATGGCACTTACTAAGCAATAATCTGCTCATCGATGATCAATTTGGGTTCTTCCAGGGCTCCAGGGTTCAAGACTTGACCTGATTTTTGTGGACAGTCTCTCCATCCCATCATAGAATCACAGAACCCCTACAGTGCAGAAAGAAGCCATTTAGCCCATCAAGTCTGCACTGACAACAATCCCACCCTAGCCCTATTCCTGTAACCCCACGTATTTACCCTGCTAATCCCTTGAAACTAAGGCGCAATTTAACATGGCCAATCAGCCTAACCCACACATCTTTGGAGTGTGGGAGAAAACTGGAGCACCTGGAGGAAACCCACGTAGACATGGGGCGAACGTACAAACTCCACACAGACAGTCACCCAAGCCGGAATCAAACCCGGGTCCTTGGCGCTGTGAGGCAGCAGTGCTAACCACTCTGCCACCCCTGTCATCTGTGTCATTAATAGACACGTGTATTAATTAAGGAAAACCAGCACAAATTTACTCCAAGCCAATCATGTTCAACTAATTTGTTTGGATTTTGCGATGAAGTAACACGGATGGTTGATGAGAGCAATGCCGATGATATGGTGCACATTGACTTCCAGAAGGTGTTTATCAAGTTCCATGTTTTGAACGGAGTTGAAGGGGAGAAACTGTTCCCACTGTCAGAAGTGCCAAGAACCAGGGGACACAGCCTTACGTTAATAGGGCAAAAGAATAAGAGGAAAAACATTTTTACACAGCATGTGGTTAGAATCTGCAATGCACTGTGATGGTGACTGATTCAATCATGGCTTTCAAAAGAGAAGAGGATAATTATCTGAAGAGAAAACAAAATTGCAGGCGATGGGGAAATTGCAAAAGAATGGAACTAACACAGTGTTTCTTCCAGAAAGCCGACATGGACATGACAAGCTGAAAGTATTCCAGTGCTGTAACCATTGTGATTGAAGCAGACTTTTGAAGGAAACGACCAGATATGTCTAAAATACAAACTGGCTACCAAAAAACTGAAAGACTTTCTTTCCCATAAACTTCTGTGTTTTGGAAGGGATGCGTTAGTTCAGCCTTACTGTCATGGAATTTATAGTTTCAAAGCCTTTCTTTCTTTTGGGAGGCAGACAAACTGAAAGAGGAAAATGAAAAAAAGTAAACTGAAACTTTGGGTTTCTGGGGAAACTAAGAGTGAAACTGAGGGTGGTATTTTCCCAAGGACCGATGGACCGCCCGTCCCCACCCACTACGATTCCTGTGGCAGGCAGGACAGGAAAATTCCACCATGAGAGTGGAAAGCAAAACATCTAGGAAACTGCAACTGGTTGAAACCATGTAAAAGTACACAGAGCCATCTGAGCTTGGATGATGATTCCAGTGGGGTAGTACAGGCAGGTTGAAGAGGATGGAAGCTGGATATAGGGGCTGGGAATAACCAAATACACAGTTACAGCAGCTGTTTTTATTACTTTGGAGATAACATTAATGGAACTATTGCATCAAGCAGAGTTGAGAAGGTTCTGCAGACATATGCCACTTGGTGAAGATTTTGCCAATGGAACTCAGATTGTTTGTGCTTTGCTGTCAGGTTAAATCCTGGAAGAAGCAGAGCTGGAATTCATATCGAGAAAAGTAGGGTTTTGAAGGACTTCGAGGCTAATGACATGTATGTTGAATGGACTGCCGAGTAAATTTGCATGATCTGTTCAAATTGTGTCTGCCAGTTAAGGTGCAATCGATCGTTCATAATCAATCAGAAATTGCTTGCTAATTCATGTTGATTTTGTGGTTGTTGCAATAAAGTTTTTAAAATATAAATTCAGTTCTTCTGATTTATTGATGCCCAATGTGGTTCATCGCACTTGAGAGTAAATTTTTAGAAGCAAAACAAACATTAGAATCCTGGAATTCCCTCCCTATCGGCACTGTGGGTATACCTACACCAAGGTACTGCAGCAGTTCAAGAAGGCAGTTCATCTCACAAATTAATTTTAAAAATTCTATCCTAAGACCTCAGGCACCCTGTCCTTCCCTTGTTTTGTCCTTCTGCTTTTGATATTGTGAAGTGGTAACCCTAGGTGAAGGGAACATTCATCAGTCCAACTCACAATATGGTAGAACAGTATACAATCCACAGTCAGTAATATTAGAGGTATTCAGTGCCACAGCAATTGCTGGTATCAACATTCAGCACTTTCCATAATCTGCACAATCATGTCAAACCTCAATATGAAACAAATTATATTCAGGAGCTGAAGATCAACATAACACTAGCAATTTATTAACCAAATAAAGGTCTACAGAACGTAGATGATACCCAGCAATGGCACATGCCTTTAACTCTGATTGCAATTAATCATTGTTTATTCTACCAGTAACTGTTCCATAGAGAAATTCCCCTCCTCGGGGTGCTGAAGCAATTGTGCTGACAGTCTTAGAACATTCTCCTCAGGAGAGAAATAACTGTTGGGTATTGGAACATTTTATCTACTTGGCACATGGGGACAGCATTGAGAATTCCCAAGGTCAGATAGGACAAACAGTTCAGAGACAATGCTTTAACTGCACACTTAACAGAGATAGGTTAAGAACATCAGCAGAGTACACAGCTGCCTTTGGAACATGGTTTCCTCTAAAGTTTCATGAGATGATCTTCAGAGGCTGGCAATCAATAACAACATGGATAAATTTTATGAGTTTGCACTCCAAGCACAGAACGTTTCACAACAGGAGTTTCTAGCTGCTAACGGCACACTGCTTACAACCTGCACACTTTCAGATGTTGGAAATGCTAATTTGAAAAATTAATCTTCATGCATGACAAGGAAAATGTAGACTAATCATTGTTTGTCATAAACTGGAGAGGCCGCTCTGTCAAAGTTATTTAAACTGACAGGTCAATGGAGCATACGTCCAGCATGAACAAGGTGATGGGATCCATCCATGCCAGACATCAGTCTCCTCTTTACTCAGTCTGTGTGAGACTCTGGCCTCTATGGCCCACACTGTGCATGGCACTGGTCTTTCAGTCACTCAGTTGCTTTCTCTCCTTGTGGAAGAAGAAGTCACATAACCTGGCAAGGGTGAGAGATTTGGATTTGAGGAAAGTAGTGATGGTGGGCGGGGAAGGGGGATTGGGCTTCCAATGACTGGTACTTTGTTGGGCATTGGCAATGCAGTCCATTGGGAAAGCACTTTTGCTGCAGATATAAACAATGACCAACTATGAAAACCTGAGGCTGGTGTTTGCACTTGTCAGGACTGCTGGTCCTCTGCCTGTATATGTGCAGCCACTGCCTCAGACGGATATTGAACATCTCCTGGCAAGACAGAGTGCCAAACATGGAAGTACACCTATATGCTGCGATCCTCAGTATGTTTGCCCTTGTGTCAGCAACAGCTCTGTTGGATGGCAGCTGTATCCCCAAAGACATGCTCAGTGGAGAGTTTGCTCCCAGTATGAGACCTGCGATACAAGAATACCTTAACTGGGATTGGAATTGCCACAGAGGAGAGTCTTGAAAGCAAAAAGTTAGTAAGGGCTTGGAAAGAGTAGAGGACAAAAGAAATAACCATACAGTGGAAGAGAGCCTGCCAAAGGAAAACAACTTCAGGTGGCCTTGGGCCAATGCTATTCATCTATGCCATTTACACTCATGGATTGGCCTCTACAGCCAGAACAAATGATGTTCAATCCAGAAGTGACACATATCCGGATGCAGATACATAGATGTCATTGGTATCTATTAACTCCAAACCACTGTCTAATCCAATCGAAAGGCTACCACCAATTCGGTGCTCATTCATTTTTGCCAATTATCATTTGTGCTTGATTTAACTTAAAGCATCAAAACCCTTGATGAGAATTTTCAATTGGACATACTGGAAGATCAGGAGCCAATGTTGATCAATAGGGGAAAGGGTATTAAGGAAGCCTAAACAGCATTTTGGAGCAGAAACAACCATATATGTCAATATTTTTTAGGCAATTTCCCCACTATTAATATAGGCTGTATATTCTGCACTCAATGTTGTAAATCAGGATTTCTTCTAACATTTAAACTGTTCATAGCAGGAGGGCAGTTTCTGCACAGATTAAATTCTATGGACCCAAACTTATGTCTTTATCATACCTGATAGAGCTATCTGATTGATCATGCTCATGCTGGTTCTTTGATACAGCGATCCAATTAGTCCTTCCGAGTCCCACAATTTTTTCTCCTCCAAATATTCATCCAACTCTGCTTTGAGAGTTATTATTGAACCAGTACATTCCAAATTATGGTAACTAGCTGCGTAAAAAATAACAATTACCTTCATGCTGTTTCCATTAGTTTCCAGTCATTCGCTGATGAAAACAGTGGTTGTGATGTTTTGGCCGCATCGTGCCTGGTGCAGATCGCTTGGAGTGGCACGGGGTCAGAGAATTGTGGGTGAGGGCTATAGCTTGATCAGCACCAGTGTGAAATCCTGTTGGAATCCACACAGTCACCGCACCTGGACATAATCTGGTTCCTGCCCAGTGAGGGAACCAGACCATCAGACGCAGCAGGCATCCGGCGGGAATCACTACTGATCTCAACAAATGGAGACCAGGTGTGACAGTCCTGCACGTTTCGAAAGAGGGGGGCTGTAGCTCATTGGAGGCCTCAGGTGAGTGGGACATCACTGGGCAGTGCCCATCTAGCAGTGCTAACTGCCACTGGTATTGCCAGAGGCAATGGTAATGCCAGAGGCTGTGCCAAGAGGCTGGGCCCTGAGGGGAGGGGGGGGGGGGCGGGGGGTGCGATGAAGGGAGTCATGAAGGAGGTCATGAAGAAGAGGGCATGAAGGGATGCATTGGGACAGCCCAATTCCCTGATGCCAGGAGGAGTGGGGTAACATTCGTTTAATGAGGTGGGTGAGGGTCTTTGGGGGGAGGGAGTGAGATCTTCAAATTCACTGTGAATGGGGCACCCTTTAAAAACAGCGTGCTGATCTCTGTGAAGCCAGGCTTGCCGGCATGTTTAGGCCCTGCCCCTCTCAGAACCAGTACAAAACTCACCCCTTCCTCCAAAAATGACTGTGGAAAAATTGCAATCTGATTCCAGTTTTCTCATTCAAGATGATACTTCGGGGGTGATCTTACAAAATAATTCTAAGTGACGAATGAGCATTTTTTGAGCATGTTTGAAAATACAATCTCATGATACTGCCTTTGGACAGAAGTGGGATTCTCACCAGTTGGCGGGGGGTGTGGAGCCTAAACTCACCAGTAAAGCCTGCTTCAGGCTGCTTGGGGCGCCACAGCGCTGGTACCCGATTTCCCAGTGGAATCGGGAGTCCCAGGGTGCCTAGTGGATGATGCCAGAGTGTCCTGTGGCAGTGCCAAGCTGGCAGATCCCCATGGGCACTGCCCAGCCATGCCCCTGACCACTCGAGGGTTTCAATTGCCTCCTCCCCCCCACCCCCCATGCTAAGCATGTCATTAATATGAAAATTGTCTCCATGTCTTTTTTGGGGGTGAAGCCGATCTCGCTGTCAAAATTGTGCCGGTAACTCTGCATACAGCATTAAAATGGCACGGAACATGATTTTTTGCTCCACACGCAATCAGCGCAACAAGTCGGTAAAATCGCCCCCTTAGTCAATATTTGGGAAAATTCCACCTGTTATCTCCTCATTTACAGCATCAAAACCCTTCATTATTTTGAACTTCCATCACATTTCTTCTGAATGCCCAGCACACCCTCTTCCTGTAATTTCGAATGATGGGCAGGCAGCAGATGGTGTCACCATGACCTTTTGCTTCTTATCCACTCCCCTCACAAAGATTAAAATTGACAAGGGACAAGGATCCCTGAATCCCCCAAACCCTAAGCAGGAGATGTCATTGGAAACATTATGAATGTTCCTGTCTTATAGAACATAGAACATAGAACAGAACAGCACAGAACAGGCCCTTCGGCCCACGATGTTGTGCCGAGCTTTATCTGAAACCAAGATCAAGCTATCCCACTCCCTATCATCCTGGTGTGCTCCATGTGCCTATCCAATAACCGCTTAAATGTTCCTAAAGTGTCTGACTCCACTATCACTGCAGGCAGTCCATTCCACACCCCAACCACTCTCTGCGTAAAGAACCTACCTCTGATATCCTTCCTATATCTCCCACCACGAACCCTATAGTTATGCCCCCTTGTAATAGCTCCATCCACCCGAGGAAATAGTCTTTGAACGTTCACTCTATCTATCCCCTTCATCATTTTATAAACCCCTTCTCATCTCCCTGTTCAGCTCCTATGATAAGTAAACTGCTGGTGGTGCAACCATTGGCCTGTTACACCTCACCTCACTTCCTAATTTCCTCACACCAAACTTCCCCTTCAAGTTCCTATTTTCAGTTGCCCATGGAGTGCCAGCTGCCCCAGCCACAGGAACCCCAGGTGCAGGAATGAGAGCAATAGAAAGGAATTGAGGAAACTGCTCCTTCGATTGATCTAATACATGTGCAGACCCCAGAAATTACTGTCAGCTTCAGAGGAGCAGTCATGGTGACCACCAACAGTTTCACCATCATTATCACTGCAAAATCTGGATCATTAGACACTGAACTTGAAAGCAAGGGAGAAAGACTGCAGTATGAATCACTGTAATAACTTATAACATTGCAAACCATCTCGAGGCACTTTTGCGCCTTTGAGATAGATAACCCTCTCAAGGCATCGAGTGTCAGACATGAATAGGAGCAGGACTACTTGGCCAAAGATGTGATCAAAGAGTAAGGGACGATCTTACTGGCTCGTCCCACCAGTCGATTGGCGAGGTGAGCCGGTGAGATCGTAAGAGAGGCGAAAACCAGCTTTGTGCCCGGTTTCTCGCATCTCGCTATACTACTGGCACTGTGAAGCTGGTGTGATCAGCCTCATGCCCTTCCCAAGTGCAAGGCTGATCTAAATATTTCCATATTATTAGTGAGCCCAGGACGGAATCGTCCCGGGCTCACTTGCCTGAACGGCCTCGCCAGTACACAAAGATCAAGGCACGTGCGCAATAGCAGACCTCACAGTCAGCAGCCGCTTCCCAGCAAGAGTAGACTACATCCACTCCCCCTACTGGAATGAATCACACATTTTGCCTCATTTTTTTCTCTAAGTAGCGCAAGATTGTGTCTGAGAGCTCACCCAAAAAATGAGCACGATTCTCTTCCATTTTCATGCACATTTGGTACTTAGAATATTTTTGGTAAGATCATCCCCATAGATTTTAAGGAAGGCTTTGAAGGTGAGGTGAGATACAACAAGACAAAAGTGGTGAAGGATGGAGTTTGGAACAAGATGTCTGAAGACTGCTCTTCTGCAGACTACTGGAAGTAGAATGGAGCAAAGTTGGAACATAGAATCATAGAATCCCGACAGTGCAGAAGGAGGCCATTCAGCCCAATGAGCCTGCACCAACAGCAATCCCACCCAGGCCCCATCCCTGTAACCCCATATATATTTATCCTGCTAATCCCCCTGACAGTAATGGACAATTCATCATGGCCAATCCACCTAACCCGCACATCTTTGGACTGTGGGAGGAAACTGGAGCACCCGGAGGAAACCCACGCAGACATAGGGAGAGTGTGCAAACTCCATACAGACAGTGACCCAAGCCGGGAATCGAACCTGGGTCCCTGGCACTGTGAGGCAGCAGTGCTAACCACTGTGCCACCATTTCACCCCATGTAGTAAATCAGATTTTAAAGAGTGGAGGAACATAATGGTTGGGGAGTTCCACATCTAGGCAAGGAAAAGGCCAGGGAAGTGTTTGAAGCAGGGGTTTAAAATGAAGATTTTGAAATCAATATGCTGGTGAGGGGATGGGCTGAGAGGGGCAGGGAGCCACTGGATGGAAGTAACTGTTGGTGTGATAGGGGGTGATCAAGATAAGTGAGACACAACAAAGTTCTGATTAAGAAATCTCAGGAGGCCTGCTCAGTGACACAACTGAGTTTGAGCACATCCAAGTTCTTCTCTCATTAGGGCAAATAGTTTATCTGTATATACCCTAAGGAATCTTTATGACATTTTAAATACCTTGATTAGCTCAACCCCCATCTTCGAAACACCAGAGAATACAAGCTAAGTTTATGCAATCTGCCCTCATAATTCAACCATCTAAGACAAAGAAACTTGCTTAACCAGCACCCCATTCTGGGACGGAGCACTGCACAGCCTGTGTGGTATGTTAGCTTTTCCTTCACTCTTTAGCTGAAAAGTTGTTTATACTGCAAGTTAATAAAAGTGTGGGAAGGGCAAGACGGTAGGATCAACAGTCTATCTCCTTAAACAATTAAAGATTAAGGTCAAATAAACAGGGGAACAATAGGGGAGATAATTGAGTGAATTAGAGTGAAATTAGGTACATAAAGATAGGATTAAGAGAGAGAAAAAATTGACAGAAAGGTAAAGCATTTTTTAAATTCACATATTTAATTTGAAAAATTAATGATCAGTTTCAGATGTTCCCTTTCTCCGCCCAACATTTTGATTGGCATTGTAGGAGCGTGAATTTTGTCATTAAGAAGATACTTGCTGTTAAGTACCAAACAACATTCTGTGGTGACTTTAACTGGAGTAAACCATCTGGAACCATTATGTGTGGCTGTTGTTCATTATGTGCAGATCACATGGCAACTCTGCACACTTCAAGTTATGGCTTTCAGTCAGTGACAGCCATTACCCAAAAGTTTGTCGATGAAATCAAAAATGTCCCTTTTCTGTGTATTCGTTGAACCCAAAAAGATGCCAACGTTGATAAATGGCAAGAAACTTTGTCAGTTTCTCACTTTCATTACTTGCAACAAGGAAACGCTGGAAGATATAACAAGTTTTCTGGCCTGGGGCACCATGAGAATAGATGGTAAGTCATTAGGGAGATGACAGCTGGTGATAGAACGATAACATGCGTAATTCTTGAAATATTTCATATTCAGCAAAATAAATGCACACTGTTGCAAATAGCAAAAAAAAACAAATGAAATGCATTGTTTGGTCACCAAGTGATTGAAATATTCAAATCACCACATGCTTCAATGATAAGTATCTCAGTTCTGATGTGCTAGGAAAAATCTATTTGTATTGTTCTTTCAAAAACTAAAAATATTGCACGAAGAAGTCAAAAGGTCTATAGATTGCGGTCGTGTTTTCAATTTCTCTCTCACTTTGAACATTTCTTATCCCACCTTATTATGTGGTGAAGTTTTCCATGTGCTGCCTCATGCCATGTTTAGGCTTATGTTCTCCCTGAAAATTTGCAAAATTTTAAGTCCAATAGTCTGTTCTTTATTATGTATTCTGTTCTTCCCCATCCTGAAGGAGCTGAGTAGGTCAGGAATGGCCTGTTCTCAGCTTTCTGTTGATGTTACCAGTCTTTCCCAAGCACAACAGGACAAATTTAGTGGGCTTCCTCTTCAATTTCACAATTCCCTGAGATGTGAACTCATCATGCAGTCACTGATAGGGAAATTTATACATTACAAATGGATGAGGCTGTATATAGAGATAAAAACTTCTTTACTACCAATCCAAATATATTTGACAAAATAATATGTAGTTGATAGACATAAAGGTTCCACCTCCCTGCTCGTAGGCAGGGGGAGCTGTAAAATTGGGCATCTTGCCCTGGATGCTATTTGCATGGCCTACCTGCCTGACCCCCACCAAGCTGCAAATTTACCAGTGGCAGGAAAAGCAGCAGGAGACCTGCCCACCCATGAACTAATTGAGGCCCTTAACTGGCTAATTAATGGCTACTTAAGGCCCATCTCCCACTGCTGCTCGGATTGACCCCGTGGTGGGAGAGGCATCTGCCAACATGGCAGATTTTACTGCTCAGATTGGTGACAAATCAAAGTTGGGGGGGTGGGGTGCCTCACTTATGGCCCGCCCTGTGACCATTGGAAGTCCTCCAAGAGGTCTTTCCCCACAATGCCCCCAAACATTCCCCTTTCCCAGATGCCCACACCCAGGGCCTGCCATTCTGGTCTTGACGATATCCACCTTCTCAACCTACCTTCATATCTGGCTCCGACAATTGGCATGGGGGACTGGATGCAATCCCAGCTGTGGCCACCACTCTTGATGGAGCTGCTGGGACTAGAAAGCTACCAGGTCTGCAAGAAGCTCTTGGAGATAACATTCCTCCCCACATGGGGTGGAAGGCTGGCCTCAAGCCAATAAATGGCACAACGGCTATAAAAAGGCTGCGGGACACATCAGCCAAGGGGTGGCTTTCTTTGGCTTTAAATCCATTTGCTAGAATCGTTAAGATTATCTTGAATGCATGTGCAATTAAAGTTATGGTGCAACGTTCTCCATTGGTATTTGCTTTCTTCTCCAAAGGGACCATTGTGCTCCTCGGTGGTCTTCCAGCCATTCTTTCTCAGCCTACATCTCCTTACACAAGCTAATTAATGCTCTCGTTGCCTTTTCTTCAAGTCCTTTTATCATTTCTGCATGAATTCCATCATATCTTCTCCTTCTACTTTCTGTTGATGAAAAAGTTTCCCATCGAGTGAGCTGGCAAAATCCGCTGAAGGTATTGGATCCAATCAGGGTTGACTGGAGAAATAAAATAATGATTGTAGCTCCAATCAGGACAGTACTTGGTGAAACTGAACCTCGTGCAATCAGCCATAGGAGTTCTCTCTCTTCACCATTTTCCATGTGGAAGCCATGATATAGGAAGCACTAGATAAAGTACTGAAAGTAAGGGGTCCATTGGTGAAAGTATTGAGATTTACATATGTCCAAGTCTTCGTGGTGAGCACAGCAAAAAAGTCTACAGCGGATAGAATCAATGAACAGGTTAAAGCTTGCAGAATGAAGATTAATGTAAAAATATCAAAGTTATGAAAATCAGAAGAAATAATGGTGGGAAATCAGAGGTCAAGATAAATGATCTGTAGCTGGAACAGGTATCACCATATAAGTATCTGGGAGATATTATGTCAGTAGATGGTGACTGTCGTACAGATATCAGAGCTGTAAGAGCAAAGACTAAGGGCTGAACACCAAGCTGTATCCAACAATCACATTCCAGAATGGCACTTTTAGCTTCCGAGGGGTAAAATTTACCAGTCCCGCCCACGGGAATCATAGTGGGGTAGGATAGAAAATCTGGCAGACCATTTAAAGAGTGGAAATTCCTGGTCCAAGGGTTGGTGTGGCAGGAAGAATAGCTCCCTAGATTTTGAAAGCATCAAGGAGAAATTAGGGGATGAATTTCAAAACAAGAAGCTTTTGTTAATTGAAGCGCTGAAAGCCAGTTCTCACAATGTGCAGTGTGAGATAAGTAATAATGCAAACTTGTCCAACCAACAGTCCTGTGCATGAATCAATATAGAAGCTCGAAAATATATATTTTTCAACACTACTACATTCTGAATACAGTGATTACATTTTGCATTCATCCAAAAACAGGAGACATCCCTGTGCGCTCTTCTCAATATGTGATGAATATATGTGCTGCATTACAGACTGGAAATATGTGGTGAATGGTATTCCATTCCTGGAACTGTGCTTATTTGCTGTACACAAAAATGATTCAGACTTAGAAACTGAAGACGTACTATCCACATTTACTGATGAGAGGAGATTAGGAGCATGACAAATTATCATGAAGACAGTTAGGTTAGCAGGATGAACAGAAACCTGGCAGATGTTATTCCAAGCAGAAAATTGTGAAGCAGTACATTTTACATGGAGCAGGGAGAGGGCTGTATGGACATTGTTGTGCAGATACATGTCATTAAATAGTTTTGCACAAGCAATTGGAAATGCTTGGTGTTGTGTCTACAGATACACAATAATAAAATGCATAAGGTAATTCTGTAAAGTTATGTAAAGGTTTTGGCATCTAGTAATAGGAAGGATATAATCATTGGAAATAATGCAGTGTTGCTAAGGTTGACTGGTTATAGTTATGAAGTGATTTGGGAAGATCATACATCTTTTCCACCAGAGTCGAATATTTGAATGAATGGTTAGGATCAAGTAAATAATTATAGATCATTTCTATTGGTTAGCAAAATAATCCCGAAAAGAATTATCAAGGTTGGAAAATAACACCTTACATAGATGGCGTAGAATTTTCTGATACAAATCATTGTCGGATCAGATCTAGCAAATTATTTGAGAAAATAATTAACTAAATGCTTGCAATCGAGAAATGTTACAGCTTATTTGCACCAATTTGTAGTGTGGGATTCAAGAAAAAAATGACATAGATTTAATGGTTGAACTGGCTTTTTGCTGCACTCTTAACATTTTTGTGCTTCTACTTCCTTTTTTTATAATATGGTGACGAATGCTTGTTCTAACCACGGTGGCACAGTGGTTAGCACTGCTGCCTCACAGTGCCTGGGATGCAGGTTCAATTCCTGGCTTGAGTCACTGTCTGTGCGGAGTCTGCACGTTCTCCTCGTGTCTCCATGGATTTCCTCCGGTGCTCTGGTTTCTCCCACAGTCCATAAAATGTGTTGGTTAGGTGCATTGGCCGTGCTAAATGCTCCCTCAGTGTACCCAAACAGGCGCCGGAGTGTGACGACTTGGGGATTTTCACAGTAACTTCATTGTGGTGTTAATGTAAGCCTACTTGTTCCACTAATAAATAAACTTTAAACTTTTCTCCTTCAACAAAATGTATTTCTGTTTATTCATGTAATTGCTAAAATGAAAGAACGGAATTTCTGAACAAGAAGTTTCTATCCATTGTTAAATAAATTGCAGTTGGTTGCTCTTCTATTATATTAAATATCTTCATTTTTTTTCATCCAGAGAAATATATAAGGTAAATGTGCTCACCAAGATATTAGTAAGCTGTTTATTTAGTTGATAGATGGTTTGTATTTTGTACATCCTCTCTAGAATCTTTGCCGTATTATGAGTAACACTTCTTCACTTTAACTCCTAAGTGGTGCCAATGACAGATATTAATTTATCACAAATACATTAATGAGATTCCTCCAGTCCAAATATTACTGCCAGGATCTGAAATTTAATTGCAGCGGTTTACAAGTAACTAACCCAGGTGTATGAGGGCGTTACAAGTTGCACGTTCTGAGGCATAGGGGTAAATCTTCCGGTCCCGCCTTCCGCAAGAATCGTCATGGGCAGGATGGAAAATTTGATGGACCATTTAAAGGTCTGTTGACCTCAGGTCAACAGCCGGCTGGACTGCGTAGAATACGTGAACTTTAAGCACTCAGGATACCGGGCCTGGAACCTTCAAGAGGAAACTTGGAGCAGTAAACCCAGCCAAGACTGCTAACTCCCAAGAGCCGGCTGGCTTTAGGCCCCAGTGCAGTCATTGTGAACAAGTCATTGCTATCACCACACACATTGAGGCTGTGTTTTTTTAATCATAAACTCAAAACTTCCTGTTCTGCCCGCCACGGGAATTGTAGTGGGCGAGGGGCAGCCCATCGAAAGGTCTGTTGACCACGGGCGGAATTTTCCCATTTCGGAGCGAGCGTTACTGGAAACTCCCGCCCAAGGAGTACAAAAACGAAGACATTTTGCTGATCCTATAAAAAGCTGTTCAATCGCACTGTGACAATGGCTGTCAAATCCTGGGCACTGGAAGGATGTGAAGATCTTGTGCAGGGTATTAGAAGAGAATTACTGGAATGGCTCCAGGGATAAGTGATTACAGAGAAGCTGGGATGGTTCTCCTTCCAGCCAAGAAGCTGGAGGGAATTTGATAGAGATGCCTAAAATTACCAAGTGTTAGACAGAATAGATACTGTTTCAATGGCTAATCAAATGGCCCAGAATTAACTTCAGTTAAGTTTGATTAAAAAAGAACTGGATGACACAAGGAAAAACTCTCACACAAAGAGTGGTTAGGATTTAGAATACACTCCCTCCCTGATACTGTGTGTCGGGTGGATATAGATACAAATGACCGTTTTAAAAACAAAATATTTGTAGAAACCACCACCACCCCCCCAACCATATGACTTTACAAAAGCCACTCCGGACATGAATCGAACTTTCAACTCCATAACAATGACAAAACCTGGAGCAAAGCTTGGGCAGAAAGCCCCTTCTCAAATAACCTCATTGGCCCATAATTTCCGATCTCCAGGGCGTTGTACGCAGGAGGTATCCAAAGATACACAGGCCCCCTCCCCAGTCCATGTTCATTCCCCACCCCTGCTCCTCCCCCACTGGAAGCTCCCACAAATGGATAGCACAGCAATTCCCTGGGAAGTTCAAATTCTATTGGACAAGCAATTACTCAATTCCTCTGTAATGGGAACCATCTAGTATGACAAATTCAATCGCAGACTTTGGATGGTTTCCTCTGTGTTTCAGCGACAGTTACCCAGAAAGTGTTAGAGGAATTAAAACCACTTCTAACTCTTTAGTTCATATACTATTGATCACACCCCACTAAACTGCTCCCTCTTGACCCCCGATTAACGCTGCAGTGAATCCCCCCAACTAACCCCCTATGAAGAATGGACTTTGAGCATTTACTACCTGCTTACTGCACTTTAATGTCTTGACATTTGCTCATGTTGCTCATGGTAACTCTGAAGATTTGTGGTTTGTATTGTTGCAATATGATCATGGTTACTGTTGTGTTAATGATTTAATAAATAAGATTATGGTTCATTCTAGAGCATGAATATTAGTGGTATTTGAATTTAATGAGTCTGTCCGTATTTTCAGTGAAATTGTGTAGAAATCCCCAGATTATTAAATGTTAGTTTCATTATGTACTCAATTTTATGTCCTTTTCAGCCGGTTGGAAAGGCATGCTAGGATGATAGAAAGCAGCAGTGGGGATGTTGGAAGGGATGATATTGTTTGATGGTTTTGGGAGTGTGGTGTAAATGTCTTGCAGTTAAATGTAATTCACAAGCTAGTTTTCATATTTACATCCTACGCATATCACTCACAATCATTCCAGATTAAGGGAGGTTTTTATCTTATCTAATTCTAGGGTAAAAAGAATATATAAAATATTCTTTTATATATTCTTTATAATATAAGAACCTTGTAGAATTGTCCTCTATTTTAGACTTAAATAAAATATCAACCTTAATTTCCATTTGAGTCAATGTAAATTTTAAAAATATAAGTAAAATAATTAATAATTTGTATGCATGAAGATAAATTACGCTACAGATACTGCATTTGGTTACAGATGTTAAACAATCTTAATCATGTGTGTTTCTGAACTCTCAAACAAATACAAATCCTCAATCAAACAGCAATTAAACTCTTATAACCTGCAGCTTTGTTTATTCAATAAATCATTCTTTTTGTCTTTGGTATAGAGAATCATCTGATGGGCATAACAATATGTGGTGAACCATCGTTGGTTCCCACTGGATAGTACTGAGCCAGGGTCTGGCCAGTACTACAAGGATGTACATATGTTACTGTTGGGTTGTGCTACTTGTTGCTGTTGGGGTTAGGGTGGGGTTGTTACACCTTTGTACTGTGTTGTTGTGGTACATCCCAGTCAGGCTCTGCCTCCTGGGAGAGGTATAAAAGTCCCTGCTCTGGCTGGGACCCTTTCAGTCTGGGATAGTGTATATAATTATTGGCTGCTTCATTACAGTAAATAAAAGCCTTTTATTTCCCGAGCATCTGGCCTCGTGTTTGATAACGCGCATCAATTTTATTTACTGTTGTTAAACTCTCGTCGAAGAAAAAAAAAGAGAGTATGGAGCAGATCCTGAAGCCGGAACGCCTTACACTAGATCCACGTGTGGTGGGTGCTTCTAACACCTTCGACCACTGGCTGAAGTGCTTCGAAGACTACCTGGCAGCCTCCGCAGCGGTCACCACAGATGATGACAGACTCCGGGTCCTCCATGCGAGGGTAAGCGACATTGTCTACCTCGCGATCCGTGCGGCCACCGATTAAACTAAGGCCCTCAAGCTTCTGAAGAAGCGTTATATCAAACCACCCAATGAAATACATGCTCGTTATCTCCTAGCCACTCGACGACGGCAGTCTGGCGAAACGATGGAGGAATATGTGAACGAGCTCCTACAGCTAGCCAGGGGCTGTAACTGCAAAGCTGTGTCGGCTGAGCAGAGCATGAACGATTTCGCCCGAGATGCGTTTGTGGCAGGAGTCGGATCGTCGTACATTCGACTTAAACTATTAGAGAAGGGTAACCTTAACCTTACCCAGGCGATCGAGCTAGCGGAGATGCTCGAGACGGCCTCCAAAAGCTTAGTATTATATCCGGAGGACCATGTGGAGACAACGTGGCAGGAGCAGTCGCCAATCCCTCCTCGTCCCTCGGGTTCGAAATGCTGCGTAATGGCGTGCTCACACTTGGGCCAGACGACGGCAGCAGCTCCGGGCGGCCTGCGGTGCTACTTCTGTGGGGGAGTGAAGCATACTCGGCAACGGTGTCCCGCTAAGGCTGTGTTGTGCACCGCCTGCGGTAAGAAAGGGCACTATTCGAAAGTGTGCCGATCTAAACCTAGGAACGGCAGTGCGGCCTGCAATTCTTCAGAGCTCGGGTCTTTGTCGCGAAGTCATCGAGGGGTTTGTCCATGTGCGAGGCCAGGACGACGCCATTATGGTCGACAGAGTCGGAGGTGTGTGACCACCAGGGGTCGCTGAGTTTGGCGCCATCACCCACGTGCGACTTATGGGAGCGGCCATGTTGGTCGGCACTGACCGCGAACGACCAGCAGGGATCCTCCTCATCGATTTCAGCTGCCTGCAGTGGCGCCCATGAACCAACGGTGGCGTCGATCATCCTGGACCAGGCCAAGCCTCATAGACTTGACAAATCTATGATGAATATCCAGGTAAATGACCACGTGATTTATTGTCTGTTTGACAGCGGGAGCACTGAGAGCTTTATCCACCCAGACACTGTGAAGTGGTGTGGACTCCAGATTCAACCTGCCAAACAGACAATCTCTATGGCATCGAGGTCCCGGTCTGTCACCGTGCATGGGAGTTGCGTGGTAACTTTGAAGGTGCAAGGCACAGTTTACGAGCGTTTCAAGCTCCTAGTGTTGCCGTATCTTTGCGCACCAATACTTCTCGGACTAAACTTCATGGTCCACTTGAGAAGTGTAACCCTACAGTACGGTGGGCCACTCCCTTCACTGGCAGTGGGAAAACAGCAGCAGCCTCCAAATTGCCCAACGCCTGTAGCCTCTCGACGCTGAAGATCACCACACCCTCCCTGTTCCAGAATCTTGTGCCAGGCTGCAAGCCCATCGCGACTAAAAGTAGGCGTTACAGCGCTGAGGATCGGATCTTCATTAGATCTGAGGTTCAGCGGCTCCTCAAAGAAAGGATCATACAACCCAGCGCTAGTCCGTGGAGAGCGCAGGTCGTGGTGGTCAAGAGCGGGAACAAACCCCGGATGGTCATTGACTACAGTCAGACCATTAATCTATATACGCAGCTGGATGCGTATCCTCTCCCGCGCATATCTGATATGGTCAATCAGATTGCGCAGTACCGGGTGTTCTCCACCATAGACCTCAAGTCTGCCTACCACCAACTCCCCATTCGCCCAGAGGACCGACAATACATGGCTTTTGAGGCGGATGGTCGCTTGTATCACTTTCTCAGGGTTCCCTTTGGTGTCACCAATGGGGTCTCGGTCTTCCAGCGTGCTATGGACCGAATGGTGGACCAGAACGGGCTGCGGGCTACCTTCCCGTACCTGGATAATGTCACCATCTGTGGCCATGACCAGCAGGACCACGACACGAATTTCCTGAACTTCCTACGCACTGCATCTCGCCTGAACTTGACCTACAACAGGGAGAAGTGTGTGTTTCGTGGTGGAAAACGGGGTCATTGGCCCTGATCCAGACCGTATGCGCCCCCTTTCTGAACTTCCCTTGCCTGCTAGTGCAAAAGCACTGAGAAGATGCTTAGGCTTCTTCTCTTATTATGCGCAGTGGGTTCCCAATTACGCGGACAAAGCCCGTCCGCTCATTAAGTCCACGACTTTTCCCCTAACGCCAGAGGCCCGATTGGCCTTCGATAAATTAAAAGCCGACATCGCAAAAGCTACGATGCACGCTGTTGACGAGTCCATCCCCTTTCAGGTGGAGAGCGATGCATCTGATTTCGCCCTGGCCGCCACACTTAACCAGGCGGGCAGGCCTGTCGCATTTTTTTCCCGCACCCTCCAAGGCCCCGAAATTCGACATTCAGCGGTGGAAAAGGAGGCCCAGGCCATTGTGGAGACCGTCAGGCACTGGCGCCATTACTTGGCGGGAAAACGGTTCACCCTGATCACGGACCAGCGGTCCGTGGCGTTCATGTTTAACAACACGCAGAGGGGCAAGATCAAGAATGACAAGATCTTGCGGTGGAGAATTGAACTCTCCACCTTTAACTACGACATCATGTACCGTCCAGGGAAACTCAATGAGCCCTCGGATGCCCTCTCGCGTGGAACATGCGCCAGTGTACAGGAGGAGAGTTTGCAGGCTCTCCATAATGACCTATGCCATCCTGGAGTCACTTGGCTCTACCACTTTATAAAAGCCCGCAACCTGCCCTACTCGGTGGAGGACGTCAGGTCAGTAACAAGAAGCTGTCGGGTTTGCGCGGAATGCAAACCGCACTTTTACCGACCTGACCGGGCACATTTAGTCAAGGCCACTCGTCCCTTCGAGAGACTGAGTGTCGATTTTAAGGGCCCCCTTCCCTCAACAGATCGGAATGTGTACTTCCTCAACATCATTGACGAGTACTCTAGATTCCCTTTTGTTATTCCCTGCTCTGATACATCCGCTGCCACGGTTATCAAGGCATTCCGTGATCTCTTTACCCTGTCTGGGTACCCCGGCTACATCCATAGCGACAGGGGCTCGTCGTTCATGAGCGATGACTTGAGGCAATTCCTGCTCTCATACGGGATTGCCTCTAGTAGGACCACGAGCTACAACCCTAGGGGTAGCCAACAGGTGGAACGTGAGAATGCTACAGTCTGGAAGGCTGTCTTACTGGCGTTGAAGTCAAAAAGTCTTCCAGTCTCCCGTTGGCAAGAGGTGCTCCCTGATGCGCTCCATTCTATTCGCTCCCTCCTGTGTACGGCAACCAATGCTACTCCCCACGAGAGGATGTTCTCATTCCCTCGGAAGTCATCCTCGGGGACCTCATTACCGTCTTGGTTGACGTACTCAGGACCCGTCCTCCTGCGGCGACATGTAAGGGCCCGCAAGTCCGACCCGTTGGTCGAACAGGTCCATCTCCTCCACGCCAACCCTCAGTATGCCTATGTGGCATACCCTGACGGGCGAGAGGACACGGTCTCGATCCGAGACCTGGCGCCAGCAGGGGACGTAGCAACCCCTGTCGCTCCCATACCCCCTGTTACAAACCCCTTCACTCTTGTTTCTCCCCCGGACCCTTTTACTCCTGTGTACAGCTTGCCTGAGCCCAGAAGATGGTCGCCACTGCAGGGCGTGTCAGGACCCCATGGACTACCGTCACCTCAGGGTCAACCGGCCTGTGAGTCCGTGGAAGAACAGCTGGACGCCGCCTTGGGGAGAACGCCACCGCAAGTGCCTACTCCGGTGTCACCGCCGGTATTGAGGAGGTCACAACGACGGTGCGGTCCCCCTGACCGTCTGAACTTATAGACTGATGACACTTTATTCTGTTTTGTACCCCGCCGGCCTTTGTTCTCAAAGGAGGGGTGAATGTGGTGAACCATCGTTGGTTCCCACTGGATAGTACTGAGCCAGGGGCTGGCCAGTACTACAAGGATGTACATATGTTACTGTTGGGTTGTGCTACTTGTTGGGGTTAGGGTGGGGTTGTTACACCTTTGTACTGGAGTGTTGTGGTACATCCCAGTCGGGCTCCGCCTCCTGGGAGAGGTATAAAAGTCCCTGCTCTGGCTGGGACCCCTTCAGTCTGGGATAGTGTATATAATTATTGGCTGCTTCATTACAGTAAATAAAAGCCTTTTATTTCCCGAGCATCTGGCCTCGTGTTTGAGAACGCGCATCACAATACACTATACATTATGAAACAGTATTGTTTGGCTTACAATGACATTATCAGAGTAGGTCTGCAGGTATAGATATACCAATAAATACAGTGACCAAAACAAAATTTCTCTTTTTGTTATCTGTTGATATTCCTTTTATTTTTGGCACAGGCAGCATGATGGCACAGTGGTTAGCACTGCTGCCTCTCAGCACCAGGGACCCATGTTCAATTCCAGCCTTGGGTGATTGTCAGTGTGGAGTTTGTACATTCTCCCTGTGTCCATGCGGGTTTCCTGCAGGTGCTCTGGTTTCCTTACACAGTCCAAAGATGCGTGGGTTAGGTGGATTGGCTATGTTAATTTGCCCCTTAGCATCCCAAGATGTAGGTGGGTGAATTAACCTTTGTATTGTTGCAATATGATCATGGTTACTGTTGTGTTAATGATTTAATAAATAAGATTATGGTTCATTCTAGAGCATGAATATTAGTGGTATTTGAATTTAATGAGTCTGTCCATATTTTCAGTGAAATTGTGTGGTACTCCCCAGATTATTAAATGTTAGTTTCATTATGTACTCAATTTTATGTCCTTTTCAGCCGGTTGGAAAGGCATTCTAGGATGATAGAAAGCAGGAGTGGGGATGTTGGAAGGGATGATATTGTTTGATGGTTTTGGGAGTGTGGTGTAAATGTCTTGCAATGAAATGTAATTCACAAGCACGGGATTATGGGGATAGGTCAGGCAGAGGGGTTGGGCCTGGGTGGGATGCTCTTTCAGAGAGTTGGTGTCTGTCATTATAAATATAGGAGGCTTTGAATACAAACGAAGTTAGTAGCATGCAGGTGCATCTCGACTGAGCTTGGCAAGACCACGTGCCTAACTCTGGGAATTTGGTGCATGAGGAAATCTTGTGCAGTGAAGGAGGAAAGGTTGTCTGGTTTATTATTCAAGAGAGGTTGCTAGAGACAGCAAGACTTGTGGGCGGGAGCCTGAAGACATTATTAAATAAGTAGATGATTGTTTACTGAGTTTGCAACTGTTTCTGTAAACTTGGGCAGTAGTTTAAATTGGTACTGGGAAGATTATAGGTATTGTATTGAATATATGGCATAATTATTTAAATTCCATAATATAACCACAGATAATTGTTGAGTGATATTCTAAACTTAAAACCTAATTAGTTCAATGCAAACAAGGTCAACATGGCAGGTTAGGTGATACGTTGTAGCTGTAGAATATGGGTACTGACGTACACTTGTGTGATCCTTGGCAACTACCTCCATGGTGAGTGACCGCAACTCAAAAGAACTTTAGCTTACAATTGATAAGCTGGAGTCCCTACTTCAGACACTGCCATACATCAGGGAGAGGGAAAGTTACCTGGACACTTTGCTCCAGGAGGCAGTCACACCCTTCATGTTAGCTACTTTATATTTGGTCCATGGTCAGGAACAGGAGTGTGTGAGTAAGACTAAGGCAGCTTTGGGGATTCAGAAGCTAGCAATAGAAGAGCCTCAGCCATTGCAAGTGTCCAACAGATTTGATGTCCTTCCAGCTTGTGGGAGCAGGGATTGCAGAGCAAATGAGCAAACTGACCACAACATTGATTAGGTGAGAGGAGTAAAAAGGATTGCAATTGAAGTGGAGGACAGAATGGTTTCTTTACTCATTTGTGGGACATGGGCGTCACTGGCTGACCAGCATTTATTGTCTATCCCTAGTCAGCCTTGAACTGAGTGGCTTGTTAGGCCATTTCAGAGGGGCAGTTGAAAGTCAACCACATTGCTGTGGCGCTGGAATCACATGTAGGCCAGACCAGGTAAGGACGGGAGATTTCCTTCCCTAAAGGACATTAGTGAACGAAATGGGTTTTTCTGACAATCGACAGATGGTTTCCTGGTCATCAGCAGATTTTTAATTCCAGATATTTTTTATTAAATTCAAATTCCACTATCTGCTGTGGTGGGATTCACACCTGGGTCCCCAGGACATTCGCTGAGTTTCTGGGTTAATAGTCCAGTGATAATACCACTAGACCATTGCCTCCCCTATATATACTGCTCTTTGCAGCTGAGAACATGAAGGCTGCATTACCTGCCCAGTGCCAGGGTTGAGGATCTCTCTTTGCGGTTTGGGAGAATTGGAATCAGAGGAGAAGGATTCACTTGTCATGGTTCACATGGGCATCAATGATATAGGTGGGATGAAGAAAGAGGTTCTGCTGAGGGAGTATGAGTAGTTAAAGGTAAAATTATAAAGCAGAATCACAAAGGATTACTACTTGAGCCATGAGCAAATTTACACAGGGTAACCAAAATCAGAAAGCTGATTGTGTGGCACAAGGATTGATGTGGGAGAAATGGGTTTCAATTCATGGGGCACTGGCACCAATACTGGAGAAAGAGGGAGCTGAACCATTGGAGCGATCTTCTCTTGAATCCTGCAGGAACCAGTGTCGTGGAGAATCATATAACGAGGGCTGTTGAGAGGGAAGAAGGTTCGAGTGGCTGCAATCGGAAGACATATTATGGGCAGGCATGGTCCGTAACTTCAGCACCCGCAGATCACACTATGAGGAAGGCCCGGGAAAGATCTTGCCATTTTCTGTGGATAACAAGTAGCAGCAATGATGGCACGGTGGCACAGTGATTAGCACTGCTGTCTCACAATGCCAAGGACACAGGTTTGTTTCCGGCCTTGGGTGACAGTCTGTGTGGAGCTTGTACATTCTCCCCATGTCTGAGTGGGTTTCCTCCAGGTGCTCCGGTTTACTCCCAGAGTCCAAAGATGTGCAGGTTATGTGGATTGGCCATGGTAAATTGCCCCTTAGTGTCCAAAGATGTGTAGGTTGTGTGGATTAGCCAGGGTAAATGCTCAGGGTTACAGGGATGCGTGGAGGGGCTGGGTTAGATGCTCTTTTGGAGCGTTGTGGCAGACCCGATGGGCTGAACGGCCTCCTTAAGCACTGTAGGGATTGTAGTTAAGAAGTAGTATTCTTGGCCCTGGCTTTTATCCTCCATTTGTTTTAGTCTGGCACCAAATGCTCAAGAAGTGAGACTATGTTATTCAGTGCAACTCCATCTCAACTGTCATGCAATGTCTGCTGAGCAGCTTAAATCCTCATGAGGCAGTTTGCGCTGTCAATCCTTCCAGTGAGCTGGTCTTTTAAATTAAAGTGTAACAAATGAAGAAGATACGAAATGGCAGAGAAAAGAAAGTGACTGGTAAAAATGATTTACATTTACAGTAGCTAAGCTGTAGGAGGGAGTATAAATGAAGACATAATGAGGCTCATAGAAATGTACTTCAATAATGATGGGAGGTTTTAATCTCCATATAGATTGGACAAATCAAATTGGCAGAGATAGCCTCGAGAATGAGTTCAGTGAATGTATCCAGGACAGTTTCTTAGCACATTCCTGGAACTCACAAGGAAATGGGTTATTTTATTCATGGTAATATGTAATGAGACAGGGTTAATTAATGATTTTGTGGTTAAAAAAAATCCTGTAGGTAAGTGTTATCACAACATATAGAATTTCACTTTCAATTTGAGGGTGAGAAATATGGTTTTGAAACTAGAGTCATTAACTAAATAAAGATAATTACAAAGCTAGAATTGGCTGAAGTCAAATGGGAAAATAGGCTAAAAGTTAGCTCTTTGAGGAGATATTTCATACTCTCACCAAAGATTGTTCAATTGAGAAAGAAATGGCCGATACTCATTGGAGTTTAGAAGAATGAGGGGTGATGTTATTGAAAGATATCCTCTTAGAATCTTGTATGACAAGCCGAGAGGATGTTTCCCCTCACAAGCGAATCTAGAACAGTGGAGCATCATTAAAAAATATATGGCTTCCCATTTAAAATGGATATGAAGAGGAATTTCTTATCTCAGAGGGTCGTTAGTCTTTGGAAGTCTCTTCCACAGGAACTAGAGGCTGGGCTATGGAATATATTCAAGTATACATTCAACATATTTTTGAGCTACAATGGAATCAAGGATTATGGCAGGTGGGGGTTCATTGTAAGCATAGCTAGCTTAGCAGACAGGAAAATAGAATTATGATCACTATCAGATCAGCCATGATTTTATTGGATTGCAGAACAGGCTCGTAGACCAAATTGCCTACTCCTGATCTTATTTCTTACAATCTTCTGCCCTTACGAAAAATGTGAATTTGACAGTGTTCAGTTACCATCACTTAACATGAATGCATACGTTTGGAAAGGTGCTTCCGAAGTTATCACCATTTTTGTTGCAACTCTCTTTTAATTTGACAACAAGTGAGGAACAATGGATCCCCATTCAATATTTCTCACTTGCCCACATAACACCATAAAAGCAAGAGTAAAGAGGATAATTCTGCCTCCTGTTTTACCTGTATAGTTCTTCATTTCAAGAAGTCAGGGATTGCATTGCAAACAAAACATATTCACAAAAAAAAAGAGTATTTACTGATTAGCACAAAGCAGTCCAGCTCCTGCTTGGAACAATGCCAGATACGTTTAAATTAATTGCTCAGTCTGTTTGCCAGAAGGCACTATTCCTGGAATCTAAATCTAAGCTAACTATGAACTGCCTCAGTATAACAATTCACCTCGCTTACAATGAGCCGCTCACTAAGACGAGATACACAGATAAAATGCAAAATCGAAGCAAGCAATCTGTGCATTTTGAATATACACAAGGTACATTCAAAGGAAGATTCAAGAAATTGTAAGGTCGTAAAAAATAAATTGTTCATCTTATGCAAGGCACTATTACTAAACTCAGCTGCCTGTGAATACAATTATTCCCATAGTTGCTGTTTCTGTTGTATGTTAAATGATTTCAAAGTTACCATGCAGTAATGTGCATGTGAATTTGGGGATAGTGTGATTTATGGACAAGATGATATTGATATTGCTACACATCAGCCACAGTCTCGAATGGTGGAGCAGGCTTGAAGAATTGAATAGCCTGCTCCTGATTCTAAATCCTATGTATTTACATTGATCTTAACATCAGACTGCGTTCTGACCCAAAGTCTTGCTTAAGTCTCATTATCAGTGGAAAAGAAAAATATTAATACATTAATACACATGATGGGACTGATGGGCTGAACTGTGTTTATTTCAATGCAAGGAGTATTATGGGTAAGGCGGATGAGCTTAAGAGCCTGGATCAGTACATGGGACCACGATGTTGTGGCCATTACAGAGACTTGGTTGAGAGAGGGACAGGACTGGCTGCTCAACGTTCCAGGGTTTCGATGTTTTAGACAAGATAGAGAGGGAGGTAGAAGAGATGGAGGACTTGCGTTACTAATCAGGGAGAATGTCACATTTGCACTCAGAGAGGACATACTGGAGGGCTCATCCACTGAGGCAATATGGGTAGAGCTCAAAAATAAGGGTGCAATCACTCTGATGGCCTCCCAACAACCACTGGGACATTGAGGAACAAATATATAGGCTGATTATGGAAAGATGCAACAACAACAGGTTTGTTCTTGTGGGTGACTTTAACTTCCCCAATATTGACTGGGACGTCCATAGAGCAAGGACAGATTTTGTTAGGTGCATTCAAGAGGTTTCTTGAAACAGTATGTGGGTAGTGCAACTCAAGGAGGGGCCATACTGGAGCTTGTATTGGCAACTGACCCTGGCCAGATGACTGATATATGGAGCATTTTGGAAACTGTGATCACAACTCCTTAGTTTCAAGATAGCTATGAATAAGGATAAGTCAGGACCTTGCGGGAAGGTACTAAATTGGTGAAGGTCAAATTACAACAGGATTAGACAGGAGCTAGGGAGAGTTAATTGGGAGGAGCTGATATCAGGCAAGTCCACATTTTACATGTGGGAGTTCTTTAAAGACCTACTGATCAGAGTTCAGTCCCGGCATGTTCCAGTAAGGAGGAAGGACAAGGATGGTAAGGTAAGGGACTCTTGAATAATGAGGGAGATTGTGAATTTAGTCAAAAGGAAAGAAGAAGCCCAAGTAATGTTTAGGAAGCTAAAATCAGACAGGGCCCGTGAGGAATATAAAGAAAGCAGGACAGAACTCAAGCAGGGAATTAGGAGAACATGGAGGGGCCATGAAATGACCTTGGCAAGTAGGGTTAAAGAGACCCCCAAGGCATTTTATACATAAATTAAAAACAAGAGGATAATTGGGGAAACGGTAGGGCCACTCAAGCACAGAGGAGGGAACTTGTGCTTGGAGGCAGAGGATGTGGGTGAGATCCTAAATTAGTACTTTGCATCGGTATTTACAAGGAGAAGGACCCGGAGGATAGTGAGATTAGTGTGGAGCATGCTAATGTGCTCGGGCATTTTGAGATCAAGAAAAAAGTGATGTTGGGTCTCATGAAGAGCATTAAGGTGGATAAGTCCCCAGGGCCTGATGGAATCTACTCCAGCTTATTGGGAGAGGCAACAGAAGAGATTGCTGGGGCCGTGACAAAGATCTTTGTATCCTTGCTAGCTATTGGAGAGGTCCCGGAGGACTGGTGAGTAGTTAATGTTGTTCCTCTTTCAAGAAGGAAAAAGGGATAATCCAGGAAATTATAGACTGGTGAGTCTCACATCAGTGGTTGGGAAGCTATTGGAGAGGATTCTTAGGGACAGGATTTACACGCATTTGGAAAAGCGTAGCCTAATTAGGGAAAGTCAGTATGGCTTTGTGCGGGAAGGGTCAAGTCTTACTAACTTGACTGAATTTCTTTGAGAAGGTGACGAAGGTTATTGATGAGGGGAGAACAGTGGATGTTGTCTACATGGATTTTGGTAAGGCTTTTGACAAGGTCCCTCATAGTATGCTCATCCGGAAGATTAAGATGCATGGGATCCACTTGGATTCAGAATAGAAGTCAGAGAGTAGTGATGGAAGGGTGTTTTGCTGGTTGGAGGTCCGTGACTAGTGGTGTTCTGCAGGGATCTGTACTGGGACCTCTGCTGTTTATGATTATATATATAAATGACTTGGATGAAAACGTAGATAGGTGGGTTAGTAAGTTTGCAGACAACACAAAAATAGGTGGAGTTGTGGATAGTGTAGAAGGTTGTCGAAGGATACAGGGAATATAGATCAGCTGCAGATATGAACAGAGAAATGGCAGATGGAGTTTAATCTGGGCAAGAGTGACGTGCTGCACTTTGGGAGATCAAATGTTAAGGGTAATTATAATGGCAGGGCCCTGAACAGCATTGATGTACAGTGGGACCTTGGGGTTCAAGTCCATAGCTCCCTGAAAGTGGCCACACAAGTAGATAGGGTGGTAAAGAAGGCATATGACGTGCTTGCCTTTATTAGTCAGGGCATTGAGTACAAGAGTCAGGATGTCATGTTGCAGCTTTATACAAATTTAGTTAGGCTACACTTAGAGTATTGCATTCAGTTCTGGTTGCCACATTACAGAAAGGATGTGGAGGCTTTGGAGAGGGTGCAGAAGAAGTTTATCAGGATGCTGCCTGAAATAGAGGGTATGAGCTATAAGAAGAGGCTGGACAAACGAGGGTTGTTTCCTCTGCAGTGGCCTGTTCCTGTGCTGTACTGTTATATGTTCTATGTTCTATATTCCACCACAAATATTCAGTGGAGGACACAATGGCCCCCAAAATTAAAAAAAAGTAAAGACCTTCAGGTATCAGTGGTGCAAGAGGAATTCTGTCACTATACTAAACAAGTAACCATAAGGATATTTCACAGGATATGCAACAAACAATACCAAAACCGGGAAGTGCTCAGCCATTCTTTAAAACTAGACGACAGAAAGCAACAACATTTTAACCCATGAAATAATCATTTGGGGCAGATTTTTAAAACTTTTTGCTTTAATAAAGAATATAACATATGCAATGAAATTATTCTTTCACTGAAAATGAAATTACCCTATCGTCCTTTTGAATACTCCCATTTATTTTCAAACTCTGTTGTACAACAATGAATGAATGGAAGTTCTGGAGTACATTAAATTTGAGTGCTTTCTCCCATGTCATTTATAACAGGGACATGTTGTGCTTTGACATTACCTATGCGCACCCCGCTGGTGAGAATCAATAAAATATGGCCAAGATTTTCAAACCCGTCCCAACGGCAGGATCTCCAGCAGTGGAGGCGGCTTGCCATTGGCCACCAGCGGGATCTTCCAGCCCCACCAAAGTCAATGGCCATTTGTGTTGTTTGACCGACCACATCATTGGGGAATCCGCCAAGGGGGCATCGTCTTCAGTAGGACCAGGACATTCTGCTGGCGACAAAGGCCGGAAACTCCCGGCCATTGTCCGTTCTGTTAATTCTCTCAGTCAGTTTGACTGGAAGTTGTACCTTCCTGCATTCTTAATGTTTTGATGCTATGTAAACTTTCAGGCTCCGTCTCAATATTATACTGCAGGCAGATTCCCTGCATTGAATGTGTCTGGAATAGGCAAGCTCAACCATTGCCAAATGGACCATGTTGAGCTGATACAAGAATTAGAGGCGAAGGTGTGGTGATTTTGAACTTTGGAAAACAGGGAATCTTAATGTACAAACAAAATGACCTGGAACATGCTGCGGTAATGATGGCAAAGTTGTCGACATTTGCAGCCATTACTCCACTAAAACTGAACACAAATTGTGGAATCTGCACATGTGCAGAATAATGTGGCGATCCAGACATTGCTGTCAATGATTCTATGCTTCGTCAAAGGGAGAGCTGTTGAGACATCCCTGGCCTCAATCAATGGGAATCAAGTGAATTAACTAGAACTTTCATTTTTACGCTATTAGTCTTAAACTTGGTTGAATGAGGTGCAACTGCATTTCTGATGGTATTCTAACTCCATAATTGCTGCTAAAACACCCTCTGTGGCCCTGAAAAGCTAATTTTAGATTTGTGGATTAAACGTTAATAGTGTCTTCCTTTAAACTTCTGTGTTCATCCAAATATAATCACTTCAGGAAGGATGCGATTTCACATCAGGTGGTACAGGAGATTGGAGAACATGTTGTGAGAAATGGAGAATTTTAAATATGAGGGAAGATTGGAGAGACTGGAATTGTTTTCTTTGTAACAGGGAGGCAGAAAGAGATTTAATTGGGCAATAAAAAATTGAAGAGCCTGGGTAGAGAGAATCAGAAGATGCTTTTGCCCTGGACAGTCAGGTCAGTAACTGGAGGGGTACTGACTTAAAGTGACTGACAGAGGACTAGAGTGAGTTGAGGAGAAATATTTTCACCTATCTATAGATGATGGAGTGGTGGTCTGGAACACATAATCTAATAAAGTATTGGAGGCAGAAACCCTCATCATATTTTTGAAAAATGTGAATTGCTATAACCTACAGGGCTACAGAACAAGAGATGGCAAATGGGGTTAGGCAGGATAGCTCTTTATCGGATGGCAAAGACTGAATGGGTCAGGGCCTCCAGTTTTTTTTCTTATTCTTTCACAGGATCTGGGCATCACTGGCTAGGCCACCATTTGGTGCCCAGACCTTATTGCCCCTGAGAAGGTGGTGGTGAGCCATCTTCTTGAACGACTGCAGTCCATCTGGTGTAGCCATAGGTATCCATAGTGCTGTAAAGGGACAGAGTTCCAGGTTTGGACTCACTGACAGTGAAGGAACAGCAGTGTAGCTCCAAGTCAGGATGTTATGTGACTTGGAGGGGACCTTGTAGATGATTTATGTTCCCCATGTCTCTGCTGCCATGTCCTTCTAGATGGTAGAGGTTGCAGGTTTGGAAGATGCTGTCTAAGGAACTTTGGTGAATTCCTCAGTGCATCTTGTGGATGGTACACATTGCTGCCAATGGGTGTTGGTGATGGAGGGAGTGAATGTTTAAGGTACTGAATGAGGTGGCAATCAAATGGGCTGCTTTGTCCTAGATGGTGTTGAGCTTCTTGAGTGTTTTTGGAGCAGCACTCATCCAGGCAAATGGAGAGTATTCCATCACATTCCTGACTTGTACTTTGTAGATGGTGGACAGGCTTTGGGTAGTCAAGAGATGAGTAACGTTTTACGAAATCCAAGCCTCTGACTGGCTCTTGTAGTCCCAGTATTTATATGGCTGTTCCAATTCAGTTTTTGGTTAATGGTAAGCTCCACCCCCCAGGATGTTGATAGTGGGGAATTCAGTAATGGTACTGCCATTGAGTGTCAAGGGGAGATGGTTAGATTGTCTCTTGTTGGAGATGGTCATTGTGGCGCTTGTGAGGGGTAAATGTTATTTGACACTGTTGTGGGACAAATGCTACTCAGAGTTGGTTCGCCCCTGATTAAGACTTTCTTACCATAAAGAGTAATGAGAAAAACCTAACCTATCCCACTTTCAGCCCCGTCACTGTTCTGCTGCAATTCCATCCAGAATTTTTATTTGGCCAATGCCAAGACTCCCCCTCAAACCTGATAAACAGAAAACTATTATCAAAATTCAAAACAAATGTAATGACTTGGCTGTCAGTGACTTTTTAAAATCTGATGTCCCTGAGGAAGCAGCAACAGCCACCAAACCGAGACTGAACGACTTTATACTCATCACAGTTGTGTGAAATGTCATTCCTATATTCCCATCTCTATTCTTATTCCTAACACACTAATACAAGTGCTGAAAGAAACTTATTGACATTACTAGGTCACTTCAGACAGGAGATGGTAACTTCCATTAATATCACATACTTAGCATGCATTATCACCTCCTTGCTCCTTTATGGCACTTTAACTGCTTATCACTAATGTACATTATGTAGCTGTGCACCCCCTCCCCACCCCCCCCCCTCCCTGCTTCCAGCCCCCACAATGTTCTTCTGGAAGTGCTTCATTACTCAGTCCTGTATATATTCAATCCTATTTGTGTCGTTGCCTGCACTTGCAAATCTTCACAACTATTGTGACTTGCCAGTTTTATAATGCAGTCACTTGCAAGAAGGTATGTACTGAACCAGTTGACTTATTGTCCATCCAACTTGAAGCTATGTTTTGAAGAATGTACACACTGAACCAATTTGCCGGTATCAATCCAATTTAAAGTTATATTGTGTAGAGTGTTCTTAAGGAAGCCATTGTGTTCTTTCTATGTAAGGTGTGTTTGACGAACCCCATCACATCTGAATCTATCAGCAATCGACAGCATGGATCATCACTCTGCCTGTCTGGCAGAGACATTGACCACAAGATGAACAAGGGCACCGTGCACAGGACAAGGCGCAGAGTACAGTAGGCAAGGAAAAGTTGATGTTAAAGAAAGACTCTGTTGTTCAAAGAATAGGCAGCACGGTGGCAAGCACTGCTGCCTTCCAGCGCCAGGGACCTGGGGTCAATTCTGGCTTTGGGTGTCTGTGCGGTGCCTGCACATTCTCCCCATGTCTGCGTGGTTTCCTCCTGGTGCTCCAGTTTCCTCCCACATTGCAAAAAGGTGCAGGTTAGGTGGATTAGCCAAGCTGAATTGACCATTTGTGTCCCAAAGTATATAGGTTAGTGGGGTAAATATGTGGGGTTCCGGAGTATGCCTGGGTAAGAGGCAGCACAGACTCGATGGGCTGAATGACCTCCTTCTGCAGTGTAGGGATTCTATGAAATATTATGCTTGTTGTTAGCTGATCTGTACTTCATGATGCCAGTACATAAAGAAAGATGGATGCTGCATGAACATTGAGTGTTGGTGCCCTGTGGGTCATACCAAGTAGCTGGTGTGTCCACATTCAGCCTTACATGATGATTTTGCAGCACTTCCATCTAAGATGG
Source organism: Mustelus asterias (assembly GCF_964213995.1). Classification (NCBI taxonomy): domain Eukaryota; kingdom Metazoa; phylum Chordata; class Chondrichthyes; order Carcharhiniformes; family Triakidae; genus Mustelus; species Mustelus asterias. Next base: position 60,208,151 of record NC_135808.1, read on the forward strand.
AGCATGTGTCACCTCCAGGGCCATTGGTACTTAAGTGTCCCTAGTCAGAAACTTTAAGGTTTGTCTCTCCCACAGATATTCAAACTGCCAACTGTGATGCTGGTGTACCTTTAAGAATTTTGTTTTAAATTCATGCTCACAGCCTTAGGTGATGTCATTGTTGGGAGGAGGAAAAAAAACTGTGGGCAGGTCAGGTGACTGGGATTCCGTTTCAGTTTGGAGCTGCAAGTTTGAGTTTTTAGTTTTAGAAGGGACAGCAGGCAAAAAAAGCAGTGTTTTCCCTCTCCCTGTTGTTTTGAAAATTCAATTGGTTAGCTAAAAACCAAATCTTGTTTTCCTGAAGAGTGAAAATCTGCTGTTGTCGGGGGGCTGGACTAGAGTCTGTTGTTTTTGGGAAGCTGAGTTGTCTTCAAACTGTAGGGTTTCTATGGTTTCAAACTGTTCTGAGTCTCAAGAGCATTTGACTGCAGAATTCAACTAATGGCCTTGATCCCAATATCAGGTGAGCATTAATTTGTGCGGTGTTAACCTGTTAAAAGGGTCTTTTGTCTATGGGATTGGTTTGATTGGAACATTGTAAATCTTTGTTAAGGGTTATACATTATAGCGGTTGTTTTGTTTCTTGTTTGTAATTGATGAATTGCTAATTTTCTTACGATACATGTTAACTATATTCTTAAATAAAATTTGTTTGATAAAAGCTCCCTAGTGGGTCACTTGAATCATGCCTGAAGTGAAACATCTCATGCTTATACTAGCCAAATTCAAGATGTAAACCTTATGATTCAGGCGGGCTTCACAAACACTTTGGAGTTTCTGCCCTGAACCATAACATACTACAGAAGCCAATGTTTTTAAAGTAGCCATGTCCTGTGGATTCAGTGGTGTTGGGGATTGCCCAAGGTTGAGTTTGATTAATTTCATTGACGTCATTAGATTTGATGTTATATCAATCACTAGCCCCTGTCACATCGAGACCAGAGCAGAGATATGGCTGCTATTTTCACGCTTTATGCTGCTGCTTCTCAGTATGAATGTACACTCCCATATTCCTGCCATCTGTGCCATTGCCTGCTCCTGTGCCTGATACTAAAAATGAACAATCTCAGCACTCAAGGCAAGGACCACCTCAATACCAGCTCCTATGCAGACACTAAAAAGTCTCTTCCCATACTCCTGTTTCTGAGAAAATGCCAAGGTGTGATATTGAGTTAGGTCTCACAGAATATACATTATGCACTGTCACCAAGAGGCAGTGGTGGAACAACAAATAAGAACATAAGAACATAAGAAATAGGAGCAGGAGTAGGCCATCTAGCCCCTCGAGCCTGCCCCGCCATTCAATAAGATCATGACTGATCTGAAGTGGATCAGTTCCACTTACCCACCTGATCCCTATAACCCCTAATTCCCTTACCGATCAGGAATCCATCTATCCGTGATTTAAACATATTCAACGAGGTAGCCTCCACCACTTCAGTGGACAGAGAATTCCAGAGATTCACCACCCTCTGAGAGAAGAAGTTCCTCCTCAACTCTGTCCTAAACTGACCCCCCTTTGTTTTGAGGCTGTGCCCTCTAGTTCTCGCTTCCTTTCTAAGTGGAAAGAATCTCTCCACCTCTCCCTATCCAGCCCCTTCATTATCTTATAGGTCTCTATAAGATCCCCCCTCAGCCTTCTAAATTCCAATGAGTACAAGCCCAATCTGCTCAGTCTCTCCTCATAATCAACACCCCTCATCTCTGGTATCAACCTGGTGAACCTTCTCTGCACTCCCTCCAAGGCCAATATATCCTTCCGCAAATAAGGGGACCAATACTGCACACAGTATTCCAGCTGCGGCCTCACCAATGCCCTGTACAGATGCAGCAAGACATCTCTGCTTTTATATTCTATCCCCCTTGCGATATAGGCCAACATCCCATTTGCCTTCTTCATCACCTGTTGCACCTGCAGACTGGGTTTTTGCGTCTCATGCACAAGGACCCCCAGGTCCCTTTGCACAGTAGCATGTTGCAATTTTTTTCCATTTAGATAATAATCCAATTTGCTATTATTTCTTCCAAAGTGAATAACCTCGCATTTGTCAACGTTATACTCCATCTGCCAGATCCTCGCCCACTCACTCAGCCTGTCCAAATCTCTCTGCAGACCTTCTACGCCCTCCACACGATTCACTTTTCCACTTATCTTTGTGTCGTCTGCAAACTTTGTTACCCTACACTCAATCCCCTCCTCCAGATCATCTATATAAATGGTAAATAGTTGAGGCCCCAGTACCGATCCCTGCGGCACGCCTCTTGTTACCATCTGCCAACCAGAAAAGCACCCATTTATTCCGACTCTCTGCTTCCTGTCCGGTAGCCAATCCCCAATCCACGCTAACACCCTACCCCCAACTCTGTGTGACCCAATCTTCTTCAGCAACCTTTTGTGAGGCACCTTATCAAACGCCATTTGGAAATCCAAAAACACCGCATCCACCGGTTCCCCTCCGTCAACCGCACAGGTCACATCTTCATAAAAATCAAACAAGTTTGTCAAGCACGACTTTCCCCTCATGAATCCATGCTGCGTCTGCTTAATCGAACCATTCTTATCCAGATGGCCTGCTATTTCTTCTTTAATGATGGATTCCAGCATTTCCCCAACTACAGACGTTAAGCTAACCAGCCTGTAGTTACCCACCTTTTGTCTATTTCCCTTTTTGAACAGCGGCGTAACATTAGCTGTTTTCCAATCCGCCGGCACTACCCCAGAATCCAACAAATTTTGATAAATAACCACTAACGCATCCGCTATTACCTCTGACATTTCTTTCAGTACCCTGGGATGCATTCCATCCGGGCCCGGGGATTTGTCCACCTTCAGTCCCGTTAGTCTACCAAGCACTGCCTCCCTGGTAACATTAATTGTATTGAGTACCTCTCCTCCTACCAACCCTCTATCGTTAATATTTGGTAAACTATTTGTGTCTTCCACCGTGAAGACTGACACAAAAAACTTATTTAAAGTTTCAGCCATTTCCTCATTTCCCACTATTAAATCCCCCCCTCTCGTCCTCCAAGGTTCCAACATTCACTCTTGCCACTCTATTCCTTTTTATATATTTGTAAAAGCTTTTACTATCATTTTTTATATTTAGAGCTAGCCTAGCTTCATAACCTATCTTTCCTTTCTTTATCGCTTTCTTAGTCATTCTTTGTTGTTTCTTAAAGTTTTCCCAATCTTCCGATTCTCCACTATTTTTGGCCACTCTGTACGTATCGGTCTTTAATTTAATACTCTCCTTAATTTCCTTCGTTATCCACGGCTGGTTATCCCTTTTCTTACAGTCCTTCATTATCACCGGAATATATTGTTGCTGAGTACTGAAAAGGATCTCCTTAAAAATCCTCCACTGTTCCTCAGCTGTCCTACCTACCAGTCTGCTCTCCCAGTCTACCTTCGCCAATTCAGCCCTCATCCTATCGTACTTCCCTCTGTTCAAACAGAGGACACTGGTATGGGACCCTACTTTCTCCTCTTCCATTTGTATCAGATATTCGACCATATTGTGATCACTTGACCCAAGAGGGTCCTTCACAAGAACATCCTTAACTCTACCTACCTCGTTACACATTACCAGATCTAAGATAACTCGTTCCCTCGTCGGTTCTGTAACATACTGTTCAAGGTAACGATCCCGACAGCATTCTAAGAACTCTTCCTCCATCCCACCCCTTCCAACTTGAGTCAGCCAATCAATATGCAGGTTGAAGTCCCCCATGATTATTGCCGTTCCGTTTTTGCACGCATCCATTATTTGCTTGTTTATAGCCCTCCCCACCTCAACATTATTATTTGGGGGCCTATAGACCACGCCTACTAGTGTCTTTCTCCCCTTACTATTCCTTATCTCTACCCATAACAATTCCACGTTTTGTTCCTTAGAGCCTATGTCATCCCTCACTACTACCCTGATATTATCTTTAATTAACAGAGCTACCCCACCACCTTTTCCTTCCTGTCTATTCTTCCTAAATGCCTGATACCCCTGGATATTCATCTCCCAGTCCTGGTCTCCCTGCAGCCACGTTTCTGTAATGGCCACTAGATCATACCCATTTGTGCTGATTTGCACCATCAACTCATTTACTTTGTTCCGAATGCTTCGTGCATTCAGGCAAAGTGTCTTTATTCCAGCTTTTATCTGGACCCGATTTGATGAAACGCTATCAACCTCTCCCTCGCCCTCTACTCCTTTAACTACTTGAATGCCCTCATTCACTTGCACTCGCTCCCTCTCCTCTACCATTGATTTTGTAATTCCTCTTACCTCTGCACACCCCCGCCCCCATAAATTAGTTTAAAGCCCTATCTACAGCCCTAGTGATACGATTCGCTAGGACTCTGGTCCCAGCACGGTTCAAACGGAGACCATCCCATCTATACAGGTCCCATCTGCCCAAATACTGGTGCCAATGCCCCATGAATTCGAACCCATTCCTCCCACACCAATCCTTGAGCCACGCATTCGTCTCCTTAATCCTATTAACCCTGCGCCAATTCGCGCGTAGCTCAGGTAGTAATCCAGAGATTACCACCTTGTTGGTTCTGCTTTTTAATTTGTTCCCTAGCTCTTCGTACTCCCTCTGCAGATCTTTAGTTCCTGTTTTGTCGATGTCATTGGCACCTACATGGACCACGACAACTGGATTTTCACCCTCCCACTCCAAATTCCTCTGCAGCCCAAATGATACATCCTGGACCCGAGCACCAGGCAGGCAACACAACCTATGGTATTCATTATCCTGGTCACAGAGAACAGTGTCTATGCCCTTAGCTAGACTATCCCCAATTACTACTACATTTCTCTTTGATTTCTCCATTGCAGCAGCACCCTGCACCCTGGTACTGCCGACAGTTTGCTCGTCCTTCTCGCAGTCATTTTTCCCATCTACACTGGTGGCAAGAACCTCAAATCTGTTGCACAGTTTTAAGGGCAGAGGTTCTTGGGACTTTACCTCCCGCAAACTACTTCCTTTCTTCCCCCCACTGTCCACCTCACCCACAGCCACTCCCTGTTCTCCCTGACCCCCAGCTAAGTTAGTCAGTCTAAGGGGCGTGACTTTCTCTTTATACACATTATCCAGATCGCTCTCCCCTTCCCTGATAAGCCTCAGGGTCTGTAGCTCAGAATCCAGTTCATCTACCTTGAGCTGGAGATTTTCCAGCAACCAGCACTTACTGTAGACATGGTCCCTGGGGTCCACCTTGGGGTCCACTTGCTCCCACATCATGCAGAAACAGCACATTACATATCCCTCCATACCAATTTACCTTGTATAAGTTGGTGTAATTTAGAAGTGAAACCCTACCCTGCCTCTGCCTGTCCTCACCGAAGCCCTGTGAGCCAAAGCCCTTACAGTTCACACTCTACTCCCCACTCACTCCGCTGCCCGCTCCCAACGCTGCCCGCTGTATAGAGTGACTTTTATACTAAAAAAAATAGAAGGCACTTGCACCGTCACGTAATTCCTGAGCTCCAGGATGTTGTAGCTAGAGAATATCCCTATGTGCCGGGGGCACCCCTGGAAAGCCCCACATAAGGACTCCACAGCAATCACCCAGGAAGTTCCAACTTCCACTGGGCAATTGTCCTGCAATGGGAACCATCTAAACCTATAATATAAATTACAAACGTTGGATGATTCTGACTGTTGTACAGTAATAGCTACCCAGAAAAGGTTAGAAGAATTAAAACCACTTCTATCTTCTGGATAACGATCGTATTTGGCCCACAGTGAGCCCCATGGTCTCCCCCCAATCCCCAGACCCGCTCCCCAAGTGACACGACAAATCCTTGACCTCCCCAGGGGACTACCCCACCACCCCACCGGCAACTGCTCTCCCCATCCCCAGGCGACCATCCTGACGACCCCCCCCATTGAACCATCCCCAACCACGAGATCCCCCCACAAACTACCCCTGACCACGCACTATGTTGATTACTCTTCCCAACCCCGACTACCTCTCTCTCTCTCTGTCCTCTGACTACCCTCCCCACCCACCCTCCCTCCTTTGAGTATCTGACCCGGCCCCACTGACCACCCGCTTGATCATCTGAATTCCACCCCTCCGGTGACCATCCTCCCACTGACCAGCCGATCCCTGCCCCGACCACAGTCCCCTGACCACGTGACTACACCACTGATTACCCAACCTCTCCTACACCCACCACCGCCCCACACATCAGCCCCCAATCCTGCCTACTTACCCAGCACACTTACTATCTCCCCGGCTTCTCATAGTGGCCAGACCTCCCATCTTAAGACAGCAAGTGCCACAAAAAAGGGTGGCATCTTCCTTACCCCCAATTCAGCTGCCCTCGACAGAAGGCCTCGGGAGACTGCAGCACTGCAATGTTCTCACCCAGCCTGAGACAGAAGGTTGGGCGAGAAAGGAGCAGCTTCACTTCCGGATAGGTAACTAGGAGTGGAGTTACAATTTGATTCTGATTGTCACTCCCCGGATTATTAAGGCCATAGTTTGCACTGAAGTTGAATTGCTTGCGGGCTGGCTACTCAATCTTTTGATTGTACAGCACTCAGTACTGTCCATCTATTCCTGGTTTCCCATGTTATAAGTCATATATTACTGAAGCCAGATGCTTCTATAGAGACCAAGGAGTATGGGGAGGGGGGGCGAATGCGCGATCAGGATATTGATTCTGATCATCAGCCATGATCAAAATGAATGGTGGAGCAGGTCCGAAGGGTCGAATGACCTACTCTTGCTTCTATTTTCTATGTTATATAAGGCCTATAAAGCATCCAATTCACAAAACATAGACTAACATGATTGAGAAGTGCCATCACTACACACTGCCCTCTCTCATTTATGTAAGCAGGAGAAGCCTCCATAATGTGAACACAGCACCCATTTTAAATAAATACACAGCTAAGGAGGCCCTCAGTTGGATCCCTGATCCTACGGGTTCATTTCTCCATTAGTATAATTCATATAAGGCACTATCCCACAACTGCAAGATAGTACAAGAACAAAGAGAGATATGGACATTTCCATCTGTTTTAACTTTACATTATCTGTCATCCTATTTGTCCAGTGAATGGTTTGCAGCTTCTGAATGAAGAGAGAGATCAGAGAAGGAGAACAAAATGACACAAAGGCAGAGGTGAGTTTATACCTTAGATGTTGCATTGGTTCTTATGTAACCAGATATGCCTCCAGGGCCAAGCTCTTGTTTGTGGGTATGTTTAAAGTCAGCTGTATGCAAGTTTCCAAAAAGTCCATAACAGAACAATGTACATTTCTGCAGTGAGCTTGGGAATCATTCCCAGAATACAGATGGTATTGATGTTTGTGAAGGTTACAGCTACATTTAACTTTTGTACAGCAGGCTCCTTCAAGCAGCTTAGAAAATTTCTGCCACGAACCCCACACTCTTATAATTACATTACAGAGACCACTGGCACATAGTTTACTGGACCTAATTGATTCATCTGTTTCAGTAATCAGCAATAGAAATCTTGTTTGAATATTTCAAACAAGACTTTCTATGTCCATGTTTACAAGAGCAACTGCAGCTGGATATCTAGACCTGGAGTATAGAATGGAAATAGCACAGAAAGATGCCATTTGGCCCATCACACTTGTGTTAGTGAGGGATCCTATGTATGGTTAGATCTGTTTGCTTCAGTTTATGCAAAGGCTTCATTTTAAGATATGTAAATAACTCTGCTAAGCTTAAAAAATTAACACTTGACTACATTTTAAAACTCAGAAGGCATGCTGGGTTAGCTAAAAATTGACCGCATCCCTGCAAAAGTACATAGCAAGCAAAACAAGTTTTGATAACAACTGTGTGACCTGTGTTTGCCAGACAGAGACAGCTTGCAGAAAACATTTACAACAACAAGATAGGGTTGAGATATGTTTTGGTTTCAGAGTGTATCTTTGTGCAGTCTGTTGTTCAAGCTCAGTTCAGTGTGTGTTCAGTACAGGGATTGGCTTTACAGCCAGTCTCTCCAACTTTACTTTCATTTCTGTAATGATTTAATTTTCTTTAAATTCTGTTCAATAAAGAAATTCATTTACACTCCGTACCAATGCTGTCCTCGTCTATTCAAAGGAATGTATGGACCCGAAAGTTAGCCTCTGTATGAGTAATTCCCCTAGTACCTTCTCCCTGCATCCCTGCACATGTTTTCTTTTCAGACCATGATCCCATTCCTAACAGAAGCCATAATTGAATCTGTCTCCACCGTACTTTCAGGTAGGGCATTCCAACTCTTAACCACTCATCGTAAAAAAAAAGTTTTCCCTCAATTTGCCATTTCTTCTTTTGCCAACTATCTTAAATCTGTGCCCTCTGGTCCTCAATCTTTTCACCAATGGGAACAGTTTCTCCCTGCCTATTCTGCCCAGATCCTTCATAATGTTGAATACCTTTTTCAAATCTCCATATTTATATCTTGTAAGTCATTGCGATTTCCTGGCAGTCTCCTTTTAAGCTTGAGATCCAGAATATCTATCCCACTCTGAAATATTTATTAATTATGAGGATTCTAATGGAGCTTTGTTGTTGTACCCTGATTTACCTGCATGCTAACAGTAGCGGCACATCTTAGAATATTCAGATTAGTTTGTCCAGACGTTAGGGCAATGCAAGCACTGTAGCAATCTTTCACCTCTTTGCTTTACCCTCACTGATGATGGGCAAGAGGGATATTGTGGGATATCTTAAGCAAACCTATTCAACACACACAGACTATCCATCAGAAATCTTCAGGTTCCTGTTCCTCAGTAGTTTTGATTTGCAATCCATCCCAACAACTGCACTATAGTTGGTTCAGATATCCAATAATATTAGAACAGTGTGATGAGCCTCTGTCAACTCTAGGTTGTCTACACTCTCTTGGTGTATTGCTCCTTGCACAGTGTTAGAAGGGAAGTCTCAAGTCCCTCAGTCCTTCTGTAGCTCAGTATTTCTAAACAGCAGTACCTCACACATTAAATGTTGGTTAGTTCTCAAGAACTACATGGACTGGTCTTGTTGCTGCATCTACAATTTAAGTAATTTTGCAGCAAAATCTTAAAAACTAAGAGCATTAACACCTCTATGGCTTATCACTCCTATTTTTCAGTTGGATGCTTGTCAGATTTTGGCCTGTAAAAGGCAAACTAATCCATGAACAACTGGCTGTTGTCCTGAATCAGGTAAAAGAAAAAAATGCACTTATGTGGCACCTTTCGCAACGATGCCCCAGAATGCATTACAGCTGACAAAGTATTTGTGAAGTGTCCTAATGTTGGAAAAGACAGTAGTCCATTCATACACAGCAAGCTCCTACCAAGAGCAATGTGAGGATGGCCAGAAAATCAGTTTTCGTGATGTTGATTGAGGAATAAATAGTGGCCAGGACACCAGGGACAAGGGATCTTTAACATTCACCTGAGAGCTAGACAGGACCTCAGGTGAAGGTTTTGCTCAAAAGACAATGGGTGGAATTTCCCTTTTGGGGACTAAGTGTGATGACGGGTGGGAAAATTGTTGAATTTCCTGCCGGGTGTCAGGGCAGGTGCCCAGATTTTCCACTTTTCAGCTCAATAACTATTCATCCATGAGGAGCTCATCAAATCTCACGCTGAGGCAGGCACTACTTCATCTACCCTCCTGGCACCATTATTCATCACCATCCAAACACACATTCACTCGCTGCAGCCAAGGCGTGTGAGGTATCTTTGGAAAATTGTGGCTGAAAGATCAAAATCCTGTACACTTCGCCTTTCTGGTAATTCTCCTGTCGGCTGTGTGGGACAGATGGGAGGCCCACTTTCTGAGGGATGGGAGCAGGAGGTCCTCCCACCTGACCTTTGCAGCCTGTGAGGAGGTCACCTGGGATGTCAGCGCCCATGGAAAACAGAAAGGGTCCACCCTGCATTGCAGGAAGAGGCTTAATGATCTCAGCTGCTCTGCCAGGGTGAGACAACCTTCTACTCACTCCAAGCTCACACTCTCAAAAGGGCATCATAAGCCAGCGAGGATGAATTCTCTATTTCTCAGCCACATGCTGGCAATCAGTGAATTAAATAAAATGTAGAAACGTGCCTACTCAAACATCAATTCTTTCTTCTATCTGTTCCTGGTACCAGCAGAAAGAAGCCAAGACCAATCTGCAGACAGTCCCAGCCTTCAGTCAACCACAGAGGAGGCTGAGAATCCACTGGACTAGAGCTGTCAGTGTTGACCTGTCCCCTCAACCAATGCAGCGACACACACCCCAGTGCCTGCTAGAACATGGGTGGAATTTCCCAAAATTGCACAGAGGATTGGATCAGGCGAGAAATGCTGTGTGAAACTCCTCAGCTTCATAGATGCCTTTTCTCGCCTGATTAAACAGCACTCTGCACAATTTCAAAGTCTGACAAGGATCACACAGCCAGCTTCAGAGGCAGGGCCTAAACACATTGGCAAAGCCAGGATCCCAGAGTTAAATTTAAGCCCCCCCACCCCACAGACATCGGGAGACCCCCCCTTCTGCTAGCACCATAGCAGAACCCCAATGCTAAGATTGGGGCATCCCCTCTTATTTGAAAAATAGTCTTTAGTTATTGTTACATATCAACTGGGTTGGTTATTCTCATTTTTTAATAAGGTTTTATATCACACCATTCCAAAACAAAATTATACACTACGAACCAGTGTTTCAAGTTGAAATGTCCTTGCAGATAACATTTATGTGGTTCATTACACCCATCACAGTGAATGGTGACATTTGAATTCAATAAAAATAAATCTGGAATTAAAAGTCTAATGTTAACCATTAAACCATTGTTGATTGTCGTAAAAACCCATCTAGTTCACTCAAGTCCTCGAGGAAAGGACTGCCATCCATATTCAGTCTAGCCTACATGCAAATCTGGTAATGTAGTTGACTTTTAACGTCTGAAGTGGCTTAGCAAGCCACTCAGTTCAAGGGCAATTAGGGATGGGCAATAAATGCTGGCCTTGTCAGCAACGCCCACATCCCACGAATGAATAAAAGGAAAAAGAATGGCTGCAAGGAGTATTTGATAGCTACCCCTCCCCCCGTCCAAGAAAAAGCAGCTTGAGGCGAGGAACCACAAGCTAAAGGAGGAAATTGTGGAACTGTCAATTGGTGAGGTACTTCAATGTTACAAAATACATCTCTTTCTATCAGTAATTTAGCTCTGTCTAGTCAGAACCAGATGATAGATTGAATTTGATTTGTGCAATGGCCTCCCAGCACTGATATACAAATGAGCCAGACTACTTTTTATCATGTTGCTGGGGAAGGAAAGAGTGTTGCAGACACCTCAGACAGAATCTACAAACCCCCTATATAAAGCACAGAGACCAGTGAGCAGTTAGTTGCACATCGTAATTGAAGACAAGACGATGAGTCTTAGAATTAATCTTCAAAACATTTAATCATAGAATCATAAAATACCTACAGTGCAGAAGGAGGCCATTCGGCCCATCGAGCCTGCACCGACAACAATCCTACCCAGGCCCTATCCCTGTAACCCCACATGTTTTCCCTGCTAATCCCCCTTACACTAAGGAGCAATTTAATCATAGAATCATAGAATCATAGAAACCCTACAGTGCAGAAGGAGGCCATTCGGCCCATCGAGTCTGCACCGACCACAATCCCACCCAGGCCCTACCCCCACATATTTACCCGCTAATCCCTCTAACCTACGCATCTCAGGACTCTAAGGGGCAATTTTTAGCATGGCCAATCAACCTAACCCGCACATCTTTGGACTGTGGGAGGAAACCGGAGCACCCGGAGGAAACCCACGCAGACACGAGGAGAATGTGCAAACTCCACACAGACAGCATGGCCAATCAACCTCCTAGTGGCTTAGCAAGCCACTCAGTTCAAGGGCAATTAGGGATGGGCAATAAATGCTGGCCTTGTCAGCAACGCCCACATCCCACGAATGAATAAAAGGAAAAAGAATGGCTGCAAGGAGTATTTGATAGCTACCCCTCCCCCCGTCCAAGAAAAAGCAGCTTGAGGCGAGGAACCACAAGCTCAAGGAGGAAATTGTGGAACTGTCAATTGGTGAGGTACTTCAATGTTACTCCCAGGAAAGTCAATTAGCATGGCCAATCAACCTAACCAGCACATCTTTGGACACTTTGTGTGGAGGAAACCAGAACACCTGGAGGAAACCCACACAGATACAAGGAGAATGTACAAACTCCACGCAAATAGTGACCCAAGGCCGGAATCGAACCTGGGTCCCTGGCGCTGTGATGCAGCAGTGCTAACCACTGTGTCACCATGCCACCCCAAATTTGATAATCAATGTTGGTTTCAGAAAAAAAATGACAGATCATTAATGACAGAAGGAGCAGTGTTAAACCTGCCTCCATCACGAATGATTTGTCATTGATTGATACTGAACTGTTGAAGGACCTCATGTCGAGTCTGTAGTTCATCTATGTTACATGTAGGATACTGAGTACATCCCTGGTTTTACTTATGGGTAAAACCGCCATCTAGCATTGAGATACCAGAGGGAATGTGAAATAAGGCACACAGCCAAAGGACAAATCCATCATTCGTCAAGTCTTTGACTGTTAACGTCTGTGGGTCTGATGAACTGGCAGCTGTTTTATTGCAGGCAACACGGAGGATGGAATTCCTTGCAACAGCAGGTTGGCTTGGAGACCATTTGTCACCTGTTTTGAAATCCCCAACTAGTCTTCAACTTCAACTTTTTTCTCTTACTTTACAGCCACTTTCAATCACCACCCCCAGACCCAGGAGAGGAGGTTAGCAAGAAAGAGTAATATCCCAGATGATTCAGGACCTCAGTGAGAGAGAAGAATCCAGAGAAGCATTCAACATGTAAATGTAAATAATGCTTCAGTTCAGTATTTTGATTAACAGTTGCGATTTAATATTTCAGCTCTTTAACCGTGTTTATTTTTCCATTCCTGCACTATTTGATTTTAGCATCATGTGTTCTTTTTTATGCATTGCAATAAAATTTAAAATGTGCAATGCAGTCCAGTCAAGTTATTAGTGGTATCTATATGAATGAAGTGAATTAATTTTCTAGATTTTCTCTTTTGCAAAGTTTTGAAGACTTAGATACAGAGTGACTGGATGTCCCATATTTGAACAAATTGTCCATTGATTGTTTGCCTCACAAGGGATGACTTGCATCCTGTAATTTCCAGGACAGTGTGTGGAAACTGATGCTATGGGCGAGATTTTCCAGCTCCGCTCACCCCAAGGCCAGAAATTCCCACCCGAAATCGACAGACCTTTGCATGGCACACCCCCACTCGCTATGATTCCCATGGCAGGCAGGATGGGGAAATTCCGCCATCAGAGTCTGCATAGTGAGTTTGAGTGATTGACTGGAATTGAGTGAGTCAACCAGAAGATCAATAAGTTGTAACCTCCCCTCCACCCATTGTCTCAATTCAAAGAACCCCCACCCCTCTCAATGACCACTGCCACAAACTGCACCCCCTCCAACCACCACCTCCCCAGGTACACTAACCGAACGCCCACCGCTTGCTTTCATGGTCAACAACACCCCCTCCCCAGTTCTTTGGTAAAACTGTTCCTTTAAAAGGCTTGATTGCCAATAAATATAACCATGGTAGCTAGACTCAACTAGAACCAGCTTGATGACTCAAGTAGAACTAGTTCAACTGGGAGCAGCTCAACTGGATAGTTGGGAGCTGGTCAACTGGAAGCAACTCTGAAACAAGAGTGCTACCAACTGAACCATATCTAACACTCTACCAAACAGTGACTTTGACAGTTTCAGGCACATACTTTAGTGGATCATTCATTTGCTGAGATCCTGCACTGGAATACTGTCATATTCTGTGCATTAAGTCTTATGGCAGGGTTTGGTTTTCTTGATTAGTACCATAACCTACATCCAGGCCAGTATTGATGTGTAGTGTGACCTATTTTTCTTCAGTTGAAGCACCTGAGATCTCTGGTGTTATTGCACAGCTTCTCAATCCAGCTCTGACAGGAATCTTTAGAATGAAGAAGGAATCTGATAAGTTGAATATGGAGAAAATGGTTTACCTCAGAGTGGATCCTGAACAAGAAGGCATGAAGAGGCGGTACAGTGGCCAGCACTGCTGCCTCACCCAGGTTCGATTCCTGGCTCGGATCACTATCTGTGCGGAGTCTTCCCATGTCTGTGTGGATTTCTTCTGGGTTTTCTCCCACAGTCTGAAAGACATGCTGGTTAGGTGCATTGGCCATGCTAAATTCTCCCTCAATGTATCCGAACAGGCGCCGGAGTGTGGCGACTAGAGGATTTTCACAGTACCTTCATTGCTGTGTTAATGTAAGCCTTACTTGTGACTAATAAGTAACTTTAAACTTTTTGTAGTGTTAATGTAAGCCGACTGGTGACACTAATAAATAAACTTTAAAAAACTTTAAAGAATATAAACTGGCCAATGATGACAAAGAAACAATTTAGGAGGAATTTTATTGTATTGTAAGTAAATATTGGGACAATTTGCTTTCAATGCCTGCTCCAAATTCAATTCCTTGCTACTCATTCCATCCTCCTCCCCGGCAACAGTCTGCAATTGTGTCAGTCTGCTGCAATCTTCGTCCCCACATGAGCTTCTGGCATCACAGTTGCATCATCATTAAGTTGACCTATTCCCATCTCCATAGCATCGATCAACTTCAACCGTGTCTCGACCGATCTGCAGCTGCAACCCTCATCCATCTCTTTGTTTCCTCCAGATTCAAACTATTGCAACCCATTCCTTGCTGGTTTCCCAGATTTTATCCCTCAGTAAAGTTTTAGGTTATCCAATCTATCATTACTTTGTTCCTTTCCTTATTGCAATCCTTCACTTTACTCCTGCCCAACCCCTTATTATTGTTTGGCGTCCTCCACTCAAGCCCTCCTTTGTCACATCTTCTAGAACATAGAACATAGAAAAGCTACAGCACAAAGAGGCCCTTTGACCCACAAGTTGCACCGAACATGTCCCTACCTACTAGGCTTACCTATAACCCTCTATCTTACTAACTTCCATGAACTTATCCAAAAGTCTTTTAAAATACCCTATCGAATCCGCCTCCACCACCACTACCGGCAGCCGATTCCACGCACCCACCACCCTGAGTGAAAAACTTACCCCTAACATCTCCTCTGTACCTACTCCCCAGCACCCTAAACCTGTGACCTCTTGTGGCAACCATTCCAGCCCTGGGTAAAAGCCTCTGAGAATCCACTCTATCAATACCTCTCAACATCTTATACACCTCTATCAGGTCACCTCTCATCCTTCGCTTCTCCAAGGAGAAAAGACCTAGCTCTCTCAACCTATCCTCATAAGGCATGCCATCTAATCCAGGCAACATCCTTGAAAATCTCCTCTGCACCCTTTATATGGCTTCCACATCCTTTCTGTAATAAGGCGACCAGAACTGGGCACAGTGCTCCAGGTGGGGTCTGACCAGGGTCCTATACAGCTGCAGCATTGTCTCCCGATATCTAAACTCAATTCCTCTATTGATGAAGGCCAGTATTCCATACGCCTTCTTAACCACAGCCTCTACCTGCAACGCTGCTTTGAATGTCCGACGAACCCGGACCCCAAGATCCTTCTGATCTTCCACACTGCCAAGCGTCTTACCCTTAATATTATATTCTTTCATCCTATTCGACCTGCCAAAATGAACCACCACACACTTATCTGGGTTGAAGTCCATCTACCACTTCCCCGCCCAGTCTTGCATCTTATCTATGACTCGTTGCAACTGCTGACATCCCTCTACACTATCCACAACACCACCAACCTTTGTGTCATCAGCAAACTTGCCAACCCATCTTTCCGCTTCCTCATCCAGGTCATTTATAAAAATCACAAAGAGCAAGGGTCCCAGAACAGATCCCTGAGGCACTCCACTGGTGACCGACCTCCATGCTGAAAAAGAACCATCTACAACCACTCTTTGCCTTCTGTGGGCAAGTCAGTTCTGAATCCACAAAGCAATGTCCCCTTGTATCCCATGCCCCTTGACTTTCTCAATGAGCCTTGCATGGTGCACCTTATCAAACGCCTTGCTGAAATCCATATAAACTACATCTACCACTCTTCCCTCGTCTATGTGTCTAGTTACATCTTCAAAAAATTCAATTAGGCTCGTAAAGCATGATCTGCCTTGGACAAAGCCGTGCTGGCTATTTCTGATCATACTATTCCTCTCCAGGTGTTCATAAATCCTGCCTCTCAGGATCTTCTCCATCAACTTACCAAAAACTGAGGTTAGACTCACTGGTCTATAATTTCCTGGGCTATCTCTTCTCCCTTTCTTGAATAATGGAACCACATCCGCAATCCTCCAATCCTCCGGAACCTCTCCCGTCTCCATTGACGACTCAAAGATCATTGCCAGAGGCTCAGCGATCTCGTCCCTCGCCTCCCACAGTAACTGGGGTACATCCCATCCGGTCCCGGCAATTTATCTAACTTGATGCTTTTCAAAAGCTCCAACACATCCTCTCCCCTAATGTCCACATGCTCAATCTTCTCAGTCCACTGCAAGTCTGTACTGCAACTACCAAGATCCTTTTCCACTGTGAATACTGAAGCAAAGTATTCATTGAGTACCTCTGCTATTTCTACCGGTTCTATACAGACTTTCCCACCGTCACATTTGATAAGTCCTACTCCTTCAGATCTTATCTTCTTGCTCTTAACATTCTTGTAGAATGCTTATTATCTTATCCTCTCCTCCTGCTCTCCTCTGGTCCTCTTCTTTGAAGGTCTCTGGATCCTACAGATGCTTCTGGTCAAACCCCCACATCTCCCGATATAGCCCTTGCCCCCTCTGGCCCTCCATCCAAGCTGGCAGTCATCTGCAACCTTCCCCTGCGATGAAGATTGCCACAGAAACAACTGATCACCTCAGCTCCAATTGGACAAACCCAACTGCTGCACACCACCTTTAAATTACCATGAAGCCAATGCCGGCAATTTGTGTCATTTTAGGGCAGGACTAAATTTGAAAATGTTTTCTAATAATGAATATTCATGGATTACGAATGCATTGAAAGTAGGAACCTGCATCTGGATGGTATGAGGCCCCACCCACAGTTGGAATGCTGCTGACTTAGTGCGGGATTTTCCATTCCCTCCGCAGTGTGTTTTGTGGCGGTGGAGCCTGTTACTGACCAGCGGTGGGATCTTCCAGTCCCACTGCTGTCAATGGGTTTTTTTATTGTTCGCACCATCCGCCAACAGGGAATCCTGTGACGGGACGTTGCAGTCATTGGGACCGGAAAATCCTGCCAACAGGAAATGCCAAAAACTTCGGCATTAATTCTCAACCTACTGCCATGAAACTGAGATTTCGGGTTCTTGCCTAATTACGTGCATTTCACTCTCCCCCCCCCCCTCAAACCATGTTATCCACTCTTACAGGCTCCATTAAATACTGATCAGTATGTTGCAGTGTGGATGATATGCCTGCCATAGCTGAATAGCTAGCAATATTTGGAGGCTACAATGTGTAAGTACTTAATGGTGAGCTTAAGTATCTGAACATTAGGCCTGAGTCCTGCCTGCTTGGCAGAGCTAATAGGTGAATGATAGGGGTGTGGTGCATTGGGATATATGAGAGATTAGTTGTATGGTGGATAGGAGATATTCTGTGAAGATGCATTCATTGACCTCCATCACCAGGATCAAAAAATCAATGAATTTTTGCCGACACTGCTACCATGTCCTTCTTGCATTGATTTCACCAGCCACCTTCCCCAATTCCCTTTGGAGAACATTTTGTAAAACCCTCTCAGCCTTTATGGAGGCATGGCCTCTGTCCTCCTCTTGACCGCCTTCACTTAGACCACAAGTATAAGCATCACAATCCTGAATCTGGGATTCCAAGCTTCAAATGTTTTGTTATGTTCATTTGATTTGATTTATTATTGTCACATGTATTAGCATACAATGAAAAGTATTGCTTCTTGCACTATATACAGACAAAGCATACCGTTCATAGAGTAGGAAATAAGAGAGTGCAGCATACAGTGTTACAGTCATAGCTAGAGTGTAGAGAAAGATCAACTTAATGCAAGGTAGGTCCATTCACAATTCTGAGGGCAGCAGGGAAGAAGCTGTTCTTGTGTCAGTTGGTACGTGACCTCAGACTTTTGTATCTTTTTCCTGATTGGAGAAGGTGGAAGAGAGAATGTTCAGGGTGCGTGGGGTCCTTAATTATGCTGGCTGCTTTGCCAAGGCAGCGGGAAGTGTAGACAGAGCCAATGGATGGGAGGCTGGTTTGTGTGATGGATTGGGCTACATTCACGACCTTTTGTAGTTTCTTGCGGTTATGGGCAAAGCAGGAGCCATGCCAAGCTGTGATACAACCAGAAAGAATGCTTTCTATGGTGCTTCTGTAAAAGTTGGTGAGAGTCGTAGCTGACATGCCAAATTTCCTTAGTCTTCTGAGAAAGTAGAGACATTGGTGGGCTTTCTTAATTATTGTGTCGGCATGAGTGGACCAGGACAGATTGTTGGTGATCTGGACAGCTAAAAACTTGAAGATCTCGATCCTTTCTACTTTGTCCCCATTGATGTAGTCAGGGGCATATTCTCCTTTACGCTTCCTGAAGTTGATGACAATCTCCTTCGTTTTGTTGACATTGAGGGAGAGATTATTGTCGCCGCTCCAGTTTACCAGATTCTCTATTTCATTCCTGTACTCTGTCTCATCATTGTTTGAGATCCAACCCACTAAGGTGGTGTCGTCAGCAAACTTGAAAATTGAGTTGGAGCAGAATTTGGTCACACAGTCAGAGGTGTATTAGTATAGTAGGGGGCTGGGAACACAGCCTTGTGGGGTACCGGTATTGAGAATGATCGTGGAGAAGGTATTGTTGCCTATCCTTACTGTTTGTGGTCTGTTGGTTAGGAAGTTCAGGATCCAGTCACAGAGGGAAGAGCCGAGGCCCAGGCCACGGAGTTTGGAGATGAGTTTCGTAGGAATAATAGTGTTGAAGGCTGAGGTTTGGTCAATAAATAGGAGTCTGACCTAAGTGTCTTTGTTATCTAGATGTTCCAGAGTTGAGTGCAGGGCCAGGGAGATGGCGTCTGCTGTGGACCTGTTGCGGTGGTAGGCGAACTGTAGTGGATCCAGGCAGTCCAGGAGGCTGGAATTGATTCGTGCTATGACTAGCCTTTCGAAGCACTTCATAATGATGGATGTCAGAGCCACCAGACGATAATCACTAAGGCACACTGCTTGGCTTTTCAGGCCGTTGCAGAACTGACACTCAGCAGTAGCTCACTTCCAGTCAATCTAGTTCTCCTTTCGGAAGGACAGACTGCTTTTAAGAGCTGGAATACTTTCTCGTCTGTGTACTGCTAGGTCCATTGTTGAGCATGCACCAGCTAGCAGCAGGGCCTTGCTACACTGTATACTACAATCAGGCAAATGAGGAGGCAGCAACAAGTATGCGATGGTGTGTCTGTGTGTGTCATGAATTGTGATAAGTGTGCCTGAAAACAGGTGCAGATGAATTGCTAGCCCTTTGTATCCAATTGGAAAACAAGTCTTTTTTTAAGAATTGCTTAAAGCTCTTTTTATCAGCTCAGTAACTCACGCTAAACTCCTTTGGGAAACAGCTGGTTTGGAACTGTCTATAGGTACCAGTTTATGAGTAAGAGTGATGTAACCTTTCTTTAAATAGTTAGTGTACAGTCTTCATCTTGCAGCATTGCTATAAGCATGCATTGCATCAGCACGTCATGTATTGTTTCTAATGGAATAAATTAAATACCCAAGACCCGTAAAAAATATTTTGTCACTTTCATTATTGCAAGCGAGTTTCATATAAAAGTTTCCATTTTAGAATAAGGCTTTTTGGATAAACCTTGGTGTTTAATTACACAACTAAAGAATGACACCTTGTCCAGTTAAGCCCAGGCTTGGAGAATTTTGAGTAAGGGAGTACTCATCCATCCTTCTGTTTATAGAATGCATTTAAGGAGGCTGGATACTGTGTCTGTGTTATCTTAGATGAGGTAATATTATGGAGGGCTGCTTGGCAAGAGACCAAGGGCAGTATTGATGGAAAGCAAGGTCCCCCAAGGAGGAAAGGTGTTTTTAAACAATATATATAAGCTTGGATTTGAAGCATGGATGTTCAAATGTTCCTGGACTGAAACTGAATATTCTCAAGTAGCAACAAGACTACTTTGAATCTAATCATCTCAAAACCTTGTAATATTAACAGATTGCCTCTGTCTTTAACTGACTAAGCTATTCTGTGATTGTGAGTTTAGCTTAGGAGTTAACCCTTCAGCCTAGAGCAATAAGGATAACTCTATACTTCTTTGTTGCTAGCTTATTTGGAACTGGAATAAATATAGATTTTGGAACAAAGCTTCCTCCAATCTCTGAATATCTCAGATTGAATTTAATAACAACATCCAATCGTGGTGTGAGCATGGTGGCGAGCGTCATGCTGCAAAAGGTCAGTGTTTCAAAAGAAACAGAGTAATGATTTCACATGTCTTCCAACAGATGTTAAGATGTTCACTCTAACTCAGTCAGTGATCCAAAGGAGTCTAGTTTTCAGGGGAAGTCAGAGTGTTCAATAGTGAGGAAGTCAGAGAGACTCCTGGCAGCCAATAATACAATAACCAGATTTTGAGAGCAGTAGCAGAGCAATAGCACACAACACTGACTGGGTTAGAAACTGAGGTCTTTCGTGCTGGAGACTTAGGACCTTCCTGTCCCGTCTGCCGCGTGGATCCATGGTGAGGTGAGTCAGGAAGCTGAGTGGCGAGGCACAATTGCAGTGATCATTGGGAAAAATTTCTTCAGTCAGAGGGTGGATGAACCTATGGAATTCTCGACCGCAGAAATCTCTAGAGGTCAAGTCACTCAAGGTATTTAGGAAAGAAATAGATAGATTTCTAAACTCTAATGTCAAGGGTTATTGGGAGAGTGAGGGAGTATGGTGTTAAGATAGAGGATCAGCCTGATCATGTTGAATAGCGGTTTAGGCTCAAAGGGCCAACTGGTCTACTCCTGCTCCTATTTTCTACATTTCTTTATGAAGGTATGTCCCCTTTCGTGTCACAAACTGAAGATGTGCCCCATTGAGGTTTGGTTTCAGCTCAGTGCATGTCACTGTTTTAAATAAAGTTGTCTGTTTTCAATTCTAGATTGCCCTGCTGTCAACCCTGGCACTTCTCCACTCTCCCCAACACTGCTCAACACATCCTCCTGGCACGGCTCCACCCACTCAACACCGCTAATCCCTCACACTGCCTGCTCTTTAAACAATGACTGTTGTCGCACTGCTCCCTACACTGCTTATCCACCACTCCCTCCCCCTCTCTCCCACCCCAAAGACCCTGCTTGCTCCCTCATGCATATACATGGTTGGCTGGGGTGGGGTGAGCAGAATGAGGTGGTGAGCAACGTCAGGAAGGAGTGAATAGTCTCAGAAGGGGGTGATCAGCGACTGAGCGGGGGTGGGTGAGAGGTAAACCTTTGGGATGCTTTGACACTTGCCTTGGTTTAAAGGACTGCTCTCCTAGCAGGAACAGCACTATTAAATCAAGGTAAAAAGTTGAGGCAAATAGCCCAGGTTAGCACTGACAGATCCAGGGAGAACCATCAGCAAGGGCTCCCAGGGAGCCATATGTAGCAAAGTGGGAATTTCAGGATCAGGCGTAAATCAGTTTCCCCTGAACCTCTGATAATCGCAACCCTGAATAGCAGCGAATGTCTCAGTGTTCGCCACTATTGGGATCAGAAACTCTGCATCAGTGATTCACAGGATGACTCCAGGTAGACAGTAATGCACTAACCCAAAGGGTGACTCCAGGCAGTCAGTAACACAGGAACTTGCACAATGACTCAACCCAGTGAACAACAATAGCACGAGGCATCTGAGGTAAATTCTCAAACTGAAAGGCCTGTAAGGATAACAATATTAACCATAGCAAGAGATACTTGTCCCTATCCTAAGGAAAACATCAATTGCGCGAGCATAAACTGTTTTCAAAAAATAATTGTTCAGATTTTTTGTTATTTGGGGGTGGAGTAGGATGTTGCATGAGTTACTCGACCGTTTCATAATGTCTCATTGTTCCTTTGAAAGCGTGCATTTTGATGTTCACACTTCTTGGATAATTTGAGTTTATAATTAGGTTATATGCATAAATCACAACTAAAACATGTACAGCTGATTAGATACATTGTTGAAGTCCCTTCAGTCCCTTCCTTTTTCCCCAGTTATGAACCAATAATTTATCCAAAACCCAAGAACCTGTAACCTAACTCACACAAATGGGGTGACATGGTGGCACAGTAGTTAGCACTGCTGCCTCACAGCACCAGGACCTGGGACAGGATCCGGGTTCAATTCCAGGCTTGGGTGACTGCCTGTGCGAAGTCTGCATGTTCTCCCCACGTCTGCGTGGGTTTCCTCCGGGTGCTCCGGTTTCCTCTCACAGTCTGAAAGAAGTGCTGGTTAGGCGCATTGACCGTGCTAAATTCTCCCTCAGTGTACCCGAACAAGCACTGGAGTGTGGCGACTAGGAGATTTTCACAGTAACTTCATTGCAGTATTAATGTAAGCCTACTTGTGGCACTAATAAATAAACTTTAAACAAATCACAATTGTCCACCTCTCCTGTGTTTGCTGATATGTTTTAGCTCCAGCTCCAGCAATGTTTCAGATTTACGGTTCTCCTCTCTGTTCAAATCCCTCTATGGTCCCACCCATCCTTGCCTTCCCTCTTCAACTTGAGAATCTTTTGAAAACTCTACATTCTTCCAATTCTGGCCTCTGCGCAGCCCCAGTATTTTTTCACTTTTTCATTGGCCCCAAGGTCAAGACTGTAAGCTCTGAAATCACCTCCACAAAGTTATCCAACTCTCTCTTCTTTTAAGATGCTGCATAAAAGCTAATTATTTTGCTAAGCTCTTGATCAGTAAGTTCTTTTTCCTTGTGACTCGGTGTCTGTGGAGCATCTTATGACATTTTACTTCATTAAAGATGTCAGACTGATGCAACATTGTTTCTGTTGGTTCTTCGTGACTTACCAATTCATTATTTCACCCATTCACCGCACCACATTTTTCCGTGCAAGGAAATTTCATCTTTTCATCATAGGTGTTTCATTTTTGCTCTTTATTTAACATTTCTGTTCATTCCCTGGTAGTCCTCCTTCCTTTGTTCTCACAACCTGCTTAATTCTTCATCCTTATATTGATTTCCTGCTCCTGTGCTTACATTTTACTCCTCTTTCACTTCCATTATCATTTGCTGCTCCATCTTCTACCCTTGTTCCTTTCCATTTCTTTGTGCTTTAATATTTACCAGGTGACTCCATTCTTGTTCCTGCTTTTAACTTGCTTCTCCCCTCTTGTAAAAGCAAAATACTGCGGCGATTGGAAATCTGAAATAAAAGTTCCTGTTGCAGAGTACAACTAAGGTAAGTACATTGTGCATGTGCTCTCTTTTGCTTGTTCCCTCCTTCAGCATCTTCCCTTATGCTTGATAATCTCTTTTTTACTCCTCACTTATCCTTTTACCTGTTCTTTACTATTTTTTTTGTTTCTTAGGAACTTAAGAAACATGAGCAAAAGTCCGCCATATGGCCCCTCACGACAGCTTCATTATTCGAAAAGATGATGGCTGAACCGCTTCTCAACTTCGCATTTGGTGAGGTGATGGGCTGGTGCTATTATTGTTAGACTATTAATCCAGAAACTCAGCTATGTTCTGGGGACCTGGGTTTGAATCCCCCCACAACAGATGTTGGAACTTGAATTCAAAAAAATTTTCTGGAATTAAGAATCTACTGATGACCATGAAACCGTTGTTTATTATCGGAACAAATCCATCTGGTTCACTAATGTCCGTTAGGGCAGGAAGTCTGCCATCCTTCTCTGGTCTGGCCTCCATGTGACTCCAGAGCCACAGCAATGTGGTTGATTCTCAACTGCCTTCCAAGGGCAACTAGGGATTCGCAATAAATGCTGGCCAACCACCGACACCCATGTCCCATGAATGAATTTTTAAAAATCACCCTATTCCATATCCCTAGATTCCCTTCGATTCCATTCTGGAGAACAAAGTTAACCCTTTGGAACACCGGGCCCCATGAGTGTATACACATTTTTCAAATAAAGCCTTAGCGGTACACAACTCACACTATGGAGAACCACCTGGCACATTAGGTTGGCATAACCAACACTGTTCAATATCATGATTGGCACCATTTCTAGGTGCCCCATCAGGAGGCAGATCTTGTTGTCATGTATTCTCTGGTGCACTTTAGCTCTATGCAAGCTTGGGAATTATGTTCTTCAGTGGGGGAATTGAGGGGGGGGGGGGGGAAATGTGTGTGTCAGATGCCATGAGACAGTGGAGGCTCAACACTATTTATCCTGCCGGAGTACAGAGGAAGCTATGTGGGGGGTTAGCTTTGTTCTCCAGAATGTGCAACTAATCTAGCTCTAGATATTAAACTGGCATGCTGGACTCCTCCAAGATTCATCAGTTAGTTGTCTGGCAGCAACATTCATCTTGACGAGGCACAGCTGAAGCAATAACCTGGAGGGCAGCCTCATTCTTCAGGGTCTTCAATGTTGTGCAGTTAAGCAGCCTTACATGAGAGCAATAAATACCCTCTCACTGCTTTACCTGACAGTCAGAGTTCACAGAGAGATAGATTTGAACTTCCTGTCTAGTAATCCTCTCTGGCCTCACACCATTGACAGAGATTGTAGGTTTCATTGCATTCATCCTCCCCAAGTGAGAAGGTCTTTATGCTTCATGAGGCAGGGTAGCTCCCCATCACTGATATCCCCCCACACTACCCTTGCAGCCTGGCCTCTCCCAAAGCAGGACCCGAGGACCTCATAGTTGCATCCAGTACTGCCCCTCTGGAGTGGCTGCCTCCCACCCAGTTTGCAGCTCCAACAAGGAAGGGCATGCACTCAGCTACTGTTTGGATATTAACCCAGCATGGAGAAACCAGGAGGTAATACCTGCGACTGCCAGGTTCACGCTTATGTGACCTGTTGTAAACGGCGCCAACGTGACATCACGCCAGTGATAACTGCACATTCGGTTCAATATCCGGAGTGAATGCTCACTAATGAGATGCTGATGGATTCAACTTAGATTCCAGTCCTTCCCTGGAGTGTTCCACTCCGTTGGCGAGGATGGCTCAAAATTATGATCTCGGCAGTGAGAATAACACTTTTCCAAACTATTTGCATTATGAGCCCGCACCGTCATTGCCGCGGATGGAGTGAGTGGACTCAAAGAACAAAGAACATTACAGCACAGGAACAGGACCTTTGGCCCTCCAAGCCCGCACCAACCATGCTGCCCGACTGAACTAAAACCCCCTACCCTTCCGGGGACCATGTCCCTCTATTCCCATTCTATTCATGTATTTGTCCAGACGCCCCTTAAAACTCACTATCGTATCTGCTTCCACTCTTTCCCCCGGCAGCGAGTTCCAGGCACCCACCACTCTCTGTGTAAAAGATTTGCCTCGTACATCTCCTTTAAACATTGCCCCTCGCACCTTAAACCTATGCCCCCACGTAATTGACTCTTCCACCCTGGGAAAAAGCTTCTGACTATCCACTCTGTCCATGTCCCTCATAATCTTGTAGACTTCTATCAGGTTGCCCCTCAACCTCCGTCGTTCCAATGGGAACAAACCAAGTTTCTCCAACCTCTCCTCACAGCTGATGCCCTCCAGGCAGCATCCTGGTAAATCTTTTCTGTACCCTCTTCAAAGCCTCCACATCTTTCTGGTAGTGTGGCGACCAGAATTGAACACTATATTCCAAGTGTGGCCTAACTAAGGTTCTATAAACTGCAACATGACATGCCAATTTTTAAACTCAATGCCCCAGCCGATGAAGACAAGCATGCTGCATGCCCTTTAGATGGGACTCAAGATCCCATCCCCAATCATTCCTCATCTCTACCCAAACCATCTGTATATCCTGGTTTCCTGGACTAAGGTTATCCCTCTCTATTGTGCCAGTTTTGTCTTTAATGAAGCTACTTCACCCACACCAGTCTCTAATCCATGCATTAATTTATCTAATCTCATTTGCCCTATGCCAATTTGTAAGTGGCTCAGGTAATAATCCAGAGATTATTACCTTTGAGATTCTGCTTCTTGAATGGTAACTAGCTCCTTATAGTGACTCTGCACAACCTCTTTCCTTGCCCTGCCTATGTCATTGGCACCTACATGGACCACAACAACTGGATCCTCTTGCTTCCATTATAAGTTCTTCTCTAGCCCTGAGCAGATGTCGCAAACCCTGGCACCAGACAGGCAACATAGCTTTTTATAATCTTGCTCTTTGCTGCAGAGAACAGGGTCAATCCCCCTCATTTTACTGTCACCTACTATCACTGAATTCCTGTCAGCTCCCATCAGTTGAATGACCTCCTGTACATGGTGTCATAACCAACCTGCTCAGCCACCCTCCAGACCTCGCTTTCCTCCTGTGAGCACCCCAAACCTGTTTGACAATTGCACAATCTTCGGCTCCTCCATTACTGTCTGTTTGATCCCTTTCCCTGCCTCAGTCATGGTCACATCCTCCTGACTTTCACTGCTGATCAAAACAGATGATCCAATTCTAAAAGCTGCGAATGACTCCTAGGACTAAAGGTCCAAGCATTTCTCCCTCTTCCTTATGTTGCGCAGCGTCTGCAGTTCAGCTTCCAGATCAATAACCCTGATCTGGAATTCCTCTAGCTGCTTACACTGCAGGCATGTTTGACATGGATCACCTTGGTGTCCAAAAGCTCCCATATTCCACAGCTGCAACATTTTTAAAAATTCATTTGTGGGACATGGGTGTTGCTGGCTGACAAGCATTTATTGCCCATCCCTGGCTGCCCGAGGGCAGTTGAGAGTCAACCACATTGCTGTGGATCTGGAGTCACATGTAGACCAGACTGGGTAAGGATGGCAGATATCCTTCCCTAAAGGACATTAGTGAACCTGATGGGTTTTCCGGCAATTGACAATGATTTCATGGTCATCAGTAGATGTTTAATTCCAGATTTTTTTTATTGAATTCAAATTTCAGAGAAATCATCATAGAAACCATAGAAACCCTACAGCGCAGAAAGAGGCCATTCGGCCCATTGGGTCTGCACCGACCACAATCCCACCCAGGCCCTATCCCCCTATCCCTACATATTTACCCGCTAATCCCTCTAACCTATGCATCTCAGGGCACTAAGGGACAATTTTAGCATGGCCAATCAACCTAACCCGCACATCTTTGGACTGTGGGAGGAAACCGGAGCGCCCGGAGGAAACCCACGCAGACACGAGGAGAATGTGCAAACTCCACACAGACAGTGACCCAAGCCGGGAATCGAACCCAGGTCCCTGGAGCTGTGAAGCAGCAGTGCTAACCACTGCGCCACCGTGCCGCCAAATGCCGTGGCAGGATTCGAACCCCAGAACATTAGCTGAGTTTCTGGATTTATAGTCTAGCAATAATACCACTAGGCCATTGTCTCCCAAGAACATAATGCCTGTCCTGCCATTGTTACTTATGTTATTTAGTTAACTTAATGGAATTACTTTCTTAATTACCACAGAATAATTCTGAAGTATATATTCCTGTAGGGTTTCTATGATTTTATGATCATCGTCTTCTTCAGCTTGCTGGACGTAATGAAGCTTTGGATCTGTTACATTTGCCAATATTTCAGCATCTGTCATTGTCTCAGTTGTAGCCTCTCAGTCATTGATATTCAACCATGCATTGATGTCATTAGTATCTAATTCAGTTTCAAGTACAGATCGAGCATTGTTTAGATTAGGGACATTGAATCAATCATAGTCCACAATTAAGTTCTCACTTTCCTGTATTTCTTCTTCAGTGAACCTTTCAAAATTCTCCTTAATTAATCATGAGGCTGCTATCTCCTTGGCTGGTTCTAAATCTATACTTGATGTCAAAAATTTATTACGATAACAATAAAAGTTTTAATAAAAACACAGATTTGCGGCTATGAAATAGCTTATTAATTTAAATTTACAGTTCTTCATACGGTGTGACATGAAATTAAAATGTCAGACAATAAAGTTTCATTTTCTTGAGCTGCTTGTTGGGTGGCAATAATGATTACCGAGCGGAAGTTTGTCATTTTTGGAGCATTTTTACCTCAACCATGTTCAACATATTGCAAAAAAAGGCTGGAAATATGTTCTGAAAGGATAAATTCAAATGAAAATTTCGGGGTCCAAGACAGACCTCTATTTATACCAAGTTCCAGGTTATAGCAGACCGTGTAATAGCTGGACACCAGTGATGTTATGTCTTTTTAAGGAATTTGTTGACTTTCAGACCTGTTAATATTTCCATTACTATTTATTTACTGTAAGAAGTCTCACAAAACCAGGTTGAAGTCCAACAGGTTTATTTGGAATCATGAGCTTTCAGAGCGCTGCTCCATCATCAGGTGCAATGCGGAGGCCACCAGCATGAGTATCATTAGATTTCAGGGGGTGGAGCCTATTCCCACCTGGGAGACTGAAATCAGTAGGCCTCTGCACATGTGCAGTGGCCCCGAACTGTCAGCCTCCCATTTGCGAGCCAGCTCAATCGGACACCCGCAGTGCTTCCCTCCAAACCACTATGGCCTGACCGCCCCCCGACCATACTCAGCCCCCCCTCCCCAACCCAGACCACCCCAATCGCCAGACCGCCCGGATTGCCAGCCCACCCCCCCACAGCGCCACTCCCCCCCCCCCTCCACATCTCTGCAGACAGACCTCACCCCACCCCCCCCAGCCCATCCCCATTGCTGGCCTCCTCCTGCCCCCATCCATCCCAATGCAGAGTGGCAGCAGGACCCTCCACTCCCACTGATCAGCCCAGGCCCTGCCCCCATCAGGCCCCACCCCCATATGTCCCACCCCCCCATAGTTCCCGCCCCCTTGGAACTGCCCCTTGCCCAATAGGCAGTGCCAAGGTGCCCCCTGGGCATGGACCTTTCACCACAGGCAGTGCCAGGGGCACAGGCTGGCACTGCCAGGGTGCCCATGCCCAGGGGGCACCACACCCCTTCTGCCTGAACCCCTTGCGGGCCCCCAATTATCATCCCCTTCACTCCAGCGGGGTCGGGCTGCTAACTCCCAGAAATTGGGGAGCTACTCTAAACCTTGCTGGAGTGAAACACTCTGGCGGGTTGGGAGAGGCTAGCGGGCCTGGAGAATCCAGTCCCAGGCCCGCTAATAGCATTTAAATGATATTTAAAGCATCATTGAAATGCTAGTCCCGCTTCCCTGCCGATTTCTGGCGGCGGAGCAGACCGCGCCAGAAATCCGGTGCTGGGAGACGCTAGCGGGGCACGAATACTCACAGGAAGCCCGCAAATCCCCTCCCCTCCCCCCCCCATGTGATTCTCCCGGCCCTGCGCTAATTTTCTAGCGCAGTGGAATGGGAGAATCGCTCCCCCCTCCCTTCCCACCATATCTCCATATTGGTGATTAGATTCAACCCATTAATTTCTGTTTTGTGCTATTCATTCATCTATTTTGCTGTTCATGCTTGGCTCATTTAGATATGACTTTATCATTAATTTTTTTCCTCCTATTTCCTGATGTTAATTTGGAGAACTTTGAAGCTGAAGGCAACATAATTCTGGAAAGAACTGATTTCAAATTACAAGTAGTGCATTCAGAAAATCTGTTTTCTGCTATCCCAGTTGACGTGGGACCTTGTAACACATGGGTTTGATGTTAGTGTTTCACAAGAGATGAGAGAAATCCAATTTCACAGGAGGATTTTCAGATTGTTGTGTTCATTATTTTTGCAGAATATACAATGCTGATCAATTGTCGACCTTGGTCGGCGTACATTATTAAAACCTTAACCAATGCGGCTGTGTTTGCATTCAGTCCCAGCTTGAGAAAGAAATTTGTCTTCCAGAAAGAACAGATTTCAGATGACGAGATCATCCTCCCTCTCCTTAACCCTAATCCCCCCAAGACATCCCTATGCGCCTGCTCGCAAGACCCCTGGGATTTCACTCAAATGTGGTCCTTGGACTTAGGCTATGACACCGTGCTGCAGTACCTCTTCTGGCCACTTCAGCCCTGTGCTTGGATGGGCTGAAGAGAATCGTAGAATCATAGAAACCCTACAGTGCAGAAGGAGGCCATTCGGCCCATCGAGTCTGCACCGACCACAATCCCACCCAGGCCCTACCCCCACATATTTTACCCACTAATCCCTCTAACCTACGCATCCCAGGACTCTATGGGGGAATTTTTTTTAACCTGGCCAATTAACCTAACCCGCACATCTTTGGACTGTGGGAGGAAACCGGAGCAGCCGGAGGAAACCCACGCAGACACGAGGAGAATGTGCAAACTCCACACAGACAGTGACCCGAGCCGGGAATCGAACCCGGGACCCTGGAGCTGTGAAGCAGCAGTGCTAACCACTGTGCTACCATGTTGTCAGTCAATCTGATTGGCAGATGGCCCTCCAAGGTGGGATTACCTTCTAAGGGTGGATGGAAGTCTTGCCTACTGCCAATCAATGGGTCTATTTGGGTCACTGGGGACGGCTGAGAACTTGCTATCCTGAAAGTTCAGTCCTTAGTGCTATTTATAAAGGGATAAATATTAATAAGGTACTTAAAATGGTCACTCAGATATAATGCCATAGGCTACTTTCATCACAGGAAGTGAATTCCAGCATGAGTTGCCAGTTTGATGAGAAAGCTTAAGGGCATGAATCTGGATGACTAAAAGAGTGAAAAGATGGTCTGGTTTTACCTCAAGTGCTTCTTCCTTGACCTCCAAAGTCAGTTCACAGCCAAGCATGAAATATTTGCACCATTCCAATATGGTTGATGCATTGCTCAATATGTCAAGCAGAAGATCAAAGATTCTCTGTACTCATTTAAATAACAGCACTCATCTCAAAATTAAACACTTTCCTGCCCTCATTAGGAAACTATCTCATACCGACTGAATGCAGATAAAGGTGTGCAATGTTAAAAAGACATTATGGCTGGAGTTGTCAGAGTGGGATTTCTGTTTATACAACTTGGTAAATAAAATGGAGTTAAATTTCAAGCTGAATATTCGAGGCACTGCAGCTTGTAACTTTTGTCTGGAAAGAAGAAATATATATCAGAGGGAGGTCATATATTGAAATGCCTCAACACATGTATAGGATAACAAATATTGGTGGCTGCACTGACTTCTTAGTATTTCATTAAGTTTCGTAACTAAAATCCCTGATCAGAATCACCATACTTGCTGCTTATTTGAAGACTTCAGTTGAGAATGATAACTGTTTCCAAGTGGTTTAGGCCAAGGTTGAGAATTAGATTTGAGCACACACAGCAAACACTTTAACCCAAAGTTCTAACTCAGGTTAACAACACGCAACAAGCATGTCAAGGGGGAGGTGATGGTCTAGTGGTTTTATCGCCAGACTATTAATTCAGAAACTCAGCTAAAGTTCTGGGGACCTGGGTTCGAATCCCGCCAAGGTGGAATTTGAATTCAATTAAAAATAAAACAAATCTGGAATTAAGGATCTACTGATGACCATGAAACCATTGTTGATTGTCAGAAAAACCCATCTAGTTCGCTAATGTCCTTTAGGGAAGGAAATCTGCTGTCCTTTCCCAAGTCTGGCCAACATGAGACTCCAGATCCACAGCAATGTGGTTGACTCTCAACTACCCTCAGGCAACTAGGGATGGGCAATAAATGCTGACCAGCCAGTGATGCCCATGTCCCATGAATGGATAAAAAACACCTTATGTTGGAGCCCAGGATGAGTTAAGTCACTGAGCACTTTTGTCTATGACTGGGATTCCAGATGCTAAATTCTAGGTGCATTGAGCCCTGTTGGTATGCTAGTATAGTTCTGGGATGGCATAACATTTAGATTAAAGCTACCAAGTTATAGTTGGTGCCTATTATATAAGCAACCAACCCCACAAAGATACATTTTTCATAATCAGATAAATTGTGCAGGCAGAATCTAGTGTGTCTCTGTATTGAGTCAGACAAAGGGGGGAATTTTCCCATCCCGCCCACCACAGGACTTGTAGTGAGTGGGGGCAGGCACTCCAAGCAAAGGTCCGTTGACCTCTGGATTTTCTGGTTTTGGGGCAAGCACGGCCAGAAAATTCTGTCCAAAGACCATCTGCAATCATACCATACTTCATAGCGTTTGGTATCATGAGAAGAAATATGGGGTGGGATTTTACAGTCTCGCTCGAGCGAGACCGGAAATTCCTGCCCGAGGTCAACGGAGATTTCCGATGTCGGACACATGCCCGCTCTGATTCCGTGGCAGGTGAGGTGGTAGAGTCCTGGCCATGCTCTGTATTACACATTCATTAAGCTTAACTGAACATGCAGTGTTCAGCCCCATTCGCAATACATGTTAAAACTGCAAATCTGGACTGCATCAGCCTTGAGAACAACTTGCTGGGTTTACTTAATGCTGTAAGAAGTTTAACAACACCAGGTTAAAGTCCAACAGGTTTATTTGGTAGCAAAAGCCACACAAGCTTTCGAGGCTCTGAGCCCCTTCTTCAGGTGAGTGGGAATTCTGTTCACAAACAGAACTTATAAGACACAGACTCAATTTACATGAATAATGGTTGGAATGCGAATACTTAGTAAATTGAGTCTGTGTCTTATAAGTTCTGTTTGTGAACAGAATTCCCACTCACCTGAAGAAGGGGCTCAGAGCC
Organism: Mustelus asterias; assembly: GCF_964213995.1. NCBI lineage: Eukaryota > Metazoa > Chordata > Chondrichthyes > Carcharhiniformes > Triakidae > Mustelus > Mustelus asterias. The sequence goes on from NC_135808.1 coordinate 60,240,972, forward strand.
TCGAAAGCTTGTGTGGCTTTTGCTACCAAATAAACCTGTTGGACTTTAACCTGGTGTTGTTAAACTTCTTACTGTGTTTACCCCAGTCCAACGCCGGCATCTCCACATCATACTTAATGCTCACAGATGTGTGTTCATTGTCAGCAATGTAAATCATAAACTTTTGGTAATGATAGTGTTTTAACTGTTCTAATTAAACCCATATAGCTGAAGTGTGCTTCACTGCCGCTCCTTTATTGAGCACAGCCGTTCTTACAGCTAAAAATATTCGATGCATTTAAAATACTCCCCATTTGCAGCCTCTTTTATCTTAACAGATGCATGTCCTATGCAAGTACTCTCAAGGATGTGATTTTTGTCACAGAGGTTTTCCATCCAAAACAGTGTGGTATCCGAAAAAAAAATACTGTGGATGCTGGAAATCAGAAATTCTAAACTAAGTGATGGAAATACTCAGCAGGTTTCAGCATCTGTGGAGGAAGGAACAGTGTTAATATTTCAAGTTGAACTTGCTCCTGAAGAAGTGTGATGTTTTCCGAAGGAAGCTGCTGCTCTTGGAATGAAACTCATTTGAGAGATCAACAGAGTTAGCTCGATTCTCTTTCTTATTCCATGGAGAAAAGTCATGGAATCTCTGGTGATACAGTTTGAGTGGTTTAGAAAGGAAGGTTTCAAAATTAAAAGGAATCTATTTTGAGTCGCACCAACTTTCCCATATAATAAACCTAAGTTTTTGTTTTATTGATTCTTGGGATGTAGGTGTCACTGGCTAGCCAGAATTCATTGGCCATCCCTCATTGCCCTTCACAATGTGGTGGTGAGCTGCCTTCGTGAACCGCTGCTATCCATGTTGTTTAGATACACCCACAGTCTTGTAAGGGAGGGAGCTCCAGGATTTTGACCTAAAACAATTCTTAACGCAGTTCAAAATGGTTGGAGAACACAAAAGTATTGATTTTATTTTCAGAGTGGGAAATGGTGTTATCTAACACCAGATATTTAAAACTATAGAAATCTTCTTGTCATACCAAGTGATACACGCATTCATTTATTGCTGATCTCCAGACATGGGCGGCATGGTGGCACAGTGGTTAGCACTGCTGCCCCACAGTGCCAGGGACCCGGGTTCAATTCCAGCCTCGGGACACTGTCTGTGTGGAGTTTGTATGTTCTCCCCACGTCTGCATGGGTTTCCTCACACAGTTCAAAGATGTGCAGGTTTGGTTGATTGGCCATGCTAAATTGCCCCTTAGTGTCGGGGGAATTGGCAGGGTAAATATGTGGGGTTATGGGTGGGATAATTGTCAGTGCAGACTATATGGGCCAAATGGCCTCCTTTTGCACTGTAGGGATTCTATGTGAATTTCCTCCACAGTGTGCACTTTGAGGATGGCTCCCTATGCTAAATGTATTCAACAGAGATTTTATGGAGTACCATGCACCAGTGTGCCATGGCTCAAAAGCTAATGGTTTATTTTCTACATTGTCAGGTAATTTCCACATGCAAACACTAAACTAACACCTTAATGTCGAGTTCTACCTCCACATACAAAATGCAAGAATAGTATTTAATTCAATATATTTGATATTTAATTAAAAACATAAGAACATAAGAAATAGGAGCAGGAGTAGGCCATCTAGCCCCTCGGGCCTGCCCCACCATTCAATAAGATCATGGCTGATCTGACGTGGATCAGTACCACTTACCCGCCTGATCCCCATAACCCTTAATTCCCTTACCGATCAGGAATCCATCCATCCGCGCTTTAAACATATTCAGCGAGGTAGCCTCCACCACCTCAGTGGGCAGAGAATTCCAGAGATTTACCACCCTCTGGGAGAAGAAGTTCCTCCTCAACTCTGTCTTAAACCGACCCCCCTTTATTTTGAGGCTGTGTCCTCTAGTTTTAACTTCCTTACTAAGTGGAAAGAATCTCTCCGCCTCCACCCTATCCAGCCCCCGCCTTATCTTATAAGTCTCCATAAGATCCCCCCTCATCCTTCTAAACTCCAACGAGTACAAACCCAATCTCCTCAGCCTCTCCTCATAATCCAAACCCCTCATCTCCGGTATCAACCTGGTGAACCTTCTCTGCACTCCCTCCAATGCCAATATATCCTTCCTCATATAAGGGGACCAATACTGCACACAGTATTCCAGCTGCGGCCTCACCAATGCCCTGTACAGGTGCATCAAGACATCCCTGCTTTTATATTCTATGCCCTTCGCAATATAGGCCAACATCCCATTTGCCTTCTTGATCACCTGTTGTACCTGCAGACTGGGCTTTTGCGTCTCATGCACAAGGACCCCCAGGTCCCTTTGCACGGTAGCATGTTTTAATTTGTTTCCATTGAGATAGTAATCCCATTTGTTATTATTTCCTCCAAAGTGTATAACCTCGCATTTCTCAACGTTATACTCCATTTGCCATATCCTCGCCCACTCACTCAGCCTGTCCAAATCTCTCTGCAGATCTTCTCCGTCCTCCACACGATTCACTTTTCCACTTATCTTTGTGTCGTCTGCAAACTTCGTTACCCTACACTCCGTCCCCTCCTCCAGATCATCTATATAAATGGTAAACAGTTGCGGCCCGAGTACCGATCCCTGCGGCACGCCACTAGTTACCTTCCTCCAACCGGAAAAACACCCATTTATTCCGACTCTTTGCTTCCTGTCGGATAGCCAGTCCCCAATCCACTTTAACACACTACCCCCAACTCCGTGTGCCCTAATCTTCTTCAGCAGCCTTTTATGGGGCACCTTATCAAACGCCTTTTGGAAATCCAAAAACACCGCATCCACCGGTTCTCCTCCATCAACCGCCCTAGTCACATCTTCATAAAAATCCAACATGTTCGTCAAGCACGACTTTCCCCTCATGAATCCATGCTGCGTCTGATTGATCGAACCATTTCTATCCAGATGCCCTGCTATCTCCTCTTTAATAATGGATTCCAGCATTTTCCCTACTACAGACGTTAAGCTGACCGGCCTATAGTTACCCGCCTTTTGTCTCCTTCCTTTTTTAAACAGTGGCGTAACATTAGCCGTTTTCCAATCAACCGGCACTACCCCAGAATGCAACGAGTTTTGATAAATAATCACTAACGCATCCACTATTACCTCTGACATTTCTTTCAATACCCTGGGATGCATCCCATCCGGACCCGGGGACTTGTCCACCTTCAGTCCCATTAGTCTACCCAGCACTGCCTCTCTGGTAACATTAATTGTATTAAGTATTTCTCCTGCTGCCAACCCTCTATCGTTAATATTTGGCAAACTATTTGTGGTCCTCCACCGTGAAGACCGACACAAAAAACTTATTTAAAGACTCAGCCATATCCTCATTTCCCACTATTAACTCCCCCCTCTTGTCCTCCAAGGGTCCAACATTCACTCTAGCCACTCTATTCCTTTTTATATATTTATAAAAACTTTTACTATCATTTTTTATATTAATTGCTAGCCTAGCTTCATAGTCTATCCTTCCTTTCTTTATTGCTTTCTTAGTCTCTCTTTGTTGTTTCTTAAATTTTTCCCAATCACTTGTTTCTCCACTATTTTTGGCCACTCTGTACGCAGCTGTTTTTATTTTAATACTCTCCTTTATTTCCTTCGTTATCCACGGCTGGTTCTCCCTTTTCTTACAATCCTTGTTTTTTGCTGGAATATATTTTTGCTGAGAACTGAAAAGGATCTCCTTAAAAATCCTCCACTGTTCCTCAGCTATCCTACCTGCCAGCCTGCTCTCCCAGTCTACCTTAGCCAATTCATCCCTCATCCTATCATATTTCCCTCTGTTCAAACAGAGGACACTGCTTTGGGACCAAACTTTCTCCTCTTCCATCTGAATCAGAAATTCGACCATATTGTGGTCACTAGACCCAAGAGGGTCCTTCACAATAAGATCCTTAATTCTACCTACCTCGTTACACAATACCAGATCCAAAATAGCTCGTTCCCTCGTCGGTTCCGTAACATGCTGTTCAAGGAAACTATCCCGACAGCATTCTAAGAACTCTTCCTCCATTCCACCCTTACCGACTTGAGTCTGCCAGTCAATGTGCATGTTGAAGTCCCCCATGATTATTGCCGTTCCGTTTTTACATGCATCCCTTATCTGCTTGTTTATAGCCCTCCCTACCTCAACATTATTATTTGGGGGCCTATATACCACACCTACTAGTGTCTTTCTCCCTCTACTATTCCTCATCTCTACCCATAATGATTCCACGTTTTGTTCCTCAGAGCCTATGTCATCCCTCAGTACTACCCTGATATTATCTCTTATTAATAGCGTGACCCCACCACCTTTTCCTTCCTGTCTATTCTTCCTAAATGCCTGATACCCCTGGATATTCATCTCCCAGTCCTGGTCACCTTTCAGCCACGTTTCTGTAATGGCCACTAGATCGTACCCACTTGTGCTGATTTGCACCATCAACTCATTTACCTTGTTCCGAATGCTTCGTGCATTCAGGCAAAGTGTCCTTATTCCAGCTTTTATCTGGACGCGCTTTGATGAGTCGCGAACACCCTCTCCCTCTACTCCCTTATCTAAATTACCGCCTTCATTCACTTGCACCCTCTCCTTTACCATTAATTTTGTAATTCCCCTTACCCCTGCATCCTCCCCCCCATCAATTAGTTCCTTGATCCTAGTCAACTCTTCTAGCTCCCCTCCCCCCAACCTATCTAGTTTAAATTCTCCCCAGTAGCCTTAGCCAACCTTATTTAATTGGAGAAGTTGGGTCAAAAATTCCTAGATAAATCATACATTATCAGCATTTATCTATATTAATTCATCAGAAAAATCCAGCAACTTTTGTTTAAGAGAGATTCACCACGAATTCTAATTCCTCACAAATTCCTGCACAACTTGTGCAGCACTCTGTCAGCCTTGCAACAATCCTGAATTGTGGCCCTGATGTGACAATCATCTTTGAGGGCCAGTAAGGGACCAGGAAAGCTGTTAACTTTCATTCCAGCAGTGAGTGAATTGCTCCTAAAGGTTTTTAAATCTACTGAGCAAATGAAATTTCCTTGCATAGGGGCATCAGCTGGAGGGAGGCCTTGTGTCAATTGTTCTTTCAGTAGGCGATTGCTTGCACGGATGTAGAATCATAGAATCCCTACAGTGCAGAAGGAGGCCATTTGGCCCATCGAGTCTGCATCGACCACAAACCCACTCAGCCCCTATCCCCGCAACCCCATGTATTTACCCTACTATTCCCTCTGACACTAAGGGATAATTTGGCATGGCCAATCCACCTAACCTGCACATCTTTGGAGTGTGCTGTTACCCAGCATTTCCAAGTTTTACTGGTTTGCCCTTTCCTGGTGACATACAGCTCGACCGGACGACGTGACACCAGGATTTCGAACTTGGAGAACAAATGCTCTGGCAGCATCTTTATTGTTCACTGTGCAAACAACACACACACATGAAGCTGCGAAGTGGACCACACACAAGTGTTATTTAAAAGACAGTCACCCAATTTTTACGCAAGGTATTTTTTCTCAGAACTTTCTCAACTGCAAAGTGTCTGGACATACTCTGGAGTGTTTAGGTAGGTACACAAAATGTACGTGGTCACACCTCAATTTATAGAGTCATGGAGAGGTAACAAGTCGCACTGCCCAGAGCAATCCAATTTTTTGCCCTTTGTCTTGGCAGTCCTGTCTGTTGCTGTTGCAAAACATTAATTTTCAGGATGCAAAACTATTTTGATAGACTGTTATAAAAGTTAGATAGATTTCTTTCAGAAAACAATGTTGTTGGGCTCCATTGTACAAGTTCTTTGTGACATGCGTTAACTGTGGCATACTTGGGAGACTTTGAACCTGCAGTTCCAAACGTTCTCCACCACGAGGGTTTTCCTCACATCATTGATTGCGATTGTTGTCAGCTCATGCATGAAGATTGATTAGCCAACCACTCCATTATCATTGCATCTTGCAGCTGCTGGGATGGTAGAAGGCCAACGAGGTGGATCTTGGTCATTTTCTGTCCAGTCATTCCAATGCTTACCATGAGAGCAGTGGGTGTTCCACTGCCCCTGGCCATGATGAATTGGGCAACTGGTTCTGTAATTATTGAGTCAAGAGCATGTATTTTGAACACGTATCCTTCCATTCTGGTGTTGACGATAAAGCAGACTTCTCAAACTGCAATACCAGCAGGGTTGCCACCGGTCAGATTTCCGAGTGAAAAATCTTAACATTTCAAACAAAATAGTGAACTATTATTCTAAAATTAAGTTTTCTTTATTTCCCAGTTATTCTGTGTTTTATGATACACAATTACTCAGAGCAATATGAGGCTTATTGAAGTTCATCAGTTGTAAAGTAAATTTTAGAAGGCAATTGTATTCCGTCCAATTGCAATAAAACCATAGAATCCTTAAATTACAGAAGGAGGCCATTTAGCTCATTGGCTCTGCACCAACTCTCTGAAAGAGCATCCCACCCCAGCCCATTCCCGCAACCTCATGTATTACCCCACTAATTCCCCTAACCTGCACATCTTGGGACACTTAAGGAGCAATTTAAAATGACCAATCCACCCACCCTGCACATCGTTGGACCTTGGGAGGAAACTGGAGCACTTGAGGAAACCCACACAGACATGGGAAGAATGTGGAAATGCCACACAGACAATCACCCAAGCCTGGAATCAAACTGGTGTCCTCTAACTTGGTAAAATCTGTCAATCGTAACAAGCTAAATGTGGATCACAGCATGAAGAGTGACTCATTAAGAAGCAGGGACGTTAGTTACTTAAAAAATGAGGACTGGATGGAGAACACAGGACTGAAACTATGTTCAGCAACAATTTCTGTTCAATATTCTCTTGACATTTCATAAGTAGGTCAGGTTCACTGAGTTGATCACATTGCACTGAACTAGTATCTCACCTCACAAAAAAAGTGTTTAACTTTCCGTGCCCAGTTTGAAATTGAGTGCAAGAAGTAAAATCTCATTATACACCATGGTTGAATAGACTGCCCTCACCTACTGTCTGAGTTCACACATACGAATTGCTACTTAAGTGAAGTACCAGGGATTAGCTAACATCTGTGGAATTCTGCCCCGATAAGAGTCACCACCTTCAAGAAGGAAATTAGAAAATGAGCAGAAACTTTTTGGAAAATAAAAATTACCACATTGCAACTCATACACCCTCCGTTCAATGTATCTGAACAGCCTTTGGTTTATTTCTAACATAAAATAAAAAAAGTCAGAATGTCAAACTGCATTTCTTATTACGAATTTAGAAATAAAATCTTCATTGCTTCCTATTTCTTATTTCCATTTATTGAAGTGGAGCAACTCGAAGCATGAGTGAAATTGTGTGACAGCAGCATGTACGGAATTCCCAGAGTCTAATAGCATAGAGGCGGCATGGTGGCACAGTGGTTAACACTGATGACTCACACTCCCAGGGACCCGGGTTTGATTCCTAGCTTGGGTCGCTATCTGTGTGGAGTTTGCACGTTCTCCCCATATCTGCGTGGGTTTCCTCCGGGTGCTCCGGTTTCCTCCCACACTCAAAAGGTGCGTAGGTTAGGTGAATTGGCCATGCTAAATTCTCCCTCAGTATACCCGAACAGGCACCGGAGTGTGGCAATTAGGGGACTTTCACAGTAACTTCATTGCAGTGTGAATATAAGCCTACTTGTGACTAATAAATAAGAAACTTAAAAATTCAACAAAAAACAAGGATTGTATTTCCCGGCAATGGGAGCACTGGAGGAGAGGTCAGAGGAGATATGAATGCTGGATGATGAGTTCAAGTTTTACCACAAGAGGAAGAGTTTAATGATTACAGGGAGAACTCCAGAGTCTGAAAGCACTGTTCTGTGAGAGAGCTTTCAGATGGAACCAGAGAATGTTGACTGTTCTGCTTCTTTTAAAGTTTTAAATTTTATTCATTAGTGTCACAAGTAGGCTTGTGCAATGAAGTTACTGTGAAAGTCCCCTAGTCGCCACACTCTAGTGTCACACTGAGGGAGAATTTAGCATGGCTAATGCACCTAACCAACACATCTTTCAGACTGTGGGAGGAAACCAGAGCACCCGGAGGAAACCCTCGCAGTCACGGGGAGAACATGCAGACTCTGCAAAGACAGTAACCCAAGCCAGGAATTGAACCTGGGTCCCTGGCGCTGTGAAACAGCAGTGCTAACCACGGTGCCACCAGGCAATCCCAAATTCCTAATGGGGGCACAGTGATTATATCCCACCCCACACGGATGTGAAGGCCGTGCTGGACAAAATATACACCACTATAAATAGCCTTGAGACAAAACATCCCCAACACCTTGTTCGTTGTGGCCGGGGACTTCAATCAGGCGAAGCTCAAGAGTGTCCTACCAAGACACCACCAGAGGCCCAAACATCCTAGGCCACTGCTACACAAATATCAAACATGCCTACCACTCTATCGCCTGCCCACACTTTGGCAAATCAGACCACAAGGCTGTGCTCCTGCTCCTGGCATACAAGCAAAAACTGAAAGGGAAGCAGGTAGGAAACACATCTGCCTTACCCACATAGCAAGTCCAAAATCCTTTTTCAAGGTGGCGTGTTAGGCAGGTAAACATCCTGTGTTGTGGCTTTTCACACCCTGAGAGTTGCACACAGCCAAGATCTTTGTGTTTAGAATGAGGAGCCATCACAATATGATGAAAGGTCAGTGGGATCCATTCCATACTTGTCTCACACCCATAGAGATTTGATGTTCCTACTATCCATGGTCCTTTCTGTTGACAGTCCCTCCTGAACAAAATTTCAAAAGTGGCTATGATTGTCCATATATAATGAGATATTTGCTCGAGTTTCAGGACTGTCTGGAGCTGCATACTGCCAAGTGATGTGATATGCCACAGCCATTTTAAGCAGCTTTTGGTGTCCATTAAAAAAAAAAAATAGTTTTATAGTTTGTAATATCTTTATGCCTTTGCTAGGCATAATACTATAAATATGTGAAAAAAATTACCAAATGTATCTGAGGTTGAAGAGTTTCCAAGGCAGCTAAGATGAGGCTTAAACTTTTGTGCAAGATGCTATCTTGTTAAAGGAGTTGAAGCACTCTAAAAACAGCTGCCCAGAGGATTGACAATTAAATTGCTTGCTAGCACATCAAAGAGGATGCGTACTCTTCTGTTGGGCATGCTTCATTTAATGAATACTCCTAATGGTGACCAATGAACAAAGTTGTCCTTGAGGATTAGGAGTGCCACTTAAAGCCATGCTCAGCTTCAATGATCACTTGCCACTTGAAATCAACAGACTGCACCGCATTTCAAGGGGACTTTTGAGACATCGGAACACTTTGTAAAGACTTCTCCAACGCTTATCAATTGTCTTCCTGTATATTCTCTCTGGATTTCACTGAAAGGAATGAATGTTGTGCCGATTTATAGTCACTAGTGGAAAAGGAGTGCTTCATCATCGGTAAATTGTTCAGGATCCCCCTTGCACTGCATAGGGAATTGGATAAGAAAATAGGCCAGTCAAAGCAACACCCGCTACTGCAGGAGAGAGAGAGAGAGAGAGAGGAGGGGAGAGGAGGGCTCTCAGAAGTAGGCCCTATCCATATAGTGACTTCAGAAAGCACTACTATTTTAATATGACTCAAGACCAGTACATGAAGAGGTTGCCCTTTACAAAGAGGTCATTACAGAGATCTGTGGTCTTGGGGAATGAAAATTCAGATATCACAGCACACACCAGGAGTGCATTGCCTGGGGCAGTCAAGGTCACCTCAACAATTAATGTTTAAGCTAATGGAATGTTCCAGGCTGTCAGTCACACGTCCCATCCTCTGTGCACTTGTACACAAGGGAGGTTTCTGTGGCTCTATACACACTGAAGAGAATCTGGTGAACAGGTGTGATGACAATAATCTCTCCCTCAATGTCAGTAAGACAAAGGAGATAGTCATTGACTTCAGGAAGCATAGTAAAGGACATGCCCCTGCCTTCATCAATGGCGTGAAGTGGAAATAGTCGACAGCTTCAAGTTTTTAGGTGTCCAGGTCACCAACAACCTGTACTGGTCCCTTCACGCCGACGCTATAGTTAAGAAAGTCCACCAACGCCTCTACTTTCTCAGGAGGCTGAGGAAATTTGGCATGTCCACTATGACTCTCACCAACTTTTACAGATGCACCATAGAAAGCATTCTTTCTGGTTGTATCACAGCTTGGTATGGCTCCACCTCTGTCCAAAATCATAAAAACTAGAAAGGGTCACGAATGAAGCCTAGTTGATCACGCAAACCAGCCTGCCATCCATTGACTCTGTCTACACTGCCCACTACATCGGAAAAGCAGCCAGCATAATCAAGACCCCACGCACCCCGGACATTCTCTCTTCCACCTTCTTCCATCGGGAAAAAGATTCAAAAGTCTGAGGTCACGTACCAACTGACACAAAAACAGCTTCTTCCCTACTGCCATCAGACGTTTGAATGGACCTACTTTATATTAAGTTGATCTTTCTCTATACCCTAGCTAGGATTGAAACACTACATTCTGCACTCTCTCATTTCCTTCCCTACGAACGGTATACTTTGTCTGTATAGCGCACAAGAAACAATACTTTTCACTGCATGCTAATACATGTGACAATAATAAATCAAATCAAATCAAAGATTATGAATGACAACTGCTCAATGCCAGTGCAATTCAGTGACCATTAGAGGAAATAAGTGGATTGATTCAGTTGATCTTCCTCTACACCCTAGCTATGACTGTAACACTACATTCTGCATTCTCTCCTTTCCTTCTCTATGTATGGCATGCTTTGTATAGTGCACAAGAAACAATAATGTTCACTGTATGCTAACAAATCAAATCAAAACGACTGAAGAATGATGATATATCTTTCTCCATTAGCAGAAAAGAAGGCAAAGAGCTGGATTCCCCACAGTCACAGGAGTCAGTGACTGCACATATGGAACCATGCAAGCCCCTGATTTAAATTCGGAGGTGTTCAGGAACAGGAAGGGAATGTCTACATTCACTGGCAGGTGACTACTTACCAACCAGGGAACTTCCACATTGTGATTATAGTGGAATAGTCATCTTCCCCACAGTTCTTTGAGCCCCAACACAATATGCATGGCTGGTTGCCAATTAATAAGGAATAACCTCCGATGCCCTGGCTCATGGGTTCATTGAGAAATGACCAGGTGGCAGATGAACAATGAGGGCAGTTCAGGATATCATTGAGCAAATTATTAAGCAGCAATTTCAGCATCTGGGGGAAAGCCACAATGGAAGGGATGAGTGCCAGGCTCTGCATCAAGTAAGGACCATGGTGGAAGCAGATTTCTTACAACCACAACCCATAGGTTTTCAAGCAGGCTCTCCACTGCATCAAGCACTCAACCTTCTTCTGAAGTTGGTCCCTCTAAGATGCTCAGCTGTATCCCTGGCAAGCAGAAAGAGTCTACAACATTGCTCCCAAGGAAAGGTGACACCTGTGGTGACCCTTCCACCTTGCTGGTGGCTGGTGTATCTGACTGCGAGGATCCTTTCTTAAGCTAGTCTCGGCACGGTGCTGATCCCTGACCTGGTGCCTGCAGCAGTTGTGGCCAATGACACACTGCATTCTTCTTCATACTCCTGCTCCTCTTACTCCAGGAAAGCTGCTGACTATTGCTCATCTTGAACTTGCTCCATGAGATAAAGTCTATCCTGCTGTTATGTATTTACATTGATTTCGGGGAAGCAGCACTGAGCACTGTATAATAATCGATTCATGACTATGGGTAACTGTGCATAGTAAAGTAGTAGCCTGTACTGAACACACATGGGTTAATAAAGCTCCTGTCGGTTTCTGTGCCTCCTAGCACCAATCCTGCGGACACAACACTGGGAGCCTGCGATGAGAAACTTGGAAATGCAGCATATGTGGTCACTGTCAGAGCATGTGTCTATTAAGACCCTACGGAGCTTGGCAGTGAGATTATTTTCGGTGATTAGTGATCAGGAACAATTGCGAATTTGTAAAGCATTTAGAGTGACCACACATCTCTATGAGAAATGCCTTTGGCCATGGCATCGCTAGCTGCCCCTTCCAATCCAGTCCAGTCTCAAGGGGATTAATCTCATGCATAATTCTTTGAAAGATCACCCTCCAACCGGTTGTGTGTTACTGTTTCCTGGAAGAGGAAGGCTAGAGATTATGTGTGAGTGCATTGACAATTGTATTTGTGTGTGATGCTAAACATGCTGGAGGAGCTGTGATCTATGTCTGAGGTAATGCCTATGAAGGATGCAACATAGTGGAATGTGTGACTGTCACTGTATAAGTAAGTAATGGATGAGATATGTTGAAGTTGTGATGCTGGCAGTAGAGATTTCGCTGTTGAGAAGTGTGTTGGGAGATGGTACCTTTATCTTGACCACTTGTGCAAAATCATTAAATTTCACGTTGTAATAGAGACATGACCTGGGAACAGGTCTCCTGGCTGTACTGGGTGAACTCCTCCTTCTTACTTCAGGGAAGGTGGTGGTGTAGTGGTATTGTCGTTGCACTAGTAATCTAGAGATCCAGGGTAATGCTCTGGGGACCCAAGTTCGAATCACACCATGGCAGATGGTGAAATTTGAATTCAATAAAAATCTGGAATTAAAAGTTTAATGATGACCATGAACCCATTGTCATTTGTTGCAAAAACCCAACTGGTTCACTATTGTCCTTTCGGGAAGGGAATCTGCTGTGCTGACCTGATCTGGTCTACATGTGACTCCAGACCCACGGCAATGTGGTTGATTCTCAAATGTCCTCGGGGATGGGCAATAAATGCTGGCCCAACCAGTGATGCTCATGCCCCATGAACGAATAAAAAAAATGTCAACTGCCTTTATGGTCTCCTCTTCAGACCACTCCCATTGTGGGTTCAGGAGATAGGACATTTCCCCACCACTCTATTTTCTCCATCAGAGACTCTGATGTTGCATTGGAGAACCTGGGTGCCTTCTCTATAGTTCCTGGAGACATTCTTCCACTCCTAGCTAGTGACCTCCAGGCCTTCAGTGGAAGTTAGCCCCATGCACAGTTCTGTCTAATCAGCACTTCAGTGCTAACCCTCCAGTTTGTCAGTTTAAGTGCCTGTGAGCACATTCAAATCATGATAATCATTGGCCTGAGGAATCCACATTTCAAATAGACATTTCCTATTAGCAAGCATTCAATCAACGTCTGTTTTCACTGGTCAAAATAGCTCGCATGAATCTTTGACCAACAGCATATTTTCTATTTATTTATTTAGCATGTGCAATAATCACCAAGCCAGACAATAGCTTCTGCAGTGGCTAAATGAAGCTCTGAGCCCATTGCTGAATGTTGTCAGCAGGCAGTCTTCAATTATCTGAGTCATTGATTGGGGGTGGGGGAGCACTATAGCTACAATCCCTACAAGACCCCACTTGTGTCAATTTGCTGCACAAAGGCCTTGGTCAGTGCGGAAACGGTTAAGAAGTGTCCACTGTTGGCGTGGCAGGTTGAAGTGGGTGGGCGGGGTGTGGGATCTGTATGAGGCAATGATTTTTAATGATGGCGTGTTGGTTCCGTTCCAGCTGCCAGAGAGCCTTTGCTGTTATTCCTTGGCACGGTTGTCTTAACCATACAGGCTGGCATAATGGGTGGTGACGAGCAGGGGGATTGGTATGGCCCTTGTGTAGCGGCAGGTTTGGTGTGATGTAAACCCTGTCCAGGAGCTTATTTCTCAAAGCTTCAGTCAGAATGAACAGTTATAAATGTATGAGAAATCAGTACTATAATGGAAGAGGGCTTTTATACCACATCAAGTGAGCTGAACATCTGGCTCCCAGTTGTGTGCTTTTACAGGCTTGACACAGTACTGATTACCAACTGGGACCTGCCTGTAGCAGCCAGTGCATTACAATCTTTGGATTTGACCTACGACACTTCAGAAAGTTATTTTGTACACAGCTCCTCATTCATTTGATCTGTCGATACCTCAATGTTTAGCATCAGTTTGACTCCCCAGGCTTCCTGCTCACTCATGCAGAATTTCAATTCTTTATATTGCTGATGTGATACATAGTCTCTGGAGATTTATGCCATTTGGCGGGGGTGTTGGGTGAAATCAGTAAAATGATTGACCTGAGAAATTCTTGTTGACTGTGCCACCAGTAACTGACTACTATTCATGTTGTACCCCATCATCCAACACTACAGCTGATATGAGAAGCTGTGATCAAACACTGATGGATTAAGTACATGCTGACTGCTTCCATCCCAGGCAGCCTCTCATCATTGTCAGAGCATGAAGCTGGTCCTTTTCAGTGTGGAAGTGGCCATCAGCTCTATGACGGCACTTACGGACCCATCTGAGGCTCTAAGGGCCAATGTTCCAGCTTCCACTGCAGCACAGGCAGAAGCAACCCAAAGTCTGAGAGTTGGAATGGTAGCTCAGGCAGATGCCATGCGATTCAATCTTGGTGCCATGCAGGCTCAAGACTGTTGCCACCATGGCTGCGGCTACCAGTACTCAAAGGGGCTTGCAAGGTCTCACAGCAGTCCAGCAATTTGTCCTCCAAAAGATCACTAAGGTTGCTCAAGTGTCACACGACAGTCTTCTCTCAGATGGACAGAATTTACGCTCTCATCACTGTGCTCTGTTAATGCCCTTGCTGCCACCCATGCCAGGATAGTGCGGTCTCAAGCAAGGCCCTCAAGGCCCAGAGCTGTTCGAGAGTGTGCTGAAAGATCATCTGCAGACTCCCAGAGTGAAAGTCAGCAGCCTTCCACTGGTAATATGCCTTTAAGGGATAACAGCATGTCATCACCAGAATCTGATCCAGTCTCAGATTCACTTTGGCCTGAGTAGAACACAGAAAGTGGAGAAAGAGAATGGCCTGAATTCTCCGATCTTGCCTGCAGCTGGGATTGTCCATTCTCGTTGGCAGCGGTGGTGGGCAAACGAGATCGGAGAATCCAGGCAAGTATCATTGGATGAGTACAAGAGCACATCAATTAGTGCAGCTCAATTACGTGCATCATAAAGCAGGATGGATCATTGAGAGTATACCTCAAACCACATTGTTCAGATTTGAAAAGTTGTCCTTACAAAACACCCATGTGAGATGAATTAAATCCAAGATGCAGTTATTTTTTGACGCTTGATGCCTACCATGGCTCCTGGTCAGCATATCACACGGAGAAATCCTAAGTACTTATTACATTTCGCACCCCATTCAGACAATACTATTTTCAATCATTTTCTTTTGGGCTATTAGCCAGGATCTCTTTCTAGCTTAGATGGACTGCATTACATGCACAATGCTAGGATGCAAGTGTGTCAGCAATGACGTGACTGTTGTGGGAAGAACCAAGCAAGAATATCACCATAATCTGGACTTACTGATGCAAGCAGCACATAATAAAGGAGTGATATTCAACAGTCTACCGTGTGACATCAACGTGAGGCAGATCAATTTCTTTGGTTTGATTTATTCCCGTGTTGGCATAATAAAGGATCCAAGTAAAATAGAAGATATTAAAGCATGCCAACTCCTCAAGATAAGGACGATCTTCAGAGATGTCCAGGTCTCTTTAATTTCCTGTCTCCAATTTCATCCAAATATCATCCTTGCTAAGGGGTTTGTTGAAAAAGGATGTGGTGAGCAGACCACCAATGCTTCTTTGAAGCACGGAAACTGTTAGTGTTTGGCATCATGCATTTTTAGACCTAACTCTCTGGCAAATGATTTGTGGCAGAAACCGAACATACATCACTGGACATGATTTGGTGAAAACCATTGGCTGTGTACTACCTTGATTGAAATGTTTCTTAAAATTAAAATTCAAGGTTAAGATGGTGAGACCAGGTACAAACCAGGTAACCTTCTGGTTACATTGAACACAGTTAGCAGATTGCTGAACCCAGTAAAAATGGAAGATATATCCTTGAATCTGCAAATTGATTTTTATCAATAAAGATACATATGTCTGAAGTCATGTACCAACCGACTCAAGAACAGTTTCTTCCCTGCTGCCATCAGACTTTTGAAAGGACCTACACCTCGCACTAAGTTGACCTTTCTCTACACCCTAGCTATGACTGTAACACTACATTCTGCACTCTCTCCTTTCCTTCTCTATGAACGGTATGCTTTGTCTGTATAGCACGCAAGAAACAATACTTTTCACTGTTTACACTAATACATGTGACAAGAATAAATCAAATCAAATCAACTACAAGACAGCAGGGAGGGGTGGGGGGAGTGACAGATGCTTCACACGTTGTTCCTGGCTGAGGTAGAATTTGGGGAAATGCTCCCCGAACATTGCTGGTAGATAGGACCTTCAGCTAAAAGTCCACCTCCTTCTTTCCTTGCGCACAGCTCGTACGATATTAAATTGCAATCCACAAGGAATTTGCGACTATCACTCTCAATGCTGGCAGGCTTTCTGTTGTTATGGCAGGAAACTCCTTTGGTTTCCATGTCAGGATGCAGGAATATGAACTTCAAAATCCAATAGGTCACCAAAAACCTTTCCAAGAGCACAAATTTGACAGTCTTTGCAACAAGAAAACATCTGCAAGATGGATTGCAGGTCATATAACTAATATTATTGGGAAATCCCTCATGGGTTTTAATTTTAATCTATCATTTCAAGGGACATGAGAATCTCTGGCTGGGCCAGAATTCATTGCCTAATTTCCCTTGAAATGAATGGCTTATGAGGCCACTTCAGCAGGCATTTAAAAGTCAGGTCCCCAGACCATTGTCCTGGATTACTAGTTCAGCACCAATACAATTACACCACCACCTCCCCTGAGTGCCGGGGCGGCACGGTGGCACAGTGGTTAGCACTGCTGCCTCACAGCGCCAGGGACCTGGGTTCGAATCCCGGCTCGGGTCACTGTCTGTGTAGAGTTTGCACATTCTCCCTGTGTCTGCGTGGGTTTCCTCCGGGTGCTCCGGTTTCCTCCCACAGTCCAAAGATGTGCAGGTTAGGTGGATTGGCCATGCTAAATCGCTCCTTACTGTCAGGGAGACTAGCTAGGGTAAATACATAGGGCGTGGATGGGATTGTGGTCAGTGCGGACTCGATGGGCCAAATGGCCTCCTTCTGCACTGTGGGGATTCTATTATAATCAGGCGCTCCATGGACTACAATGATGTCTGATGACATGAAATTTAATTGATCAATTTTGAGTAATGAAGCCACGAATTTTCACCATCTTGTGGTTTATCTAGATTACCATGACAAATGTCACAGATCTTCACATTTTATTCTTTATCTATTACCGATCGGATTTGAATTGTACAGTTTACATGGACTCTTGGCTGTGTCGCCTAACAATCAGTCAAGGTCAGAAAGACATTTCACAGAGCTTTCAGTTTTTGAAAGTTTCACTGTGATTACTTTTCAATGCCCTAGAATGCCATTATTGCCTGCAGACCAACAGTGAAGCTAAATAAAAGGATCAAATCCTGCACAATCTCACAAACCGCATTAGTGAGTCTCCTTACTCGCTAAGTGAGTAAATGCACTGCATGGTGATCAACAGGAAAGAAAGAATTGATCCAACATTTGCGCTGAAGTAACCCCTCTCAGTGATGGTAATGTAGAAGGCATTCCATTTGCCCTCAGTATCACCAAACTAGCAAGTGGATGAAAACTGACTATTGCCCACTCCCAAGCCTAATTTGACGGTCATTGTGGAAAGTACGTATCCAGTGCAAGTAAGGTTAAAATTGACTGCGATGCTCCAACAGTTGAATAGCCTGCTGCTGGTGCTCATGCAGCAGGCTAATACTTGAGATGGTTTTTATTTCAAGTTTTGCTATACCGTCACCGGACCCTACAAAGTACAATATCAGTCACAGAATCCAGAGAAGGGAGAAATCCGAATGATTGAGTTCTGTCATGCAGTAGGAGCACATTTTCTATATCCATTCATGTTATTGCAAATAAGTGAAGTCAATCTTCTTTCTGATAGTACAGTTCAGTCACATTAAAAATGAATAAAGCTATGTATACATACATATATATATATATACATGCACATACATATATATACATACACACACATATACGTATACATACATATACATATATATATATAGACACCCTGTGTGTGTGTATACATACATACACACACACATACTTATACATACATATATATACCTGTGTGTATATATATATATATATATATATATACCTGTGAGCCAGCAATGTCAAAGTGGCAGTGTAAAATGGTGGCAGTGTAAAATGGTGGCATCCTTAGCCACCTTGCCACAATCTTTCACTATTCGCTAACAGACTCCAGTGTCAACAGGGAGGTCATGCTGTGCGGCAATGCTGTTCAGCAAAAGCCTTTTGCACCATGTTAGAGCTGTGAAAAATAACAAACTGAATAAATATTTCAGTGTCGTTCAGCTCAGAAGGTGCGTACAGGAGGATATGGCTCTGGTAGGTTAAATCCTGACACACGGCAGACCACTTAAAAACAAAATTACTTCTGATTAAGTTACCATGATAGTGAAATTGAGCTGGAGCTTGTCACTTTCCTCTGGCACATTCTCAACGCCGGATCAAATTTATATCTGAAGACATTGGTGTGTCATGTCTAAAGAATTTATCAATATTGCTTTCCATTCTTGCCTCTTGAATCACACCATCCTTTCAGAAGCACTGAGGCACTGTCCTTCTCATTTCAGTAGGGCAATCTTCCCATTTGCAATTTTACAGACTTCAGCACTGTGCTGTGATAGAATCTGTCCTGTGATCCACAATCCCCAGTTAGCTTGAAACCCTGGCTCGGTTTACCTGAACATCAAATACTCGCAAAACAAACTCCCAATTCCACCATTGAACAATTTCAAATGAAATGCAGAGTTTCAAATGAAGTGCATAATCAGTGCTCCATTGCTGACTGCACCAGAGGCAAAACAATTCTGCGGATCGGTAGATTACAAACCTACTCTTGAAGTGGCGGCAACACAGATCGAGCTGTAGAATAGTCAAACTTTATTATCTTTCCAGTCTAGTGCATTTTTATTTTACTATCTGTGAAACCAAGCAAGGATTGAGCAAAAATGATTTCTTACTGTGGGATTTCTTACTGGGCGGCACAGTAGCACAGTGGTTAGCACTGCTGCTTCACAGCTCCAGGGACCTGGGTTCGATTCCCGGCTTGGGTCACTGTCTGCGTGGAGTTTGCACATTCTCCCCGTGTCTGTGTGGGTTTCCTCCGGGTGCTCCGGTTTCCTCCCACAGTCCAAAGATGCGTGGGTTAGGTTGATTGGCCGTGCTAAAATTGCCCCTTAGTGTCCTGAGATGTGTAGGTTAGAGGGATTAGCTGGTAAATATGTAGGGATATGGGGGTAGGGCCTGGGTAGGATTGTGATCAGTGCAGACCCGATGGGCCAAATGGCCTCTTTCTGTACTGTAGGGTTCTATGATTCTCTAAGGACAATATAAAAGATTGTCGTTGAAGATCAGAAAACCAATTCAAGAATTGGCCCGTTGTTTAACAGAGACAAAAGCATTAATTATACACATCCTAAAGATCATCAGAAGGCATTCCTGAATTAAATTTGTTTTTGAGAGAAAGAAATCTTAGTGCATCTTAATTCACAAAGATAGCTGACTCAAATCAATGGAACAGTAATGCAAGAACTATAAAGTAGTCTTGGCCCATCAATCTAAGGTAAGGTAAAGGAACCACAATTATGTGAAGTCACATGGTGGAGCACCCATGTTTGTCCCTTTTAATCTTTAAATGCTGTCTGCATAAAAACAGATACAGGAAAAAGGTAGTAACATCCATGTCCGAGAAAGATGTGAAAGTTGCAACCTCATAAGCTCTCCAAATTTGTTCCATTTTCGGTCCACCAAAACAGCAATCTGACCTCCTGATGATGGAGAGTATTGAAAACTGACTTTGTAACCGGCAGAGAGTCCAGAACTTTGAGAAAGTTCTACAAATAACATCCACATATGAATTTGGCTGTTGAATTCATCTAAACTGCACGTCAAGAATGAAGAAGACCTTCCACTAAGCCTGCAATACGTCTTCTCCAAAACAAGACAACCACATGAATTATGAATTATTCCTTTGTGGGGACAATGTGGCACAATGGTTAGCACTGCTGCCTCACACCGCCAGCGACCCAGGTTCAATTCCTGGGTTGGGCCACTGTCTGTGTGGAGTTTGCATGTTCTCCCCGTGTCTGCATGGGTTTCCTCCGGGTGGTCTGGTTTCCTCTCACAGTCCGAAAGACGTGCAGGTTAGGTGCATTGGCCATGCCAAATTTTCCCTCAGTGTCCCCGAACAGGTGCCGGAGTGTAGCGACTAGGGGATTTTCACTGTAATTTCATTGCAGTGTTAATGTAAGCCTCCTTGTGACACCAATAAATAAACTTTAAAAAAACCTTAAACTTAAAACATATCTTGTAAAAGTGCACTATTCACTCTAACTGTACTTTCCCTGAGTGTATTTGTGTGCGAGACTGTGTGATTGGGTTTTTTTCTGGTAGCCTTCAGGGTGAGTGCTTAAATAAACAATCCTTTTTCTTTGTTTAAACCCATGGAAAGCTTGCTGCTGATTATTCAAATCATCCACACACTTGGGGAAACAAAACTTTCTTTCAAAATCTTCCTTTCAAAAATTACAGACAGTTGGGAAGGGAATGGGGATTTCAGCAATTCTCTCTCACCCTGTCTATAACTATCAGTTTTACCAAGAAAGCTTAGAGATAGCCTTATCGTACCAAATGAACGTCTTATCATTGATATCGCTTAGCAAAGTTTAGATTCAGACTGGATTGTAAATTAGTTAGTCTGGAAGATAAAGTGTATTTGTTTACGTAATAATTATGTACATGAACAGCTCTGGCATGTTCCAATTTGATCAGTGAAAGTCCTTTCAGTCTTTTAAATTAGCAGGAGTTGCTAAGCAGTCTTTTATGCATTGAAAATATTGTTACTCCTTTATCATTCAAGTTAAATTATTAGCAATGCTGACAGCATAAAAACATGTAGCTTTTCATCATTGACACCTCAGTAGTAAGCATTATTTATCAGAGTTTCGAAGGTACAATCTAGTGAGGAGTATTGCACAGCAGTAACAGAACAAGCCTGATGTTCCTTCCAATGAAGTTAATGAAAGGAAATTGCTCTCAGGTACTCACTCCAAACAGATTTTCATCTCTGTTCACTGCCTAGGCCAGTGCTCCCCAAATGTTTCTTCCCCACTCTGACCCCATTTTTAGGCCTGGAAGTTCCCCTGACTCCAGTGTGAGAGCAGCTGGGGGAGAGAGAGAGAGAGGAGGAGGTGCCTTAGGGGGCAGACAAACTGTTGAATTTTGAAGAATTAAAAAAAATAAGTGCCCATCTTTTACATGTGTGAAATATGCATGTTCTCCCTGTGTCTATGTGGGTTTCCTCCGGGTGCTCCGATTTTCTCCCACAGTCAAAAATGTGCAGGTTAGGTTGATTGGCCACATTAAATTGCTCCTTAGTGTTAGGGAGATGTCAGGGAGATAAGTGGGGTTACAGGGATAAGACCTGGGTGGGATTGCTGTCGGTGCAGACTTGATGTGTCAAATGGCCTCCTTCTGCATTTTAAGTTTAAGTTTATTTATTTATCACAAGTAGGCTTACATTAACACTGCAATTAAGTTACTGTGAAAATCCCCTAGTCGCCACACTCCTGCTCTGTTACACTCAGAGAGAATTTAGCATGGCCAATAAACCTAACCAGCATGTCTTTTGGGCAGTGGGAGGAAACCGGAGCACTCGGAGAAACCCACGCAGACACAGGGAGAACTGCAAACTCCATACAGACAGTGACCCAAGCTGGGAATCGAACTTGGGTCCCTGGTGTTGTGAGGCAGCAGTGTTAACCATTGTGCCACCATGCCATGTAGGTATTCTAACAGTCTGTTTTTTTTAGGAGCAGAATTGGTCAGTT
Organism: Mustelus asterias; assembly: GCF_964213995.1. NCBI lineage: Eukaryota > Metazoa > Chordata > Chondrichthyes > Carcharhiniformes > Triakidae > Mustelus > Mustelus asterias. The sequence goes on from NC_135808.1 coordinate 60,262,955, forward strand.
AAGGCATGCACATTGTTCAAAAAAAACACAAGGGGTGGGACTTTCCGGCTATGCTCACCCCGAAGCCAAAAAATCCGAAGCTGGAAGGATGCATTGACCCAAACAGACGCTGGACTGTGGCGACTGGGGGAATTTCACAGTAACTTCATTGCTGTGTTAATGTAAGCCTTACTTGTGACTAATAAATAAACTTTAGCTTTAAATTTTTAATCCCACCCGAGGTCGCCAGACCTTTCCATAGTCCACCCCTTGCCCGCTCCGATTCCCGTGGTGGGCAGTACAATAAAATTCGCCCCAAGGACTTAAAGGGGCCTCGTAGCTGTTAACGCTTGGTCAGTGCTCTATGGCAGTGATTGCTACCTCAGAGCTTGCGACCTCGCAATCTGATCTTGTGACCCACTCTGGGGAGGGAGGGGGGGCGGGTGTCATGATCCACAGTTTGGGAAGCCTTGGCTTAATCAATAAACCCAGGAGGTAAGACTAGAAACCTATCCCGCGTTGTTAAAAATGTTGAATGAGAAAGAAACATTCAGCCTATCACTATATTCAATTATGATGCATCTACAACTCTCTGGGTAGAAAATTCCAAAGATTCACAACCCTTTGAGTGATGAGGTTTCTCATCCTGAAACTGCAGCCCCTTTCTTGATGACCCAGTTGAAGAAAAAAACCTCACCAGTCATTTTTTGCTTATTTCTAATTGCCCATTTAAGGGTCGCTGTGGGTTAGCAGTCACACGTAGGCCAAACCAAGTTAAGATGGTAGATTTACTTCCCTAAATGACATTAGTGAACTAGGTGGGTTTTCACGCCAATCAATAATAGTTTCATGGTCAGCATCAGACTTGGAATCCCAGAATTTTATTGAATTCAAATTTCACCCTCTGCTATGGTGGGATTCGAAGTTGGGTCCCTGGAGCATTGCCATGGATTTCTGGTCTAGTGACAATACCGTTACGCCATCACTTCACCCTCCAATGGAAATATACCCTCCCGTTAATATGGGGACATTGCAGAAATTTAGAAAAGATTTAAGCACTGATATTTAGGTGCTTTTAGCAACTAATGAATCAGATGAAAAATGTGAAAAGTATCCATTCTGACAGGTTAATTTTTAGCAAGTTACAATGTTTTGTCACTCTATAAAAAAATAAAGGCAGAGGTATTTCTGTATATATGAAGTTACTGTGTGCCACATAAATTTAAATCTAAGAATTCAAGTTTCTTCTCCGTTGACTATAATTCATTTGAATTGCGTTCCAGGTGATCTCGCCCCACATTAATTTGAGAATTTGGGTCATCAATCTACACCCAAAATATTCCAGGCACAGGCCTGCTTCTTGGCAAGACTTGGTACAAAGCAAGGGATAAAAATTCAATTAAATATAACATCTAAAGTTTAGGCACAACAAACAAATGCACAGAGCTCTCACCCCTGTTTCCCACTCCACCCACAGAACTCCCCCACTTGCCTCCCACTACAGAGCTCCCCCTCCTTACCTCCCCACTGTGGAGTTCACCCCCTTGCTTCCCTCTCATCATAGCCCCAACCCCATTCCATGTGGCACTGCCCCGACACTGCTGTGATGTCCAGTGGGCAGTGCCAGGGTACCCGGTGGGCAGTGCCACATGACCAGTGGGTTGCTGATAGGCTGGTAATGCCAGATGGGCACTGAGCAGCCAGGAGCTCCAATAGCCTCTGGTTCCCCCCTCCCCTGCCCCCCTGCCATGGCCATCATGTCTGGTCCCGATGGTGGGGATTCCTTTTCGGGCGCGAAGCCAATCCCACTGGCAAAACCATGTCAGGAGGATGGTGTTTGGTGGCAAACTAGTTCACGAACTGGATTTCCAGCCCTGGCACACTATCTTCCCAGCCCGCTGCCATTCAGTTTGAAAGTATAAAATTCTCAGTTATTAGACTCAATCACAATGCAAGAAAGACATCAGACCCAATAACCTGGATAAATTCATACCATTTATGGAGCCCCGGACATACTCTCTTCCACCTTCTTCCGTTGGGAAAAAGATACAAAAATCTAAGATCACGTACCAACCGATTCAAAAACAGCTTCTCCCTGTTGCCCATCAGACTTTTGAATGGACCTACCTTGCATTAAGTTGATCTTTCTCTATATCCTAGCTATGACTATAACACTACATTCTGCAAGCATAAACTCAATTTAACTTTACTTCTTGTAGAGATGTGAAGCATTTCAGCAGTTTATGCACTGGTTTCCAGCATTTCTATATTTTGCTTTTATGGAAATATCATCGATCTTTCCTTGCCGAGTCGTCAGATGGCAAAGTAGTAACTGTGCTAAGGCAAGCTGTAAAATATCCAACATGCAGAGGGATAGAAATTGGAATTTGCAAAACCCATTCATTGATGCTATAACTTTTGTCTTGTTGCATCAATGTCCTGTGCCCCACGGACACTGGATACTGACACCTGATTACATCAGATCCGAGTTAGCTCAGGCCATACTTTAGCCAATCTTGGTAGATGTCAAACAGGATAGGTCCTTTAAATATGTAAACAGCCATTTGAGAACTCTTCCCAGGAATGGACTGCTATGACTGGGGCACAAATAGGACTAGCTACTGCTGCTGTTGTTATCTAAAGGTAAATTATTTTTTGAAATATTGGTGGGAAGGATATTAATAAGTTTTGATAATGGGCATGGGATAGGTAAGAGTTCCTACAATAAATCTGTAGTTCTTAGTTTGAATCTACCTGTTTAGACCACATATTTTTCTTTTTGCTTAAAACTAACAACCTCTATCATAGTTTGAACATGACAGATAGAATATGTTTCGTCCTGCCTGTCTTAATGCACAAAACATGTTGCTGAGTGGCTGCAAAACACAGTTCTTCCAAGGCCAGCACCTGCCACAAATGTATGGTGATGGTATTAAAGATGGTATTAAACACATGTTTGCTTAAAAGGGCACCGTAAAATCCCACAGTTGAAAATTCCATCCCTGATGTGGGTTAAAAATAGAAACCCTGTTTCCTGGAGAAACTCGGTGGAGACATGGCGGGCAGGATTATAGGGGAAAGTATGGATATGGGTGAAAATTCGCACCAACATCTGGTGTGCCACTTTCAGCACCATGCCATTCCTGGGCCATTTCCCTGGAGTTTGGATCTGTAAGTGGTAGGTAACCAGTAAGTATCCAGCATAACCAAGGACCCCATGCTCCCCAGACATTCTCTCTTCCACCTTCTTCTGTCGGGAAAAAGATACAAAGGTCTGAGATCACATACCAACCGACTCAAAAACAGCTTCTTCCCTGCTGCCATCAGCCTTTTGAATGGACCTACCTTGCATTAAGTTGCCCTTTCTCTATATCCTAGCTATGACTGTAGCACTACATTCTGCACCCTCTCATTTCCTTCCCTATGCATAGCATACTTTGCCTGTGTAGTGCACAAGAAACAATACTTTTGACTGTATACTAATACATGTGACAATAATAAATCAAATCAGTGAAGGAAAGATGGGGTGGGGGAGGGTATGTGGGATGGGAGGGTAAATGGCCGATTAAAGCCTATTGTATGAGGATTTTTGGATTTACCAGCGTCAACCTGTAGGCCACCCTGAGGTGACAGGAATTAGACTGGCTGGTTAGAGGTGACCTCCTAGCAGCAGACCGAGGGCCTGGCACTCCAGGCTGGTGTTGAGGCACACACACTCTGCTTGGCTACAGCCATAGCAACAGGTTAACCACCCTATGTAATGATTCGCCCTCCATGAAGCATCTGGGTTGCTGAGGCCACTGTTGCAGAACTTATAAATGCTGCACAGAACACACGAACACATGCACACACACGCACGCATGCATGCACGCACACACACACGCATGCACGCACACACACACACACGCACACACACACGCACACACACGAACTGCAAATTGTCAATTCTTTGAGAACCCACCCACCATCTTTAGTTGGACAGTGAACCCTCCCTTGGTCACTAATTAGCTAATCGGTGAAAATCACTGCCAAATCACTGTTTCCCACACAATACAGTGTCATGACTGTCATTTGACCCTGGCAATGAGGTCCCAGCTCAAAAGGCAAAATCCTATCCATAAAGCCATTGACCAACCCCACTTCAGAGAGTGGATTGGTCATTCACTCTGCCCCATGCCTCCAATAAATTTAGAGCATTTAGATGAGTACTTGAAGCACCATAGCATACAAGGCTATGGACCAAGTGCTAGAAAATAGGATTAGAACAGATTGGTGCTTGATGGCCAGCACAGGTACGATGGGCTAAAGGACCTCTTTCTGTGCTGTAAACTCAATGGGTGGAATCTTATCACCATTCACGCCGACAGGATTTTCCCATCCCGCCGCAATGAATGGAGATTTGGTTGGTTGCCAAATTCTCTGCCCTTGCTGCAGTGGGAGTGTAGCATGAATGGCAAGTAAAGTCACGCCCTTTGAGTACCAAAGTTGGAGTTGGCCAGTTTCAAGGTAACTTAGTCTCTGGTTGAGATATTTAAACGTGTTAACTCCCCACCCAAAACAAATGGACCCTTTCTTAGGCATTAAGATTCCACCCATCATTACATATTGGCATCGTCATAAAACTTTTTATTCACAGAAGCACATTTTTTCCTTTCCATTCTCCGGAAATATGATAAGCAGGAAGAATAAACTTCTATCCCTGACTAAATCTAAGCCACATCTCAGTTATTACTACATGATATTGCTCTAAGGATATTCATATTTCTATTGTCTAAGTTTGTTTTGAATGTTTTACAAACTCATATGAATACCATTCAATGCTGGCAATATTTGAGCGTGACTAAGATATTACAAGAGATTTCATTATTTGTTGAAGTAGCAAGAAAAATTGAAATTCTAAGCAATCTTTTTAGATGGACATATTAAAAACTACTCCTGTGTGGTCAAGTTGTTATTGTAAATTATCACTTATAAATAACCTGGAGGAAAAATATTTGCCCTTAGCTTTTTATAATTTTTACTTTTCAGACAGACCACGAGACGCAATTGTCAATTCTGTGAAAATTCCACATACAGTAGTTACGATAAATAGCGATTAACCCTGGGCACCCTAACCCAAGATGTAAATTGCCAGATCTGTTTGAGTTATTTTCCAACACCATTTTCTCAGACAAACTGCCTGAAAACCTCTTCCTCTTCAATTTGAAACATGTGCCTTTCACCGTGTGCCATACTGAGGGGATGTAGCCCAGAGCAAGTAATTGCTATACTTCTTGGCACCATCGCGGTGGTATTTAAATTGGATTCCCAGTCGGTCACTTGCCAATCCGGAAGGCAGAAAATTTCACATCTCTAAATCATTTTTTTATGTGCTAAAACTTTAAAGCAATTTATATTTTCCAGTTACACAATTTCTAGAATCATGGACCGTTTCACAGAAACTGTGCAGAACTGGTAATTCACTCTGCGTATGGCTAGGATAACTGTTTGAAGAGTCTTCAGTTCTCCCATCATTTCCTGATAAGAATTGACAAAAAGTTCAAAAAAAGGAACATAGAATAGCAGAAAGAAAAAAATTCATACACACAAATATAGAAGAAACAGAAAGACCTTTTCGTGTATTCATGTTTCTTAGTTGGAACAAGGACATGTTAAGAATCCAATCACGTGACATATTGAGGTACATCATTAGCACAGTTAAACGGGCAGTCTACCCTAACAGCCTGTTGAGCAAACATCTTTCCAATAAATCTCTTGCTTGTTTGTAGCTTTGTACTTTGTAACTCTATCTTTTAAAAATACCACAAGAGAGCACTGGCGATGAGGAAGTCGGAATTACGCTGGCAGGGTTCCGGAGAAATAAAACAAAAATATAGAAAAATCGTCAATCTGTGCTTCAGACATCCAAACAGAATTAAGAAGATAAAAACATTGCTACACCAAAGCTGGCGATGGAGGGGTGCCAAATATCGGTAGCAGCCATCGAAGGAACCAAAATTTAAAAAAAGATTTTGGAGAAAACAACATCAAAAAGAAGCCTGCCATATGCTCTGCCTGGAAAGATCTGGAACATTACAAGCATCATTGTGTAAACAAAAAAAAAGCCTAAAACAATAATTTAGAACTGGGGGTGTTGCAAAACTCGGAAGGAAACAGGCTGAGTTCATGGTTACCTTTGTTTGAAAGAAAAATGGGTAGTGCTAAAAACTTCATAGCACATTGTGCTTATGCAAGCACTTTCCGGCCATTGAGTTTTCCAAGGGATGACACAGTGGCACAGTGGTTAGCACTACTTCCTCATAGACCCAGGTTTCGATTCCCGGCTTGGGTCACTGTCTGTGCGGAGTCTGCATGTTCTCCCCGTGTCTGCGTAGGTTTCCTCCGGGTGCCCCGGTTTCCTCCCACAGTCCAAAAGACTTGCTGGTTAGGTTCACTGGCCATGCTAAATTCTCCCTCAGTGTACCTGAACAGGCGCCGGAATGTGGCAACTAGAGGATTTTCACAGTAACTTCATTGTAGTGTTAATGTAAGCCTACTTGTGACACTAATAAACAAACTTTAACTTTTAACTTTAGTAAAAATGGCAGGTGTTTTTGGTGCCGTGGGATCACATGATGGGAAAAATGAGCGGTGGAGCTCATACACTGAAAGATTCAAATAATTTGTCCAAGCGAACAAAATTACAGTCACAGGTGGAGCAGATGGTGACTGGAGGAACAGCTTAATGGGGTGCCTGGGTTGCCATGACTTCACTTTGTTAGTTGACACTTGGCTTCAGCTTGCTCTCAGCAATGAAACACAAGGCATTCAGCTCCTTCCTGTGGTTGCTTTTTCTCTACTTTGGACTTCCTTGGACCAGGGATTCTCAGGTGTTAAAGAACAAAGAACAAAGAACAATACAGCACAGGAACAGGCCCCCCGGCCCTCCAAGCCCGCGCCGCCCCCCGGTCCAGGACCGAATCCCGAATCCAGGATCCCCGCCCAACTTTCCAGCCTATCCACACACCAATATCCTATCCACCGAGCTGTCCCTCACAGCTACGATGCTTTGTTCATTACAACCTATTAACTCACCCCCACCCCCCTATTCCAGACCATGTGATCCCCAGGGAGAGGCGAAAACCCAGAGTGAAAAACCCCAGGGCCAATATGGGGAAAAAAAAAATCTGGGAAATTCCTCTCCGACCCCCTGAGGCGATCGAAACGAGTCCAGGAGATCACAATGGCCCTGATCGGAAAATGCTTCCCAACCCTAGTCATTTCCACTTCCATGAACACCATATGAATTCCCTGCCCCCGAGACAGGTCCCCAACTATCCGCAGTCTCGCTCTGTACTGGCACCAGCAAGATGATCATAGAATGAAGCCTTGAAACGAGAAACAAGGAACAATTAGCCCGCGCCGCTCCCTGGTCCAAACTAGACCACTCTTTTGTATCCCTCCATTCCCACTCCGGTCATATAGCTGTCTAGATAAGTCTTAAACGTTCCCAGTGTGTCCGCCTCCACCACCTTGCCCGGCAACACATTCCAGGCCCCCACGACCCTCTGTGTGAAATATGTCCTTCTGATATCTGTGTTAAACCTCCCCCCCTTCAAAGAACAAAGAACAGTACAGCACAGGAAACAGGCCTTCGGCCCTCCAAGCCTGTGCCGCTCCTTGGTCCAACTAGACCAATCGTTTGTATCCCTCCATTCCCAGGCTGCTCATGTGACTATCCAGGTAAGTCTTAAACGATGTCAGCGTGCCTGCCTCCACCACCCTACTTGGCAGCGCATTCCAGGCCCCCACCACCCTCTGTGTAAAAAACGTCCCTCTGATGTCTGAGTTATACTTCGCCCCTCTCAGCTTGAGCCCGTGACCCCTCGTGATCGTCACCTCCGACCTGGGAAAAAGCTTCCCACTGTTCACCCTATCTATACCCTTCATAATCTTGTATACCTCTATTAGATCTCCCCTCATTCTCCGTCTTTCCAAGGAGAACAACCCCAGTCTACCCAATCTCTCCTCATAGCTAAGACCCTCCATACCAGGCAACATCCTGGTAAACCTTCTCTGCACTCTCTCCAATGCCTCCACGTCCTTCTGGTAGTGCGGCGACCAGAACTGGACGCAGTACTCCAAATGCGGCCTAACCAGCGTTCTATACAGCTGCATCATCAGACTCCAGCTTTTATACTCTATACCCCGTCCTATAAAGGCAAGCATACCATATGCCTTCTTCACCACCTTCTCCACCTGTGTTGCCACCTTCAAGGATTTGTGGACTTGCACACCTAGGTCCCTCTGTGTTTCTATACTCCTGATGACTCTGCCATTTATTGCATAACTCCTCCCTACATTATTTCTTCCAAAATGCATCACTTCGCATTTATCCGGATTAAATTCCATCTGCCACCTCTCCGCCCAATTTTCCAGCCTATCTATATCCTGCTGTATTGCCCGACAATGCTCTTCGCTATCCGCAATTCCAGCCATCTTTGTGTCATCCGCAAACTTGCTGATTACACCAGTTACACCTTCTTCCAAATCATTTATATATATCACAAATAGCAGAGGTCCCAGTACAGAGCCCTGCGGAACACCACTGGTCACAGACCTCCAGCCGGAAAAAGACCCTTCGACCACTACCCTCTGTCTCCTATGGCCAAGCCAGTTCTCCACCCATCGAGCCACTTCTCCTTGTATCCCATGAGCCTTAACCTTCTTAACCAACCTGCCATGTGGGACTTTGTCAAATGCCTTACTGAAATCCATATAGACGACATCCACGGCCCTTCCTTCATCAACCGTTTTTGTCACTTCCTCAAAAAACTCCACCAAATTTGTAAGGCACGACCTCCCTCTTACAAAACCATGCTGTCTGTCACTAATGAGATTGTTCCGTTCTAAATGCACATACATCCTGTCTCTAAGAATCCTCTCCAACAACTTCCCTACCACGGACGTCAAGCTCACCGGCCTATAATTTCCTGGGTTATCCCTGCTACCCTTCTTAAACAACGGGACCACATTCGCTATCCTCCAATCCTCAGGGACCTCACCCGTGTCCAAAGAAGCGACAAAGATTTCCGTCAGAGGCCCAGCAATTTCCTCTCTCGTCTCCCTGAGCAGTCGAGGATAGATGCCATCAGGCCCTGGGGCTTTGTCAGTTTTAATGTTCCCTAAAAAACCTAACACTTCCTCTCTCGTAATGGAGATTTTCTCTAACGGGTCAACACCTCCCTCCGAGACACTCCCGGTTAACACGCCCCTCTCCTTCGTGAATACCGATGCAAAGTATTCATTTAGGATCTCCCCTATTCCCTTGGGTTCTAAGCATAATTCCCCTCCTTTGTCCCTGAGAGGTCCGATTTTCTCCCTGACAACTCTTTTGTTCCTAACGTATGAATAGAATGCCTTAGGATTCTCCTTAATCCTGCCTGCCAAGAACATCTCGTGCCCTCTTTTTGCCCTTCTAACTCCCCGTTTGAGATCTTTCCTACTCTCTCTGTATTCCTCCAGAGCTCCATCTGTTTTCAGTTGCCTGGACTTAACGTACGCCTCCCTTTTCATTTTAATCAGATCCTCAATTTCCCTGGTTATCCACGGCTCTCGAATCCTACCTTTCCTATCTTTCCTTTTTACAGGCACATGCCTATCCTGCAGCCTTATCAATAGTTCCTTAAAAGACTCCCACATGCCAGACGCGGACTTACCCTCGAACATCCTCTCCCAATCAACATCCACCAATTCCTGCCTAATCCGGCTATAGTCAGCCTTCCCCCAATTTAGCACCCTGCCCGTAGGACAGCACTCATCCTTGTCCATTACTATCCTAAAGTTAACAGAGTTGTGGTCACTATTTGCCACATGTTCCCCTACCAAAACTTTGACGACCTGACCGGGCTCATTTCCCAGAACTAGGTCCAGTATAGCCCCCTCTCTAGTCGGGCTATCTACATACTGTTCCAAAGAACCTTCCAGTACGCATTTTACAAATTCCTCCCCGTCCGGTCCCCCAGCTCTAAGCACTTTCCAGTCTGTGCCAGGGAAATTAAAGTCCCCCACTACAACAACCCTATGTTTTCTGCACCTATCCAGAATCTCCTGACATATCCTTTCCTCCACTTCCCGTGGGCTGTTGGGTGGTCTGTAGTACACCCCCAGCATAGTGACTGCACCCTTCCTGTTTCTGAGTTCCACCCACAGCGACTCAGTACATGACCCCTCTAAGTTGTCTACCCTCTGCACCGCGGTAATATGCTCCTTAACTAATATCGCTACTCCCCCACCTTTTTTAGCCCCCCCTCTGTCTCGCCTAAAACACTGATACCCCGGAATATTCAGCTGCCAGTCCTGTCCTTCTTTTAACCAAGTTTCCGTCACCGCAACCACATCCAAATTCCGCACAAGCATTAAGGCCCTAAGTTCGTCTGTTTTACCCGTTACACTCCTCGCATTGAAGCAGATGCACTCCAGACCTCCAGGCCCAGTCAGGTCCTCCTCCTCCAGAGTGCTCCTCTTCTTAGCTAGCCTTGCCCTGGCCCCCAGCTCGACCCCAGCCTCAGTATTTACTGACCTCCTGTTTTGTTCCCCACCCCCCTGCCACACTAGTTTAAATCCTGCCGAAACACTCGAGCAAAACTCCCAGCCAGGATATTTGCTCCCTTCCAGTTAAGGTGTAACCCATCCTTTCTGTACAGTTGCCATCCTGACTTGAAGATTTCCCAGTTATCTATGAATTTAAAACCCTCCCTCTTGCACCAGTCCTTTAGCCACGCGTTCAACTGTAGAATCTCCCTGTTCCGAGCCTCACTTGCACTAGGCACCGGGAGCAGTCCAGAGATTGCTACACTGGAGGTCTTACTTTTTAGCCTAGCACCCAACTCCCTGAATTTCTCTCGTATGACCCCCCTGCTCTTCCTACCTACATCATTTCCCCCAATGTGTACAATCACATCCGTTTGACTACCTTCCTTTTTAAATATGCTTCCTACCCTCTCGGAGACATCCAGTACCCCGGCACCAGGGAGGCAGACTACCATCCTGGATTCTCGTTCAGTCCCACAGAAGCGCCTGTCCGTGTCTCTAACTTTGCGTCCCCCACAACTATCGCTCTCCTAAACCCCTTCTTTCCCTTCCGGACCCCTGAGCCTGTCCCCGTGGAGGCGATCTGGTCCTCGTGGCTTACCCCTGGAGGGTCATCCCCCTCCACCGAATCCAAAACAATATACCTATTGTGGAGGGGGACAACCACAGGGGATCCCTCCACAGACTGCTCACTCCCTTCCCTTCTCCCATCTGTTGCCCATCCCTTTTTCTTATGGGAGACTGCCACTGGGGTGCTTTGTGGCACATCACCCTTCTGACTGTTACCCCTCCTAACCGTGACCCACGTGTCTTCCTTCCGAGACCCTGGTGTCACTACCTGACTATAACTTTTATCTATGACTCTCTCATTTTCCCTAACTAAACTGAGTTCATCGAGCCTCAGCTCCAGCTCCCTTACACGATCCTTCAGGAGATGCAGTTCCACACATCTGGCACAGATATGGACTTCCGGGAGGCAAGTTGTCTCCAGGAACTCCCACATCCCACACCGAATGCAGTATACTGGCCTCCCACTCATACCAGCCATGTCCTTTTTAGATTTGGGGATAAAACAAAAAGGGGGTGTAACCGAAGAAAAACAAACAACCTTCCTCGCCGAAGCCCTGTGAGCCAAAGCCCTTTTAGCTCTCACTCTGTCCCCTGCTCACTCCACTGCCCGCTAACGACGCTGCCCGCTCAAAGGTGCGGCCTACTTTTAAACCCTCCAAAAATCTTCCCAGGCTGCTGCTGGGCCTATTTCCTGTTTAGAAAAAAAAACCTCCGATTTTTTTCACTAATTTAAACTGAAAAATAATTAAATAAATTAATTACTCTACTGCAGCCCGAGCAGCACTCCCACAGTGAGACACCAACTGTCACACTCTACTGCAGCCCGAGCAGCACTCCCTCACTGAGACACCAACTGTCACTCTCTACTGCAGCCCGAGCAGCACTCCCACAGTGAGACACCAACTGTCACACTCTACTGCAGCCCGAGCAGCACTCCCTCACTGAGACACCAACTGTCACTCTCTACTGCAGCCCGAGCAGCACTCCCTCACTGAGACAGCAACTGTCACACTCTACTGCAGCCCGAGCAGCACTCCCTCACTGAGACAGCAACTGTCACACTCTACTGCAGCCCGAGCAGCACTCCCTCACTGAGACACCAACTGTCACACTCTACTGCAGCCCGAGCAGCACTCCCACAGTGAGACACCAACTGTCACACTCTACTGCAGCCCGAGCAGCACTCCCTCACTGAGACACCAACTGTCACTCTCTACTGCAGCCCGAGCAGCACTCCCTCACTGAGACAGCAACTGTCACACTCTACTGCAGCCCGAGCAGCACTCCCTCACTGAGACACCAACTGTCACACTCTACTGCAGCCCGAGCAGCACTCCCTCACTGAGACACCAACTGTCACACTCTACTGCAGCCCGAGCAGCACTCCCTCACTGAGACACCAACTGTCACACTCTACTGCAGCCCGAGCAGCACTCCCTCACTGAGACACCAACTGTCACACTCTACTGCAGCCCGAGCAGCACTCCCTCACTGAGACACCAATGTTGGTGGGGATATTGTTCAAGGAGGCTTTGACAATATCCTTGATGCTCCATAATCCTTGCAGTTGTTGGCCATGTGAGGTCAAAGATGGCCACGTACAAGAATTTGTCTTGTGATGGCCCCACGGGGAGGATCTTGTCTGTTGTGCCCCTTAGTGGGTGGAATCCGCATTAGGACTATGGGAGGAGTTCTTCAGCCACAGAGAGAAGATAATAAGGAGAACTCTTGTGACGACCTTCTCTGTGGCTGACAGCAGGGAAATTCCCCTGTCGGTACTGCAGTCGGACTTGTTACCTTTTTTGAAGATGATTACAGTGTCTTTGAGATCTCCTGGCATGTCCTCCTTCTTCCCAATAAAGGAACAAGGTCATATATTCACGCCATTAGTGCTTTTCCACCAAAGTAAGGGAACCATCAACGTGGTGTTTGCTGCTTGCAAACTACAGGAAAAGTGCCAAGAACAACATGCTGACCCATACACCACCATTGTCAACCTAACCGAAGCCTTCAACACTGTCAGCTGTCAAGGGGTCTGGAAGGTTATGAGCAAGTTTGGGTGCTCAGACAAATTCATTCAGATGGTTTTACAGTTTCATGATGGCATGGAAGTCCGCATCGCATCCTTGCCTGTCACCAATGGAGTGCAACAGGTTTATTTGGTAGCAAAAGCCACAAGCTTTTGGAGCCTTAAGCTCCTTCTTCAGGTGACACTCACCTGAAGAAGGAGCTTAAGGCTCTGAAAGCTTGTGGTTTTTGCTACCAAATAAACCTGTTGGACTTTAACCTGGTGTTGTAAAACTTCTTACTGTGTTTACCCCAGTCCAACGCCGGCATCTCCACATCATGATCAATGGAGTGAAACAGGGCTGCGTATTGGCATCAGCCCTCTTCAGCATCATGTTCTTAGCCATGCTCATGGACCCGGGCATAGATACCAACTACAGAATAGATGGCAAGCTCTTCAATGGGCAATGCCTCCAGGCCAAAACCAAGGTCCTCATTGTTAGACTGTGTGACTTTCTATTTGCAGATGACTGTGCACTAAACACTGGCAGTGAGGTGGAAATGTGGCACAATATGGACCAGTTCTTCGGATCCTGTGATAACTTCAGTCTCATCATCAGCACATGGTGAACAGAAGCAACGTTCTGACCTGCTCCAGGAAAGCTCTATCACGAGCCGACAGTGAGAGTAAACATCAGAACTGACTGCTGTAGAAAGTTCATCTACCGAGGCAGCAGGCTCCCATGCTGTGTCCATATTGATGACAAGATCGATGCCAGAATTGCCAAGACCTCTGTGTCCTTCAGAAAACTTTGCTATTCAGTACAAAATATAAGTGTAAAAATCAAGCTCAAAGTCTACCAAGCAGTTGTCATCTCCACTCTTCTCTATGCGAGTGGAATCTGGACTATCAGTGACATGCAAAGAAAATCAATTGCTTCCACCTTTGCTGCCTCAACATCAAATAGCAAGACACAGTCCCAGACACAGAGGTCCTCAGGAGAACTGGCATGATCAGCATCTTCTCAGTGTTACAACAAAAACTGTTCCGATGGGCTGAACACGTCACCAGAATGCCTGACAACAGACTCCCAAAGCATATCTTCTGCAGCCAACTGCAGAAAAGAGCACACTTCCGTGGTGACTGGAAGAAAAGCTTCAAGGATACCCTGAAAGCCTCCCTAAAGGACTTTAAAACTGACATGAGAGAACTTGCTCAAGATTGCTCAGCCTGTAGAAGTACAATTGCCAAAAGTTCATCAACATACGAGGAGCAATGAATAGTGTTAGCCCAATATGAGTACAAGGCATGTAAAAACCATAAGAACAGTGCCACCAACTATCTGCCAGCCTCAATGTCCTGTCCTCACTTTCGTGCCAAGATAGGACTCATCAGCCACTTTCACACCCACATAGCCCAACACCTGGATAACAAATGAAGATGACCTTCCTCAATTCCGAAGGAAGAACAATGAGTGGATGGCTTCTCTGCCAAGTTTTAGGGCTTTGGCAGGGATTTCATCTGCTTCAGGTGCCTATGAATAACTCAAGCAAAGTTAAACAAGCTTGGCTCTGTCTTCATTCAAGAGTTTGGTAATTGAGGTTCTTGTCTGCCCAAATGTAGATCTTGTCACCAGAGTACGAAGATAAAACTTGAGCTTCCAGTTTATTTATTAGAACCGCGGGAGACACTCAGTCAAAACCATTAGGAAAATTGTTTGAAGCAGCTTAAGTTGGGTTATATAAGCCTTCTGAAACTCTGTAATCTTAGATAAAGACAGCACATTTTTCAAGTGCAAATTTTTGCCTGCTCCATTTTGATGGATCCATTATCCTCAAGAATATCTAATGTGCATGACATGACAACCTGAGGAGCCAGCGACATTGGCATGCTTCCTGAATAGTTTTGAAAAGTGTAATTGTTATGGTAATAAATAGATCAGATTGCATAGTGGCAAATTGTGAAACTGAATTTGATCATTTGTGGGCAGACACCAGAAAAGGAAGCCATGGTAGTTGTTAGGTTGTCATGGTGATTGGGTCATAAACAGTTTACAACACATTGTAAAATCCCTTCCCAATCATGCCTCTCAGTTAGACGTTGCAGTTCATCAGTTTTCACGATCCACCAGTCATTCTGCATTTCTCTTTCAGCACAATAGGTTTTGTGTTTAGCATTTTTATAGACTTGATGCTTTTGGTTATTGATTGTGGGGCTGCTAGAAGCTTTGTGAGCCCTTTCTGAGAAGATGCAGGATGTTTCCATCATTCTCATCAAAACCAATCTTGGTGTTTGCTCTTGAAACATCACGGAACATGCACTGAAGGTTGAAGATCTGTTAATCGTCGACATCACTTGGGAGAAGAAGATCAAACTGAGTGTGGTATTGAGTTGTGTCACAAAGTTTAAGGTTCTTGAGAAGTCTGACATCCAGACGTGGCCATATAACTGGCAAGCTTTTTAATATTCATTCACGGAATGTGGGTGTCTCTGGCTAGGTCAGCAGCTATTGCCCAAGAGGCGGTACGGTGGCACACTGGTTAGCACTGCAGCCTCACAGCGCCAGGGACCCGGGTTCAATTCCTGGCTTGGGTGACTGTCTGTGTGGAATGTGCACATTCTCCCCATGTCTGCATGGGTTTATTCCGGGTGCTCCTGTTTCCTCCCACAGTCTGAAAGACGTGCTGGCGAGGTGCATTGGCCGTGCTAAATTCTCCCTCAGTGCACCTGAACAAGCGCCGGAGTGTGGAATCTAGGATTTTCACAGTAACCTCATTGCAGTGTTAATGTAAGCCTACTCATGATACTAATCAATAAACTTAAACTTTAAATTGCCCTCAAGAAGCTGCTGGTGAGCTGCCTTCTGTAATTGCTGCAGTCCTTGTGGTGTTGGTACACCCACAGTGCTGTTAGGGAGGGAGTTCCAGGAGTTTGACTCAGCAACAGTTTAGGAATGATGATATATTTCCAAGTCAGGATGGAGATTGGCTTAAAGGGGAACTTCCAAGTGATGGTGCTCACATCTGTCTACTACCCTTGTGCTTCTAGATGGTAGCAGTTGTGCGTTTGGATGGTTCTCAGGAGCATTGATGAGTTCCTGCAATTCATCTTGTAAATAGTACACACTGCCACAGGCATGCATTCTTGGTGGAGGGAATGAAGGTTGTGAATGGGGTATCAATCAAGCAAACTGCTTCGTCCTGGATGGTGTCAAGCTTCTTGAGTGTTGTTGGAGCTGCACTCATCCAGACAAGTGGAGATTATTCCATCACACTCCTGATTTGTGCCTTGTAGATGGTGGACAGGCTTTGGAGAGTCAGAAGATGAGTTACATTATCTTAGAATTCCCAGCATCTGACCTTCTCTTGTAGCCATAGTCTCATTATGGCTCATCCAGTTTCAGTTTTTGGTCACTGATAACCCCAGGATGTTGATAGTTGGTGTGCAGCAATGCCATTGAATGTCAAGAGGCAATGGTTAGATCCTCACTTGTTGGACAAGGTCATTGCCTGGCACTTGTGTGGTTTATGTTATTTGCCTGTGCAAGCACCAGCCTGGATACAGTCCAGGTCAGGCTGCATTTCGATATGGACTGCTTCAGCATCTGATGAGGTGGGAATGGTGCTGAACATTGCACAGTCATCAGCGAACATTCTCACTTCTGATCTTATGACGGAAGGAAGGTCATTGATGAAGCAGCTGAAGGTGGTTGTGCCTAGGACACTACCCTGAGGAATGCCTGCAGAGATGTCTTGGAACTGAGATGATTGTCCTCCAACAACCACAATCTTTTTCCTTTGTGCTAGGTATGATTCCAACCAATGAAGAGTGCTCCCTGATTCCCATTGACTCAGTTTTGCTATGGCTCCTTGATGCCACACTCACTACTCAGTCAAATGCTGCATTGATACCAGGGCAGTCACTCTCACCTCACATCTGGTACTCAGCTCTTTTGTCCATGTTTGAACCAAGGCTGTAATGAGGTCAGGAGCTGAGTGACCCTGGCGGAACCCAAACTGAGCATCAAGTGCAGATTATTAATGAGTAAGTGCTGCTTGATGGCATTATCGATGACACCTCCCAGCACTTTACTGATGTATGAGAGTAGACTGATGGGGCGGTAATTGGCCGGGTTAGATTTGTCTGTTTCGTGTGTGCAGGACATACCTGGGCAATTTTCCATATTGTCCGTAGTCCTGTAGCTGTACTGGAACCGCTTTGCCGGGGTGGAGCAAGTTCTGGAGCACAAGTACTATTGCTGAAATATTATCAGGGTCTATAGCTTTTCAGTATGGCGTGCCTTTAGCTATTTCCCAATAACACGTGGAGTGAATCTAATTGGCTGAAGACTGGCATCTTGGTGTTCCACCCACAGCACATTCTTGCCACCCTCAATGCTTCCTCCAAGTGGTGTTCAGCATGGCGGAGCACTGGTTCATCAGCTGAGGTGGGGTGGTACCTGGTAATCAGCAGGACGTTTCCATGGCTTTCTTTGGCCAGATGCTATGAAACTTCGTAGGCTTCAGAGTTGACAGTGAGGACTCCCAGGGCAATCCTCTCCTGCCTGTATATCACTATACTGCCACCTCTGAATGATGATGGCGCTGCCTGGGGCCTTCTCTATAAAGTATGATTCTGTGAGTATTCTGTTGCTTGACAAATCTGTGAGACAGCTTACAACCCGCAGGTGTTGGAGAGGAAGAATTTGCAGAGTTGACGTGGTTGACTTGGTGCCTGGGTCGGTGGCAGGTGGTCTGTCCGGTTTTATTCCTTATCAACATTCCAACAATTGCAGCCTTGATAGGCAATTTCAGAGGGCATTTAGAGGCAACCGCACTGTTGGAGTCACATGTAAGTGAGGCCAAGTAAGGATGGCAGATTCCCTTCCTTGAAGGACGTTAGTGAATCAACAATATTTTCATGGTCATCATTAAACTTTAAATTCCAGATTTTTTAAAATGTTGAATTTATATGTCACCATCTGGGGTTTGAACCAGGCACCCGAGGGCATTAGGGTTTCTAGATTATTAGTCCAGTGACAATACCTCTATGCCACCTCCCCTTGATTAAACTGATATACGATGTTTTGGCTAGGTTATTAGACTCAGCTCGGTGTGGATGAGGCAGTAGTCTGCCCAGCAGTTAGCTCCTTGCATGGTGCATGTTATCTTGATGCTCAACTTTTCCTTCTGCCTGACAGGCATTTAGTCCAGGAGATGCCAGTGCCTGTCATTGGAGTTGTCAGATTGCCTTGTAGTTTCCTTTCAGGTGGTACATTGTCATGGCAAGGTCGCATCTGAAACAAAACAAAAGTGGCAGAGCTCCATTTGAGTTTTCCGTTCCCACTCCACGTTGACCGAGGATGCCTGCTGATGCGATGTGGTTGTGTCCGACCCTGACATTGAGTAGAATAGAAGAATCATAGAATCCCTACAGTGCAGAAAGAGGCCATTCAACCCATCGAGTCTGCACTGACTCTCTGATAGAATTTCTTACCCAAGCTCTCACCCCCACTATATCCCCGTAACCCCATACACTAAGTGCAATTATACTGTGATCAATCCACCTAACGTTCACACCTATGGACTGTAGAAGTAAACCGGAGCACCAAGAGGAAACCCACACAGACACGGGAAGAATATGCAAACTCCACACAGACAATGACCCGAGGCCAGATTTGAACCCGGGTCCCTCGTGCTGTGAGGCAGCAGTGCTAACCACTGTGCCATTGCAAGTAGTCTCACAACACCAGGTTAAAGTCCAACAGGTTTATTTGGTAGCACGAGCTTTCGGAACACTGCCCCTTCATCAGGTGAGTCATGAAGGCAAAGGCAACTCCACATCATGACTGTGCCACCAATCTAGAAGAATAATTTTGTCATCTTTAGGGATTGATTGCAGTGAGATGATGTAAATTATGAGATCATTATGGAAGCTTAAATTCCTTTACATCATAATATTAGTCATTGTTGGAGCAGGTGCACTGTGAGTTTTGCGTGTCACCCATTCTGTTGCAGAGGAAGGTGTGGGCTCATCAGTTGTTCTTTGGCCTTTGGAAGGATTTTCAGATTCTTTGTAACCTCACTCTGGAATGCAAGCCAACCTCTATCTCTCTACATTCTGTAGTTCCCTGGTTACTAGTGTTGAATAGTGTTCAAGTTGATTGCTGGTTTGAGGATCCAGTAAGGTGCGGACACTCCAGCATGCCACTGTCATGGCTGATGATTTAATATTGTCTTTGTTTTCTTCAGTGATTTCTTGCTGCTGGATTGAATCACTCCCAGATGCAGTATGTTGGGCTGCATCTTAAAGAGTAAGCTTTGTTCCTCTTCCTTTTATCAGGCCCTCGGATGAAAAACTGGCCAGCTGTGCATCCCTAAATAGAGTAGCTGGGTCATCATTGAGTGCTGCACGGTGTTTATACTACTTCCAGGTACATCTAGTGACCGACTATCATCTAAGGACTGCTTATGTGGAGGTTGAGGGCTAGGACTTCCAATGTGACTGCACCCATCACTTCACCGCTTCCCGTCACCATAGGACTTTGTTATACTCTACTTTGCTAGGTTAGATTTTCTTGCTCAACCTACGGTAAGGAATTTGAGTATAGAGGGGAAAGGTCCCCCAGCAATGACAACGACAACATGAACTGTCAGTTCTGTGGATATCCATGCAGATGCTAGAGGCCCTTCAATCAGGAGAGCATTCACAGAAGGCAATGAATCCCTTACAATTTTGACATACAATAATCTATCAACAGACTCCATTTAATAAGAAAACAAAATTGTTTGCTAACATCCTTCAGGAAGATAATTTTTCATTGTTAACCAATCAAACCAACAGGTCACTCTTGTGCCGCACTGTGTGGTTGAGTCTTGGTGTCCACTAATATGGCCTCCCAAATCAAAGTAAATAGACATCCCACAACTAACTTCTCACAACAAATGAGAATGGGCAATAAATGTGGTGCTGTTAGGGAGGGAATTCCAGTATTTTGACTCACCGACAGTGAAGGAACAGTAATAGATTTCCAAGTCGGAATGGTGAATGGCTTAGAGGAGAACTTCCAGGTGGTGGCGATCCCTAGCATCTGTTGCCCTTGTGCTTCTAGATGTCATCATTCATGGGCTTGAAAGGTGCTGTTGAAGGAGCCCTGGTGAGTTCCTGCAGTGCATCTTGTAGATGGTATATACTGCTGCCACTGTGCATCAGCGGTGGAGGAAGTGACTGTTTGTAGATGGGGTGCCAATCAATCTAGGCAAGTGGAGAATATTCCATTACGCTCTTGACTTGTAGGTGGTGGACAGGCTTTGGGGAGTCAGAAGGTGAGTTATTCGGTGCAGAACTTTGAGCCTCTGGCCTGCTTTGTAGCTACAGCACTTATATGGGAAACCCTGTTCAGTGTCTGGCCAATGCTCACCCTCAGGATGTTGATAGTGGGAGATTTAGCAATAGTAATGCCATTGAATATCAAGGGGTGATGGTTTGATTCTCTCTTGTGAGACATGGACATTGCTCAGCACTTGTGTAGCGCAAATATTACTTGCCACTTACCAGACCCTGGACATTGTCCAGATCTTGCAGCGTCTTATGGCTGGTGTACTCACAAAGTAGGATTGGTATTTTCACATGATCTGCTTCATAACTACACTCAGTCACTCCCATAGCACAAGCATTTGAGTCACCAATTTTCTTGATTCCACAGTACAAGTGTATTTCTGCGATTGGCTCAATATGTTCCTAAACACAGTTGGACACTCTCTTGTGTGCCTCTGCTGCTTTTGCACTCTTCAACAACCCAAAAGCAATTCAGATCAACAAATAAAAAGAGGCAAAGGTGTACAAACAATTCACATTGAATTATTTTTCATAAAAGGTAATGGATATCGCACACTTCATATTATAAGTGTTACGATATGAAGGCTGTTCCCCTTTAAGACGCAATGCCGAATCCCCCAAAGAGGAATGCCTCGCCTCGTTAAAAATTTGTGGGCAGGTGGACTGTCCTTCAGTAATGTTTAGTGGTTCCTTAACAGAAACACCTGACACCCACTTTACATGAACATGTAATACTTTATTTATTTAACTAACAGGGAACTTTAACTAGAAAAGGAACAATACTGAATAAAATAAAATTCTACTGGAATGCTGTTCAAAATAAAATACAATACTCATTCATGAACCAAAAATAAAATAATCGAATTCCGTCATTTTCAAAAGTTAAAACCAGGTTTTGTGGCTTTCGGAAACTTTTGGAGTTCTTCTGTGGATTCCCTCTGTCTGTCAGTTCCTTTAAATCTGTACCTTTCACTGATTAGAAGGCAGGGCGGAGAGCTGCACTCGCCCTCTTGACCTGAGAGGTGGCAGAGGCTAACTGGTTGTTTTCCTCTTTGCAGTCTTTTTTATACCAGTGATAATCTATCAATTTTCCAACAATAGGATTAGTCTGCTGTTGTCAACAACATTAAATTCAAATCTGATAGTTTCTTGGTATCTGAGTGTCTGCTTTTAAATTGGTAGGCTGGATTCAAAAACATTCAAATGTCTGAAGCCTGTTACCAAGGCAAACCTGTCGCCTGGTTTTTGATACAAATGTGTCATCTTAGACTCTGAATGCACTCTGCCTTTTAAACCTCCAAGCACTAAAACAAATCCGACTTTTACAAGGACCACGCAATGCTTTCTTTTCCTCTAGCATTTTTACATTCTTAACAAACATTATTTACACCTTTACAAACTCAATATCATTTTGAATGTGAGCATTTGGGGGCATTTCCTTAACATCAATAATTGCTGTGTTAACATTGTTGTGAAGCAACTTGTTAGATGCAGACTGGACAAGTCGATCAGTCCAGCTTGTAAGAAAACTGCATATTAAATTGTTTTAAAGAATTGCATTGGGGACTCACAACCATTTGAGAATGGACTGGCTGTTGCTCCATGAAATCAGCATCTCATTTATATTCCAGGCGCTAACGTCAGAATAGAAAGGAAGGGAACTTCCAGCATGGACTGACAGTTTTCTTACTGGAAACTGACATTTCACTTAAACTACCTCGATTTGAGCAAGTGCATAAATGTGTCTAAACTAATTTAGTCAGCTTAGCCTCCCAAAGACTATAATACCAGCACATGACATTATTATAGAAGGATCAAGGAAACAATCCAGAAAGGAGACCTGAGTGGAATAAATTCCCCATGATGAGTCTTCCATCCTGCATTGCCAAGAAGTAGATAATGTAATAATGATTAAAAAATAGTTATTTAATTCACTTCCCTAGTTATCGGACAACATACGGAAAATTACAGTCAACCATCTCCTTGGAATGTCTCATAAACATAAGGCAACACAGCAGATATTCTCCATTTGTTTAAATGGATTTTGCAAGTGATGCAGAGCAGAACAACCTTAATGGCCCATTGTCGCTTTTCTGGTACCAACTGTTAGTGTTTGTGCTGCTTTTGTGAATTCAATCAAAATCACATTCATTCAACTCAATATTTATAAAATGAAGTCTGCATGGAGTGAAGCTGCATTGAAATGGCTATTTTGGATTTCTAAAAGAGCGACGTGCAGTCACTTACTGTGACACCACATTCAAACTGACACATCAACAGGTCACTCTGAGCACTTAATTTCATAGTGTTATAATCAACTGCTTACATCAGAGTAATTTCAAACACAGGTTTCTCAAGCTTCAGAATCACATGGTAGCATAGTATTTCAGTTCCAACATGTGAATTGAAAGGAGAAAGTGTTTTCTTTGCACTGAATGGAGGGAATCTTATCAAAAGATATTGCTTCTGGCAAGAAAACCAGTGATGGAGGGGAAATTTTTACAGATGCACCATTGAAAGCATCCCTTCTGGATGTATCGCAGCTTGATATGGCTCCTGCTCTGACCAAGACCCCAGGAAACTACAAGGGGTTGTGAATGTAGCCCAGTCCATCATACAAACTAACCTCTCATCCAGTGACTCTGTCTCCACTTCCCACCGCCTTGGAAAAGCAGCCAGCATAATCAAGGACCCCACGCACCCCGGACATACTCTCTTTCATTCAAAGGCACAAAAGTCTGAGAACATGTACCAACTGACCCAAGAACAAACAGCTTCTTCCCTGCTGCCAATGGACCTATTATAGAACATTATTGTGTATTAAGTTGATCTTTCTCTTCTCCCTATCTGTAACTGCAACACTATCGTCTGCACCCTCTACTTTCTTTTTCCCCTATGTACTCTATCAATGGTATGTTTTTATCTGTACAGCGCGCAAGAAACAATACTTTTCACACTATCCGTTCACATGTGACAATAATAAATTAAACCAAATCAAATTGTTTCTTTCCAGAGAAACCTGTCAGGTTTCTCTCCAGATCTTACAACACTCTGTCTAAAAAAAATCAAGGAGGCATGTTTCACGCCAGCAAAACCTGACTGCACAGAGATCAAGCGCCATCTTTAAAGGGCGCCTTGATCAGGACCTGAGTAAACCTTCCCCCTCAGTCTACCCCGGAGGTCTCAAAGGGCCCCCCTCCTCACTCCTGATCAGAGTCAGCACTTCTCTAAAATCCCTCCCCCATAAGGCTCCGATTGGGGCCCACCCCCTTGGCACAGGTTAGCACTGCCAGTGTGGCAGTGCCAACCTGTGCCAAGGAGCAGTTCCAGGGGGCATTGCCAGCATGCTGCCTAGCCATGTCGCTCTCCCACAGGGGCTATATTTACCTTTACCTCCCTGGGGAGATCCCCATGACATCTGAGTGAACCTGTATTGGCATGACATCATGTTGGCACGGTTTGAAGGTATGACAGGAGGTCAACATCTGACAAGGGGTGGATTAATAACATTAAAATAATGGAAATCTATGTAAAGCAGATTCAAGCCTGTTATGGCGAGGGGTGGGGAAGATCTGAAATCGCACTCTTGCCGGTGAGAACTACGATTTCTGGATCTTAAGGCCACTCTGGCAATCCCGCAGAGGGCGAACTCAGGCTCAAGATACCACCCAACGTTTCAGAAAAGCCCAAAATGCCAAAAAGGAATTGAAGACATCATCTCATTATCCACATTTATATTTATCAGCAGAATATTGCATACTGGAATGAGTTTCAAGGCAGTAACGTATTTTAAACTGAAATGATGCTTATTACCAATCAGTCCTTAGTTTATGATGTTAACGGAATTCATCCTAATGTTGTAAGCTTCTAAAATACTCAATACCCAGGTGTTGCATTGCAATTTGTTTACATGATCTGTAGATGCTTTTGGTCAGGACATCTTCATATCCATTAATGTTTCTGTCTCAGTGGCAGCCTTATTAATTCCTAAGTGCATACTTATCGTGGATTTTGGCTATGTAAAGTCACTGTGATTGCTCAATTTGATTACCAGATTTCTAAATCTTTCAAACTGCTTTCTGAAATTTCTTCCAGTTACCTTTTCTTTCAGCCACTGAAATTCCTCACATCTAAAGTAAGCGTTTAAACAAAATGTTAAATATAAAAATTACAAATTTCATACCAAATGCTTCAGCAACATGGTTATGTGTAGGTTGGATATCCCACAGTGAGTGTTTCAAATCTTCACCTCTCAAAGCCTCCCTATCATTTACAAGGCACAAGTGTGATAGAATGCTCAACAGTTATGTAGCAACAACAACATTCAAACTCAACAAAATTTGGGACAGAATAATTTGCCTCATTGGTGACCCATTGGACTTAACTTCTATTTTCTCCAACATTGTTCCACTTGGTGATTGTAATATGCATCCGTAGCATACACTGTAGTAATTCAACAAGTTTAAATTGACAGTATCTCCAGGCCCACCACTTCTACTACTGAAAAAAACAAGAATTTGATTTGATTTATTATTAGTATATAGTGAAAAGTATTGTTTCTTGTGCGCTATTCAGGCAAAGCATACCGTTCATAGAGAAGAAAAGGAGGGGGCGCTGAATGTAGTGTTACAGTCATAGCTAGGGTGTAGAGAAAGATTAACTTAGTGTGAGGTAGGTCCATTCAAATGTCTGATGAATTGGAACACCATCATGTCCAAATTGCCCCACAAGTTGTATTCCACATTGCCTTGAACTGTCAACATCACTGAATCAAAATTCTGGAATTTTCCACAAAACATTATCATGCCACAAGGAAAGTGGCACTTCATTAGAGATGGAATGTTGCAAAGAACTCCCAATAATTGTGCGAGGCATGTTTTTTTACACAGAGGATGGTGAATGCCTGAAATGTGCTGCCCGGGAAAGTGGTGGGAGCAGGTACGATAGCAGCAGTTAAGGGACAACTAGACAAATACATGAATAAGATGGGAATGGAAGAATACGGACTCCATAAGTGCATACGGTTTTAGTTTAGACAGGCAACACGATCGGTCAGGCTTGAAGAGCTGAAGGGCCTGATCCTGTGCTGTACATTTCTTTGTTCTTTGTTCTATTATGATCCTCCCGCCTAATTTTTTGGCAGGAGTGGAAGGAGCCAATTTAACCCGCATGATGTTGTAATTGAGAAGACATTCACTTTTTGCTCTTGTCTGACAAATTATCGAATATAAATATTCACACCACATTTTTGGCTACCATATTCAACGAATTAAGTTTCAAATTTATGTTCAAGGGTAGAATGTGTGGAACAGAAATTCTACTTGGGACAATGCAGTGCGGCTCTCTGCTGCCTGGGTTTCCCATTCAGTTTTACGATCATGCAATACTTCAGCATTAAAAGTGAGAAGCTGGCAACAGATAATATTCTTAACTTAAACTTCCATTTCGTAACATTTAATAGTCAGCAAAAAACTGAAGTATTATTTTTCAAATATAATGATTGAAAATATATTGCACCAGGCTTTTTCAGCTCTAAAATATATTACTTTAGTTCAAGCAGCAGTCAGTTCAATACTGGAGAGATAGAATGGCAGGCAAGCTGTAAATCATACCTATTTCAGGCTTCTCACTTTGAAAAGCTTTTCTGTTCTTATAATTCTGCTTACAATGGAACTCTCCAGCATAACGTCATGCAGAGAAAGGGCTGCTGTGGCTGAGACGTGCTGATTGTCTAACCATCTATCAAAACATTCGGGGCGGAAATATAAGGCCCCTCCTGCCAGCCCAATTTTCCAGACCTGCCGAACAGACCTTCGAATGGTTGGTTGCATCTTGTGGCCCCCACTCCTGTTGCAAAGGGGTCGTAAAATTCTACCCCAGGATATTTTTTAGTGGAATTCGTTGTCAGTTCAGGCTGAAAGCGTAAAGGTAGGTGTGCTCATTATTAAATACTTTCCCCGTGTGGGTTTACCTTTCTTAGGGCAACAGTATTAGAACCCACTACATCATAGAGGCACAGAACACATCTGATCCTTACATGCTCATATTTGTAGTCTCTGGCCATTATCCTTAACTGAACCTCAGACACAGCCTTATATCTAAACTGAAGTATAAATCTGGGTACTGCCAAAGGCACCAGACATAAGACCTCCAGCCCTCAAGATCCACGAGGTATCTCTTTTTTACAGGTGCTTCTTGGCATCTTCTAGAAATCATGCATACATTTGAGTTGGAAGACAACATTACATCCCTCTTACCTCACATGTATGCTGGCACAGGCACTTAGTTCACTGCAAGGATTCCTGGGTTCCCCGGATGCAGAGTGGAGTTAAATCAGCTTCACTGTTTTAACTGAATAGATATTTTACAGGATCTTCTGGCCCCACCAATGCCGGTTCCCTGCCAAATGTTCACTGGCGGCGCAGGTGCGAACTACAAGAAAACCTGTTGACAACGGGACCAGAATATCCCATCGTCGGCCAAGGGGGGGCTGCCTCCACCGCCACAAAACGCACCCATCCATTATGTGCATATGCATGTGATATCTGCCTTGGAACCCAGTTCCAAGGGAAGTTCCAAGGGAGTTCTCTGGGAAGTTTAACAGTTTTGTTCTTGCTGCTGGTCAAACCTTTTGTAATATTTGCTGAATAGAAAATAACCATTGTCTCCATATTTTTGTTTGTTTAAATCATTTGCAAAGTAGCCAAATTTTGAAGCAAGTTTTTCCTTGAAATTGTTTTCAGTGTGTTGACTTTGAGGTCATGCAAAACTCTATGGCCTGTGTCTTAACGCACAGATTTCCACTCCATCTGACGAAGGAGCAGCGCTCCAAAAGCTAGTGGCGTTTGCTACCAAATAAACCTGTTGGACTTTAACCTGGTGTTGTTAGACTCCTTACTGTGTTTACCCCAGTCCAACGCCGGCATTTCCACATCTTAACGCACAGCCAGGCTGGAATTTTCCAGCCCCTTCATGCTGGCAGGATCTTTCAGTCCCTCTGATGTGAATGGAGATTTCAATGGCTCATCGGCCCAGCCATGGGGGTGACAGGAAAATTCCGGCCCAAGTTCCACTCACCTGTTTCATGCCTATGCTCACTCATCTACTTTGGCTCTTGAGATGTCTTGATTTTTAAAACGTCTTCCTTGTTTTCAAATCCTCACCTGGCTTCATCTCTCCCTATCTCTGTAATTTCCTCCAGCCCATAAACCTCCAAGATATCTGCACACATCTAATTATAGCCTCTTGAGCAACCCCAATTTTAATCACAACACCACTGGTGGTCACACCAATTGTCAGTTGTTGAATACCTAAGTACTAAAAATCCCCTCCCTGCACTTTCCACCTCTCCTCTTCACGTTCCTCCTTTAAGACACTCCTTAAAACTCACCACAAGTCTTTGTTCCTAGTCTTTCCTTATGTGACTTAGTGTCATTTTTTTGTATTATAGTGCTCAGTGTTTCTAACACCATGTTCTTTGAATTGGATTCTCTATTACTGATATCCCTCATATGAGTGTTATAATTAGCCTTTCAATCCAAGACCAATTTTCCATATAGCTATTCCTTTTGCTATGTATTACCCTGTGAATAGTCATGTTGCTAACTTCTTGGATTGTCATTAACTTGCCATTAGTTTTGTGGATACAATGACAGAGATGGGGAACCCACTTCAAAGCACCTAGTCTTAGCAACACTGAGCACTCCCCAATTGGGTATAGCACATGAAATTGCAAAATGAAACCCACAGAATCCCTAACCTACACATCTTTGAACTGTGGGAGGAAACCGGAGCACCCGCAGGAAACCCACGCAGACACAGGGAGAACAGGCAAATTCCATACAGACAGGCCAGAATTGAACCTGGGTCCCTGGTGCTGTGAGGCAGCAGTGCTAAACACTGTGCCACCCCTTTGCCTGAACAATGAGAATGAACCAGATGTGTTGAAAGTGTCAAATTGACACACCAAGATGTTGCATTTCAAGAATTATTGACATAGGAGCTTACTGAGGTAATTTATGTTTTAAAAAAAAACCAAAATGACGATTAAGTTAAGAGCTCTTAGGGAAATAAATTCACAAAACAGTACAGCTACAAAATGGAGATCAAAGGAGCCTGAACCAGAATGGTTTAGATAATGGGAGTCAGTGTAGATATTCCAACCTTTCATTTTATGAGTAACCTACACATTAGATTTCAGCACAAGATGTCTAAAATTATATTCTTGGTCATCAGTTGGCCAGCCAGCGTCGCCCACATCCCACGAATGAAATAAAAAAATATTTATTTTCTCTTTATTAAATAAAGCAGATTTTCTGGCCTTAGCTCATCAAAATATCTGCAGTTCTCTTGGTTGAATACTGAATGAGGACAATTGTAAAAGGCACCCTATAGCATTAGGCCACCCTGTTGTTATAATCCCAGGTTACGCGATCATAAGATTAACTATTGGATATTCCAGACACAATTATGATCTTTAGATCTTTGAGCCACATATCAAAGGCAGTGCCAAAATTTTTAACATTAGAAAATGACAGTTTGCAGTCTCCACCAACACAAACAGTCAATTTGATGTCTTTTGTGTCCATGTGGATGTTATAGATGGTGAGTATTGTTTAACCAATTACTCATTATGCCTACCAAAGAATAAAGAAAATTACAGCACAGGAATGGGCCCTTCGACCCTCCAAACCTGCACCGACCATGCTGCCCAATTGCATTAAAACCCCTTATGCCTCCGGGGACCACATCCCTCCATTCCCATCCTATCCATGTATTTGTCAAGATGCCCCTTAAAAGTCACTATCATATCTGCTTCCACTACCTCCCCTGGCAGCGAGTTCCGGGCACCCACCATCCTCTGTGTAAAAAGACTTGCTTCGTTCATCTCCACCTTAAACCTATGGCACCTTAAATCTATGCCTCCTAGCAATTGACTCTTCCATCCTGGGAAAAAAGCTTCTGACTATCCATTCTGTCCATGTCCCTCATAATCTTGTAGACTTCTATCAAGTCACCCCTCAACCTCCATCGTTCTAGTGGGAACAAACCAAGTTATAGCGAGCCCCTCTGCTGCTAGAAGACATGCTGCGGGGGGCCCAGAAAATCCTGTCCAATTTTTTTGAGTAGGATATGACTCACAGCTACTGCCAGACCAGTGGAGGTTTTCCCAGCATTCTCTGTTCTTATTTTATGTTTCCAACAACTGCACTATTTTGCCACTCGCTAGTTTTAGCAGTTCAATTTGTCTTTGGTAAGCAGCTATCAATCAGGTTCCACATGTACAATCTTGAATAATCAAGTGGTGATTCTACAACCTTGTGTGATCAATGGGAAGTTATATTCCTCAGAGTTTGGATCAAAGATTATTGCATTGTCACATTATTATTGACCCAATTCTCCAACCAAACATTCCCATGGGACTGGTTTCCCTGCAAGAAACTATGGAATTCTAAAGTGATCACTTATATAGTTTTTGTTGGGCAACGGGATTCCTTATTTTCCTCTGAGAGCCATTTTATCTTCAGTTGAAAGAGACTTGTGTGGCTTCTATATTTTGATGAATCCCTTGGAATCTGTTTCCAATGTTAGAGGATCTGCATTGGATTGATCAAAATCTTGCATGTACTATTTGCGTTTGCAAATAAACACTACAAATGAATAAACAAACCTGACAATGTAGCGTGGAAAATATCAATGTTGTTTGAAGTATTGAGGGACATTGGCCAGAATTTTATACTCACCACCCTGGCAAATGGATTAATGTTCCAAGGGGGAAACCCAGAAATAAAGGAAGTTCAATCTCAGGCAGAAAGAGGGGTGGGGGGCATGGGGTGCCTCCATCAGACTGGGAATATTGTTCCTTAAGACTTGGTGGCCTCCAGACTACCCTCCCCCTCCACTGGCCAATTCCCTCAGACCTCAATTGCCCCCCCTCATGATCCCCCCAGCCTCCTCTACCCTTCTTGCTCTGGGATCCCTTACACTTACATGGATCTCCAGTTCTCTTTTTTTTAATGCAATCATGGGACATGAGCGTCACTGGCTGACCAGCATTTATTGCCAATTACTAGTTGTCCGAGGGCAGTTGAGAGTCAACCATGTTGCTGTGGCTCTGGAGTCACATGGAGGCCAGACCAGGGAAGGGTGGCAGATGTCCTGCCCGAAAAGACATTAGTGAACCAGATGGATTTTTTCCGACAATCAACACGGTTTCACGGTCATCAGGAGATTCCTAATTCCAGATATTTTTTATTGAATTCAAATTCTGCCATCTGCCGAAGGGGGATTTAAACACGGGTCCCCAGAGCATTAGCTGAGTTTCTGAATTAATAATCCAATGATAATACTACTCGACCATCACTTCCCCTTCTTGGGACTTTGTCTCTGGCAGCTCCATGCAGTTCTTTTCCGGCTACTGTGGCATTGCTGATGACTGGAGAACTACATTTTGATTGGCTGGCAGCTCTCTGAAGCGGGACTCACTCCCGAATGAGCGATGGAAATCCTGTCTGATGCCTTTCAATGCCCATTAGAGCATAACATGGCAGCGGGGCTCTCGGAGTCGGCAAGGATGTGTTTCCCGAGTTGAGATCCCACCATCCTAAAAAATGTAGGCATCAGAGGAATCATTTAACAGCAATAATGATCTTCCGTACTGCTGCATGCTACAGTGTTTCCCACCCTGCTTTGCTGGGCAAAGACAAAGGGAGATTTCAGATGTTAGGGTCACCTGCAGAAATTGGCCATTTGAGGTGAAAATATCATGCAAGTATGAGGAACCAAGCCCAAATTATAATAATGACCACCGGTCAAATATTGCATTAAGGGTACAGATCCCCCTTCACACACGGCTTGACAACTAACAGCTGGCCCTTTCCTTGTCATGATGTGGAGATGCCAGCGTTGGACTGGGGTAAACACAGTAAGAAGTCTAACAACACCAGGTTAAAGTCCAACAGGTTTATTTGGTAGCAAAAGCCACGAGCTTTCGGAACAGGCTGTCCCTTCCTTTCCTTTCCTTGTCCTTTCCTTGTCCACACAATAATGACATGACTGTTACAAATTATGTCATTTCACGCTTACAACAATTTAAAATATTTTAGTTGCTGAACATGATTCTAATTGACAATCTTCTCTCATTACTGAACGAATTAGCTTCTAATCAACAAACTCGATTCTTGCAGAATTTTTTTAAATTGACAGTCCTGTTATTGTTTGGACACTTGCAAATGGCGAGCCCCATTATTTGCAGAAAAATGTAATGGGTTAATCCCAGGAGTAATTGCATTCCTAAAGTGCCAATAAGAACAGTTGGCACAAGTACAGAAGTTCAACACCACCCAGGACAAATCTGTCTACTTGATTAGTGCCCCATCCACCACCTTAAATAATCCACTTCCTCCACCACTAGCACACCATGTGAGCAAGGCTACTTTGACAGCACCTTCATGGGGCAACATGGTGACACAGTTAGCACTGCTTACGTAGCGCCAGGGACCCAGGCTCGATTCCAGCCTTGAGTGACTGTCTGAGCGGAGTTTGCACATTCAAAGGCGGCATGGTGGCACAGTGGTTAGTACTGCTGCCTCACAGCATCAGGGACCCGGGTTCGATTCCAGGTTTGGGCCACTGTCTGTGTGGAGTTTGCATGTTCTTCCCGTGTATGCGTGGGTTTCCTCCGAGTGCTCTGGTTTCCTCCCACAGTCCAAAAGACACGCAGGTTACATTGTTTGGCATGATAAATTGTGCCTTAATGTCAGGGGGAATTTTCAAGGTAAATACAGACCCTGTGTCTGCGTGGGTTTCCTCTGGATGATCCAGTTTCCTCCCACAGTCTGAAAGACGTGCTGGTTAGGCCCATTGGCCCATGCTAAATTCTCCCTCAGTGTACCCATACAGGTGCCTGAATGTGGCAACTCGGGGACTTTCACAGTAACTTCAGTGCAGTGTTAATGTCAGCCTACTTGTGACACTAATAAATAAACTTCAAAAAACTTGAGGTCATGGCCTCGGTGGGGATGTTGTCGGTGCAGGCTCCATGGGCCGAATGACCTCTTTCTGCATTGTAGGCATTCTATGATTCAAACTTATGATTTCTACTGCCTAGAAGATCAATGGCAGCAGATGCATAAGAATACCACCATCCGCAGGTCCCCCTCCAGTTGACTCAACATCCTGATTTGGAATTATATCAGCATTCCTTCACTGTAGCTGGGTCAAAAAAACTGGAACTCCCTCCCTAACAGCACTGTGGATGTACCGACACCACATGGGCTGCAGTCACCTTATTACCACCTTCTCAAGGACAATTAAAGGTGGTCAATAAATGATGGCTTAGCCAGTGATGCTCACATCCCATGAACAAATGGGAAAAAACTCTTGTCACTTGCTGAATATTGTAATAGACACATCCTGTTACTTATGCAAACCTTTGAGGCAATGCGGCCAAAAGGGATAAGAAAATGTGAAATGAAGAAGTTCATAAAATCCCTGCAGTGCAGAAGGAGGCTATTCGGCCTGTGGGAGGAAACCGGAGCATAGAACATAGAACAGTACAGCACAGAACAGGCCCTTCGACCCACGATGTTGTGCCGAGCTTTATCTGAAACCAAGATCAAGCTATCCCACTCCCTATCATCCTGGTATGCTCCATGTGCCTATCCAATAACCGCTTAAATGTTCCTAAAGTGTCTGACTCCACTATCATTGCAGGCAGTCCATTCCACACCCCAACCACTCTCTGCGTAAAGAACCTACCTCTGATATCCTTCCTATATCTCCCACCATGAACCCTATAGTTATGCCCCCTTGTAATAGCTCCATCCACCTGAGGAAATAGTCTTTGAACGTTCACTCTATCTATCCCCTTCATCATTTTATAAACCACTATCAAGTCTCCCCTCAGCCTCCTCCGCTCCAGAGAGAACAGCCCTAGCTCCCTCAACCTTTCCTCATAAGACCTACCCTCCAAACCAGGCAGCATCCTGGTAAATCTCCTCTGCACTCTTTCCAGCGCTTCCACATCCTTCTTATAGTGAGGTGACCAGAACTGCACACAATATTCCAAATGTGGTCTCACCAAGGTCCTGTACAGTTGCAGCATAACCCCACGGCTCTTAAACTCCAACCCCCTGTTAATAAAAGCTAACACACTATAGGCCTCCTTCACAGCTCTATCCACTTGAGTGGCAACCTTTAGAGATCTGTGGTTATGGACCCCAAGATCTCTCTGTTCCTCCACAGTCTTCAGAACCCTACCTTTGACCCTGTAGTCCTACCAAAATGAATCACCTCACATTTATCAGGGTTAAACTCCATTTGCCATTTTTTCAGCCCAGCTTTGCATCCTATCTATGTCTCTTTGCAGCCTACAACAGCCCTCCACCTCATCCACTACTCCACCAATCTTGGTGTCATCAGCAAATTTACTGATCCACCCTTCAGCCCCCTCCTCTAAGTCATTAATAAAAATCACAAAGAGCAGAGGACCAAGCACTGATCCCTGTGGCACTCCGCTAGCAACCTGCCTCCAGTCGAAAATTTTCCATCCACCACCACCCTCTGTCTTCGATCAGATACAGTAAGAAGTTTAACAACACCAGGTTAAAGTCCAACAGGTTTATTTGGTAGCAAAAGCCACACAAGCTTTCGAAGCTCTAAGCCCCTTCTTCAGGTGAGTGGGAATTCTGTTCACAAACAGAGTTTATAAAGACACAGACTCAATTTACATGAATAATGGTTGGAATGCGAATACTTACAACTAATCAAGTCTTTAAGAAACAAAACAATGGGAGTGGAGAGAGCATCAAGACAGGCTAAAAAGATGTGTATTGTCTCCAGACAAGACAGCCAGTGAAACTCTGCAGGTCCACGCAACTGTGGGCGTTACAAATAGTGTGACATGAACCCAATATCCCGGTTGAGGCCATCCGCGTGTGTGCGGAACTTGGCTATCAGTTTCTGCTCAGCGACTCTGCGCTGTCGTGTGTCGCGAAGGCCGCCTTGGAGAACGCTTACCCGAATATCAGAGGCCGAATGCCCGTGACCGCTGAAGTGCTCCCCAACAGGAAGAGAACAGTCTTGCCTGGTGATTGTCGAGCGGTGTTCATTCATCCGTTGTCGCAGCGTCTGCATAGTTTCCCCAATGTACCATGCCTCGGGACATCCTTTCTTGCAGCGTATCAGGTAGACAACGTTGGCCGAGTTGCAAGAGTATGTACCGTGTACCTGGTGGATGGTGTTCTCACGTGAGATGATGGCATCTGTGTCGATGATCCGGCACGTCTTGCAGAGGTTGCTGTGGCAGGGTTGTGTGGTGTCTTGGTCACTGTTCTCCTGAAGGCTGGGTAGTTTGCTGCGGACAATGGTCTGTTTGAGGTTGTGCGGTTGTTTGAAGGCAAGAAGTGGGGGTGTGGGGATGGCCTTGGCGAGATGTTCGTCTTCATCAATGACATGTTGAAGGCTCCGGAGGAGATGCCGTAGCTTCTCCGCTCCGGGGAAGTACTGGACAACGAAGGGTACTCTGTCCACTGTGTCCCGTGTTTGTCTTCTGAGGAGGTCGGTGCGGTTTTTCGCTGTGGCGCGTTGGAACTGTTGATCAATGAGTCTAGCGCCATATCCTGTTCTTATGAGGGCACCTTTCAGCGTCTGGAGGTGTCTGTTGCGATCCTCCTCATCCGAGCAGATCCTGTGTATACGGAGGGCTTGTCCGTAGGGGATGGCTTCTTTAACGTGTTTAGGGTGGACGCTGGAGAAGTGGAGCATCGTGAGGTTATCCGTGGGCTTGCGGTACAGTGAGGTGCTGAGGTGACCGTCCTTAATGGAGATGCGCGTGTCCAAGAATGCAACCGATTCCGGAGAGTAGTCTATGGTGAGCCTGATGGTGGGATGGAACTTGTTGATGTCATCATAGAGTTGTTTCAGTGATTGTTCACCATGAGTCCAAAGGAAGAAAATGTCATCGATGTATCTAGTGTATAGCATCGGTTGAAGGTCCCGTGCGGTGAAGAAGTCTTGTTCGAACCTGTGCATGAAGATGTTGGCATATTGAGGTGCAAATTTGGTCCCCATGGCTGTTCCTGGAGATGGACCTGCAGAGTTTCACTGGCTGTCTTGTCTGGAGACAATACACATCTTTTTAGCCTGTCTTGATGCTCTCTCCACTCCCATTGTTTTGTTTCTTAAAGACTTGATTAGTTGTAAGTATTCGCATTCCAACCATTATTCATGTAAATTGAGTCTGTGTCTTTATAAACTCTGTTTGTGAACAGAATTCCCACTCACCTGAAGAAGGGGCTTAGAGCTTCGAAAGCTTGTGTGGCTTTTGCTACCAAATAAACCTGTTGGACTTTAACCTGGTGTTGTTAAACTTCTTACTGTGTTTACCCCAGTCCAACGCCGGCATCTCCACATCATGACTTCGATCAGATAGCCAGTTACCTATCCAATCGGCCAACTTTCCCTCTATCCCACACCTCCTTACTTTCATCATAAGCCGACCATGGGGGACCTTATCAAACGCCTTCCTAAAATCCATGTATATGACATCAACTGCCCTACCTTCATCAACACACTTAGTTACCTCCTCAAAAAATTCAATCAAATTTGTGAGGCACGACTTGCCCTTCATGAATCCGTGCTGACTATCCTGGATTAATCCGCATCTTCCTAAATGGTCGTAAATCCCATCCCTAAGGACCTTTTCCATCAATTTACCAACCACCGAAGTAAGACTAACTGGTCTATAATTACCAGGGTCATTTTTATTCCCTTTCTTAAACAGAGGAACAACATTCGCCACTCTCCAGTCCTCTTGCACCATCCCCATGGACAGTGAGGACCCAAAGATCAAAGGCAAAGGCTCTGCAATCTCATCCCTTGCCTCCCAAAGAATCCTAGGATATATTTCATCAGGCCCAGGGGACTTATTGACCTTCAGTTTATTCAAAACTACCAGTACATCCTCCCTCCAAACAACTATTTCCTCCAGCCTATTAGCCTGTAACACCTTCTCTTCCTCAAAAACATGGCCCCTCTCCTTGGTGAACACTGAAGAAAAGTATTCATTCATCACCTCGCCTATCTCTACTGACTCCATACACAAGTTCCCACTACTGTCCTTGACCGGCCCTCACCTCACCCTGTTCATTCTTTTATTCCTCACATAAGAGTAAAAAGCCTTGGGGTTTTCCTTGATCCGACCCGCCAAGGACTTCTCATGTCCCCTCCTAGCTCTCCTAAGCCCCTTTTTCAGCTCATTCCTTGCTAACTTGTAACCCTCAATCGAGCCATCTGAACCTTGTTTCCACATCCCTACATGAGCTTCTCTCTTCCTTTTCACAAGACATTCCACCTCTTTCGTGAATCATGGTTCCCTCACTCGGCCATTTCCTCCCTGCCTGACAGGGACATACCTATCAAGGACACCCAGTATTTGTTCCCTGAAAAAGTTCCACTTTTCATTCGTGCCTTTCCCTGACAGTTTCTGTTCTCATCTTATGCCCCCTAATTCTTGCCTAATCGCATCATAATTACCTCTCCCCCAATTGTAAACCTTGCCCTGCCGTACGGCTCTATCCCTCTCCATTGCAATAACAAAAGACACCAAATTGTGGTCACTCTCTCCAAAGTGCTCTCCCACAACCAAATTTAACACTTGGCCCGGTTTATTTCCCAGTACCAATGTGGCCTCACCTCTTGTCGGCCTATCGACATATTGTGTCAGAACACCCTCCTGCATACACTGCACAAAAACTGCCCCATCCGAACTATTTGACCTACAAAGGTTCCAATCAATATTTGGAAAGTTAAAGTCCCCCATGACAACTACCGTGGGCGGCACGGTAGCACAGTGGTTAGCACTGCTGCTTCACAGCTCCAGGGACCTGGGTTCGATTCCCGGCTTAGGTCACTGTCTGTGTGGAGTTTGCACATTCTCCTCGTGTCTTCGTGGGTTTCCTCCGGGTGCTCCGGTTTCCTCCCACATTCCAAAGATGTGTGGGTTCGGTTGATTGGCCATGCTTAAATTGCCCCTTAGTGTCCTGAGATGTGTAGGTTAGAGGGATTAGTGGGTAAAATATGTAAGGATCTGGGGGTAGGGCCTGGGTGGGATTGTGGTCGGTGCAGACTCGATGGGCCGAATGGCCTCTTTCTGTACTGTAGGGTTTCTATGATTTCTATTTCTACCCTGTGACCCCACACATATCCATAATCTGCTTAGCAATTTCCTCCACCACATCTCTATTACTATTTGAGGGCCTATAGTAAACTCCTAACAACGTGACCGCCTCCGGAGCACCCGGAGGAAACCCACGCAGACACAGGGAGAACGTGCAAACTCCACACAGACAGTGACTTGAGGCTGGAATTGAACCCGGGTCCCTGGCGCTGTGAGGCAGCAGTGCTCACCACTGTGCCACCCTCATCAGACATTGCTTCATTTCCCGCCCCTCCCCCCCCCCACCTTTCCCATAATACTCTTACAAAATGGAGGCACAGATCTATCATCTGGATCCACTTTTGATCTTGCACACAGCTAAAATATTTCCATTTCTTTACAGTTTCTGAACAGCATCCCACAGGAATTCTGCCCTGTGGTAAGATGGTGGTGCGGTGATTTTAATATCAACGACTGTTACCACAGTGTGTTTTTGCCTCTGGCTTTCAATCCCTTCTGCTTGAATAGGTGGGACAGGATCTGCAGTCAGCATGGTGTGCACCTGCAGCTGCTGAGATTGAATGAGACTCGTGGCTGAACATGCCCTGGAACATTCAATTAGTTACTTTATTGCACTTGCAAGTGTTGATAATAACCTTCCTGAAGTAGAAACTCCTGAGACTCTTCTATTTTGCAGCTAGACTGGAGGCAAAGTTCAACTGGGGAAGGGAAAACGGTTTCGGATATTCAGTCTGTGGAAGCTAATATTTCTGCCACTGCTGTTGGGTGCTTTAAGCAGTTGATATCTTCCTTTGAACCATTGAAAAATTACCACAGAAGGCGATTGTTCACCCCATCTTGTCCATGCCAACCCGAGGACACCCAAGTGGTCTTTCTAATCCCATCTTCCTGCACCTGGCCCATAAACCTGTAGTTTACAGCACTTAAGGTGCAGATACAGGTACTTTTAAAAAGAGTTTCGAGTCTCTGCCTCCACCACAACTCAGGCAGTGAATTCCAGACACCCACTACTCTTTGTGTAAAAGATTTCTTCCTCATGTCCCCTCTACACCTACTGCCACTTATCTTGAATCTATGCTTTCTAGTTCTAGAATCCTCCATCAAGAGAAACAATTTTATCCTGTCCACTCTATCTCTATTGACAGTTGACTGTCACTCAGCTAACTGGGTCAGTTCCTTATTGATCTTTTTCTTACAAAGAAGAGAGAGTGAAAGACTGACCAATTCAATTCAATTCCCACTCAGCTCTAAATTTCTGAGACCCACACTCTGGCTGAATCTCATTCTGGATGAGTCTCTCCTGCGGTTCATGCACAAGCTCACTGGTTCATCTGAAATTAAGGCCTAGATGAACCAGCATTTCCCAAATTTAGTACCAAAAACACAAGGCTATTCTCTTCCACTCCTATCATACCCATGTGATTTTGGGCCTACCTCTAACAACACATCCTGACTGGTTACCTGCCAGGACAGAACTTTATAATGTTCTGCAGGTCTCCAATTTCCACATTTGTTCCTTTAAAATTTTAAAGTTCCTTGCTGTATCTCTTCCACATAACGTAATTAAGTTCCGATGTACCCTCCACTTCCGCCAGAATCCCAATATGTAGTTTTATCACCTCAAGCCTCAGGTGCTCAGTGCTTTCCAGTATCCTTCACTCCCCATCTTCCATGAGTTACATCTCATTATGAACACAATTTGTGTGTCCTCATGGCACAGTATGTCACACAATTGAATACCCTAACCTTGTCAAGTTCTACTGGTTCCCCTTACACAAGCAGGTTGCTTTTTCAGATTCTCATTCTCACTTTCCAATCCTGCCATCGTCTCATACCCTGCCCTCACTCAGAAATATTGTCCAGGGTTACTGGGCTGATACCGTGGATTTATTATAATTGATACCGTGGATTTATTATAATTTTTTGGTGTAATAAGAAATATTATTCCATGTGACCCTTGACCTGGAAGCTGTACCAAAAGAGAGGAGGTTAAGATGCGTGGCACAAAGCTGGAAGGGGAAGGCAATCAGTACACTGATGCAAAGATAAAGAGAAAACAGACAGAGGCAGAAAGATTCTGAATTCTTGTGAGAAAAAGCAATTCTCTCTGAGGAAGAGGTCAGTTTTGCTATTAAAATGAATCCAGGAACTCGTGAGGTCACTGTGTGAGCAGGCTTTAAAGGTTTAAAACCTGGAAAGCTAAGCGAATACTTGGAGACGCGAATGGATTGGGTATTTTCTCAGAAGTTGCCAAACATGAAGTGAGATTTTACTGGTTGGTCAGGAGTCACCTACAGCATCAGGAAAGTCATGACACATGGGAGCAAGGGTTTATAAAAGTGTGCCTTGCTGATAAAAATTGGACCCATGAAACTCAAAGGTGAAAGCTGCTATCAGCTATGACTCCTAACCTACCCTTGCATGAATAAAGAAGTGCAACGTGGAACTATATAGGCTCTCTTGCCATCGGGGTGAGAAGGTAAGATTGCCTCCATTGCCTTCCGAAAGGAATTTATTCAAATTCCACAACTTTGAATTAAGAGCTGATACAATCCGACATCTGAACTCCACATTTCTAATAATAATATTACAGGGGAACTCTACAAACAGAGAAAATAATGCCCAAAATATCCT
This sequence comes from Mustelus asterias, assembly GCF_964213995.1. NCBI lineage: Eukaryota > Metazoa > Chordata > Chondrichthyes > Carcharhiniformes > Triakidae > Mustelus > Mustelus asterias. The sequence continues at coordinate 60,303,235 of NC_135808.1, forward strand.
TTCACCCTTTTGAACTCATTGGGATGAACCTGGAGCAGTTCTTGTATGGCCAGCATTAGTGTGAAGGTGCACTTGATGGCACAACACTCGTTTTGAGTGCGAGATGTATCACATAACAATGTTTGCTATTTAATCCTCAAGTCTTAGCAAGAGATGACTGACACTGAAACCAGATCAAGTTGGCTTACTTAATGAGTGCCTTCCAATATACTATGAGGAAAATTTGGATCTTCTTTGCCATGGATCTTTCAGCTTCACCAAGGCATCTGATGCCCTTTATCACCACTGTTTGGAATCAAAAGAAAATAAGAAATAGAAGCAAGAGACAACCGTATGGTCCCTTGAGCTTGCCTGGCCACTCAATACAGTCACGGCTGATCTTTTCCTCACCTCCATATTCCTGCCCACTCTTCATATTCCTTGATAGCCTCAGAGACTAAAAATCTCAACCTTACACATGTTTAATGATGGAACCGCCACAACATTTTGAGGGAGAATTCTAAAAATTCACAACACTTTAAAGGAAGAATTTTTCTTCTTTCAATGATCAGTCCTTTATACTGAAACTATGGCTCATGTTTTAGATTCCCCAGCCATGGGAAACAACCTTTTACTGTCTACCCTGTCAAGCGACTTCATAATCTTCTATATGTGACGTTAATGTTCATTTAAGAGATGTTTTTTAAAAAATCATGATCTCTGCAGCTCACAGCCTTAGATGATGTCATTGGTGGGACGGGAAATAGAAAAAAAACTGTGTGCCGGTCACGTGATAAGAATTGTTTTAAGTTTTGTTTTGGTTGCAGTGTTAGAAACATAGCTGAAAGAAGTTTCTCTCTCTGTTTATTATTTTGAAATTTTTACCAGTTGGCTGAAAGCACAGCTTATTGACATGCTGCAGTAAAGAATCTATGTTTTGGTGTTTTGAAGACTACAAGCTGCTCTGAGTTTTCAAGATCATTTGAAATCAGTATTCAACTCTGGGAATTAGATTCCAGTATTAACTGAGCTTTCGCCTGTGCAGTGATAAACCTGTATAAAGGGGTTTGTTTATTGAATTTTGGTTTTGATTGGAACAGATTAGAGATATTCATTAAGAATTATATATTATAGTTGTTGTTTTGTTTCTTGTTTGTAATTGATAAAGTTCTTGCCAATTTTCCTACTATACATGTTAACTATATTCTTAAATAAACTTTGTTTAGTCAAAGCTCCCTACTGGGTCATTTGAATCATACCTAAAGTGAAACACCTCATGTTTATCCTCGCCAAATTCAAGATGCAAAACCTATGGTTCAGACGGGCTTCAAACAACACTTTGGAGTTTTTAAACCTGAACCATAATATACGTTTAAATCATAGAAATCATAGAAACCCTACAGTACAGAAAGAGGCCATTCGACCCATCGAGTCTGCACCGACCACAATCCCACCCAGGCCCTACCCCCATATCCCTACATATTTTACCCACTAATCCCTCTAACCTACGCATCCCAGGACACTAAGGGGCAATTTTACCATGACCAATCAACCTAACCCGCACATCTTTGGACTGTGGGAGGAAACCGGAGCACCCGGAGGAAACCCACGCAGACACGAGGAGAATGTACAAACTCCACACAGACAGTGACCCAAGCCGGGAATCGAACCCAAGTCCCTGGAGCTGTGAAGCAGCAGTGCTAACCACTGTGCTACCGTGCCGCCCTATGCCGCCCTAAATGAGGTCATCTCTCCTCATTCTTCTAAACTCCAGAGAATATAAACCCAATTTACCCAGTCCCCCATCACAGGACAACTTTCTGATCCCAGGAATCAGTCCGATGAACCTTCAATATACATCTTTAAATGTGAGTATATCCTTTCTTAGATTATGGGGAGTAAAACTACACACACTGCAGGTGTGATCTCACCACAGTTCTGTACAATTGTTGCACAATTCTTATATTCCAATCCCTTTACAATAAAGACCAACATGATATTTTCCTTCCTACTTGCTTGCTCTAGCTGCATGCTAACTTTGTGTGTTCCTTGTATGAGAACACCCATGTCCCTCTGAACATCAGCATTTAGAAGTTCCGTGTCTTTAATAGATGATCCAAGTTTACAAATAATCCAAAGTATTTACTTGTAGCTCATAATAAGTACCTTGGTTTGGGAAGTGTATGTGTTTCACTTGAGGCAACAGGAAGCAAAGATGGCTGAAAAAGCCATCTGTACAAACATGCATGGTTCAACATGATGAGTTCTCCAACCATTAAAGGCATTCTTGGTCAGAAACATCAAATTTCCCTGTAGTGATATCTAGCTGTGATTCAGTCATGCCTTAGGGGTGAGGATGAAATGATGTTTCTGGGGATTTCACTCAGATAATTCATTTCTGTTCAATGTCAACCCTACAAACAAACGTGTGCATTACACATCCAATATATGCTCGTTAGCTGACTGGAAATGTCATGAGCCCTCTGGTGATGGCCTGAACTTCAGAAGGAGCGCAGAATATGCTGTCACTTGCAAGCTTTAAGCTAACAGGATATATAATCGTAACATAAACATAGATTACAGTGGTTTGTAGAACATGTGAATTTGTGTTTAATGACATAAAACAAATACTACTGTTTGCTAATACACTAAGTAGCAAAGGATCTGAAAGAATATTCCTCAGCAATAATCTTATCTGATGTTAATTTTCAATTGCCTTTCTTTGAGTTTATTCTGATCTTTCCCTTGATGATCTCAGGAAAAAAAACCTGCCTTGAATTTATAGAAGATTTACCTTCCATCCACTTGGAAGGTTAACCATATATAAAATTAAAGGCAGCGAAAGTACTTGCAGCGACTAAACTTCCCTGGAGCATCAGTGAATTCCACCTGCAGGCATTCTATACAAGTTCATGTCACCTGGCTGAAAACCTTAATTAACTGAAACAAGTATTCCCAGAGCAAAGCCGGCAGCTATCTTGGGATGAGATTGACCCAAATGGTTTTGTCATGAATTATTAACACACAAAAGCCACTGGGTATCATCTTGCTGGTTTGTCTCTGCGAATGGATATTCTCACTTAGCAAAATCAGTTTACAAGTTGGGCTGTCTCCCTGACAGAACCACATTGCTGTTTGGGGGATTTTCGTGAGCAAAATGGCTGACGTGTTTCCTACATTCAAAAGTACTTCACTGGCAAGAAGATCATACATCCTGTAGTCATTAAAGCACCATATAAATGCGAGAGATTCTTGCTCTGCTTCTTTACTACTGTTTTACTGCTTTCTATTAATGACACCTACTACATTTTCAAGTGTTAATGTCAACTGAAAAGTCTGGAAAAATGCATTAGTTCTTGACACACTGGAGAAAATTGGCTGGTTACAGCTTACTACATTGGAATATAAGGTCTATGGCTTCATAAGTTTAATGTGTATTAATGCACTGGTATTTTAAACTGTGCACAACTGCCATTTCATGATTGACTGTAGAACTAGTTAGAATTCATGTATACATTGTTCCACATGCATTAACCATGTACAGATCCACAGAGTAGCACCTAGAGCAGAACATAAGGCGTTAATTGCTTGGCCTCAATACTTTGACAATTTCAATCAGGTAACTATTCGTAAGTTGATCCAATTTTTACAATTATTTTACCTATTTATTATTATCATTTTACCTGTTTGTAAGTTCATTTGTAATTAACAATTTGTAATTATTGTTTTGCCTATTTTTAAGTTGATCTAATTTTTACAATTAGTGGGTGGAATTCTCCCAAAAACATTCTAAGTGCCGAATTCATGTAAAAACTGGAGTAAATGCCGCTGCTTTTTTCAGCGGGATTTTCGAAATGAATCTCCCACACTCTGTGGATCACAGATTGCCCTAGCGTGAATCTCATGAAAAATCAATGGGCAGGGCCTTTTCCCGTGGGAGAGGCCAGGCAGCAGGCCACTACGCATGCGCTGATCTGTCAGCGTTGAGAACAGCGCATGCGCAGTAGTCCCTCACTGCTGACCACCTGATCACTGGCCAGCTTGATCGCTGGTCAACCCCACAACTCCCCATCGCTGGCCATAGACCCACCCTCCAGCCTCCGATCACTGACCTCCCACCGCCTGCCCCACCCCAACATGCTTACCTCGCACTCTGGCCCGCCTCAATCTCCCCCCCCCTCCAAGCAGTTCCGATCTTCCTGACCCCCCACTCCCACCAATCTCCCCCCCAGAGTCCCTGCCCCCATTAGACCATGCCCCCCTTTCCTGGCTCCCTTGGCACTGCCCCCGGGCATTGCCACTTTGCCCCTTGGGTAGTGCCAGGAGGCCAGGCTGGTACTACCAAGCTGGCAATACCCAGGGGGCACCCCCCTCCCCCTTACCTCTATCCTCTTGGGGGGTCCTCCATGGCCCCCTTCACTCCAGCGGTAAGGTCACCAGTTCTCTGCCAGTGGGGGCCTGTTGTAAACCCCACTGAAGTGAAACACTTCTGGTGGGGGGTGGGGGGGGGGTGAGAGGGTAGTGGGCCCAGAGACTTTAGTCTTGGGCCCGCTAATGAGATTAAAATGTTGCTTTAAATAATTTATTCAGCTCCGCGCCAATTTCTGGCACGGAGCTGACGCCGCTGGAAATCTGGCAGCCGGAGAAGTGTGGAGGCCTTGGCACCCTGCGGGAAGCCCGTTACACGGCCTCCGCTTATGTCTCCTGGCTGAGAATTGCTCCCATTATTTTTAAGTAACAGCTGTAATCTGAGTGAATGTTTTCCTGCTCACACACTCTCTAGATTTTTCTTACATCTTCTTGCTCTGACCTGTTGACATAATTTAACAATCTGAGCCACAGAAATACTTTGACTTTAATTTCTCTTTCTGCCATCAGAGCATTTATTTTTTCAAACCAATCATATTAAAGGGAAAATATATTTTCATTTTACTTTATGATTAATACTTGCTAGTCAGAAATTAATGCAGTTCTTACTCTTTGTTCTGCTCCCAAATTAAATTTTTGAATCTTATTGTCTCAGAATCAACATCACTAATTATTCTGGAAGTTAACTTCACACCCATTTTGATTTGTTGTACAGCTTTCTCTGCCCAACATTTACCTAAACAACACAGAGTTTGGGTGGCACGATGGCACAGTGGTTAGCACTGCTGCCTCACAGCGCCAGGGACCCGGGTTCCTCCCACAAGTAGGCTTACATTAACACTGCAATGAAGTTACTGTGAAAATCCCCGAGTCACCACACTCCGGTGCCTGTTCGGGTACACTGATGCAGAATTTGGCATGGCCAATGCACCTAACCAGCACGTCTTTCCGATTGTGGGAGGGAACTGGAGTACCCACAGGAAACCCACGCAGACATGGGGAGAGCATGCAGATTCCGCACAGGCAATGAGCCAAGCCGGGAATGAAACCTGGGTCCCCGGCACTGTGAGGCAGCAGTGCTAAGCACTGTGCTGCCATGGGAAAACTAATGGTAAATGGAAAAATACTGAAACATTTAGAACAGCTCAAAAGCTATCTAATCCCATCACTTTCCTTGCAAAGACTAAAAGGCTAATCCATTAACAAGTAACAGAAAAATGAAAAAAAAAGGCAGCCTGTTAAGACTTTCAATATACGCTTAAAACAACAGGCTTGGATGTGGCAGTTTCATTTTCTTTAAAGTTTTATTGAACCTCAGGCGATTATTGCAAGCAAACAAAATGCCTGTCTGCTTAGTGCTCGGGTGCCCATCGGAGTCATAAGAGTACTCTTATCAAATGTAGCTCAGAGCCTTCAGTAACAAAGATTATTAATCCATTTCATGTTTGTCTAGTTTACTGGCACAAATCTACTTTGGTCTCAGCATATGTTGTGACACTGGTATTATCCCTTTGCCTAAACCAGATTTAAATCAGCTCTATTCGGTAATGAGGCAAACTTGATTCAGGAACTTAAGGTGAAGGAACCCTGAGGGAGCTGTGACCATAATATGATAGAATTCACCCTGCAGCTTGAGAGGGAGAAGCTGGAATCAGATGTAATGGTATTTTAGTTCAATAGAGATAACTACAAAGACATGAGGGAGGAGCTGGCCAGAGTTGATTGGAAAGGGAGCCGAGCAGGGAAGACAGTGGAACAGCAATGGCAGAAGTTTTTGGGGGTTATTCGGGAGGCACAACAGAAATTCATCCCAAGGAGGAGGCAACATGCTAAGGGGAGGGTGAAGTATCCATGGCTGACGAGGGAAGTCAAGAACAACAAAAAAGAAAAAGAAAAAGCATACAAAGTGGCTGATGCACCTCAATGAGCACCCGGAAACAAGGCTTTAGTTCTGAAGGCTTTAATACATTAACAATGAAACTACTAACACAAATTCACCCGTTCAGACTGAAGGGGTCCTGCCGGAGCAGGGGGTCTTATACCCTGCCACCGGAGGCGGGACCCCACTGGAGTGTGCCATGATACACTTAGGACAGGTAAACACCCTATCCCAACAACATAGTACAACCCCCATAACAACAACACCCTAGCCCAACAGTAACACAATAACAACCCCAGTGGTGAACCAACGATGGTTCACCACATTCACCCCTCCTTTAGGAACCAAAGGTGGCGGGGTGGATGAAAACAGACAATGACAAAAAAAATAACAGGATTCACAAGTCCAGACGGTCTGGAGGACCACACCGACGCTGCGATCTTCTCAACACCGGTTGCGAAACCGGAGCAGGTGCTTGCGGTGGCTCTCTCAAAGCAACATCTGGCTGTCCCCTCAAAGACTCCCGGGCCGGCCGGCCCTGATGAGGCGATGGTGTAGGGGATCCTGGAACGTTTGGTGGTGGTGGTGGTGGTGATGATGGTGGCGCCGATCTCCGAGTCTCAGGCAAGCTGTACATGGGAGTAGAAGTGTTATGCACTGGTCCCGGTGCTGACCGCGCCACGTCTGGGGAAGTAATGAGGAGTAGTGGATCTGTGACTGGGGGAATAGGAGCGACAGGAGTTGCTACGTCCCCTGCGGGCGCCAGGTCTCTAATGGAGACAGTGTCCTCTCGCCCGTCAGGATATGCCACATAGGCATACTGAGGGTTGGCGTGGAGGAGTTGGACCGGTTCGACCAAGGGGTCGGACTTGCGAGCCCTCACATGGCGCCGCAGAAGGACGGGTCCTGGGTACGTCAACCAGGCTGGCAATGAGGTCCCCGAGGACGACTTCCGAGGGAATGAGAACATCCTCTCGTGGGGAGTAGCATTGGTTGCCGTACACAGGAGGGAGCGGATAGAATGGAGCGCAGTTGGAAGGACCTCCTGCCACCGGGAGACTGGAAGGCCCTTGGATTTCAGTGCCAGTAGGACAGCCTTCCAGATTGTAGCATTCTCCCTTTCCACCTGTCCGTTACCCCTAGGGTTGTAGCTCGTGGTTCTACTAGAGGCAATCCCGAATGAGAGCAGGAATTGCCTCAAGTCGTTGCTCATGAACGACGAGCCCCTGTCGCTATGAATATAGCAGGGGTACCCGAACAGGGTAAAAAGCTCACTGAATGCCTTGATGACGGTGGCAGTCGACGTGTCCGCACAGGGGAAAACAAACGGAAACCGGGAAAATTCGTCTATTATGTTAAGAAAATAGACATTCCGATCCGTTGAGGGAAGGGGGCCCTTAAAATCTACACTCAGCCTCTCAAAAGGGCGAGTGGCCTTGACCAAATGTGCCCGGTCTGGTCGATAAAAGTGTGGTTTGCATTCTGCGCAAATCCGACAACTTCTAGTAACTGACCTGACCTCCTCCACCGAGTAGGGTAGGTTGCGGGCTTTTATAAAGTGGTAGAGTCTGGTGACTCCAGGATGACACAGATCATTGTGGAGAGCCTTCAAGCGGTCCTCCTGCATGATGGCGCATGTTCCGCGCGAGAGGGCATCCGAGGGCTCATTGAGCTTCCCTGGACGATACATAATATCGTAATTATAGGTGGAGAGCTCAATTCTCCACCGCAAGATCTTATCGTTCTTGATCTTGCCCCTCTGCGTGTTACTGAACATAAACGCCACGGATCGTTGATCCGTGATCAGGGTGAACCGCTTACCTGCCAGGTAATGGCGCCAGTGTCTGACTGCCTCCACAATGGCCTGAGCCTCCTTTTCCACCGCTGAGTGCCAAATCTCTGGGCCTTGAAGGGTGCGGGAAAAAAACGCGACGGGCCTGCCTGCCTGGTTTAGTGTGGCGGCTAGGGCGAAGTCCGATGCATCACTCTCCACCTGGAAAGGGATGGATTCATCCACCGCGTGCATCGTGGCTTTCGAGATGTCGCTTTTCAAAACCTTGAAGGCCAATTGGGCCTCCGGCGTAAGTGGGAAGCTCGTGGACTTAATGAGCGGACGAGCTTTGTCCGCGTAGTTGGGGACCCACTGTGCATAATACGAAAAGAACCCGAGGCATCTCCTCAGTGCTTTCGTGCTAGCGGGCAAGGGAAGTTCAGTGAGTGGGCGCATACGGTCTGGATCAGGGCCAATGACCCCGTTTTCCACCACGTATCCGAGGATGGCTAACCTACGCGTACGGAATACGCACTTCTCCCTGTTATAGGTCAGATTCAGGCGAGATGCAGTGCGTAGAAAGTGTTGGAGATTCGTGTCGTGGTCCTGCTGGTCGTGGCCGCAGATGGTGACGTTATCCAGGTACGGGAAGGTAGCCCGCAACCCGTTCTGGTCCACCATTCGGTCCATAGCACGCTGGAAGACCGAGACCCCATTGGTGACACCAAATGGAACCCTGAGGAATTGGTATAGACGACCATCCGCCTCAAAAGCCGTATATTGTCGGTCCTCTGGGCGGATGGGGAGTTGATGGTAGGCGGACTTAAGGTCTATGGTAGAAAACACTCGGTACTGCGCAATCTGATTGACCATATCAGAAATGCGCGGGAGAGGATACGCATCCAGCTGCGTGTATCTATTAATGGTCTGACTATAGTCGATGACCATCCGAGGTTTGTTCCCGCTTTTGACTACCACGACCTGCGCTCTCCACGGACTAGCACTGGCCTGTATGATCCCTTCCTTGAGGAGCCGCTGAACCTCAGATCTAATAAAGATCCGGTCCTCAGCGCTGTAACGCCTACTTTTAGTAGCGATGGGCTTGCAGCCAGGTACCAGATTTTTAAAAAGGGATGGTGTCGTGATCTTCAGGGTGGATAGATTGCACGCGGGGCGCTTTGGGCAATTTGGAGGCTGCGGCTGGTTCCCTACTGCCAGTGAAGGGAGTGGCCCACCGTACTGTAGGATCACACTCTTCATGTGGACCATAAAGTTTAGTCCGAGGAGAATTGGCGCGCAAAGGTGAGGTAGCACAAGGAGCCTGTATTGCTCGTAAACTGTGCCCTGTACCTCAAGAGTTACCATACATCGTCCTTGGATCGGTACAGACCGGGACTGTGATGCCATGGAAATTGTCTGTTTGGCAGGGAGAACCCGGAGTCCACACCTTTTAGCAGTTTCAGGGTGTATGAAACTTTCGGTGCTCCCACTGTCAAACAGACAATTCACAGTTCTGCCACTAACCTTTACCTCCATCATAGAATGTTCCAGTCTGAAATGCCTGGTCTGATCCAGAGAGATCGACGCCACCGTTGGCCCCTGGGCGTCACTGCATGCTGCCGATGTGGATGCTGAGGACCCCTGCTGGTCGCTGCTGCATGCTGCCGATGTGGATGCTGAGGACCCCTGCTGGTCGCTCCTAGTCGTCGTGGACCATGATGGCCGCCCCCATGAATCGCATGTGGCCGAGGGCTCCAAGCGCAGCGACTCCTGGTGGTCTTCCTCCTCCTCTGTCTGCCACGATGGCGCCGTCCTGAGATCGCACGTGGTCGGACCTCGTGGGTACTGCAGCGCCGAAAGAGATGGTCTCCGTTCTGGAGGGTTACAAGCTGCACTGCCGTTTTTAGGTTTGGACCTGCAGACTTTGCTGTAGTGGCCTTTTTTACCGCACTGGCTGCAGATTGCCGTTCTTGCCGGACACTGTTGCCGTGGATGCTTGGCCCCACCGCAAAAATAGCATCGCTGGCCACCTGAAGCTGCCGCCGTCGTCGAATCGATCTGGGAGCGCGGGTTCGCGGGGCGAGGAGGGAGCAGAGCTTGCTCCAACCACGTTGACTGCACGTGGTCCTCGGGGTACAGCGCCAAGCTCTTCGACGCCGCCTCCAACCTCACGGCCATCCCCATTGCCTGGGTCAAGTTGAGTTTCCCCTTTTCTAATAATTTAAGTCTGATGTACGAGGACCCTACCCCTGCTACGAACGCGTCTCGGGCGAGGTCTTGCATGTACTGCTCGGCGGAGACATCCTTACAGTCACAACCCCTGGCAAGCTGCAGGAGTTCATTGGCGTAGTCTTCTATGGTCTCGCCCGACTGCCGACGTCGTGTAGCGAGGAGATAACGAGCGTGAATCTCGTTGGGTGGCGTAATGTACCTATTCTTTAGGAGCTCGACGGCACCCTGGTAAGTGGAAGCTGCACGAATGGCTAGGTAAATCGTGTCGCTTACCCTTGCGTGGAGGACCTGGAGTCTATCACTGTCTGTAGTGATAGCTACCGAGGCTGCCAGGTAGTCCTCGAAGCACTTCCACCAATGTTCGAACGTGTTAGCTGCACCGACCGCACGTGGGTCCAGTGTCAGACGATCCGGTTTTAGGATCTGCTCCATATTCTCAGTTAATGTATTAAATTGATGCACCTCAATGAGCACCCGGAAACAAGGCTTTAGTTCTGAAGGCTTTAATACATTAACAATGAAACTACTAACACAAATTCACCCGTTCTGACTGAAGGGGTCCTGCCGGAGCAGGGGGTCTTATACCCTGCCACCGGAGGCGGGACCCCACTGGAGTGTGCCATGATACACTTAGGACAGGTAAACACCCTATCCCAACAACATAGTACAACCCCCATAACAACAACACCCTAGCCCAACAGTAACACAATAACAACCCCAGTGGTGAACCAACGATGGTTCACCACAGTGGCGAGAATTAATGGGAAGCCAAGGGATTGGGAAGCCTTTAAAAATGAGCAGAGGACAACTAGGGGGAGGGGGGGAGCAATAACGGAGCGGGGGGGAGAAGATGAAGATGAGTGTAAGCTAGCTAGTAATATAAAAGACGATAGGAAGAGTTATTTTCAATGTATAAAAGGTAAGAGAGAGGCAAAAATAGACATTGGACCACTGGAAAATGAGGCTGGAGAAGTAATAATAGGAAACAAAGAAATGGCAGAGGAACTGAATAGTTACTTTGAATCAGTCTTCATGGTGGATGACACCAGTGGGATGCCAGGGCTCCAGGAGAATCAGGGGGCACAGGTGAGTGTAGCGATCACTAAGGAGAAGGTTCTGGGGAAACTCAAAGGTCTGAAGGTGGATAAATCACCTGGACCAGATGGACTACACCCCAGGGTTCTAAAAGAGATAGCTGAGGAAATTGTGGAGACATTGGTGATGATCTTTCAGGAATCACTGGAGGCAGGGAGGGTCCCAGAGGACTAGAAAGTAGCTAATATAACACCACTGTTTAAGAAGGGAGGGAGGCAGCAGACAGGAAATTATAGGCTTCAGTCATTGGCAAGATTTTAGTGTCCATTATTAAAGATGAGATCACGGAGTACTTGGAAATGCATGATAAAATAGGACTGAGTCAACACGGCTTCGTCAAGGGGAGGTCATGTCTGACAAATCTGTTAGAGTTCTTTGAGGAGGTAACAAAAAGGTTAGATAAAGGAGAGCCAGTAGACATGATTTATTTAGATTCCCAGAAGGCCTTTGACAAGATGCCACATAGGAGACTGTTAAATAAGTTAAGAGCCCATGGTGTTAAGGGTAAGATCCTGGCATGGATAGAGGATTGGCTGACTGGCAGAAGGCAAAGAGTGGGGTTAAAGGGTTTTTTTTCAGGATGACTGGTGACTAGTGGTGTGCCTCAGGGATCGGTGCTGGGACCACAACTTTTCACAATATACATTAACGATTTGGGGGAAGGAACTGAAGGAACTGAAGTGCAGATGATACAAAGGTATGTAGAGGGACAGGTAGTATTGAGGAAGCAGGGGGGGTGGTTGCAGAAGGACATGGACAGGGTAGGAAAGTGGGCAAACAAGTGGCAGATTGAATACAACGTGGAAAAGAGTGAGGTTATGCACTTTGGAAGGAGGAACGGAGGCATAGACTATTTTTGAAATAGTCTGGGAAAATGCTCAGGAAATCAGAAGCACAAACGGACTTGGGAGTCATTGTTGAAGATTCTCTTCAGGTTAACGTGCAGGTTCAGTTGGCAGTTAGGAAGGCAAATGCAATGTTAGCATTCATGTCGAGAGGGCTAGAATACAAGAGCAGGAATGTACTTCTGAGGCTACATAAGGCTCCGGTCAGACCCCATTTTGAGTATTGTGAGCAGTTTTGGGTCCCATATCTAAGGAAGGATGTGCTGGCCTTGGAAAGGGTCCAGAGGAAGTTCACAAGAATGATCCCTGGAATGAAGAGCTTGTCATATGAGGAACGGTTGAAGACTCTGGATCTGTATTCGGTGTAGTTTAGAAGGATGAGGGGGGATCTTATTGAAACATACAGAATACTGTGAGGCCTGGATAGAATGGACGTGGAGGGGATATTTCCACTTGTGGGAAAAACTAGAACCAGAGGGCACAACCTCAGGCAAAAGGGACGATCCTTTAAACAGAGATGAGAAGGAATTTCTTCAACCAGAGAGTGGTGAATCTGCAGAACTCTTTGCCGCCGAAGGCTGTGGAGGCCAGGTCATTGAGTGTCTTTAAGACAGGGATAGATAGGTTCTTGATTAATAAGGGGGCCAGGGGTTATGGGGAAAAGGCAGGAGAATGAAGATGAGAAAAATATCAGTTATGATTGAATGGTGGAGCAGACTCGATGGGCTAAGTGGCCTAATTCTGCTCCTATGTCTTATGGTCTTATGATTCTGCAGTATATTGCATGATCTCTTTTGGCAAAAACTGCTCACTGCTGTGTCATGCTTCAGTCCTTCTGAGCAATAATTTACTATTATGAGAATAGTGCTAATCCTTAATATAACAGCTGATTTTTAACCTATTCCTTTGAAACAAATCACAGCCTCCTCAAAGAAGTCTAACAGATTTGTCAGACATGACCTCTATTTCTTGATGTGAACTGAAAATGCTGGAAAATCTCAGCAGGTCTGACAGCATCTGTGGGGAGAGAATAGAGCCAACATTTCGAGTTCAGATGATCCTTTGTCAGAGCTAAGACCAAAGAGAATTAGCAGAGATTTATACTATGAAAGTGGGGTGGGGGGGGGGGGGGGGGGGGGGATAGGACAAAGGGAAAGTAAATGAGGATACAGAAGGCTTAGAAGTTGCTAAAAGTGTCCATTAAGCAATCAGAATGAGTGAATGGCAGAACAGAGGTGCAGATTGTTACAGGACTGCCTGGCGATTAGATTATGGCAGTTGTCTTGAAGGGGGTGGTGGGGAGATGGGGGAGCGGGGGGGGCGGGGGGGGAGCGGAGGGTGCGCAGGGGGGATAGTGGCAAGAAGGAGACCTGGAATGGAGAAGTGGAAAAATGGAAGTGAGAGAGAGGGGTGATAAAATGAATGAATGAAATGAAGCAAAATGAAATAAAATAAATGGAAATGGGGTGAAGGCGGAGAGGGGAGTTAATGCTCTGAAATTGTTGGACTCAATGTTCAGTCCAGAAGGCTGAAAAGTGCCCAATCGGAGGATGAGGTGCTGTCCCTCCAGTTTGCATTGGGGTTCGCTAGAACATTGCCAAGGATGGACATGTAGACAGGAGAGCAGGGTGGTGTGTTGAAATGGGAAGCAACAGGAAGGTCCGGGCCCTGCTTTTGGACAGACTGAAGGTGTTCTGCAAAGCAGTCACTCAGTCTGTGTTTGGTCTCTCCGATGTAGAGTAGACCACATTGGGAGCAGCGAATGCAATAGACGAAATTGACGGAGGTGCATGTGAAGCACTGCTTCACCTGAAAGGGCTATTTAGGATCTGAGACGGTGAGCAGAGAGGAGGTAAAGGGGCAGGTGTTACACCTCCTACAATTGCATGGGAAGATTCTGTGGGCAGGGGGTGAGGTGTTGGGTGAGATGGAGGAGTGGACAAGGGTGTCCCAGAGAAAAGGGTCCCTGCGGAATGCTGACGGGGTGGGGGGGCGGGGGTGGGGGGGGGGGGGGGTGAGGGGAAAATGTAGTGGCATCTTGCTGGAGTTGGCAGAAATGGCGGAGGATGATCCTTTGAATGTGGAGGCTGGTGGGGTGAACAATGAGGACAAAGGGGACCCTAACCTGGTTCTGAGAGGGAGGGGAGAGAGTGAGAACAGTGGCCCGCGGGATGGGTTGTACGCGGTTGAGAGCCTTGTCAACCACAGTGGGTGGAAAACCACGAGTGTGGAAGAAGGCAGACATATCAGCACACTGTTTTGGAAAGCATCATCTGAACAGATGCAATGGAGGCGAAGAAACTGAGAGAATGGGATGGAGTCCTTACAGGATGTGGGGTGAGAAGAGCTGTAGTCAAGGTAGTTGTGGAGACGGTGAGTTTGCAATGGATACGAGTGGACAGTTTATCACCAGGAATGGAGAAAGAGAGATCAAGAAAAGAAGAGAAGTGTCAGAGATGGACAATGTGAATGTGATAGAGGGGTTGAAATTGGAAGCAAAATTGATACATTTTTCCAGATTCAGACAAGAGCATAAAGTGGCACTGAAATAGTCGTAGATGTACCGATAAAGGAGTTTTGGGAGGGGGTCGGTGTAGAACTGGAACAAGGAATGCTCCATATAACCCATAAAGAGACAGGCATATCTGGGACCCATGTGCGTGCCATAGCCACATATTTTATTTGGAGGAAGTGAGATGAGTTGAAGGAGAAATTGTTGGGCAAGAGAACCAGTTCAGCCAGATGGAGGAGAGTGGTGGTGGATGGGGATAACTCTGATGAAGGGTCATCTAGACTCGAAACGTTGGCTCTATTCTTTCCTCACTGCTGCTGTCAGACCTACTGAGATTTTCCAGCATTTTCTGTTTTTGTTTCAGATTCCAGCATCCACAGTATTTTGCTTTTACCATTTCTTGACGCACCAGCCCTTTGGTGCACGCTGACAAAATGGCCGCGATGGGTTGGGATAGCCAGTAAGATTGCAAGGGAGCTGCAAAATCAGGTTCATGCCCTATTTCTTGCCCCTTGCTATCTTACCGGCACCAGATATCCAGCCTCACCCCGAAAAGGTCCCCTTTGATGGTCCCCCATCAATAGGGACTAGACATGATTGTCTCACAGGTAGAAGTGGAGGCCACTGAGGCCCCTCGGACCATGCCAGATGGGCAGTGACAGCCTGACACTCTGGCAGGACCTGGGGGGGAGAGGGGAGTCCAAATGAGGGAGGAGGCAGGACCAGGCCAGGGGGTGGGCCGCTGTCATTCGACAACGTTCTGTGAGGGAGAGGGTCTCGCAATCGGCCACGGGGTTCCGCAGTAGCAGGTTTAGGCCACAAGGCCAGCTGATAGCAGCAGAGGCACTGACAGGTCTCTGTGCTCTCAGAGCACAGAAACCTGCATATGCACAAGTGTACCATCTGCTGCTATCAGCCAGTTTTCTGGTGACTTTCTGGCCCACTCCTCCTCCCAGTGAATTTCAAGTTTGTCAAGATTTTTTTCACAGAGGGTGATAAGATTCAATTTTTAAGTCGCCCAAAACACGGTGCAATTTTCTCCCGTTTTCATGCTCGTTCGGGATTTAGAATTCTTTTGGTAAAATCACCCACAATGTCTTTACAGCAGAAAATGCAGTTACAAGTCGAGCTGTCTAAATGCATAGCTTGTGTAGACCATTCTCCTCAATTGTTGTCAATGAGATGTGTCAACCCCTATGGCTAAGATTGGCAGCATTTTGTAGGTGCCACCAATTAAGCTTTTCTATATACCTTATTTCAGGTTGTACTATGTACAGCATATAAGATAAAAATGCAATCTTCTCTCATTCCCTTCCCCCTTTACTGCCTCAGCTTCCCATCCTCAAGTCCCTGAGATGCATGGTTGTACATTATTGGTGTGGTTAATCCGTTGGAGTTACTTAAGAGCTGGGCATTTGACATCACTGAACAGAGCTGTTAAATTCCATCTCGAAAGAGCTAGTAAAAATTACAGACTAAAAAACTGGAATTTTACTCATTTTTGCCTTTAATGGGTGAGACCATTGGAAGCAAATTTACGTTGGAATTATTGGAGAGTTTTCTTTGTGCTTGGAACTGCTTAGCTTCATAAATTTTAATCTCAGGAATGGTTATAAATTGTGCATTGGTTAACATGATAAGATCTGAATATTTGAAATGGGGAGGATCTCCAGGACAAGATTTGGAGACCCCTTCTCAATAAATTTTGCTGTAACCACTATTAACGTGCTAGTTCCAGCCATAATATATGTAATTTTATATTCATTTTACAGAAGGTAGAATTTAGACAGCTGACAGATTAGCTACTGAGGAAAAAAAAACACAATCAACCAAGCTTCTAAGCTTAACATTTTGTGAGCTTTGTAGTTTGTCATATGTTATTGTTGACTGTAAGATCTTGGCTTATTCAAGTTTTGTCACCATTGAAGAATTATTACTGACTGTGCAAAATGGAAATAGATTAATATTGGATATTCGTAATAGCCTTACCCTAGTCCAATTTATCAAATTGCAAACCCATTGAAATCAAATGAAAAGAAAGCTTTAGTCAACCCACTGAAGGTGATTGGAAGAGAACTTGAATCTCATCTATGTCTAAGACATAAATACTTCATAAAATAGTAACGATGCCCAGGGAACTTGATATCACTTCTTTTAGTTATGCCCAAAGTTTCTCATTGCTAAGAAATTGCCATAAAATCTATTAAATGATTTGATTTGATCCCATGTACTTCATATGCTAGGGCTTCTATGCAATGTGAATGCATTTTGTACTCATGATGTATTTAAAGGCACATCACATCAGGGTATTTCAGCACAAGGAGAGAATACTAAGATTCCATTCTGATTGAAATCTGTGCACATGAAATATACAGGGAAAGAGTACAATTTGGAGAAAATAACATGTGCTCTGTGTTAAACTAGATTCAGCATTCTAGGACCTTGTTTTAACTTGACACAAATTGATCCAGTCAGGGAGGTTGACTGGACCCGATGGAATAACTAAGTCCACTCAATGATCCATCCTTCCAATTGATTTCCTTTTAATTGCGTTTGATATTTGGAGAGCCTTTTGTTTAGTCTAAAATTAATGACTGAATGTACCCAGACGAAGTATTGAAGATGTAACCACATATTTTTTGTCCTCTATTCTGTCTATTCCTAACTCAGCACAGACTAGAGATTGAATCTGGGGCTTTATCTGCATGGCTCAGTTGCACATTGGGGAGCGCACTTGGTAACAGCGCAATTGTAGATGCTAGCTGCAACACTGTTGGGGACTAATTGAATTGGCAGGCTTTAATGTTGTCTTTTCAATTCAAAAACAAATGTTCAAATCTAGTCCAAAGTGATGGGATGGAAGTTAATCTTCCTCTCTCTTCCTCCAACTTCAAGGATCTCATGGAAACTGAGCCTGAATTATCTTCAACCATTTCAAAATGGGCTCAAAACTGCCCATAAAGTAGTACAAAGCTTCCATAATTTGACTCCGATTGACATTATGTTGATAGTCTAAATCAAGGAGAGGAAAAAGATAGATTGTGAAAGGAAAGGAAATGTTACATTTTGGAAAGAAATGAACTCGGTGGAATTAGTCTTGGGTTAGAAATGGGGCTATAATGCAGAATGGGCAAAATTGGCCACCACTTTACATCCTGTCTAATTTTCTTTTCGATTGCCTTCAGTAGAAAACAGGGTGGGGTGTAAAACAGGCCGCTGATCTGATGTCACCTATTTTATGCTACACCAAAGACCAGTTTCACTCCAAATGTCTTCTAAGAAATAAAGCCAGAACCATTAACCTTGCGGCTAATTGGCACTATGCATAGACAGGGATTATTTGGCCTTTTTGTATATTGTACTCAGAAGCACAGAAATGTTCCACTTTGCGTTGAAATCCATCAACTTAATTAGCACAAAAGTGACTCCAAAAAATAATAATTTCCATGAGTTCTGTCAAATTCTGAGATCCATAAAATATAGGTGATAATTTTCACCTTAAACTGTGCAGGGAAAATGCATCATTGTTTCATTCAAGAAGGAAATGCACTCTGAATTATTTCCCTGCTGCTGCGGGCTATATGTCACTGTCCAATTTGCTCCAACTGTACTAGTGGAGCTAGGTTCTATGAAATAGAAGATTTGGAATTCTTGCCAATTACATAAATCTAGACTAACTTCTCAACAACATCCATCTGCTTTTCAAGATAAGAACGATTGCAAAAGCTTCCACAAAAGGCTTAATTCAACACGAGGTGAAGGGTCATGCACTTTCTCTGACCGGCTAAATTGAATAGCCCCTTAAAATGGGGACAAGGATTCTGATGCACAATTAGTCCTTTGATTATACTGGAATGCAGCATGGCACCTTTGTGCTACCGACTCACTTGAATGTTCTCCAGTCAACCTTTTTGACTAAAAGAATAAACTAAATCAAATTAACTGAGGGACAAATTAAAAGGGGCAGCCTCCAAAAAGAAGGGAACCACCCAAAACAGCAAACAAAGTGGAAAGGAAACTTAAAACATCAAACTAAAACGTGATTAAAGAGGTCGATAATATACCCCAGCCCCTGCAGTGCCCAATGAGCAGGGAAAGCTTCTATGGTGCCCTTGGAAATGTTCTCCAGTCAGTGCGAACGCGCAGTTATCTGTCTGAACGCATCAGCAAGAGAGCAGCGAGTGGCTTGCATTACTTAAAGCCAGCCTGCACTGCTTAAAACTAGATTGTCGATTGTGCAAGGACTACGAACAGGAATTTAAGGTTTTGGGAAAGGAATGCAGGGAACATGAGTGGAAATGAACTGGAACTCATTGCCCATGAGCATGGTGGAAGCAGAGACGGTCATCGATTTCAGAAGGAAATGGGCACGCGAAAGAAATTAGCTTGTCGGGCCACGGGGATAGAGCAGAGGTATGGGTCTGAATTAATTGCTTCACGGAGAGCTGGCAAAGAATCAATGGGCCCAATGGCTTCATCCTATGCTGTAAATGACCCTATGCTCAAAGACGAAGTGCATGGTGGCTGGAGCAGGTTACGGATATCGTGGCTGAAAGGAATCTGACCTGAGAAAGAGTGAGGAATGACATAACAATGGAGAGAGAGAAGACTCCCAAGGTTTTCAGACACTATACTGAAGTTCTTGCTAATGGAGGTGGGAAGGAGGCCAGATATTCTGTATGTGCAAGTGAGAAGGAGGTCAAAGATCAATGGGGGCAGATAATTGCAGAGATCACAGAGAAAGGTAAACCCAAAGGATTTGAAAGTATCGCCACAAGGAATTGTCTCACAAGTGGTCAAGGTCAGTGAATGCACCTTCAAATTCCATAGCACAGCTATTTCTCAAATCAACCTCTGCCATCCCTCACCTCGCAACAATCTCTACCAATTGGGCCTCATAGTTAAAATTCATAAGTTTTGCCGTACCCTTACAGGCTTAGCGCTGATGCAAGCTTTACACCCACAACTCTTAGGTTACACACAGTACTAGCATTTTAACTATTAACTATTTCCTCGTCGGCACCCATGTGATGTAACCTGATGTGGAGATGCCACCCACATCGACAATGTAACCTGACCAGGCAGTGAAGGAACACCAAGAAGCAACCAAGAATAATGACAGAGAATTTGGTTAGACACTCGCAGCCACCAGCCCAGTCACTGAACTGCATGCATCTTAGACTAGGACTGGCACAGAGTAAGACACTGGTACACTGCAGCCAGGGTACAGATGCTAGTTCATTAGAGGGTGAACTCACTGCAGGGCTTTCAGGTGAAGGTTTAAATGGAGCAACCTACAGAAAAAAACACTGCTGGGTATACACAACAAAATTGGTTGGTGCATTAGAAACCTGTCAGGAAAACGGCAGGCAGTGTCAAGGAATAGAGAGGCATCCAACCAACATCAACCGGTAACAGGGTTCTGCGTAGAGCAATGAGGTTTGCAGGGTATCACAGGTCCAGCAGCCTTTCCTCCTGTAGATTACTGGAATTGCTGAGGCACTGGCCCAGTGGAGTGACGGTGATTTAATCGAGCACAATCCTGCTCCCCTTTCTCAGGAAGACACCAATCATCCACCCACCTCTGTCACTCTGCCAGTGCTCCTGTTGTTGTCTGGAAGCCAGCTCAGACCGCCACTTCCCATGCTGAAATGATGGTGGTCACAGCCGGACCTGCTCGGCCAAAGGCTGCTCGAGATCATCCTCCATTTGCATTTTCCTCCACTGAAAGTCAACAGGCTTCTCCCAACCATGCTGCAGTCCCCAGTGTTGCACTGAGGTAGGAGCAGTAGCACACGCAGAAACACCATGAAGACAGACACTAAGGGAATGCTCAAAGGTGATTCGTTGATATTTGAATGCAATATGTCATGAATTCATTTATACATTTGGTTTGGAATGTTTATTTTCTGGCGGCTTTTATTTTTTGCATCGTGGCCAAGGGTATGCTGTGATGGTCATTGACAAAAGGGATTTAAGGTTGCAGTTACTGGTGTTGCATGTAGATAGATCCTTCATAGACCGCGCGGGGCAGAAAGGGGTTGTCCAGGTTGTCTCCTTCCTAACTCCTCCTCATACTCCTCAGTTGTTTGCCTATAACTGGTGGCAAAGGCTGGACCCCCAGGAGGTGAGTTTGTGCAGCGTGCCGCAGACCACTATGAATCCTCATACTTGCTCAACAGAGGGCTGTACCTCCTCCAGACAGAGCGTTGTCTCAGCTTATTGATGGTTTACTTGATCATCTTTCACATGGCAGAATGACTTTCATTGTATGCCTGCTGCAGACAAGTGTGAGTTGTGTAACAATGCATCAGCCTTGGTGTCAGCTTGCCACCTCACGGCCAGCAATTTTTAAAAATTCATTCATGGGACATGGGCATCACTGGCTGGCCAGCATTAATTGCCCATCCCTAGTTGCCCTTGGAGGGCAGTTGAGAGTCAACTAATTGCTGTAGCTCTGGAGTCACATGTAGGCCAGACCAGGTAAGGGCTGCAGATTTCGTTCCCTAAAGGGCATCAGTGATAATGGTTTCATGATCATCAGTAGATTCTTAATTCCAAATATTTTTTATTGAATTCAAATTCCACCATCTGCCATGGCAGGATTCGAACCCCAGAACATTAGTTGAGTTTCTTAATAGTCTAGCAATAATACCACAAGGCCAAGACCTTCCCTTGCCATTGTGGCTTAGATACAGCTGGCACAATGGACTGCCACAGGATGAGAATACTAAACATTCACTTTCATGATTCACTGCCTATGGTTATGCATCAGTTAGTCACTGTGCTTCAGTTCTGGTACACTGCAGAGTAGGCCCGCTACACCTGCAAGTTAATCTCAGTGTAATCAATGGCACCCTGCACTGTGGGGAAGCCTGCAACCCAAATAAATTTAAACTCTCGATCTGCCTCCTTCTCTTTTGTAGGAGAAAATTAAATGTCGTCTACTATTTTTGAATGCAGCAACCTCAGTGACCTTCCTCACACGACAGTGGACAGTGAATTGCAATACGATGTGAATATCTCCAGAAACAGTATGAAGTGAGCCAGGTGCGCAAACATTCATCATCACAGTCACCGCCATAGACACTGGCAATGCTATCCTTATTCTATGTGAAGGTTGGAGTTTTGATTGCAGCAAGTAGCAGATTTCAGTGAGGTGGCTGTCACTGAAACACAGACATCTCCCACATTGTTTCTCTCTCAGATTCAGCTTGGAGAATGTCTTCGCAAATACCCTGGTGCTCTCCTGCTGAACACCCTTCTCGCTCCCCTTTTCCTCCCTCTTCCTGAAGCTTGTCCTGCTCTGTATGGGCCTTTGTTCATTCCCCTGCTCTTGTTTTATCCCACTGGGAGAGCCTACAAATGCACCCATATAACTATGAGTAACCAGTTTGTGCTTTAGTTCTGAAGTCAGCAAAAAGTCATTAAGTACCTTTCTGCCCATTTTCTTAAACTTTTGCAAATTGAAGTAATGGCACAGTGGTTAGCACTGCTGCCTCTCAGCACCAGGGATGCGGGTTCAATTCCCGGCTTGGGTCACTGTCTGTGTGGAGTTTGCGCTTTCTCCCCGTGCCTGCGTGGGTTTCCTCCGGGTGATCCGGTTTCCTCCCGCAGTCTAAAAGACGTGCTGGTTAGGTGCATTGGCCATGATAAATTCTCCCTCAGTGTATTTGAACAGGTGCTGGAGTGTAGCAGCTACGGGATTTTCGCAGTAATTTCAGTGCAGTGTTAATGTGAGTCTACTTGTGACACTAATAAATAAACTTTAACTATAGAGAACACTGAACACGTGTAAAATTGTAGCAGCATCAAGAAGAAAATAACTTGAAAGTTAGTTCATGAGCCACTAAAAGAGCACCAGTGGAGAACATTCCTGCTGCAGAACATGTGTCCAGCTATGTCTGGTAAGTAGAGGGTATTTATGCAATTGCTTGCATCCAATCTGATGTTATGTAGTATCATGAACCATCTGAACAAAGAACAAAGAACAGTACAGCACAGGAAACAGGCCCTTCGGCCCTCCAAGCCTGTGCCGCTCCTTGGTCCAACTAGACCATTCATTTGTATCCCTCCATTCCCAGACTGCTCATGTGACTATCCAGGTAAGTCTTAAACGATGTCAGCATGTCTGCCTCCACCACCCTACTTGGCAGCGCATTCCAGGCCCCCACCACTCTCTGTGTAAAAAACGTCCCTCTGATATCTGAGTTATACCTCGCCCCTTTCACCTTGAGCCCGTGACCCCTCATGATCGTCACCTCCGACCTAGGAAAAGGCTTCCCACTGTTCACCCTATCCATACTCTTCATAATTTTGTACACCTCTATTAGGTCTCCCCTTATTCTCCGTCTTTCCAGGGAGAACAAGCCCAGTTTACCCAATCTCTCCTCATAGCTAAGACCCTCCATACCAGACAACATCCTGGTAAACCTTCTCTGCACTCTCTCTAAAGCCTCCACGTCCTTCTGGTAGTGCGGCGACCAGAACTGGACGCAGTACTCCAAATGTGGCCTAACCAGCATTCTATACAGCCGCAACATCAGACTCCAGCTTTTATGCTCTATACCCCATCCTATAAAGGCAAACATACCATATGCCTTCTTCACCACCTTCTCCACCTGTGCTGCCACCTTCAAGGATTTGTGGACTTGCACACCTAGGTCCCTCTGTGTTTCTATACTCTTGATGGCTCTGCTATTTATTGTATAACTCCCCCCTCCACGGCGGCACGGTAGCACAGTGGTTAGCACTGCTGCTTCACAGCTCCAGGGTCCCGGGTTCGATTCCCGGCTCGGGTCACTGTCTGTGTGGAGTTTGCACATTCTCCTCGTGTCTGCGTGGGTTTCCTCCGGGTGCTCCGGTTTCCTCCTACAGTCCAAAGATGTGCAGGTTAGGTTGATTGGCCAGGTTATAAATTGCCCCTTAGAGTCCTGGGATGCGTAGGTTAGAGGGATTAGCGGGTAAATATGTGGGGGTAGGACCTGGGTGGGATTGTGGTCGGTGCAGACTCGATGGGCCGAATGGCCTCCTTCTGCACTGTAGGGTTTCTATGATTCTATGATTCTACATTCGTTCTTCCAAAATGCATCACTTCGCATTTATCTGGATTAAATTCCATCTGCCATTTCTCTGCCCAATTTTCCAGCCTATCTATATCCTGCTGTATTGTCCGACAATGTTCATCGCTATCCGCAAGTCCAGCCATCTTCGTGTCATCCGCAAACTTGCTGATAACACCAGTTACACCTTCTTCCAAATCATTTATATATATCACAAATAGCAGAGGTCCCAGTACAGAGCCCTGCGGAACACCACTGGTCACAGACCTCCAGCCGGAAAAAGACCCTTCGACTGCTGCCCTCTGCCTCCTGTGGCCAAGCCAGTTTTCTGCTCTGCATACTTCCAGCAGACCTTCACTGCATGTATGTGAACACATGTACCAAAGTGGCATCTAGCGTGCCTGACATGGATGTCATTTTGAAATTCTAAGGTGACTCATATCACCTAAAAAAATTGCTGCCTCCAGTGGGGTCAACTTCTCACCCTTAGTCTTTCGTATTGGGAACTGCACTGAGGTCGGTATTGAACATTTGTATACTGGGCCATGGATCATCAGCAGACTGACAAAGATAAGACAGATTACAAGAATTGAATTGGGTGCTGAGTAGTGGAATGAAAGAATCAGACAAGCAGTTCATTCTTCTGACTGCCTCATATCTCACCAGCTCTGCCAAAACCATCCCAGCATGGCAGAGGAGTGGATATTAGATACATGCTTGATGTAACATTTTTGAACGATAGAATTACTGCTGATGATAAAAGCTGTGAATCTGAAGTACATCAATATGCAGGCCCAAAATTTATAACTATAACATGAGACTGTGTGACCCAAATACCTTCAGTGCAAATGGATGTGCACTATCTCCTGTAAATAGCTGGTTGAATATTACCTGAAGTAATTGCGGAAATGAATATTTCAGAATTTGGTTCAGATTCTCAATTAACTATGAAACTTTTGCGCTATTACAAGACTATATCTTTAACTAAGTTTGCTATCAGAAAAATACCAAAGGTTCCATTGGATTCAAAAATAGCTCATGTAACTTTTGTATTTATAGAGCAGGGAAGACAGCCTTCAGGAAATTACAGGCCAGTTTGCTTAACATCTGTCATAGGGAAAATATTAGAAGCTATATGTTATAACAGGGCATTTAGATAAAGTCAAAGTGAACAGGCAAAGTCAACATGGCAGTGTGAAAGGGAAATAAATTTTTAGCCAATTTATTGAAGTTCTTTGAAAAAGTCGGGTTAGGTTGATTGGCTATGCTCAATTGACACTAGTGTCAGGGGGAATTATGGTCGGAGCAGACTCAATAGGCTGAATGGCCTCCTTCTGCACTGTAGAGATTCTATGATCTTAAGTTACAGGTGCTGTTAGATTTTCAGAAGGTGATAAGGCGCCTCATAAGGAAAGTGAAAGCTCATGGTGTAGCTGGTACCATCTTGGCACGGATAGAAGATTGGCTAGCTAACAGGAAACAATAGGCATAAATGGGTAATTTTCTGGTTGGCAGAATGCGTTAAGTAGTGTGCCATAGGAATCGGTGCTGGGGCCTCGGCTCTCTACAATTTATATAAATTATTTGGATGAAGGGTGTAGGATTGAATGACAACACAAGATAGAGACCATCAGACAACTCAAAGAGGCTGCAGAGGATATTGTAACAAATGACCCCAGACAACAGCTCTTATACAAACAACATCAACAATGACCAAGGAGAATGGAACTTGTTAGATGCATGTCAAACTGGAAGCCAGAGATATCTCGCCTGGAGTGAGGCCCATTGTTTCGGTTGTGGAAACAACATCAGTGATAAATGGGTTTGTCTGGATCAAGGCATGTGACAGACTAAAGAAATCAAAAGCGTACTAAGCACCGATCATCTGTTGGAACGTCTTCAAGAAATGTGTTTTGATATTTTCGATAAGAATCATCATAAAAAAGCCAAGATCGAAGCATCTGGCACTGCAGTTGACGGAAGGTCAGGGCTGGTCACCTTAACTCAGTCCTACTTTCAACACTGGACAGGTTACCTATATTATAAGTGTTTTCAGCCATATGCTGGTGGCATTGGCCTGAAGGTTTTGTACTACAGTCAAGAAGGAGGGTCAGGAATCATCAAGCTGACTTGCAGACCTACAACTTTTACCAGAAGGGTCAATTGCGTAGGGAGTAGTAATTTATCAGCTAAATCCAAGGGGTATTGGGGCTGAGGTTTTGGAAGTAACTTCTTACAGGTCAGCCTAGAATTGAAAAAGATTTTGGGCAGAAACATGAGGCTTTTTAGTAAAGGCTTGTGATATGTTATGATGCTTTATGTGCTTAAGTGGAAGCTGAGGTTAAATCATGGAGGGATTTAAATCCAGCTAACCAATTAAGTGCTGTAGGGTATCATTTACATGAATTTAAGGCTCTTGTATTACGGTAGTAGGTTTTTTTTTAGATAGACAACATGTTTGTGGTTGAGCCAAACCCAGTAATTTTGTCCCTTATAAAATCCTAAAGTAAAGAACCATCAGTCATGTGAACAGGAGCATGCACCTCTCACAAGGGCAATGGTACCATTGCTAAATTTGCTGATGACGTAAAGATAGATAGGAAAGCAAGAACAGTGTTTTCTGGTCCCTACCGCTGATGAGCTTTTCCTGTCCTGCCAAGTCACTAGGGATTTAAAAGGATTGCCACATCTGCCACTGGAAAATCCAATGCAATAGGGCAGGAAAGCCTTAGCATAAATTATGAGGAAGACATAAGGAGGCTTGGAAAGGATATAGATAGGTTAGGTAAATGGAATATAAAGTGAGGTTGTCCAATTCAGCAGGACAAATAAAAAAAACAGCATATTAACTAAATGGTGAGAGATTGCAGGGCTCTGAGATGCAGAGGGTGTGCTAGTATATGTATTCCAACAGGTTAGTTTGCAGCTGCAGCAAGGAATTAACAAAGCTAATAGAATGTTATCGTTTATTGTGAAGGGAATTGAATACAAGAGTAGGGAGGTTATGCTTCTGATATACAGGGCACTGGTGAGACCACATCTGGAGTACTGTGTACATTATTAGTCTACTTATATAAAGAAAGATGCAAATGCATTGGAAGCAGTACATGAAGGTTAATGCCTGGAATGGGCGGGCTGTCTCATGAGCAAAGGCAGGAGTGGACAGTATGGGTCGGATTCTCTGACCTCGCCCACAGCTGGGATTCTCCAGTCCCGCTGCTATGAATGGAGATTTGGCTGAGAGCCATATTTTCCGTTCTCTCTGGCAATGGCGGCGGGGCGTGAACGGCCAGAGAATTCCAGCCTATGTTTTCTCTTATGGGAGAATCTGGAACTAGGGATCCCTATTTAGCCATAAGGGGTCACCCATTTAAGATAGAGATGAGAAAATATTTTTTCCTTAGAGGGGTGAGAAACTTTAGAATTCTCTTTCCCAAAAGGTTGTTGAGGTGGCATATGTGAATAACTTTAACACAGAATTAGGTAGATTCATTATAAGCAAGGGAGTGAAATGTTATCAGGGATAAGCTGTAATTTGAACTTGAAGTTAAAATTAGATCAACCATAATCTCCTTGAATGGGGGAATAGACTTGATGGGACGACTGGCCTACTCTTGCTCCTAGTGTGTGTGTTTGCATGTCTGTTGGGGAGATATGGCAGCAGTAGGGTATTGAAGGACTATGATGATGAAAGAGCCTGACCGTGGGAATAAGAGATATGGTAAGTTAGGGGAATTTGGAGCAACTCTGGCCAGGTAGTAAATGAGAATTAAATAGACAATGAGACATACATTCAGTAAATGGGATTTTATCTTTCTCCTCGGCAATCACTTCTCACCAGAAGCTTATTTCAGCTGACAGGATGTGAAAGTCCTCATTTCTGACCTGAAACAGAAGGTAAGAGCACCTAAATCTCTGCTAGCTCACATTTATCACCCTCTATCAACGGGATGGAACAGTTTACATTATGATTGTCTGTGCTCTTTGCTCTTCAGAGGGAGACGTTAGAAAAGTCCCACAATTCTTTCAGTGTTTTGATCTCTTTCTCCCACTCAAGAAAGAAATTAAGTCCCAATTTTGTTCAAACTTGGCACACTCAGAAAATGTTGAACGTTTCTGAACTTTAAGTTGTTTGTGAGTTACCAAAGGCTGGTCAGGGCAACCCTACTATCTGGTTCCAAGAACAACTGCTTTATCGTGAACTTCAGTTGCAAAAAAAAAGTTTCTTTTTCAATTTTGAAATGGGAAATTGTTGCCTAGCAAAGAAAAAAATCAGCTATTCTGGCAACAACATGTGTGTTCAGTACGAAGTCACCCTCACAGTTTTAAACAACATTGGTGCAGAAAATTCTCTGTAGCACTGAGGGATTCCCAGACTCTTAATACAGGTATGTTGAGTTCTATGTTACTAATCTATATGGCCTTGCTTCCTTTTTCTTCCCATTTAGTCAAACTTCTCTTTCTCATTCTTGAAATTCAGGAATAATTGAAGCTCTGAAGATTTTAAACTGCTTGTGAAAAAGTGTAGAGTTCCACTTTGCAAATATTGGCATTGCTCCCAAGGATTTGAATATACTTCCAACTCGAGTCCAGACCCGATAAGAACCAGGCATTGCCATTTGCAACTTACCTGTCTCTATGACAGAATGTTACGTACACATGTTGATAGGTTTGTGCCAATTAAATTATTTAAAATGAAATCATTAATGCATTAATTTTCTCAAATGCAGTAAAGGCGTTACTCTTTTGACAGAAGGAGGATGTATATGCTAATTAGAGTACATAAGGCATTTTTTCAAGCTTAGACCCTCTACAAAGTATTTTTGCTCTCCTCCTCCCCATCATAAGAATAAGTCGAAAGGTTTGAATATTGGATTTTTATTTCAATTACAATGTTGCACAACAATATCACCAATCTGTCGTAGATGTATCTGACCATTACAGTATTGATAGGAGTAACCACCAGACAATCCTTTTGAAGACAAAATCCCATCTTCACATTGATGATAGCCTCCATCATAGTGGTGTGCCATTAGCACACTCTGGTAAATGGAACAGATAAAAGGTTCAAAAACAGAGCTAACAGCTTAAAACTGGACATCCATGAGGCCCTGTGGTCCATCAGCAGCAGCAGAATTGTATTCAACCATACAAAGTATAACCTCATGTCCTAAAATATCCCTCACTCTACCAATAGCATCAAGCCAGGGATCAATCCTGGTTGAATGCAGAGTGCAGGAGGGCATACCCAGAGCAGCACCAGGCATACCTTAAAATCAAGTGTCAACCTAGTGAAGCTACTTGCATGCCAAACAGTGGAACGACCATGGAGCAGACAGAGCTAACCAATCCCACAACCAACAGATCAGATCTAAGTTCTGCTGTCCTCTTCCAGTCATGAATGGTGGTGGGCAATTGAACAACGAACTGGCAGAAGAGGCTCCACAAATGCCCTCATCCTAAATAATGGGGGGATCCCAACACATTAGTGCAAAAGACAAGGCTGAAGCATTTGCAACCATCTTCAGTCAGAAGTGCTGAGTGGATGATTGATCCACTTGATTGGCACCCCATCCACCACCTTAAGCATTCACTTCCTCAGCTACTGGTACATAGTTGTAGCATTGTATACCATCTGCAAGATACACTGCAGCAACTTACAGAGTCTCCTTCCAAACCTTCAAGTTCTACCACCGAGGGGGACAGGGGCAAAAGATGCATGGGAGCACCACCACCTGCAAGTTCCCCTCCAAGTCATAAATCATCCTGGTTTGGAATTATATAGCCATTTCTTCACTGTCAAAATTCTGGAACTCCTTTCCTAGTAACACTGTAGGTGTATCAGTGCCACAAAATGCAGTAGTTCAAGAAGGAAGCTCACTGCCACTTTCTCAAGGGCAATTAGAAATGGGCAACAAATGCTGGCCTAACCAAAGGTGCCCACATCCTGTGAAAGAATTAAAAAAAAATACACAGTATTTTTCAAATAGTTCAGCATGACCTGCTTCTTCTTTTTGTTCGAACGTTCTAATTGACAATTTGGACTACAATATAAAAGTTAAAGGTCATTGAAAGTTTAGCCTACTTTTAAAATCAATCAGCAGAAATCTTTTTTTTAAGTTCTTGTGCTATTATGGATTATTTTTTTTTTATACAGCAACCAACCTTTAGTCAATTCAATGTGTTTATTATTGAAAGTAACAGGTCGTGTGATTTTCAATTTGATGGAATATCTTACAAAGGAGCTAATTCCGACCAGCAATTTGATCGCACAAAGTTAAATGAAACAATTATTTCCACCAGATTGACATCGCAAAGCATCATTTTCACAACCCACTTTGCACTGCATCTCTTCCGTGAAGAATAACTGGCAACGGTCCTGATTTTTGTGGTTATGATTTGATTACAGATTATGTGCTCTGAACCTCAGCAGCTCAGCTTAAGGATGCTAATTGAAGTTGAAAAAAAAATGATCACCCATTGCACTTTCAGTTTAATACTGGCTTCACTCTTAGGACTATTCGCATATCTCAATGCAATTCTTTTATATTTCAAGCTGAATTTGATGAGCCCCTTTAACTCTGATGGTCTTTCCTCCCTCTTCAAAATGGTAATTTGCTATTCAGCATGTAGATCTGAAGAAATGCCGCTGCGGTGAGCATATTTAACATCCCTGCCCACGTTCAAAATGTGAGCTTCTCTCCAATTATGTCAATAGACAATGCTTTGAAAGCAATTCAGGACAGTGCTATTCAATAAGCTACTGTAAGAGTCACAACTCTGAGCAATGAAAAAGTCCTTCTCTTATTAAGCAAATGGTGAGTGTTGTGTACTTGGCATAATGAGGTTCATGGTGGCTGTTGTAGGTGTCCTGTTAGTTTATTCATGATTCTTGTTGCCTGGCATGTCCTGTGTAATTACTTTTAACATTATCTCTTCCTTATTTTGGGCACCTTGTGCTATGCAGCTGATATGAGCATTGTGCTATTTTGTGTTGCAAGATTCACAGTTTGTGGGTCACACACACTTCATGGCGTGTACTGGATTGTTCAAGTAGCATGGCTCATGTTGCCTTAGAATAGTTTATGGTGTGAAAGGTTACTTTCACACCATAAACCACAGCTTGTACGGTTTGTGACATAGTGCATGTGATGCATGTTGCATGTGTTGTCGTCTTAGTGAGATCCAAGAAGGGAAGGTAAAGACGTATATCCTGTTCCCTGCTACTCATGGCCATGTTAGATCTAATGGCACCATGCTTCTGGCTCCACTATGTCTGTAAGTGGCTTCGGACACTTGCAGACATACAATGAGGAGTCTTGTATAGCATATAAGACTATGCTATAGGCCTTCCCTGTGATGCCAAGGAGTCAGATGCCCCTGTAGTTACCCTGTGTAACTTTTGTTTCTGTACAGAGTGCTGATTTTTGCACTACTCATCTCCTGTGATTAGAGTCTACCTTCCAGTAGAGAAGGAAAGGATCATAAAAGGTGTGGCAAAAGATGGGACTTTCCAGACTTGAGCAGTTTGGCTGGAATTCCATGCTTGCCAGCTACCTTTCTGTTTGCTAAGAATTCCATGGCCTTCTTGAGCTCAACTGATGAAGGTTCTTCAGCTAACTCATTGATGACAGGGAGCTGCGAGAGACCATCAAGCATGGACTGGGAGATGTTTGTCCCACAGGAGTAGAGTTTCATCCGGCGGGACACATGTTTACAGAGAACTTCACCATCTGCCAACTTCAGCGGGGCAACTTGATGCACTGAATGACATCAAGCTGAGCTTTGGGACACAACTGATGGTTACAAGGTCTGAGGCGTGCTCAGAACCTCATTGTATGTTTGCCAGCACTCAGGCAGTGCACAGGATGGAAGATGGTCACATACCCAAGGATATGTATGGTGAGGTAGGTGGAACCAGACAACCACTTGACCACTGGATCAATCAATTTCATTGCAAATTAAACCATGAAGCTCCATAGCATAAAGTTGCTATGTTTTAATGAAATCTGCCACACCTATGACTGAAGT
The DNA here is from genome assembly GCF_964213995.1 of Mustelus asterias. Lineage (NCBI taxonomy): Eukaryota > Metazoa > Chordata > Chondrichthyes > Carcharhiniformes > Triakidae > Mustelus > Mustelus asterias. The sequence goes on from NC_135808.1 coordinate 60,335,009, forward strand.
TAATTTTAAGATGATGTACATCTGATATACTCAAAGTTACGCATTATTTTTATTATAATGTGCCAAAAAAAGGCCGGGATTTTCCAGCCCCATCATACTGTCGCAGGGATTTGGCAGCCTGCCCAAAAGCCTGTTGACTTTCAGTGGGACTGGACGATGGCAGTGGTGGATGGGGTTGGATAACAATAATGTCAACCACCACACTGCTTGTTATTCTTCCCAATTCAGCTTCGGGAATGAGAATATGGGTCTTTTCTCATTCATTAGACAATCCAGTTTTACAGATTTATTTAGATCTCCATATTCAAGGAGACAGGGATGGCTTTAAAACTGTGAATAATTACTTCACAATATGTGAAAGACTTAGACTGACCTTTATAAGAACATAAGAACATAAGAAATAGGAGCAGGAGTAGGCCATCTGGCCCTTCGAGCCTGCCCCCCCATTCAACAAGATCATGGCTGATTTGAAGCGAATCAGTTCCACTTACCCGCCTGCTCCCCATATCCCCTAATTCCCTTATCGATCAGAAAACTATCTACCCGTGATTTAAACATATTCAACGAGGAAGCCTCCACCACTTCAATGGGCAGAGAATTCCAGAGATTCACTACCCTCTGAGAGAAGAAGTTCCCCCTCAACTCTGTTCTGAACCGGCCCCCCCTTATTTTGAGGCTGTGCCCTCTAGTTCTGGTTTCCCTTCTAAGTGGAAAGAATCTCTCCACCTCTACCCTATCCAGCCCCTTCATTATCTTATATGAATCTATAAGATCACCCCTCATCCTTCTAAACTCCAACGAGTACAGACCCAATCTGTTTAATCTCTCCTCATAAGCTACACCCCTCATCTCCGGTATCAACCTGGTGAACCTTCTCTGCACTCCCTCCAAGGCCAATATATCCTTTCGCAAATAAGGGGACCAAAACTGCACACAATACTCCAGTTGCGGCCTCACCAGTGCCTTGTACAGTTGCAGCAAGACCTCCCTGCTTTTATATTCTATCCCCCTCGTGATAAAGGCCAACATTCCATTAGCCTTCTTGATCACCTGCTTCACCTGCAGACTGAGTTTTTGCGATTCGTGCACAAGGACCCCCAGGCCCCTCTGCACAGTCGCACGATGTAATTTTTCTCCATTTAAATAATATTCCAATTTACTATTATTTCTTCCAAAGTGGATAACCTCACATTTGCTAACGTTATATTCCATCTGCCAGATCCTCGCCCACTCGCTCAGCCTATCCAAATCTCTCTGCAGACTTTCCGCGTCCTCCACGCAATTCGCTTTCCCACTCACCTTCGTGTCATCAGCAAACTTGAATACCCTAGATTCAGTCCCCTCCTCAAGATCATCTATGTAAATGGTAAACAATTGAGGCCCCAGCACCGATCCCTGCGGCACGCCACTGGTCACCCACTGCCAACCAGAAAAGCACCCATTTATCCCAACTCTCTGCTTCCTGTTAGATAGCCAATCCCCAATCCACGCCAACACCTTACCCCTAACTCCGTGTACCCCAATCTTCTGCAGCAACCTTTTGTGAGGCACCTTATCGAACGCCTTCTGGAAATCTAAAAACACCACATCCACCGGTTCCCCTCTGTCAACCGCACTAGTGACATCTTCATAAAAGTCCAGTAGATTCGTCAAACACGACTTTCCCTTCATGAATCCATGCTGCGTCTGCTTGATCGAACCATTCTTATTCAGGTGCTCTGTTATTTCCTCTTTAATAATGGACTCTAGCATCTTCCCAAACACGGACGTTAAGCTAACCGGCCTGTAGTTACCCGCCTTTTGTCTACTTCCTTTTTTACACAGCGGCGTAACAGTAGCTGTTTTCCAGTCAGCCGGCACTACCCCAGAGTCCAGCGAATTTTGATAAATTACTACTAACGCATCTGCTATTACCTCAGCCATTTCTTTCAGTACCCTGGGATGCATTCCATCCGGGCCCGGGGACTTGTCTACCTTCAGTCCTATTAGTCTACCAAGCACCACCTCCTTAGTAACAGTAATTGTATTAAGGACCTCCCCTCCCACCAACTCTCGATCTCTAATATTCGGCAAACTATTTGTGTCTTCCACCGTGAAGACCGACACAAAGAACTTATTTAAAGTCTCAGCCATTTCCTCGTTTTCCATGATTAAATCCCCCCTCTCATCTTCCAAGGGTCCAACATTCACTCTAGCCACTCTATTCCTTTTTATATACTTGTAAAAACTTTTACTATCATTTTTTATATTTTGAGCTAATTTAGTTTCATAATCTATCTTTCCTTCCTTAATCGCTTTCTTAGTCGTTCTTTGTTTTTCTTTAAAGCTTTCCCAATCCACTAATTCTCCACTATTTTTGGCCACTCTGTACGCATCTGATTTTATTTTAATACTCTCCTTTATTTCCTTCATTATCCATGTCCGGTTATCCTTTTTCTTACAGTCCTTCTTTATCACCGGAATACATTTTTGCTGAGTACTTAAAAAAATCTCCTTAAAAATCCTCCACTGTTCCTCAGCTGTCCTACCTACCAGTCTGCTCGCCCAATCTACATTAGCCAATTCCACCCTCATCCTATCGTACTCCCCTCTGTTCAAGCAGAGGACACTGGTTTGGGACCCTACTTTCTCACCCTCCACAGGTTGCAAAGTTGGGCCGAGAGGTGGCGGATGGAGTTTAATGCGGAGAAGTGTGAGGTAATTCACTTTGGTAGGAATAACAGATGTGTTGAGTATAGGGCTAACGGGAGGACTTTGAATAGTGTGGAGGAGCAGAGGGATCTAGGTATATGTGTGCATAGATCCCTGAAAGTTGGGAATCAAGTAGATAAGGTTGTTAAGAAGGCATATGGTGTCTTGGCGTTTATTGGTAGGGGGATTGAATTTAGGAGTCGTAGCGTTATGTTGCAACTGTACACAACTCTGGTGCGGCCGCACTTGGAGTACTGTGTGCAGTTCTGGTCCCCACATTACAGGAAGGATGTGGAGGCTTTGGAGAGGGTGCAGAGGAGGTTTACCAGGATGTTGCCTGGTATGGAGGGGAGATCCTATGAGGAGAGGCTGAGGGATTTGGGATTGTTTTCGCTGGAAAGGCGGCGGCTAAGAGGGGATCTTATTGAAACATATAAGATGATTAGAGGTTTAGATAGGGTGGATAGTGATAGCCTTTTTCCTCTGATGGAGAAATCCAGCACGAGGGGGCATGGCTTTAAATTGAGGGGGGGTAGTTATAGAACCGATGTCAGGGGTAGGTTCTTTACCCAGAGGGTGGTGAGGGATTGGAATGCCCTGCCAGCATCAGTAGTAAATGCGCCTAGTTTGGGGGCGTTTAAGAGATCCGTAGATAGGTTCATGGACGAAAAGAAATTGGTTTAGGTTGGAGGGTCACAGTTTTTTTTTAACTGGTCGGTGCAACATCGTGGGCCGAAGGGCCTGTTCTGCGCTGTAATGTTCTATGTTCTATGTTCTATCTGTATCAGAAATTCCACCATATTATGATCACTCATCCCAAGAGGATCCTTCACAAGAAGATCCTTAATCCTACCTGTCTCATTGCACAGAACCAGATCCAAGATAGCTCGCTCTCTCGTAGGTTCTGTAACATACTGTTCAATGAAACAATCTCGACAGCATTCCAAGAACTCTTCCTCAAGCCCTCCACGTCCAATTTGAGTCGACCAATCAATATGTAGGTTAAAATCCCCCATGATTATTGCCGTTCCACTTTTGCACGCATCCATTATTTGCTTGTTTATAGCCCTCCCCACCTCTAAGTTATTATTTGGGGGCCTATAGACCACGCCTACCAGTGTCTTTCTCCCCCTACTATTCCTTATCTCCACCCACAACGATTCCACGTTTTGCTCCTTCGAGCCTATGTCGTCTCTCACTACCGTCCTGATATTATCCTTTATTAACAAAGCTACCCCACCTCCTTTTTCTACCTGTCTATCCTTCCTAAATGCCTGATAACCCTGTATATTCAGTTCCCAGTCCCGGTCACCCTGCAACCACGTTTCTGTGATGGTCACTAGATCATATTCATTTGTATGGATTTGTGCCATCAACTCATTTACTTTGTTTCGAATGCTTCGTGCATTCAGGCAAAGTGTCTTTATGCCAGCCTTTATCTGGACCCGGTTTGTTGAAGCGCTACTAACATCTCCCAAGCCCTCTCCTCCTTTGGCTAGTTGTGATTCACTATACTCCTGGCATTAGAGTAGACACCTCTCAATCCTATGGTCTGACCTCTCCCCTTCTCTGTTCCCAGTCCACCTGCCCTCTTGCACTGCCTATAACCCTTCTCTGTTTGCGAGCTACCTTCCTCACTCTCAGTCACGTCGCTTTGATCCCCTCCCCCCAGCCTCTCTAGTTTAAACTCTCCCCAGTAGCCTTAGCCAACCTTCCTGCCAGGATATTGGTCCCCCTGGGATTCAAGTGCCACCCGTTTTTAGTATACAGGTCACACCTGCCCCTAAAGAGGTCCCAATGGTCCAGGAACCTGAATCCCTGCTCCCTGCACCATTCCCTCAGCCACACATTCATCCTCCACCTCACTCCATTCCTTTCCTCACCTTCCCGTGGCACAGGCAGCAATCCCGAGATTACTACCTTTGCTTTCCTCCTTCTCAGCTGTCTCCCTAATTCCCTATGCTCTTTTTTCATGTTCCCTTCCCCCTTCTTACCCACATCAGCGGTACCAATATGTACCGCTACCTCCGGCTCCTCTCCCTCCCACCTCAGGATTTCTGGGACAAAGTTAAAGAAAGTATTATTCCGACCCAAACCTCACGGTCATGTCTTCCAAATTGGCAGTTGGTGGAGAGTATTGAGACCAATGTCGATGGTAACAAGCACTACAGGATGAATGGTCAAACTGACCATCAGGAGGTCATTCACGTGGGGGGAATGTTGTAGTGATATGGGGTAGTATAGTCAGGAGAATGCATGCTGTTCTCTACAGCTGTGACCAGGAGCTCTGAAGGTTCGGTAGCCTGCCTAGTGACAGTCTCAATGACATCTCCTCAAGGCTGGAGAAGAACTTGGAGTGGAGTTAGGAGGATGGTTTGCAGGTGCAGCAGGTAATTAAGAAAGTAAACAGAGTTTTGTCCTTCATTGCTAGAGGGATGGGGTTTAAAAACAGGAGGTTATGTTGCAGCTGTATAAGGTGCTGGTGAGGCCACATCTGAAGTACTGAGTACAGTTTTGGTCTCCTTATTTGAGAAAGGATATACTGGCACTGGAACAAGTGCAGAGGAGATTCACTAGGTTCATTCTGGAGTTGAGAAGGTTGGCTTATGAGCAGAGACTGAGTACACTGGGACTATATTCTTTGGAATTCAAAAGAATGAGAGAAGATCTTATAGAAACTTATAAGATTATGAAGGGAATAGATAAGATAGAAGCAGGGAAGTTGTTTCCACTGGCAGGTGAAACTAGAACTAGGGGGCATGGCCTCAAAATAGGGGGGAGCAGATTTAGGACTGAGTTGAGGAGGAACTTCTTCACCCAAAGGGTTGTTAATCTGTGGAATTCCCTGCCCACTGAAGTAGTTGAGGCTACCTCATTGAATGTTTTTAAGGCAAGGATAGATAAATTTTTGAACAGTAAAGGAATTAAGGGTTATGGTGAGCTGAGACAACAAAAAGATCAACCATGATCTTATTGAATGGCGGAGCAGGCTCGAGGGGGCCAGATGGCCTACTCCTGCTCCTAGTTCTTATGTTCTTATGTTCTAGGATCTATTGTTTAACATCTACATAGGAGCCAAAGACATAGGAACTAGGAATGATGTTCTGTTGAGAGAATTTGATTCAATTTCATAAATGGAACCTCAAAAGTACTGTTGATAAACAGATTAGAAGGCTAAAGGCATAGCTCAAGGTGCAGTGTAGATAATAGGAGTTTCACTTCTGACACTGGTACTGGGGAAAGGTCGAGCTGTTCCATGGGATGGGTTGGGATTAATGTCCTGGCAAATTAAATAACTTGGGCAGTAGATTTTAATAATAAATTTGTGGGAGGTGGGTGGTGGGAGGATTCAGGAAAGGGTAAATTCAAAAGCAGCAAAGGACATGTCACAATGTTAGAGTAGAGTGGTGCGCTGACAAAACCAAAATAAGCAGACTGGGTCAGGAATGAATAGCAAGAGTAACAAAGGTAATCATAGTGCTGGAATTCTCCAATGTTGTACATCCCGCCAACACTGCCAGTGAGAACAGAGAATTTGGTGTTCGCCAAATCTTCATTCCCAGCAGCAGGACTGGAGAATCCCAGCCATGGACAAGGTCGGAGAATTCCCGCCTAGGGCATTGGTGACGAAGATGACATCAGGCAAAATTAGAAAAAAACTAAAAGCATTATACCTGAATGCCTTAAATGTTTGTAACAGATCAGATGAATTAATTTTTATATGTGCTGTTAAGATGTTTGCTCCAGTGGCTATTAGGAAGACCAAGATAGGGAACTATATATTCCAGGATATCTAACTTGTAGAAGAGTTGGACAAAATCAAAAAGGCAGAAGGATAGCCCTGATAACAAAAAAAGGACAAGATAAAGATGGTTGAGGAAAACCATTTTAAGCTAGAAAAAAACCAAGAGGTTGAATCAGCCTGGGTAAAATTAACAAACTGCAAGGGGCAGAAGATTTTGGTGGAAATTGTCACTGAACTGAGATTGCAGTGTAGGATAGACCATAAATCAAGGAAGTAGAAATATATGTAATAAGGTTAATACTGTAATTATGGATGATTTTAACCTGCATTGAGATCAGGCAAACTATAAATGGACTCTAATAGCGTGGAGGACAAGTTCGCGGAAAATATACAAGAGAGTTTCCTAGATGATTCTGTCAAGGACAAACAAGAAAACTATTTTGAATCTACTCAGCAGGTTTGGCAGCATCTGTGGAAAGAGAAACAGAGTTAACGGGTGGGATTTTCCAGCCGCGCAGCCCCAAGACCAGAAATAGCCGTCCAAGGTCAACAGATCTTTAAATGGTCAACCAAATTTTTTGCCTCACCTGCTACAATTCCCATGACGGGCAGGACAGAAAATTTACCCGACATTTCAGGTCAACACGTGGAAAATTCTGCTCCATCCCACCTACCTTTGTTGTCAATTTTGTTTTCTGAGTCATCCCTCATTGCGCTTCTTTCTTCAATCATAGATCATGCTCCTATTTAAAATAAACATCTCCTCCCACCTGTTGTGGGTCTCTTCCCCTCTCTTCTGTTGTGAATTGCTTCTCACCCTATTCACTCTTGCAGATGTGTGTTATGGATCTCAGCCCACTCTCCCAAGATCCATTGCAGATCTCTTTACAGTGGAAAGGTATTCATTGTTCACTATAACTGGAATGGTATCACTGTTCCTTCACTGCTGGGTCATAATCCTGCAACTCCCTCCCTAACAGCACTGTGGGTGTACCTACACTACAGGGAGACTGCAGCGGTTCAAGAAGACAGCTCACCATTAACTTCTCAAGGGCGATGAGGGATAGGCATTAAGTGCTGGCGTAGAAAACAAAACTGTATTCACTGTACAAAGCGATTGTCTATCCCAAAATGTTACCTTTGCTCCATTGGTTTGGCCTGTTTTTTAACCTGCTGGCATGGTGGAACAGTGGATAGCACTGCTGCCTCACAGTATCAAGGGCCCAGGTTCGATTCCCGGCTTGGGTCACTGTCTGTGCGGAGTCTGCACTTTCTCCCCATGTCTGCATGGGTTTCCTCCAGGCACACCAGCTTCCTTCCTCAGTCCGAAAGATATGCTGGTTAGGTGGATTGGCCACGTTAAATTATCCCTCAGTGTACAGAACAGGCGTTGGAGTGTGGCGGCTAAGGAATTTTCACAGTAATTTCATTGCAGTGTTAATGTAAGCCTACTTGTGACACTAGTAAACAAACAAACCTAAAGCGGTTTTAATATTTCCTTCTTTATTCTGAGAAAAGACAGAACATATTGGATGGAGTTTTCTCATTTTTTTTGCAGAGAGCGCAGCAGGTGGGAAGAACAGGGTGAAAGCTATTGGCCCCAAGGGTGGCTTCCTTCACTGTCCTTTTGGCCACTTAGAAGTTACAGGGCGGGTCCCAAGATGTCACACTGTTGGGGCAGGCTTCTATTGAGCCTGCCTCCCAGCGCATTGGGTTTCAAAATATTGGGGTGCCCCTTGGCACTGCCCCCTGTACTCACTTCCTCCTATTTTTTCTCTTTGTAAATTATTTTTATGGAATAACTTCTCAGAATCACTGAAGTCACTCAGCCTCAGTGCATGATTCTTGCCAGCCATTGTTCCAAATTAAAGCAGAGCTATACTCAGAAAAACAGCTCATTCAGTCTCTAAAAAGGTAAAAACTGCTCAGTCCAGTATTCTTATTTCCTCTTTTTACTGATGTTCCATTTTAAACTATACAAGACCAGTTCAGACCAGCACTCTTCTTTCTCCATTTTACTGTTTTTTCCTTCTGGGCTAACCAGGCCATGTCAGTCGTCAACCTCCACGAGTAGTAGTCCTAATTCCATATCTTGTCCCCGATATCCCTTTATCCATTCCCCTTTTAACAATTATCTACCAGATTCTTAAATGCTAACTCTCTGCTTCAATCTTCACAAACTTTCACAAACAGCCACAGACTCACAATCCTCTGTGTAAACACATGTTACTCTGCATCCAGTTTGATACCTGTGACCTCATTCTAAGCTCTTCAATCACTGGAAAAAAATGTTTCCCTTGACATTTTCCTATCCCTCTTTAAACACTTCTATTAAATTAGCTCTTCATCTATTCTGTTTGAATAACGGTGCCAATAGTTTAACCTTTAATTTTTTTTTCAATTTCCTTAACTTCCTAGTGAATCGGTGCTTTGCCATCTCCATTGACTCACTATTGTTCCTATAACATGGAGCCCAAACTGTGTACAGTGCTCCACTTTGGTCTTTCCAAGATTGTTAATAGATTCACTCATGAATCTCAACTTTCTATGCTGTGGGATTGTGATAACCCCCAGGATTTGCATGGGGAAATCACTGATTGACTTCCCTGTAGGACTCGTTGAACACCAAGCTCCCTGGGGATTGGTAATCAACTCACCAGATGAAGCTTGTACAGAGAGCCCTGCATAAAGCCAGCCTCTGAATGAGTCCATTATTGTACCATCCTGGTTGGGACCTGTTTGTGTTCACCACATGCTTCTGGTTTTGCTTTACTTCATTTTGTCCAATAAAGCACTGTTTCTTTACAGCCAACTCCTGGAGTCATTATAGGGGTAAAAATTTGCCTTGAGGTAGCACAAAATGGGCAGCTTCACATGGGTTGCCTATTATACGCCATCCCAATATTCAGTTCCATTGAAGCCAATTCAGGGTTTAATCACTTTCCTCAATAATCTTTTCTTACATTAACACAGAAGGAAGAATTGCTCAGCTACCCCACAAACTTCCAGTTAACCACTACCCACTCCACAGGAAGCTCATCTCACATTGAAAGGGATGTACTTGAAGAATGTGCATTTGTCACTATCAGTGTATATATTTTTAACATTGTGTTTGTAATCCTTTCTTTGTGTTTCCTGCCTCATTCCCTCCTATTTCTTATTTGTTCCTATAGAGCCTGCGTATCCTCCTCTTAGCTTTCATTCTGTTTCTATAACATCTTCATTCATCCACTATATTCCACAACTTTTGAAGTCTCTTTTTTTATTTTAAAATGTCATCAGTAAATTTGAGTATTTATACAGAAACTTTGCTCTCACTGCGATCAAAAACATTTCATTCTGGGATCTACAATCCTGCGTGAAAATTTTCTAACCATCTCAGCCTGGAATGCTCGCCCATCATCTTTCTAAAATATTCGCCATTCCAATTTGGTACTCTCTTTCAGCCTGCACCTTTAAATCTCACTATATTATCCTCCCGAGTGGTTTACCCTTGGTTAACTCCTCTGCCCAATGTAACTTTTCATTCCTAACGATGGGCCAGATTCTCTATCCGTTCACGCCGGCGAAATTCTTGGTTCCTGACGCAGTGAACAGAGGTTTGGCTGAGTGCCAAATTCTCAATCCTCGCTGGCGGTGGGGCATGAACAGCTGGATAATTCTGGCCTTTGTCCGTCAAAGCCATGCTCTTTGTGAATGTACAAACTCACTGCTAGGGCAAAGAATTCTGCTGTCAGTCTGGAAATACATTTCCTTTTTGCCTTTATTCTGTACATGTTGCAAACAATGTGAGCTATCAAAATTTCCCCAAAGCAGAATTTTATCATTTCTATCCTTATTTACAGGTTCCCTCTTCTATTTATTTACCACCTAAGCCCTGGGGAGTCTGAGAGGCAATTCCACTAATGTAACAACTTCTTTTTATCTTCAAATTCTCTGAACCTCTCTATTGTGCTCATCAATACTTCCTCTGCAGCTTCTATGCCCTCCTTCATCAATATTGCCGCTCCTGCTCCTTACTTACCTATTCTGATCTTCATAGAACTGTAAACTGATAGGTTAACTTTTAATCCTGGTCAGTCTGCAGCCAAGATTTTGCTGGTCTTATTAAATCTATGAAGCTGGAAATTCAAAGCTCCAGGACAATATATTGGAGGGGACACCCTAAAAATGCACTGGGAATCTCCGGTGCACCCCCATCCCCCCAGAACTCCACCCACCCCCCCGCCCCACAGCATCCCCCCCCCCCCCAGCAGCACCCACCCACCCCCCCCCCAGCAGCACCCACCCACCCACCCCCAGCAGCACCCACCCACCCCCCCCCAGCAGCACCCACCCACCCACCCCCAGCAGCACCCACCCACCCACCCCCAGCAGCACCCATCCACCCAACCACCCCAAGCAGCACCCACCCACCCAACCACCCCCAGCAGCACCCACCCACCCACCCCCCTCAGCACCCCCCACCCCCCCACCCCCTCAGCACCCCCCACCCTCTCAGCACCCCCCACCCCCTCAGCACCCCCCACCCCCTCAGCACCCCCACCCCCTCAGCACCCCCACCCCCTCAGCACCCCCCCCACCCCCTCAGCACCCCCCCCACCCCCCCACCCAACCCTAGCGGTTCCTAGGTAAGGATTACACAGCAAGTGCCTGGGAAGTGCAAACCCCCTCTGGGGATTTGCCCCGCACTGGGAACTATCCAAAAATGTGATTTCAATTACAAACTGCAAATAGTTTCTGACTATCTTACAGCAATAATTAGCTAAAAAAGGTGGAAGAATTAAAACCACTTCTAGATTCGACGTAGCCATTGTACTGATCCCACCTCATGACTCCCCCTGACACACCCCCTACACACACATACCAATGCCATTCACCCTACCATTAAAGCATTTAGATGAGTACTTGAAAAACCATACCATACAAGGCTATTGGCCAAGTGCTGGAAAATGGGATTAGAATATACAGATGCTTGAAGGCCGGCACAGACACGGTGGGCTGAAGGGCCTCTTTCCGTGTGGTATGACTCTACTACCATATCTGATTACCTGCACCCCGACTGCCCCACAGGATTTGCCGAACCCCCTAAAAAGACTCCAACCTCCTCTGAATCCCCCATGGGACTCCCACATCGTCCTCAACTCCTTAACTCTCCACTCTCAGTCTGCCTTACTTACCCATGACTGAGCTGCCCTCAACGGTAGCCCCCGGGAACATGCTGCACTGTACAGATTTCACCGGCCTAAGTCGAAGGTCGGGTGGGATGAGATCGGCTGGATTTTGAGGTAAGCAAACTCTGGAAGTTACTGCCCTATATCCTTCTGTGACATAATTGCTTTCTTTTCCCCATTCTTATCCATGTTTGAGCATCACAGTAAATACATTTCATCTTCCGTTTTGTTATTTTATGTGAATGCTTACCTCTTTTGACCAAGTCAATGACTCATTAATTTTTAAAAATTTTGTTCCAGCCAATTAGTATTTTTATTGTGCTCTTCTATTCCTTTTCTTTCTTATGTTCCAAGATTTTTTGAACTTAGTTTGTTTGCATATTTACTTCTTTTTCCACCTTCTTCACTTGCTGATTTGGTATAATTTTCCTGAATCCCCCTCTTTCCTCATTAGGTTGAAAGGGAGCTGCTGATAATGTCTTTTCAGATTGCTTGTGATCAGTGAATTCAAAGAATTGGAATGGTGTATGTGTAGCTTTCACCCCTGAGCATGTATCCAAGAAATTGTTCAGCAGCAAACTTTCGAGAACTTGTTTTTTAAGAAAATGATTATCTAATTTTTAAAACACAAAATAACCCAAAAATGAATGCAACTTCACCTACTCACACATTCACTCAGATAAAAGTCAAGAAAACTTACAGGGGTAAAGATAGCGCACTGTTGCAACATATAAAGAAAAAAGGGAAATGTTCCTATATCATTTGTTTGATGTAATCTGAAGATCAAGGTTGCAGGCCCCTAAGTAGCCAATAAGTGGTAAAATTCTGGCCCATGTTTATCAATATAATGCTGCCTCAAGTCTGAATTCACTTGCCCAGGGTAGCAGTTTCGGAGCCAGTTAGCACATTTGGCTGGAACGCCAGCATATGGTTCAGAATAATGTCAACCAGCAAGGATTTGATTCCTGTTCTGTGACTGAGACAGATTTGGGACCTGCCTCCTTGCTCTGCCCCTAAGAGTAGAAAACAATGGCAAATCACTGTTGACAAAAACTGCCAAGAAAACACATCAGGATGAAGTATCATATGGCAATGAGCCAAGTAACTGCCTTCAGGCAAAGCACATGACATGATGTGACAAATAGAAATTTATTTCACAAGCACAAGCTTGAGGTCAAACCCACATTATCAATTTCACATAAAAATGGTCAGGAATACGAGCCTACGTGAAATGTGCAATATGAAATAGAAAAATCCAATCATGTCCATTCTCCAAAACATATAAATTGCACTGGCATTTAGATAGCTCCTCAATACTTCTGAATATCTTAGTGACGAAGATCGATACCATCTGCACATGTCTTCACAGCTTGCCTCCTTCTCTCCACCTTATCAAGTCAAACTTCCTCCAAAGATTCCCTCTTTGTGAACTGTGAACCTCTGAAATCACCATAGGATCCAACTTGACCCTTTCCTATTTCTCAATAGCAGGCTGCCCTTCAGCAACATCATCTGAAATTATGTTAGAAAGACTGTTGGTACCCCAGCACCACCTCTCTTGACACGTTCATGGCACCTAATTTGTCATGCTGTTTTTCTGACATCCAGCAGTGGTTGAGCAAACATTTAGTCTAATTAAATGGAGAAAACTGGAGCTATTGACTTTGGTTCACAACACAATAACACATGGGAGCAGCAGTAGGCCAATTGGCTCATTGAGTTTTCTCTGCCATTCATTGAGATCGTAACTGATCTGATGTGATTATCCTCAACTCCACTTTCCTGCCTTACCCCCAAAAACCCTTGATTCATTTCTGGAAAATCTCAGCAGATCTGACAGCATTTGTGGAGCGAGAATAGAGCCAACATTTCAAGTCAGGCCGACCCTCTCGAAACATTGGCTATATTCTCTCTCCACAGATGCTGTCAGACCTGCTGAGATTTTCCAGCACTTTGTTTTTGTTTTAGATTCCGATTCCAGCATCCACAGTATTATGCCTTTATCTCAGTGATGAAAAATCTGTTTGTCTCAGCCTTGAACATACTTAACGACCCAGCTTCAACAGCCCTTCACAGAATTCCACAGTTTCACTACCCTCAGAGAAGAAATTCCTCCTCATCACTGTCTTTAATGGCCGACCCGTTACTCTGGGATTATGTCCTCTGGTCCCAGAGTCTCCCACAAGGGGTAACAGCCTCTCAGTATTGATCATGTAAATCCTATATGTCTCAATGAGGTCATCTCTCATTCTCCTAAAGTCCAATGAGTACAGGCCCAACCTAATCAACTTCTCCTCTTAAGAAAACCCCTCCATACCCAAGATCAACCTAGTGAACCTTCTCTGGACTGCCTCCAATGCCAGTATATCTTTCCTTTGAAGGAGGAACCACCTCCCTCTCCCTGGTCACTTTGAGGCTACACCAGGCAACCTTGGCATCCTATGTAACATTGAGTGTCGCTTCTAACTCTATAATCTGTCCGTTACAATCTCTGTAACATCACCTTCCTCCACCCTCCCTCAGCTCATCTGCTGCTGCAACCCTCATCCAGGCCTTTCTTTCCTCTGGACCTGACTAATTCAAGGCTCTCATGACTGGCCCCTTGTTTGATATCCACTGTAAACTGGAGTTGATGTGAAATGTTGCTGCCCATTTCCAAATTCTACCTAAATCTCATTCATCGGGCAGTTTTGTGAATTGATTACTCTTATCCTGATGTTCAAACTCCTCAATGGCCTTGCTGCCCCTGTTACATCTGTAACCTCTACAAGCTCTGCACTGTCCAAGAACCATTGCATTCTGGGTTCTTGTGGAACCCAATTTCTTTCAGCCTAGCATTGACAGTTTTCGGTTGTATAGCTACTGAACAGTGCAATTCTCTCCTAAACCTCACTATCTGGTTACCTCCTCCAAAACCACATTTATTAAAACACTACCTCTTTGCTAAAATCTTTGTTCACTTGTCCCAATATCTCCTAGTGCGGCTCGATGTCAAATTTTGTTTGGTAGCACTTCTAATTAAGTACCTTGGGACATTTTACTCTGTTAAAGGTACTTCAAAGGAAGTTGTTTTTCTTGAAGCGTGCACAGGGTATTAGCTGCCCAAATGCATGAACCAAACCATTATCACTGAAAGTAGGAAAACAAGTTCCCTTGGAAACAAATTTGGTTTACAGATTGAAAAGAAACAGTTTTTCCATGAGAAAAGAGAGACACCCTGTTACAATGTTATTATGAATGCTTCATCCTTGTGCTTAGGTTGGAAATGAGTATTGGCATTCTAAGGCTGAAAATCAGGGAATGGGGGATACTTTGAGGCTGAACCAGACTGTTCACAACCTTGGCTGAATGTCGCTTCTAACTCCATAATCTGTTCTTGGGGAACTGTTTGATCCCAACTCTGCACATGAAGAACAATTCCCCATGCCAAACAGGCAACTGGCAGCTGAGGTTGTAAGAAGTCTCACAACACCAGGTTAAAGTCCAACAGGTTTATTTGGTAGCACAAGCCACTAGCTTTCGGAGCGCTGCTCGTTCATCAGGTAAATGGGAGTTCTGTTCACAAACAGGGCATATAAAGACACAAACTCAATTTACAAAATAATGATTGGAATGCGAGTCTTTACAGGTAATCAAGTCTTAAAGGTACAGCCAAAGTGAGTGGAGAGAGGGTTAAGCACAGGTTAAAGAGATGTGTATTGTCTCCAGCCAGGACAGTTAGTGAGATTTTGCAAGCCCTGGCAAGTCGTGGGGGTCACAGATAGTGTGACATGAACCCAAGATCCCGGTTGAGGCCATCCTCATGTGTGTGTTCTCACAATGCCCACCCTCTCTCCACTCACATTATCTGTACCTTTAAGACTTGATTACCTGTAAAGACTCGCATTCCAACCATTATTTTGTAAATTGAATTTGTGTCTTTATATGCCCTGTTTGTGAACAGAACTCCCACTTACCTGATGAAGGAGCAGTGCTCCGAAAGTTAGTGGCTTGTGCTACCAAATAAACCTGTTGGACTTTAACCTGGTGTTGTGAGACTTCTTACTGTGTTCACCCCAGTCCAACGCCGGCATCTCCACATCATAGCTGAGGCTGTGACAGCTTTTAACATTGGAGGGGAATGCCAGATGACAGACGGGATTCTCCCACCTCATCCATGGTTGGGATTCTCATAGAATCATAGAATCATAGAAACCCTACAGTGCAGAAGGAGGCCATTCGGCCCATCGAGTCTGCACCGACCACAATCCCACCCAGGCCCTACCCCCACATATTTTACCCGCTAATCCCTCTAACCTACGCACCCCAGGACTCTAAGGGGCAATTTTTTTAACCTGGCCAATCAACCTAACCCGCACATCTTTGGACTGTGGGAGGAAACCGGAGTACCCGGAGGAAACCCACGCAGACATGAGGAGAATGTGCAAACTCCACACAGACAGTGACCCGAGCCGGGAATCGAACCCAGGACCCTGGAGCTGTGAAGCAGCAGTGCTAACCACTGTGCTACCGTGCCGCCCCTACTTCTCCGGTCCCGCTGCTGTGAAGAGAGATTTAAGTTAAGTTTATTTATTAGTCACAAGTAAGGCTTATATTAACACTGCATTGAAGTTACTGTGAAATTCTCCGAGTCGCCACAGTCTGGCCGGCACCTGTTCGGGTCAATGCACCTGACCAGCACGTCTTTCAGAATGTAGGAGGAAGCCGGAGCACCAGGAGGAAATTCACGCAGACACGGGAAGGACGTGCAAACTCCACACAGACAGTGACCTAAGCCGGGAATCGAATCTGGCTCCCTGTCAGTGTGAAGCAGCAGTGCTAACCACTGTGCTGCTATGCTGGCCTTATTTGGCTGAGCACTAAATTCCCCATTCTCGCTGGCAGTGGTGGCAGGACAAACAAGATCGATGACTTTCAGATGACATCATTCAACTAAGTGATTCCCTACCTAAATTGGGAAATGAACGAAATTCGAGCAGAGGTTTGTGTTGATTGACAACAGAGGCACAATTTCAGCAAGACTAAAGAACAAGAATACTTAAGTATATTTAAAACAAAATTATCAGCTAAAAAACAATTACATTAAAGAAACAAAGGGTACAGTCATTGAAAATTCTTGGTAATAAGGAATGATCCTTAGTATATGATGCCATCTATCAGAACCCAGCAACAAATGTTCCAAAATTGGATATTCTTGCCCAAGGTCAATGGACTTTTAAATGGTCCATCAAATTTTCCATCCCACCCATGACAATTCCCACGGCGGGCAGGACCGGAAAACTTATCCCTCTGTCTTCAAAATATTCTCCTTACATAAATAAATTGAATAGATAGAAGGTAATTTTCCAGTGGTGAAGATTCTAAGTTCATTTAAAAATAATATAAAACAAGCAAAACATCAAAGAAACTACATCAATAAAGCTAACTTCACTTATCAGTGTAGCATTCACTTCATTAGCCGAAAGCAAAAATAATTCAATATTATTAATACACTTCACAAAAAAACATTAATTTACTTTACAAATAGTTTAGAAGCAACTCCAGGAAAATCAATTTAGCCTGCCAACTAGTGTCAGCCGTGGCTTAGTTGATATCATACCTGCCTCTGAATCTCTGACTTCAAGTCTCACGCGAGGGTTTGATCACAAAGATCAAGGCTGACTCCAAGGCAGTACTAAGGGAACGTCATGCTGTAAGAGATTCCAGCTTTGGATGAGATGATAAACTGAGGCCCAGTCTGCTCAGGTGCAAATAAAAGTTTCCAATGCACTATATCAAAGAAGGGGAGTTATCTCTGGTGTCCTGACCAATATTTCCCTCCCCCCACGCCCCCGTAATCAACATCATCAAATCCAGAAATCAGCTCACCATCTCATTGCGGTAGTCTGGTGGTGGCAAATTTGCTGCCAAATCTCCTCCATTACAACAGAGGCTACACTCCAAAAAGTGCTTCATTGTTGTATAAATGCAAGCCCTTCTTTCTTCCTTTTCAGCCTCCAAGTTATGCCCTGATTTCATAACACTGTTGGTATAGAAGGCAGTGAGAAAGTCGCATTCAGTGTAAAATAGCTTGCGACTGTGTTCATGGCACGAACGTGTTTGAAAAGTTACAATTGATTTTCTTTGCGCAGGATTTTCCAGTCCCTCTTGGCTGCCCCAGGACTGGAAAATCCTGCCCGAGGTTAGCAGGCCTTTCGCTGATCCATCAGATTAACCTTCCCACCCGCAACAATTTTGGGGATGGTTGGGACTGGAATATTTAGGCTCTTATCACTCACACAGATTATATGAGGATTATCTTAATAAAAAAATAAACATAAGGAGGGGTTAATCTTTGGATTAAAAAAATGTAGAATAGTATTTATTTCCCCTCAGAAGTGTAGGCAATAAATATTGTTTTCCGTCAGCTAAGGCAATCTTATTTTTGAGTTCCAGAATGAAGTATTTAATACAGTTTTCTTTAACACAAAGGGAACGGCTTTTCAGCTGTTTTCTGGTCAGTGTTTGCATGGCATTACAAAATATCTTTATCAGCTTCTCAATGGCTATCCTTCCTTTGTTTTGAGTGATTACTGCAGGATTATTGTGTAATTACACATCAATCCTCCAGTTGCTAGCCGAAATCGGGAGAAGAGGTTGAAGGCAGCAGTTTTAAATGTTTTATTCATCTAAATGTTCTCATTTGAAATATTTTTCTTTGGGGAATTCCAGCACTGCAGATTTCCAAATAAGAAGCAGAATCATCAGCCAGAGGTATTATTCTGACACGTCTCATGGTTTATTTTCCTGATAAGTTACAACCCCACGCAACATATCAAATTATTTCAAAAGGAACCTCATTCGCCAGGAGCTGATTGGCAAACTAACTGAGCCACCAACTGAAAACAGCTGAGCTCAATTAAGGGCACCTTGGCGGTTTCCGAAGCAGATTAACAAATAAATCCACTGTTTGGTGTGGAACTGCACGATCCAGAATAGGTTGAAATCCCTGCTCTATACACAGTTGACCGGTTTCAATCTGGAAAGTAGTACGAGCTCTATAAATTGGACTGCACAGTGGCACAGTGGTTTGTACTGCGGCCTCACAGCACCAGAGACTCGGGTTCAATTCCAGCCTCGGGTCACTGTCCGTGTGGAGTTTGCCCGTTTGCCATGTGTCTGTGTTGCTTTCCTCCGGGTGCTCCAGTTCCCTCCCACTTTCCAAAGACGTGTGGGTTAGGTTGATTGACCATGCTAAATTGCCCCTTAATGTCAGGGGGACTAGCAGGGTAAATACATGATGTTATGGA